>NC_052631.1:34253500-34902000 GCF_016161935.1 Mauremys reevesii | reverse complement strand
TTGTTTGGTCCTTAGCAACCAGGGATTTCTCAATGAATTTGTCTAGCCTCAGAATTCATGTGAAGCATTCAGTGTGGGTGGGTTAAGTAGCAGACGGCTGCATCTTCAGAGAGTTTGCTCAGTGCAGTGTCATGAGAACTTTCCACTCTGCAGTGCTGCTTCCGACAGGCAATGCCATGGTACTTTAACTTCTTGTACTTTAACTGCCAGCTCAACTGAAATTGAGATAAAAAAGGGATAAAAGCCATTTTAACTCAATCTTGGGAGTGGGAACCGATTATCATTAGTTTGTTTGCTGTAGCACTTAGGAGCTCCAGTCATAAACCAGGACCCTATTGTGCCAGAAGCTGTAAAAACACAGTCCTTGCCCAAAAAGGCTAGAGCCCCATTTGAAAGCCATGTTGTTCTGACTGAGTCCTTGCCAGGTTCTCCTGGAAGGGACACAGGGCAAAGGAGTGCATGTGATGCAAACGGCCTTGCCATTTAAGCTGCATTCGCGAGCCAGCAGTGGTTCTTTGGAGCTGTTTTTTGCCTGGCGATGCTTTTGGGAGGCTGACATTTGTGCTGTATTCAGGGTAGTGAGCCTAAGCCTCTTCTCACTGTCACTGGAACGAGTCGCAAATAACTCCACTGAAGCCAGTGGAGTGAGCCAGGTATGGAATCCTGTCAGTGAGAAAAGAGTCCAGCTCAGTGATCCACTGAAGCAGCCAGCCCGGAGGGAATTCAGGCCAATGTGTGCAGGATTTCCAGCCTAAACTTCACCTACAAGATCTGACTGCTGAAAAACTGGGTTTGTTCAGTGCTGGACTCTTAATGGACAGGACTGTGATCCTGTGCAAACCAGTTTTGACCTAAAAACTTGGTGAATTTGTTAATGAAGCTTGTAATGATTACGTTCTCTACAATGAAGCACGGTTGCCACCAGAGGTAGCTAGAACAGCTGCAAATTTTAAATGGCAGTTTTTTTCTGATCGCATTTAATAGGAAATTGGAGGAAGGGGAGGACAGGGCAGGATATCTGAGAAAAGACCATAGTACAACTGTGCCTCACATTGAATGGTTGTATGCAGGAGCTAGTGCAACACTGCAAGAGGGAATGGCTCGGGAAGGTTGTAACTCAACCCTTTGAACAGTAGGCTAGTTCGTATCTAATTACTGACGGAGTTGGTGGAAGCCCTGCAGGCCTTAGAACATTCATAGTCATGTCTGAGCTGATGGGAAAGGCGGGAGCCCCAGGAGCAGGCTGATTAGGTCGCGATTTTATTCTGCAAGCATGAGTCTTATCAAAATAACTCTTCTTCCAAACATGCTCTCTTCTCCTCCTGGGTGTTTCAGATGCCGTCTGAACACTTGCTTTATCCCTCCTCCCCTCGGGGGCGGCTCCAGGCACCAGCACGCCAAGCGCATGCCTGGGGCAGCAAGCCACAGGGGACGCTCTGCCGGTCGCCGCGAGGGTGGCAGGCAGGTTGCCTTCGGCAGCATGCCTGCGGAGGGTCCACTGGTCCCGCGGCTTCGGCGGACCTCCCGCAGGCATGCCACCAAATCCGCAGGACCGGGGACCTCCCGCAGGCGTGCCGCCGAAGGCAGCCTGCCTGCCGTGCTCGGGGCGGCAAAATACCTAGAGCTGCTCCTGCCTCCCCTTAACCGCATGCTTCCACCTGTGCGTCTCTCTCCCAACTCAGAAACAACCTGAGCTCCTTCTCTCCCCTCCCCCTCATGCCCCACCCACTGAACTAGAGCCTCCTAATAACAGCATTCAGACCCAAGTCCGCACATCAGTGGTCTCCACTCAAAATGTGAACAATGGCTTGGGCCCATTCCTAATCAAAGGTTCACAAATCTGGGATGAGCTCTGAATTTCTAATGAAACCTTGGGATCCATAGCCTGAGTTGTGCAGAGCTCTAGAGATGTGCAATGTTCTCTGTATCTAGGTTGTCTTTCTTTGCTCTGATCACAAGAGGGAGCAATTCGACTATTTTAAAATATTTTTTTCCCAAGGACAACTGTTTTGCACATACTAAGGAAAAATTCTACTGTGGGCAATCCAACTAAATATGCTGCACACAATGAGAAAAAATTTACTGCCTTAGGAAAGGCACCACATTGCATTATGGTGAGTTTCAGCTTGAAATATGGCCTTACGTATCAGAGAATTAGTCCAAAATTATACAAATCCTTACAAAACACAACACCCCCCCCCAATGTAAACATAATGGATTTATTAAAAAATTGAAATAGATGCAATCACTGAATCTCTCCAGAGTCCAGCATCCTTCCCCTCATGGGCTGAAGTCATTGTCAAAAGTGCAGAAGTCATCTCCTGCCGGCACACAGCCCTGCTGTTGCTGTCCCAATATTTTTCCTTCAGTGTTTTACGATCATGGGCAGAAGCAGGTTGCTGCATCACTGTGTTTTGTATTATTAGGATTCTGGTTAAAAGCTTGAGATCTCACATGTTCTGTGAGGCCCTCGCTGTTATTGATGTGAATGTGAGTCTTGCCACTGTTTTTAGTAAATGCAAAATCAGACCACAGGCCTATGGAAGCTCTGGGTGTACCATACAGACTAAGTAGGTTCCAGGGCCACTGCTGTAAAGGGTATAGATTATGGGTCTATTTATGCCATCTCAGGCATAAACCTGGTGTAACAGAGTGGAGAAGTAGGCCTATACCAGATGATAATCTTTGGATTTTGAGTGAGCGGTTTACTGTCTATAGAGAAGCAGCAAAGAATCCTGTGGCACCTTATAGACTAACAGATGTTTTGCAGCATGAGCTTTCGTGGGTGAATACCCACTTCTTCGGATGCAAGCAGTGGAAATATTTCCACTGCTTGCATCCGAAGAAGTGGGTATTCACCCACGAAAGCTCATGCTGCAAAACATCTGTTAGTCTATAAGGTGCCACAGGATTCTTTGCTGCTTCTACAGAACCAGACTAACACGGCTACCCCTCTGATACTTGTCTATAGAGACAAAGGGACATGTTTTCAAAGCTGGCCTTACCCTTGCTTGCACAAATAGAGTGTTTTCACATTCAACTACCTGATTTCCCTGTGCATATTTTATTATTTGTGTGTGGAAATGACTGAATCACATTGAGATGCCTTTGAAAATATGGCCCAAAGTCTCTGGGACAGGTTTTGGAACAGGTGATGCCTGTGGAAAGGGAGAACTGACTATCCAAGCAGGCTTTAGGAAGGTTTTTCTCTAGAAAAGGGAATCAGTTAAGGGGACAGAAAGATAAAATCTTGAGCTCCTTTTGCCTAGCATCCCTCAGTGACCATGTGAGGCACCTCTCTTCCCCCTCCACCCCCCTCAAGGCTCAACATGGCTACTGGCCAGTCAAGAAAAATGGATATTTGGGAATTAATATGGGGGGGGAGGTTTCTCTATTCTGTTAAAATTCTCACTTGTGTTTCTCAGCTGAGGTTTGAAAACTTGAAAGCAAGCACTGCCATGCTACCTTCAGGATGAATGTTCCCTAGGAGTAGAGCTGCTTAAAACTTTTCAAATGTAACAATATTTTGACAAAGAAAGGGACACATTTTCACAGTGGTTTTTTTTATGAAAAATGTGTCCCTGCTTTCGACCAGCTCTGCTAGTTGTGTGATGAAGCCTGGGGATAAGCCATTGTATTTTCACAAGGGGAGGGGCAGGTCTTTCAGTGATCTCCTGGAGGTGATTGCTGTAGTATTACCCAATTGTGGGATTTCATTGATTGTCACAGACTATGAGGGTTAAGGCAGCTTGTATTTCTCTTTGATAGGGACAGGGATGTGTTTTGCAATACATGGGAGACCCAGGTAAAATAATCTAAAGTTGACAGCTAGCAAAAGCTGTGTGACTGCATCGGTCCTTGTAGACGTTAACCAACTATAGGTATGGTAAGCACTGATGCAACATTGTTTGGCCTGTTCTGCCGCAACTGGCAAGGACACTACAGCCAATATGAAGTGATTAAAAAATCAGAGGACAAATCAAAATCTACCAATTAGGTTTATTTCCAACCAAAAGGGCAGACAAATCCAGTTCCTAACACACAGCCCACATTAAAGCATCATTGCAAGAAACATGGGTGTCCTGAAATGGGCAAGGACCTCACCAGAAATATATGATAAGCAAATCAGCCTCTTCTGTTGATTGCAGTCACATGTGATGCTCTTAGTGTCCATCAGGAAAGAGCAGGGTGGGAGCTAAAACAACAGCAGCAGTCTGGGGGATGTGGAGATGGTGAGCAGGAGGTAAGGTGGCGTGTGGCACTAGTGATCTATACCAAGGGCTTTCCAGCTCTCAGGCTGTGTTTATTATGTAGGGTTTTTGTGCATGCTACATACCAGTGGCTGGATATTCAGTCGATTGTCGGAAAATCACAGTGTATAAAGGATCACATTGTAGCTTGAGTAGGAAGAGGCCCCAGTGCAGAGGGCCAGCATAAAACCCCTGTATCACAGAAGTCCCCTTTAATCATCAAAGCAAACTGGAAGGCTGGTCCAGTGGTCAGGGTGCTAACCTAGGACCAGGGAGGCCTGGGTTTAAGTCCTGCCTTTATCACAGATTCCATGTGTGGCCTTGGGCAAGTCACTTAGCCTCTCAGTTCCCAATCTGTAGATAATAGCACTGCCCTACCTCATTGGCTGTTGTGGGGATAACTACCTGAAAGATTGCGAGGTGCTCAGAGACTGAGGTGCTTATGGCCCAGGTTACTGCAGATAGACAGCTCTAAGTCTGATTAGGGTCCTTTGCAAAGGGGGGAATTTCAGCCCGGCGAAGCTCTGGAAGAGATTATGCTTCATTGAGGCACAATTTCTCTCTGAACAGCCCAGTGTCCAGGGAGCCTTTTAAAAGAATGCAGCCTGCTCCCCCTGTATGGTCAGCTTGCTCTTTGAGCTCTTCCGCATAGCGTGGTCCCAGTCTGTTGGTGCACTGGGACTGTTTTATGGTGCTCCAGCTGGGCAAAGCAGCCTCAGAACTGCTCAATGCAACTGAAGGAAGATCTTCCTACACAGGGAATCCTTTAGATAGTGTAATATGTCCCTAGCAGCTGATGTGCCACCCTGTCATGGGTAAGTAAGTAGTGTGACCAGAAGAAAGGGGGCAAGGCCAAGGTATTCTTTCCAGGCTGCCATCAAAGACCCTTGGGGCCAATAAAAGCCAACACAAATCAGAATAGCTTGAGGGACCAGTCCAGTACAAGGCATACCCGGGATCAGGGAAGCTCAGGGGTGATTTAAAGCCACCTTTGCACACCCCACAACCTCTGCCCCACCTCTGAGTGCTTCTCAGCTCAGGATCTGGCCCTGTGCTTTCAGATGCACAACCTATCTTGGATGATATAAAGACCTGTGATTCACTTTTATTCATTCACATAACTGTGTTTATGATTATTTAGTCACCTTGTTAATTTAATGGACATAAAAGCAAACGTGAGAATAAAGAACCTCACCAATAGAAGACATCCAGATTGCTGAGATGGGGGTAAGCAGCCTCAAATTTTTATTGTTTCATTGGGCTGATACTGTTAGGCTAAACCTCTTGAGGTTTGTGAAAGGTATTTATGAGATCACTTTCCTGTCCTGCCATACAGAGAAATTAAAATTTAACTAGAGGTATTTCATCAACTATTTAACTGCTCTTGGAGCTTTGTATGTGGTTCTATTAAAAATGGAAGTAACTTACATTCAAAATTTCATTTCATTATACTGTAATTTATGCTAATGAGAGAGTAAAATAATATGTTATGCCTAAACATCAGTAAATTAGCTATAATTGAATTTTATCTTGCAAAACTCCTTGCTCCTTTAGGGAATATCTCTTTAAATCACCCTCTTATAATTTACTTACTCTCTTAAAAACCCCGTAAATTAATTTCAAAACTTGTTCTGAGACTTTTGAATGCAACCAATTAGTTTTTTAATCATGTTAACAAAAGAAGTAGTGCCAGGACAATAACCATTGTGGTGTTTATTTTAAATGGCGTTACGATCACTATCGAAGACATTGTGCCTTGGTTTTAAACAAAAAACAAAACAAAAAGCATGCAATTTCCTTTTTTCCTTTCTGTATTTATGTTCAACTCAGGGCAAGAATTTTATAGTATTCATAAAGAAAACAAATAGAAATTACAAACAACGGCATGAAAAGAGAATTCATGAAAGCATGGATTTATATATGGGCACCCTCTGTAAAGGACATGAAGATCCTGTATTCTAGACAAAACCACCTTATTTGTCTGATCATGCACATTTCAGCTATCCCCATGCACTCTGTTGTCTTGCCTTTTTGTATATTAACTGAATATTCTGTACCATGTTTTTCTGTTCTAATTGCGTGATGCATAAAAGCCACAGAACAGGAATTTACATCATAAATCACTCAAATTTGCTCTCATGGTTGTCATGATTTCATCAGAGTCCCTCAATGTTTGTATAGTCTTATACAGTACAGTATATTGCACTTACTGTAGTTGTATAGTCTCTTGTCTGTATACTGTATGCACATAAATATGTATATTCACCCATGTATGTATGTATAGTATGTTTATATATCTATGTATATGTATGTGTGTTTGTTCATAGTCTTTCATTAGAAATATGTGACTATTCATATACATTAAGTGTATGCTGATTGCAAAGAAGTATGAATGCCAGCACCCACTTTTGATAACTTACTTTTACCCTCATTTTGTCTTGTTGAACTATGAAAATAAAAATGTCATGTATTTTAAATGAGAACTTTAAAAATGATTATTTTTCTATTGCTTTACATGTTACTGTTCTTTAAAAGGTATTTTATTGAACCTAAGTTTGTAATGCTGACTCCCTTTCTCTTAGACTCATCTTTCAGTGGTCATTTGTGATTGAAAGGTGTTTGAAAACATTCAGCATTTTGTCCATTCATTTTTTTTTCATCTTGTGTTCATCAAGTGTTTCCAGTTCCAACTAATGCTCTCAGACAATTGGGTGCCAATCCTCCAAATGCTAACTTGTCTCATGTGCGGAGTTCCATCGAACTCAAAGAACAACTTATGTGCATAAAGTCACCCACATGCATAAATGTATATAGGATCAGGGCCTTGGTCAGTGAATTATGCTGCTTTTTAAGTGACAAGGTATTGCTTTCATTAATATTTTGTATTCTTCATTTGAAAGAAACACCTTTCCAGTACAATGGAGTTTTAGGATCAGGTGAAAATGTCAGTCACACCTTACAGTAAGAATACATGTATAAATAGTTTACAAAGGGTTAATAAATGCTGATGAGAGGTTAAAAGCATGTTGCAGACTAAAGTTATTATAGATGGTTATAAGCCAGTGGTTCCCAAACTTTTTACGAAGGTGACCCAAACAACTGTTTGGTATTTTTTGTGATGCACTTTTACATAAATGCACCCTCTGCCCCAGCACTGAGACTCCAGTCCTAGCCCAGTGCAGAGGGGAGGGCCTGGTGAGGGGGTGGAGAACGAGCCCACCCCACACTCACCCCATAGTGGTGGCTCCTGACCTGCAGAGCTGGGGTAGGCTCCCGCCTCCAGGTGTTATGATCCGGTGCATGGGGTCACAGCGTCACTCAAACCGTTGTGACCTGGCTCCAAACCATCTGCCAGATCACAATGCTCAGAACAGGGAGAGGAATCCAGAAACCATTGCTGTGGGGAGAGTATGGGATGAGCTCACTCTCCAACCCCGCCCATCCACCATCAACACCAGGTCCTCCCTGCCACACCAAGCCAGAAGAAGTATATGTTTACCTAGGGCCTGCGCCCCATCTAGAAGCTTCCCGCAACCCACTGGTGGATCAGGACCCACCATTTGCGAAACACTGTACTAACATACTTAAAGTGGAGCATGTGTTTAAGTTCTTTACGGGATAAAGTCTTCTATGAAGAATTATATATGCCTACATAAGCCATATTTATTTTTAAGTGCTTTGTTTCCATTTAATGCTAGTTTTATTATTTCTTTTCAGGGATTTTGTCCAGCTGGATTGGCCTCAGTGAATAATAAGTTATTGCAGCATAGTGTCAGCAGCTACTTAGAAAGCTGTTAGAAAGAAGACAAATCTTTAGAGAGGAAATACTGAGGAATTTTTAGAATGGTTTACTGGCAGTGACATAGGCACCATTGTGAAAGGTCTTCATTCCAAATGAAGTAACATGCAAGAAAATCTTTCATTTTTAAAGTCAGAGGGTGAAATCCTGACCCCCTTGAAGTCAACAGCAAAAGGCCTATTTCACCCATAGGCTATAATTGAGGGGTCTCAGGAGACTATCAAAGAATGTTTTTTTTCTCAACAACAAAGAATCCAATAATTTTAAAAGGACACATTCCATAACTAAACTTGGTGTTTATGGATTGAGATAAATCACCCATGCATTGTATTTGGCTACTACATTGTTTAACAGTTCCTGACGTAAATGGTTGTATAACATTTTCCTGAGCCATAATCCATGCTAACGATGGCGGTGAACTGGCTCCTGTACACTGTAGTTAGAAATATTCTTTGGGATCCTTCAGAATGAAAAATACTGTAGCAATGTTGGATAGTAACATCTTCCATTCAGCACTTTTATGATTAAAGTATATCTTAGTAACTAATAACACATGGGATACCTTTGCCTTTTAAGCACAATTCTATGCATGTAGAAAGAAGGATGATATTCCCACATGCTGAAACTTTGCCATCTCTGAATAGCTCAATGTTATCTTTCACTCGCACATAATGATTCACTTAAATGCCTTACTATCCTATATTCATTTTTCCCAGGGTATAATGTTACCACCCTTTACAAACGATGTTCACTTTAAAAAATGACCATTGACTTGATTTGGCCATAAGAAAAGAAGAAATGTAACAGAACACAGTGCTATATTGCATATATGTAAGACAACGTAGAATGTGAGACCTCAGGCCTGCAAATACTTGTACAGGTGCATGGTCCCTTGTGAATTTATCATGCTGCATGAGCAGACTGCCAGGGAGTTCTGACTACCAGGACTTTATCTGTGGAGGCATTTTCTCCATGGGCTAAATATGCTAACTTTTTCACTTTCATCTTCAATCTTTACATGATTTTTTTAGACAAGGAGGAAGTCTTTTGTGTCCATTTTGTTGAGGACACTTTATACAAACATAAACATTTAAAGAAGAAAAAGAGGCTTTTACTCTCAATTTGGAGCAATAATCAAGTTTATCCAAATCCACATGTATGTTTGAAGGAATAAATCACAAATAGGTTATTATGCATCATTTTAAGAAAGGCTGGTGATAAAGAGCATCATTATTATGAATTCATTCCCATGCTCGATAGTGACATACTACAGTTCTAATTCCAGTGCTTGAGAAAGAAAATTGTTGCTCCTGGGACTGAACCTTCTCTCACAGAAGTCAATGTAAATTTTGCCACTGATATCAATAGGAGCAGGAGTGGGGGATCTTAAAGGTTTTCAGGGTTAAGATTAAACTGGGCCTAGACCCACAAAACTTGGCCCCTGCTTAAAAATCTGGAGCTTCTCTGGACAGTTTACAGCACCTATATCAGAGTTCCGGAACGTTCAGCTACTGCCAGCTTCTCTCCCTTCTCTTGGGTCATGTGGTAATGTGACATGAAGGATCGAGGGGCACCACAATCCATTTCTTCCTCCCAATGGCTTGGTCTTGTTCCTTTGTAAGTCAATGACAAAACTCCCATTGACTTCAATGCTGCAGATTGGGATCTGGGCGGCCTCTCACTAAGTGAATGTGTCAGGCTGCCTTTTACTGAGTGGCTCATTGCGATGTCAGATCCTTCTCTAAACACGGGGGGTGGGTCCTAAGAATGTAAGGGTCCTGCCTTAGGCAACCGTTACTGACACGTAATCTACTAAATCAAATGGAACTAGATGCATGAGTAAGGATTGCCCATGTGAGTAGAAGCTAAAGGCTCAGGCACTTCTTATTCTTAATTTCCAGGAAAGAGATTAACTAGATTCAGAAATGTTAAAAATGTGTTTTCTTTATACTATCCTGCTTCTCTTCCAAGGTCTGCAATGTTGAGATAGTTTTGTTTCTAGGCACTGCAATGTAAAATGCTGTGTGATCATAAAAAAGTCTCTATCTTATTCAAATTCAATAAAGTCTGGGTAGCCTGCCCCTTATCTCCCCTTTGGTGGTTCTAACACAATATTTCATTTCCCTTTTCATTTTCAGGGTTAACAAGAAGATGTATCACACAGTTTGCTTGAGTCCTCTGTTTATTTCTTAGTTCTGTGTAAAAGGCATAGACTAAGGTTTGGTTTTCATGAGTGGCCTCAATGGGACTGCACTGTACGTTTCTCTGCCACATAAATTAGATGTTGTGAGACTACTTTATACATAACATTTGCTTAACATTTGCAGCTCTATAATTCTTACTTTGCACATATGTAATATTTACAGTCCATGATATGTTAAATAACAATATGTCAGGATAGCTCAGTGGTTTGAGCATTGGTCTACTAAACCCAGGGTTGTGAGCTGAATCCTTGAGGGGGCCATTTAGGGATCTGGGGCAAAAAGAACCCAAGAAAAACTGTCAGGGACAGTATTTGGTCTTGCTAGTGAAGGAAGGGGACTGGACTTGATGACCTTTCAAGGTCCCTTTCAGTTCTGTGAGATAAGTATATCTCCATGTATATTTTTTATTTATTTTTTAATACATTTCAAGCCATTTGTTTAGTAGCAAGCTTAGCTTTAATAAGGAAAAGTCATGCTTCTAAATAAGTTAATACCAGATCAAGAAGATCTGTGGCACAAGAGTGCATTTAACGTATTTATTAGCAAGAGAATCAAATGAAGGAATGTTAATTTATCATTCAAAAAGTTTGTTTTATTGAAAAATACAGTAACAGTCTGAGGCTAACTAGTTAATTTGACATTAAAGACCAAAGGAGAGCTAATTGAGGATTACATTCTATGTTTGCTCAATATGAAGTAACTGTGATGGTTAGTAATTAGAAATCTGAATCATGAAACTGGAAGATTGAGATCAGAAATGCAAAATGTTTTAACCATTGGTTAATTAAATTTGAGAATAAAGATTATTTGTATCTGACAAATCCACTGGAATTCCTGAAGTTCCAAGGACTTTTGTCTGCTCTTGTTGTTAACCCAGCATTTAAAGACAAGACTATGTAACTTACTCCTTCTCTATTTTTGGTAAGACCCATATTTTTGGTAAAACACAGTACATCAAAAGGTTTCTTTTTATGTTATAAAAAGCATGTTTATCAACTTATAAATCAGGATTTGCAGCAAATGCTACGGCAGTTGTTATAGGGACAATGCACATCTTTTCTGGTAATACCAGTTATATTAAAAACCAGTTTGCAGAGTTTTAGGACCACGGGATTTACCTTAACAGACAAGACTGTTGGTCTGTTTACTACCTGCCAGTATCAATGACCACAACCTGATACTTCAGAGGAAGGCGAACAACAAAACATATGGCCAGTTATACTTTGGCTAAAATTCCTTTAATCACAATGGCCCTGATTTAAGATATTTAAGCTTTATTTAATATTTAATATTTATTTCACAACTTTAATCACATAATTGTTCCCACTGAAGTTGATAACATTACTTATGTGCTTAATGTTACACATGTGCTTAAGTATCTTGCTGAATTAGGGCCCACATCGTGATCTGAACAAGCCCTGAAGAATGATTAATGTAATTTTACTCTAAAATATCCCTGTAGCATAAACGTTGACATACATACACACTTTTTGTAGTGTTTGTGCGGGGTGGGGGGAGGGGAATAAAACTTCACAATATTTTTTCCATCATGATGTTAAAATTATGGCTGGTGGCCTAGGGGGAATCACCTCCAGAATGTACCAGAATGTACAAATCTGCTTTAAAATATATACCCTCTATCACCTAGGTACTAGAAACAAATAGACACCATTGTCATAGGTTTGTGCTTCATTGCCATAGCAGAAGGAGCTCAGGGTAACTAGCAAATTTTTATGTGCAGATCTGCACTAGCAACATTAAAGATTTTGGTTCATAAACAAAAACACCAAATAGAGTCATGCTGGCTTGTATCCCATGGGAAACACAGACAGCAAAGGATAAAAGCATTAAGAAAAGGAGCATAAATGTTTTTTAAACTTCCAATGTGTAATTATTCACATATGTTAATCAGACATATGCTGCTATCAAAATCTATATAACAATTGCTTAATATAGTCTATTCATAGAGCTTTATCTGGTTCTTTTTAGCAGGAATCATCTCTTTTTCAGCTATTATGGACCCACATCCATCCATGTTTGGACTACACAAGTCAAACATCAATGGAGAGGTTATTCATTGTGCTTATTAGAAAGGAGCATTTGTGAATACTGGAGCCAAAGACTTTTCTCTGGTTATGCATAATGAATCCTTTGTATTTGTGACTGCTATATAAGCATGTGAATGCATAGGTAACACTGTAGCATGAACACGGATATAACCAAGGGCTCACTCAGAATGCTTTCTAGAAAAGATCAAATAGAGGTGCCTTCAGCTCCTGGGGGAAATGTATCACATGCACTAGTCATTGTGTAGAGTGCACCTGCTTTCCCTGTTCACTTGGTGTGCTTTGTGCATCCCTGCATATATTGTCACTATTGAATAACATTGTACTAATAACCAATGAATGTTTGAATCTAACAACTGTGGAATAACTGATTAGCCAATGCAGAGCTAAGTAGATGACTGCATATGCTGGCCCGAATTCTGCTGTCATGTATGTCCGTGTAAATCCAGAGTAACTCCATCAATGGCAATGGTACTACTTTGGATTTATACCTGCAGAAGTGTGAGTAGAATCTGATTCTCCCTGTCCTGGCTTTATAACCAGTGGAAGTAACTTGATACAGGTGCACTGCAGTGGTTCTAGTACACTAGCCAAATGAAACCTTTACAACATAATATAAATGTTCAAAAATGTCTTCAAGAGACTTTGCTGAAACATTTGCTTTTATTAATATTTGTTTTAGCAAACCATGGGTGACACCCTGACCCAGCTGAAATCAATGGCCAAACTCTCATTGACTCCAGAAGGATCAGATGTCACCTTATGTCTTTCTGAACAGGATGGCTGCTGAGTTACTGCAGTGAATGAATCTTGCCTGTGAATATAAGGTGAGGGAATCTGTGTTATGTCAAGCCCAGTGTGTCAGCTCAGAGAATGTGAAATTACTGCTCCATAGCATAGCCATATCCCACATGCACCAGTGGGACCCAGACAACATCAGAGGTCATGTTATTCCACACCCTTCCAAGTGGAAATACTTCAGTTGACAAGATGGCTGGAAAATGAGAGAAAGTGCCACCTAGCTTCTCAGTGGGAAAGAGAGTGTTGAGACTGCCATGTCAGAACAGGCAAGCGGGGAGGGAGCAGTGCTGAGCCCATTCTCACTTCCTCATAGAGGATGGTAAGTGGCTTTCAGTAGGCCTTTCTTCTTCGCCTATCTTTAGCCTGATGGAAACAAGTAGCATGCTTTGCTGTATTGAAATCATATGTTGCACTGTTCACAGACCATATTACATAGCTTTGTTGTTTTGTTTTCAGATGCTGAAGCCATGTCTAATCACTTCAAAACAATGTTGTGGTTGATTTTTAATTTCATTCATTCTAAGATCACTTTGTATATCCTTACATTAAATCTTGGACTGTCATTTTTAGTATGGTGTATGATAATCATGAAGAAAAAGGGCATATCTGTGCATGACATTCATGATCACATAAGCATTATTTGGTTTTCCCCATACTTCCGTAAATGAAGAGTCAGCCCCACTGCCCATCCAATAGGAGAGGGAAGAAAACCTCAAGGACCAGAAGAGAACAGCCTCTTCCTCAGCCTAATAACCTGTACAGTTACAGCAAAGTAAGTGTGATTATACAGTACTGGGGAAAAAATTATGGAAACACCCGTTGAAGTATGAGCATGCCTTATTGGCTAGAGCTTCAAATACCACCTAATAATCCAACCATATTAACAAACAAACAAGCAAGCCTCCCACCAGCAAAGACATCCCTGCTGAGAAAATAAGAAAATGGAATCTAATCTATTCTTCACAATGCCTTGATACGAGCATTAGTAAGAGATGCTCTATTTGGATCATGGAAAAAGTTCACACAGGATAAAAAAGGGTCCAAAGTATGAAATATACCAATGTTTGCAATTTTTCATCAAAATTTTAAATAATGAAAATAATGTCAACATTTCTGGCCTGGTTTGTGATCCGCTGTAGAGCTGGTTGTAAAATTTCAGTAATTTTTTCATGAATGTTCAACAACAAAATTTAAACCAGATTTTCATGAACTTTTTTGTGCAAATGATATCCCATTTTTCAACCAGCTCTGAAAATATGATACGTAGGATGAAGCTAGCCCCTGTGCAGAGAACCAGCATGAGCCTACCTTATGCATCATTTAATCCACCAAAACAGAACTCAGGTAGGACTTAGGAGGCACATAGCCCTTCCCTATAGGGGTGAAATTCACCAACAGATATTACATGAGCAGACAAAGTTACTACACCTAATAGAGAAACAGGTTCACGGATCTAATACCGAGAGTTTTTCATTTTATATGTTCAGTCCCACCTTCCTTTCTCCCTCTCTCTCTCCCTCTCTTTCCTTCATGCTTTTGCTTTTGCTTTTGTTGGATTTGGTTTGGTGTGTACGTAACTTGGAGGTGTTTCCATATTTTTTCAGTTATGTGTATATATTTACTAACTACTAAAGAAGTGTTTGTTTAGTGTGTTAACACAGTTTATGTCTTGTGTTAGATGTTGAGTGTCCAGACTCTTGAAAGTCAGTAGAGAAGCGTTTCAGATTAAAATACAAGACTTTGTATCATTTACTGACAAAAGATATGGGGGAATAACTGTTCCTAATGGCTATAGCTAATGGGTGATGAGAGCTGTATCTAGCAGTAACTGCTTAATATTACTAGCTGGAATGTCAAAAATATTTTCTTCTGACCTTATTCCATGCATAATTATTACTCCCGCTACCAAAACAAAATTAACATGCTTAGTTTAACAAAGGAAAATAATTGTTGCATTCATTGTACTTATTTTTCTTGCTTTAAAAATCTTTTTGTTGTTGTAATTAATGTCATACACACCCTTACCTGCCTTTCTTATCCATCTATCTCATTTGTCTGTCTATCACTCTGGAATGTAGGTCCCTGATCCTTAGTTGATGTGGGTGTAAGCAGCCCCTTAGGACTCAATGGAGCTATGTCCATTTATGGTGGGTGAAATTCTGCTCCAAGTACTTAAATTCAGTCATCTCCCTGTCAAGAAATTCATGATTTCTAAGTGCGTCTGTAGTGCCATGGTAATAGTCTCATAATTCTTTCCTGACCTTGTAGCTTTGCCTTCTGACTCATGACTCTAAGTATTCAAAGTTTATTTCTGCTGCAGTAGAAGCTTCTAGGAGAACGTTCCCCATGTTTTCCTTTAAAATTCTATTCTGCTTAGATTCTTATACCATGCTCATCACTCAGCTATCTGAGCACTTCCTTGAGTTAAGAATAAACAGTTAGCATTTTGCTTCCCTTCCTTCCTTTTTCTTTCAATAGACTATATTTAAAAAAAAACATGTGTGTGATATGTAGCTTTGCAAGAAAGCAAGGTCAAACTATGCGTTTTGCATTTGTAATGGAAAGTGTGGATGCTTGTGTCATCCTTAGATCTTGTGGGAGTGAATTCCACAGGTTTAAACCCACCTTCTAGAAAGGCCTGTCTCCTGCTCATTAGAGCTTGTCCTAATGGAAACAGCTTTGTTATGAGGAATGGATTGCCAAGAGTTGTCAAAGCCCAGGACAGTGAGTCAAGCTTTTAGGCATCTTGAGCCCCTGACCATTTAGAACCTTTAAAATAAGAAATGAGACTCTCTGATGTGATATTCTATCTAAAGGGAGGCAGTGGAGTGCAGAGGAAATGTGCTCTCAGTATGCCATGATTCTGAAGACATGTATTCTGCACCAGTTAGAGTTTTTTCAGGGCTGATGCTTTCATGTCTAAAAACTTGCATTCCAATAATCCAACGAGGTAACAGAAGCATGCATGATCAAAGCTAGGTATCAACAATAAGGTTGAGATGCAGTCTCCTAACCACTTGAAGGGGGTAGTGTGCATTTCTCACAGAAGTAGGCATCTCCAATATTAGCTATGGCAGTGAGAAGTTGAAAAAAAACCCACCCAAATTTTGGTCTGTGTTGATGCCTTGTGGGCACACATCTTTGACTGGCTGATGCAGCACTGTGTTAGCAAGCTGGTTGAAGTGTTTCTTCTCCTTGTCAGCATTATTGTCATCTCACTAGGATTTAATTTCTGCCAGCTCTTCCTCTTCCATGTGCTACTCTAAGTAAACGCTGAGATGGCTGGGTGACAGTGGTGTTATCATGGGGTGTGAACAGCAGAGTTGTCATTGCCATATTGTTGACATGTATCCGCAAAGGAAGCTTCATAATTTCTCCTAATAGCTCCATGTGAGTACTGAATAAGGCAGGAGTTCTACAGAATAGAATGGTGCTCCACAGGTGAAGGGGGTTTGGTGGCAGAGGTACAGTTGCCCATCACTGACCTTTGGATACAGCATTGAGGAAAGATTCAAACCATTTCCCAATGCTGCCCTAGAACACTGCTACCTTTCACAGGTAGGATAGCAGTATTCTCTGCAAAGAGGTCCAAGAGTATAAATATCTGTCCTATATGCATGAATAGCAAGATATCCATCAGTCCTACCACTGCTATTTCTAGTCAATAACCCAACCTGAAATCTAGGTGGGCAGGATCTATGATATTAGGTGCAGAGGCCAAGAATTCCCATATACCAGAGGAAGATGTAAAGGAGCTATGGCTGCTATTCCTTTCCATAAGCTGGTGTAGCAGCTGCTGAATACTGTACAGGCTCCATTTAAGTCAATGGTAAAACTCCCATTGGCTTCAATGAAGCCAGGATTTCTCCCTCCGTCACTAGGCAGGTCTTCATTATGAATCTGAATGCATTTGTTAAGGGTATTGGGCCTGTGGCCTCTCCCATGCTTGGGAGGTGGAGCCAATCCTCCTCACACCCCATCCAGCATGGCCACATAAAGCCTAATTATTTAGGGGTCTCCTGAATTACAACTGTCTGATGTGTTTGAGGAGTAAAAATCCCTTCTGTATTGCTGTTTTGGAAAGCCACATTTCTCCCTCTCTTACTTCCTCCCCCAGTTCAATCTCTTTGATGTAATCACATCCTTAGCTCGCTACTAACTTACAGACATCAAATAAAACAACAATAAAATTTATAAATTAATAAAAGTTGCCTCCTGTATCAGCATAGAGTTTGGCTTTCCCGCATGTGATTTCTGCATTAACATGGATTTTAAAATCTCATTCTTTATCATGGGCCTGATCCAAAGTCCACTAGAATCAGCAGAAAGCCTCCCATTGACTTCAAAAGCATTGGATCAGGCCCAATATCCTTAACAAATGCATTAAGATTCATAAGGAAGAACTTGCCTAGTGACAAGGGGAGAAATCCTGGCTTCATTGAAGTTAATGGGAGTTTTGCCATTGACTTAAATGGAGCCTGGATGTCACCCAAAGCTTTGCAGGGCTTATTAACCAAACTTAATGACAGTTTGCTGCAGTTCTTTATGAAGATTAATGAATTATTGTCTCCTCTGCATTCCATATCAGTGAGACAGAATTTTGCCACATTGCTAGTTTCTGTCAGGAAAAGAAAGAAAGGAAGATGTTTGTAAGACAGGGGTAAATCCTCTCTTCATCAAACTTCTCTGATGAATAATATTTTTTCTTTTAATGTAACTCAGTAATTTTATAATTTAATTCCACAAAAGAATGTAATTAGAGTTTAAAATTAAGAAGCAGGTTTTCTCTGAGCTGAAAAAAATTATATTATTATTTCCCCTTTATAGCATTTTGCAAACGTTAATGAAATTAGTCTTAACAGCTTTGGGAGGTAAATACCAATACATTTATTACAGATGGGGAAACTGAGGCACTAAGGTTACTTGATTTTCCAAGATCATCCAGAAATCAGATAAACACAACTAAAATAGAACCCACATCTCTTGGCTCTCAGGCCTTTTCTTTTAACCACTAGATTGAGTTATTTTTCAGAAAAACTATTTGGAGTTGAAGGGCCCAAGCTGTGTGATCCTCATTCTCTCATTTTCAAAAAGCTTCATATGTGTTTTTTTTAATTCACTATTTCGGGGCATTCTAAAAGGCATATGGTCATATTAAGGAGCTGAATGTACTACTGTATAAATGAATGACAAAATTCCCATTGACTTCCATGTGTGCAGGATCAGGCCTTCAAAAATGGATTGACCTTTTAAAATGTGATGTTTACATCTAAGGCCATATTTTCCAATTTTGCTCTGACAATGTTGTTCAGACAATCATTTGTGCACATGATTTCTCCCACACATTTTACTATTCACATACTCAGGCATCATTTCCATATCATTTGCATGCTTAAATATTGTGTGCATGCAAATTACCATGAATGGAGGCCCTTGTAGAAATGATTATGTGCACAAAATTAGAGGCCTTATTTTGGCCCTAAATCAAGCTAACCTGGAATGCCATACCTCTCAGTTTTTCTTCTTTCCCTCCCAGTTGTTTCAGATCTGTGTGACTTATTTTTAATATAAATAATATTTTTATATAAACTATATATATAAAACACAATATTATTATGATTATTTTATTGCTGGTAATGTATTTTTGGTTGTGTAATGCAAGTTGTACAATGCGTTTCTTTACAAAAGCTGTGAATGCAAATATGTGTTATTTAAGGGATGATACATCTTGTGGTAAATGATCTTGCTTAAATAAAGGATACTGGTATGATTTAGATTTGTTTTATAGAAGCTTATATTGCAGGCAGGTTTCTTTTGTCAAATAATGATGTATGGCTGATTACAAAGGACACCAACGTTTCTTTCCTGGCATCCACACATATATTATTTATCCTGGAGAAGAAACCTTCACAAGCTAAACATCAGAGAAGCTGACATCTCCTCTCAGGGAGTTAGGGGCACTCAGGTATTTCACAGATTGGACCTGAAGTAAATTGCTCTTTATGAACTATTCATCTAGCTCTAACCAATACAAAAGAATGTTGCATTCTCTATACTTGAGTTTATTTTAGCTTCAGTGATACAGGGAATTCCAGAGCTGTTTTGTAGCTACTAATATGCAGACAAATTCTGAAATACCGCTTCCATCTTTAGGGATTTGCAATTGGTGTTTTACTTCTTAGGATGTAAAGATTCAGCTTCAGTTCCTTCAAAGCATGTGAAAGTCTTTATCCATTAGAAGATATAGAACCAGGCAAACACAATGGGAGAGTGTGTGGATGAAAATACAGCACAATGGGGAGAGTGTGTGGATGAAAACACGAATGCAATTTATTCTTGATAGCAACAGTATGTGCTGATGATGGCTTTCCAGTGCATTACAGCTGATGAGTACAGTATAAGGCATACATTTCATATTCAAACTTGCACTGTTCCCTTACTGGGTGGGTAAAAAACGGGTATTTCCGCATGCCTGTAAGTGAAATCCACTCTCAAGTGTCTGTTTGGTCAAACTCTGCCCAGATGCTGGTATGCGGTATGGATATTCTGTTTGATAAATTATGTGCAGACTATGCGCCTGGCCTGCCAGATAGAGGGATCCAATAAAAAGAAGACACAGATGTCTAAGTAATAAAATATTGCCCTTGGACATAATGGCAAGGAAACCTTTTAGTCACACAGGTTCTGATTCAAAGTCCATTGAAGCCAATGGGAATCTCTCCACTGACTTCAACAAGCTTTAGATCAGGCCCAAAGCACTCATAACAAATCTAAAAACTTTGTTGACTCACCGTGACATCTGCCATACAGAGTCTGCCGTAAATGACGCAACACACCTAAAGTGAGAGCCAAACACTCAAATAGAAATTGCAAAGCAGATCAGGCTCCTAGTTGACTTTTAACTTCAGTCAGTTCAGGAAAGGTATGCTGTGCATATGTTACCTGCATTATTCTAGGTTAGCAAAAATGTTCAATACCGCATCTCATCTCTAATCTGGTTTAGGATTACATTATCATCAGCTCTTCCAATAACAATACCGCACAAAATCCTATCCTAGACAAAAGTCAAGGTGAAGAATTTGTTGTGTGAGTTTAAAGGAACATGATTTTGTCTGAAAACCAGCATTGCAAGTAACATTACTCTTATGGAAAGTCATTTGTAAGCAAAATATATGGGTTTCTGTTTTTTCAATTTGTTTATTTTGTGCGACTGAGCTCACTGTATGCATAATTAATATTTCTGCTACGTATGCCTGATTGGTTACTCATTTCCCCCCGTTTTGTGAACTCAGGGGCAGGGGCAGTACCTGAATATTTTTATTCTCTCTCTCTCCTCTCTTTTTTACTGAGTAGATTTCAAATTGACAATTGCCCATTGATATGAATGGAAGTTTCTCCATTGACTTCAATGATGACCAGGCTCTTAGTGCTTTTCTAAACCGTTGTTTGCCATGCCTGGAGTTGAAAGAACGCCCATAGATTATGTTATCTGTATAAAGTTAATTGTAAACAAACATTTTTTGTGAAATTTAAAATGTATTCTCCGTATTAGTGTACAGTATATACATTTTCACTACAAGTTAAGAGCCACGAAAACTGTGCCTCCAAATTTAGCCTCACAGCTATACAAGGTTTACTGTGTGGTTAAAGGCACAGGCAAAATACATGTCTTGACACACAAACCAGCACTTTTACATGAACATCAAGTTTGCTAGTAGCAGAGTTACCTGATCTGTGCACACAGGCAGATGTACAGCTGTACATGCTCAAAATCCATTGACCCATTTACCGACACATTTGAAAGTTAGCTGTTTAGGCCCCACTCCAGTGATGCAATTCACGTAATATTTAAGTTTAACCGTATGAGTCATCTCGCTGAACTGAAAAGAAGCTATTTCCCCTGACTTCAGCGGGATGACCCATATGCTTTAAATTAAGCAAATGCTTAACTGCTTTGCTGGATCAGGACCATAGTTTGCAATAGAGTGAATGAATGAAGATGTTCAGTTTTAAAACAACTTTCTCCTTTTGTGTTAATGAAACACTTCAAAGAACAGGATAGGTTAAAACATCTGACAGGAATAGGATTCATTAAATCATACAAAAAATGTATTTAGCCCTTATATTTGGAAGTGTTAACACCACAGTTCTAATGTGACAAATTGAATTTGGCAGGCATTATAAAACATGGTTTTGAGTGAATAGAATTTTTACCTTCAACATTGCAGGATATTGGTAAGATCTATGTGCCTTTTAAAGATCAACTATATTATTTAAAATCCAGAAATAAATAGCCATTGTTTGGCAAAAACATTTACCTTATTAGCCTGCATTAGGCTTGCAATGTTAACAAGGATTATTTTCTTTTATGTCTTTGTCTAGTATATATAAGTATATATATTGTGTTTATTCCTTTTAGTGCATAAGGATTTTGTGTTCATAAAACCATTGATAATCTTCATAAACATCATGGTAACCACAAGGAGCCAACACTCTAAACATAATCTATGGCTAAGCAGTTATTTGTATGCGTTATTTTTTTGATAGGTGACATGTATGCAGTGGTTGCATGGGGACCATACAATGCTGGAAATGATTGAGAAAAAGCGTTGTTTGTGCAAAGAAATAAAGGCGCGACAGAAATCAGAGAAAGGACTTTGTAAACAGGACAGCATGCCCATTTTGCCGAGTTGGAAGAAGAACACTGGGAACAAGAAATACAGCCCCCCTCCTTATTCCAAACAACAAACTGTTTTCTGGGACACAGCAATATGACCAGACTGTTGCTGATGCCATCACCACGATGTTGCAAGATGCACAAGTAGCCTCCTTTCTTAATAAGGCAATGCCTGTGACATAAAACTTAATCTGCAGGTGATGAACTACTTAGTGAAAAACATACCAATGTGGTGCTCACCTGTCAATCTAAAAAAAAATTGAAATTTCCAGCTGATTACGGCATGTATATTATTAAGGATTTTTTTGGATCCAGAAGATATTGAAATGTAAATATTTTGCCAATCTATTGAAAACACCTGAACTAATACACTGTTTAAAATATATAATTCAAAAATTTATGAAGAATTTTACTATATAATATAATAACTGTTATATTGTTTTATTAACTATTTTATATGTGGTATCCTAATGCTCTTTTTTTGTTGTCGTCATTTTTAATGACCTTACCTGCCTAAATTTGGCCTCTGTACAAAAGCATGTGGTTGTACTTTTGTTTAACAAGTACAATGTACAAATCAACCTGGTGCTAGGGCTGTAGAAGTTCACTAGAGTCATATTCATTAGAGACATCCGTTGCTTTTGTTCTTCTGGGAACGGTTTTGGCAGGAAGTAGTAAAAACTGTAAACAATGCAAATAAAAATGCTTAATTTGGATGTCCAAATTGCATTAAAAAAGAGTTGTTCTGCATCAGATATTTGGTAAATTTACTATTATAAATTGCCCTTCTTTTTATGTCAATCAGTTATTAAAGTCTCCAGTGATAGTTCCTAGGCTACATTTGGCTAACCAAGTAAGCAAAATTTATTGCAGAAAGGTCTAAAATAGACGCTCTTCCTTCTTTTATTCAGCTGACTAGAGGAGACCATGGTTCACTGTGACTAAGAATTGTACATCACATGATAATGAATTAACCCATTATTTATCTGGTTAAAACAGTGGCAATGCACCCATGATTCCTGTCCACATTTGTCTTTGGTCCAGAAAGTAAAGGTAACAAAATTTGTTTACATTATTTTTAAGTTCCCCAAACATCCCTAGTTGGGGTTGTATCAAATTGGAAAGCATTATTAAAAAAGGCCTGATCCAAACTCCATTGACATCAATGGAAAGACTCCCATTGGCTTCACTTGGCTTTGGATCAGACCCACAGAGCATCTTTCTCTCAAGTAACCCATTTCCTGTTCCTGGCTGATCAGATAATTGGGTCATAGTCCTCTGTGACATCACACCCATCCTAAGAGAATGCTATGTCATGACCAAAGAATTATGACCTCTTGGTTTTAACAGGAGAAAGAGATGGCTTTTACTACATATGAGGATGAGAGCTGTACATTAAAATATCTTCCAAAAGAAACGCTTTAGGGTGAACAATATCCGTATTGCCATGGAGTGATAAAATGATGCTATCACATATATTTTGTATATTTAAAGTTCTATCTATGCTTCTGAAATTTGGCAGCATGAAAATTCCTCTTTAATAGTCCTTTAAAAATTATATTCTCTGAGAAGAAAAAATGTGTTGTTTGAACTTATTGTCGTATTGGCTTTTCTTTGAAATTATATTGCAGCAATGCCCTGGGCATCACTGCTGATCAAAAAAACCAAAAATAACCAATTTTAGTAGGGTTTTTTTGTAATCTATATTACTAAAGTTTGAGTAATGCTTTATCAGTAGTAGTTTCTTTCCAGCCTCTGAAATAATAATACAGTTTTTAAATATTTTATAACTAATGTATATTTTGATGTCCAAATTGAGGATTTCTGTATAAGGTAAACAAAGAAGTGTGTGTTTATATGTTTGTATGTATATTAGCATTATGCTGTATGCGTGTGTATATGTATATACATATATGCACACATAGACACACTCATTTATATATATGCTGTATATATGAAATGTGTGTGTGTGTTGTTGGATATAAAGTGGCTGAAATGGGTACAAAAGTTAGATGAAAAATTAAAGAAGCCCCCACAACCCAAATGATAGAAAACATAAAAACCACAAATTGTGAAGGAATCTTTAAATATATTTTGTACCCAAAAGGCACCAATTGTATATTCTGCCTACTCATTTTTTTTTTCAAAAAAAGAAAGAAAATGGCAGAAGAAAAACTCAAGAGATCTTGCAATGTTCCAGAATCTGCTGGAAAGAGAGAGACTTTCTGGTCATGCGGAATATGTTGACGTAACAGGTTCATTACTCAGAAAATGTTTAGAATGGTGAAATGCATTATCTTCCTTGTTATAGGTAATTATATGCCAAGAAAATACTTTCATATCATCAATGTGAGAATTTTTTTTTACTTGGTCCCTTTCACAAACTGCACCGAATCTCTCTATTAACAATACATATGTATGTGTTTGGTGATGATACTTGTATAAACTGGACTCTTCCATAAGCAATTAGTCATTTAAAAAACATTAATATTCCCTTTGGAAACATTCCCCAAGAGCAGTTGTTCATCACTGACATTCATGCCTCCAGTGGGAATATCTTGAAAAACCTTCAAAAGAGGCAAAATTACAAAACCTTTGGGGGAGTATAAACACTTGTATATACAACCGTTCAAGGTTTGTACAGTATCCTTTTCATATTGACATATAGGAATAATTATGATGGTACCGAAGCATTCTGGTTGTAATCAGATTTGCGTGACCGTTTAAACTACCACAAAAACCACTTACTGTTTTGCTGATATAATTCAGCCCAATAGCCATCATCCCTCAATTACCCCAAATGCTTGCAGACCACCATTGTATGCCATGTAGACAATAGCTTATATTTATTATTGTTTGATGCCACATGAAAAATTAAAATATAACTTAGCACTTATCTTCAAAGCACTTTAGAAACGTGAATTAAACTGCACACCTATGGGAGGAAAGATACATTTTATTTTATAGAAGGTGAGACTGAGGCAGAGATGTTGAGTGACTTGTCAAAGCCAGAGCTAGGACTAGGTGCCTGTCTTATGCTCTGACCATTTGGCAACACTAACATTTGGCAGAGTGCACAGCCTGAGTGTAAAAGGTGCATTTTCACTGCAGAGAACGTACCATCAAAATGCTGTCTAAACATTTTCTACATTCCCTATTGTCTCAGCAGTTTCTATATCACAGGGTGAATGATCGTATTTGGCAACATGCGCTCACTAAAGCTGCAGTTATATAAATATGCAATCTGTATATACATACAGGCCACATATAGACACACACTTATAAAGACTGTATATATGAAATTGTTTGGTATGCACTTACTTTGCTTTAAATTCCTAAAGTTAAACATTATAGTGTAGCAATTGTGTAAAGTGCACTGTGATTTCAAGAAAGCACAGTAAAGTCACAGGTCATGTTATTCTTGCACTAAAAATGTGTTTACGTATATTAGCAAATGTATGCTTACTTTTAATGCTCTTTTTAACAAATTAAAGCAAATGGTATAAAATGGTATTTTTTCTTTTAGTGGACTATGGCATTATGTTTTTAAATGACAGGGTTTTTAAATAAGGAGAAACCATTCTGTGTTCATTCCAATGTAATATGTTTACCGATATCTTAAAACTGAATGTCATATTGCTTTTCTTTTCATATTTTGTTAGAAATGTCAGGTATGTGCCTGAAATTGTGTAGGAGTAAGGAGTAGCTAGAGGATAAGTGTAATCATATATTATTAACCATTTCTATATACACAGTATAAATACATAATAATTTTCTTTTCATTTTTGTACTTGATTTTTTTAAGTAAGATGTAATTAACTGTACTTTGATACTTCTGAAGTAATAAGATGTTGTTTGGAGATTCTCCTTTCTTTAGTGCATTGACAATATTTTACAATAATTTAGTGCTTATTTATTTGTGCTCCAGTGGAATTATAATAAAAGCAATAGTTTAAAATATCCTGCCTTTTATTTCTGTTTGTTGGTATCTACTTTAAAACTGCTTGTTTATTAGGGATTTGCATTAAACACTCTCTTGAGGAAAAGTGAAATCATGGGCTTTTATATTTATTTCGATGCAATTTTTTATTGTGTGTTTTATTAGGGAGCAATAACTTGATCATTTTAATACTCTCTGGTTAGGCCTGGTTGCATGAATGCCATTAGTTTCATTCTCAACTTGAGGGATCACCATATTCTTCCAAGCCAAGGGCCAGAACTTACCCTATGAATCTGCAAGTGGAAAGATTCCTCATGTCCTGATTTCCCCCTTTCTGGGTGGAAGGAGGAGTGTCACCTTGATGGCACTACCACGGGCTGCAGAATCCACAAGTGGGGCAGGGCAAGTATGCACCATCAACAGTGTAAGGAATCTGCTTACAAGTCAAGGCAGTCCCAAGTGATCCCAGCCTTTTGTCAACATCAGGCTCTATTGAATGTGGAACAGAGCCTCTGCAGGGGAATTCCACAGTGACTGTAGTGGGCAGGCTAGCCATGCCATGAAGATGTTGGGGATGGCAGGCCCTGTCTGCTCCAAAGCTGGTACAGAACTACATGGCCTCTGTGTGAATGACCCTGGTCTTCCAGTATTGCCAATTCTTGCACTATTTTGTTAAAGCTCCAGATCTTGCACTTCTGTGATTGACAGTATCTCCTATTGCATAATAAAATAAAATAAAATATAATAAAATAGTTCTAGACCTCATGGTTGCAAAGAAAAGCTTGAAAACATGAACCTAAAGGCTCCCAAAACAGTAAACAAATAAAAATAATTCAACTTTTATTATTTTGAAAACCCTTTTAATTTTTAATCCAATCTCATGTAGGGTGACCAGATAGCAAGTGTAGAAAATTGGGATGGGGTGGGGGGTAATAGGAGCCTATATAAGAAAAAGTCCCCAAAATCAGGACTGTCCCAATAAAGTTGGGACATCTGGTCACCCTAATCTCTTGATACCTGGTGAGCCTGACTCATGATTTCTGAATGTTTGGGTTTGGCAATAGTGAGATCTCAGGGGTTCTGCAGGATTTGGGAACTGCTCATTCCATGCAGGGGGGACCCTATCCTTTCTGCTCCCATCCTCAACCAAAGACCTGGTGACATTACTATAAGGGTATGGCTTGATATTAATATATTTGCTGTCAAAGACATAGTCTTCCTATTACAAGGAACAAGAGTTAGCACTTCTTTGTTGGTCCATCGCTCCCTCCAGATCTTAAACTGGCAAAAGGAGGTAGCAGTGTCCTTGGTAAAGTAGTGGTTCATTTTAAACAAAAAATCACTGTAATCAAGATTCTAGAAGTTTATGTTAATAATGAGCAATACATTTAGTATTCCCAAGGAGAGTATCCATGTTTGTCATTTCAGCATTGCTTTACACAAAGGGCCTGATCCAATGAAAGTTTCCCATTGATTTCTACAGGAACTGGAGCACTCCCAGGAGGCAGAAGATCTAAAGAAGAATTTTTGCTTCGAGAGCCATATGCTGGACCCCAGCATAAGCCATTCCTCTGCTTCCAGGTTGCAGGCTGGCAACAGAGCTACCAAGTGGCCATAACTGCTGTACCGAAGTTTCGTTAGCTCCCTCTACCCCAGCTCTTGGGGGTGACTCAATGACCTGAGCCCATATAGTGGAGTATATCCGCTCTCTCCCACCTCAAAGTAACCCCTGTGCCCTCTGTACAGTGATGTTCAGTGAGCCCCTCTGGACCTAAGCTCCACAGCGCCCAGCAAAGGGTGCACAGTACTTGCACGGGCCCTAGCCGAAAAGCCCTACAGAATGGAACATAGATTAAACCAATAGGTTTCAACAGAGTTTACTCTAAAAATGTATAGAATTTAAAAGATAATCTATATGTTTTTAGAATCATCCTACAGAGAAGAAATCATTCTCTGTTCTTTTCCTTAGGACGGTTCATAATATCTATCTACTATCCAGTTCTATAGGATTTTGCCATAAAGGGAGTGGGAATTCTCCTAGCCTGCCCCAACCTTTGCATCGTAATTGCACCTGTTCAACTTAATTTAGAGACCTTGGCACCTGTGTCAGGGACAGAGCTGGTAAGAGCACTATTTAACCCCAAATGCAACAGCGAACCTTATTTTTTCTCACCTGAGTAATTTTATCTTTCTTTTTTTTACTCAGTAGCATATTTTTATATGTGTCCCCTTTCCTAGCTCAGAGAAGCACTCTTTTTTGTATGCCATCGTTTTCACCTAATGAGGTCGAAAATAAATTAACTGGAAACTAGACCAGTAAAAGCAGTGGCTGGACTTCTACGTTGACTTTTAAGTTTGTTTAAATGCTACAAGATGTTCTCTTTGGTGCTGCCTGTGTGCCTACATAGCTTTTGCATTTTAAAAATGATCTCTATAACCTTGGGTAGAGAACTGGTCACCTCTCTGTTGCAAATCAGTCTGGGTTAGTTTAGCCTGTCATCAAAGTGGCCACATATTCAGACATACATGGTCTGTCTTCCTTAATAATAAGTAACCTGCCCGCAGCAAGGCAAAAAATTGACTAGCCAAGAAAGCAATGCTGGGCCAACATTACTCAATACTACAGTGATAGCTGACAGAGTGTCGGCAATGAAACAGCATGAAGCTAAATAAAATTTACAAAAGCTAAAGCGAACTGAAAAGAAACACTGCTCAAAGGCACTGATGAAAACATTTGGCAATTACTTTTTAAACCTAAAAACATCTCTTTTATGGGCTAGCTTTCCCTTTAAAACTAATGTACACACCTGTCACCTTTAAATTGAGATTTTTCTCTCTCTAACAGCTGGTTGTTTTATTCTTCTCTTCATTTGTGGAGCTTTTTTTTAAAATTTCCCTGTCCCTTTCTCTCTTTACTTTTCTGTCCGATTCCTTTTCTTTGGGATCAGATTTGCGCTGTATATTTCATATATTACAATTGTTATTCCCCCCTCACTTTCTCTCTGCCCTATCCCCTTCCTCTCCCATTTATTTTTTTCTTTTTTCCCTTCACCACTTCCTCTCCTGCTCCTAGGCTATCTTTCCACGTGAAGATGTGCACATAAATCAGGAATAATGGTGGACTGTCAACAGATTTGTTTTTCTATGATAATATTTAGTGACACTATACTTAGCATTTATAAAGTATGTTTCTTGCACAGACTCTGAAGTACTTTATAATGTAAGTTAACTATAATTATAGCCATTTATAAATGGGAAAATTCAGGTACAGTTTAATTGACTTGCCTCAGGCCACAGTACATCAATGGCAGAGTTGGGAGCAGTGCCCAGATTTCTTGACTCCCAGTCCAATTACCTTCTCAGAATCTCAAAACTGGTCTGCAAATTGCAGCGGGATAGTATGTTTCTCTTGAGACTTCCATGAATTCATTCTCACTCCTGGGATGCAGATATTTCTCTTTCCAGTCCTAGCCTGAACCAGATAATGCAGAGACACATAATAATATGAAAAGGGTTTCAAAAGGTCTGATTTTTTTTTAACAAAAATTCTGAGAAGTTTTGTTTGGATGAAGATCCTATTTTTTCTAAACCATTCCCCTATCTCCAGTTAAGAGTCAGGGCTCTGCATTTCCACGCTCTGTACACTCCCTGCTGCTATCCTTTCATGCTGCCATCTGAAAGTACATGGAGAAGACACAGGAACAGCGAACTCAGCTCTACACTGATTTCACAATACATCTTTATGGGAGGTGGCAGGGGACAGCCTATGCGCAGCAAAATCAAGGTAAGAAAACTGTTCCCACACTTTTCTGACCCTGGATTTAGAATCAACAACATGGGGATTCATGTTTGGGTTAGAGTTTGGATTAGCTTGGTTGGCCCTTTGATAGAATGACAGAAATCCTGCAATGTATTTGACTAAGATTTACACCAATAAATACGATACAAACATTAATAATGATTATAATGTGTCTCCTAAAAAAGACAGAGTGTAGCCATGGCAACACAAGAGGAGCGGGGGCTATGTACCTAGAATCTTAGCTGGTTACATACAAAGAGCAGCTAGCCCTTCCCACCGCTCAGACCACCATGGTTACAATGTATTTTTAGTGCGCGAGCTCTTTCAGAGATAACTTGGCTATCTCCCTGAGCTGCAAAAATTACACCTCCAGACAGAAGAATTGATATACCCTAAGTTTGAAGACATGACACTTCTGACATTCTTATAGTTAACCATGTGAGTTAGTCTTTGTAGGACTAGGACCTCCCTTTCTTTGCGTCTCAGTTCCCACCTATAAAATTGGACAATAATATCTCATTTCTTCTATTCCTTATGTGTATTGTCTGTTTAGATTGCAACCTCTTTTCATACCTCATCCTATGTGTCTGTAAGTGCCTAGCGCCAGGATGCCCTGGTCTTGGATGGAATCTGAAGGCTCTATAATACAAATAATTGATAACAACAATGAAAGGATTGGGTAATGAGAATCCTCCCTATTTTCCTTTACGTTGGAGCTGGCTCAGCCTTTTTAGTTAAGTTTTTATTTTATTTTATTTTAATTCTCCTTTCATCAAATATGCTTTTAAACCCTGTGACAAATGGATCAATACATTCAAAGGGAACAGATAAATTAATCATGTATCCACGGGGTTAAATCTTTGTGAACTAGACTTTTCCTGGGAGAGCTTTTTCTTCAGTTTGGAAAAGAGACGACTAAGGGGGGACATGATAGAGGTATATAAAATCATGAGTGATGTTGAGAAAGTGGATAAGGAAAAGTTATTTACTTATTCCCATAATACAAGAACTAGGGGTCACCAAATGAAATTAATAGGCAGCAGGTTTAAAACAAATAAAAGGAAGTTCTTCTTCACGCAGCGCACAGTCAACTTGTGGCACTCCTTACCTGAGGAGGTTGTGAAGGCTAGGACTATAACAATGTTTAAAAGGGGACTGGATAAATTCATGGTGGCTAAGTCCATAAATGGCTATTAGCCAGGATGGGTAAGAATGGTGTCCCTAGCCTCTGTTGGTCAGAGGATGGAGATGGATGGCAGGAGAGAGATCACTTGATCATTGCCTGTTAGGTTCACTCCCTCAGGGGCACCTGGCATTGGCTACTGTCGGTAGACAGATACTGGACTAGATGGACCATTGGTCTGACCCGGTATGGCCTTTCTTATGTTCTTATGTTCTTATGAGCCTCACAGATGAGCCAACTGTTTTATGGCAGAACACTGCTCCTGCATCAAGAATGGGGAGAAGGAGGAGCAAGGCCCACACCTTGTGCTAGAGACGTGTTGGAGAAAAACTCAGTTCTCACTTTTTGTTTGGGTACAGCAAAGTCAGATACTTTATTCTGTTTAGCAGCTACAGCAGCGAGAGAGTGCACTAGGACATAGGGTCTCCCCTTCCTAGACAGGTCTCTCAACAGGTAAACAATTACAGCAAGCCTTTATACTTTTGTTACAGACAATAATACGCAACAGCTGCATTTTGTTTCTACATAGGTCATCCTGATATCTTGTTTTTCTCACTTAAGAGACTCCAGTCTACATTTCGTATTATCTACACAAGGTCAAAACAACTTCTCACACAGTTCTTTTCCACTTGCCTCACACAATCCTCGCTTCTACAAATCTCGCGTTATTAGGGTTACAGTTAGCCTAACTCTTGCTAACAAAGACTGCCATGCATTAAGATCCCCTACAAATCCCTGTCAGTTCTTTCTCTACTTCCACACATGACACACAGGAGTCCTTGCAAAGAGACTGAACCCAGTTTCCTAAGCCTAGCTTACCGACCTGCCTCAGGTTAAAATAACTCCTGTCATGACACAGCTCAGTATCCATTCACTCCACTGGTTACTGCTGCATGCTGGGCCTATTCTTTATTTTAAAGACATTAATGGAATATGTGACGTGCCCTTTTTTGTGGGAGGATTATTGGTGAAGGACTGAAAATAAGAAGTGATTTTTGTTAAGTTTCATCTAATGAATCAGGTGACCTAGAAGGTCAGTGGTAAATTTTAGGGACTAATAAAAGGAAGCAACTGAAGAAATATGTCTTAAGCAATGGTGCAGTAAATGCTTGTAGTTAGTTGTTTTTAAACCAACTTTAAAATCCTAAGGGGCGTTTCTCTTCGCCTAGCAGCATGCTGTTGTAGTCTGGAACTATTAAGCATTGGTTTAGCTTTCTCGATATATTGTCTGTGTCTCACTGGGACTCTTGGTTCACTCTGATCTCACAGCTCTAATTTAGTTGTAAAGTTCTTTTATTTACCAAGTCTCCAAATAACAGCTTTTTTCCCAAATTTGGCCAGTAAGGAGACACAAAGGTAGGTTTGCCTGATTGCTTTTGGCTTGGAGGTTTGGAAGAACAGCTCATTTACTCCCAATTTATAATACTATGGTCTTGGCCTTGTAGCCAGGTCTTTGTGGGGGGTGGGGAATGTCACCAAAACTTAAACTGTTGAAGATTAAATTGTTAAGAAATAGTTCTAAACAAGAGTTTGTGTTGAACACAAACTTTACTATGACTCGTTGAAGCAGCCTCTATAAAAGTGCATGTGGGAGCATAGACAATGAGGCAAACTTTCAATTAATGCAAGGTTGGATATCTAGGCCTTGAATTTGGTGGATCACAAATTCTAGAGCATGACACAACTGAATTATGAGTCAGTAGACAGCAGCAAAGCCTCCATCAAGGCTTAGCTGTAAAGTATGTGTGCCATCAAAGGGTTAATGTACTCTGGAAAAATTGCTAGGTATCAGTGACCTGACCTTAGGAACCCTGACCACCCATTAACATAAATAACTGACAAATAGTCTGCCTGGTGTTTCATTGGTATACTTTTTTTGTCAATCAATATCCTACTAACAGAGTTGTGTATCTGCAGTTTTTCACTAAGGGTTCTTAACTGGGTTTCTCTCGTCCAGATTCTCTATTGCCTTATGCCTTATAGAGCCATTACTATCTCCACAAAGTGAGTGTTAAATGCTGCCATTATGATTTGGTAGCATTTTACATCCATTTTGAAAGAGTGTAAATGATCATACTGGGTAAAGGGCTGTGAAGAATCAAACCTGCTGTCTTTTTCTGCTGCTTGTTTCTGTAGTTTCAATTAAGCTCAGTGGAATTTAGTTCTTCCCAAAAAGCATTTGTTTTTCTAACTCATCCACGTTTTTAGTGCCATTATTTCAAACACAACTCTTTCCACCTATGGTATGTATTTAAAGAATCCAGGTCTCCATGACCTAACCAATTTTCTAGCCTCCCTCACAATTTGCTGAATTTTGTCACCCAATTTCTGTGAAACAAAAACATGGCACTTCCTACCAGTGTGAGCTGCAATTAATTATCTAAGGAGGTTAATGTTTTCTGCCTGTCTCTCTTTTCCAACTCATCAGAAGCTTAATGATGCTCTGACACCCTGTACATACAGGATAAGAGGTTTATTGGATGAATTATTCTCTGCTGAATCTATGCGACTGACTAAACACTACCCGCTTGTTCAATGATACAGCACTGAGCACCATCAAGGACAGCAGTACTCATTTACCACTGTGTTCATCCAGACATAGATCTAGCAACCTGGAACAAATGGAAGCATGCAGCCACTAACAAAGATGATGTATTTGTGAAAGGGTGTCATTATCACATGTCCATTCAGACCCTTGTCCCAGCTGATTAATGAATGGGCTGTAATGTCGCTTCTGCACAAGACTGTGCCTCCCTCTGATAAATGTTGAATTACTAGAGGAAAATTATAGAAATGCAGCTGCTATTCTAAATTGGCATTAAGGTCAAGAGGTTTCAGAATAGCATAAATATATAAGGGCTCTTGCCTAAACATACTCGAGTAATAACAGCATATTGTTTACTGAGAGGGGAAAAGGCTTCAGCAGAGCAGAGCAGAGGAATATTTTGGATATATTTATATAGTTAATGTACATTTCTAAAGCACCATCCCATCCTGTAGGCACTGTACAAAAACTAAAAACCAACTCAAAAGGTCAAGAATGCCACAAGTAGGTTACTCCCACAACTTGTTATAACCATATAAAATGTCATGGTGCTTAACCTCCCCTGACCTCTGCCCAACTCTTCCTAACCCAACCTGTCAAACAATCCTTCCCTCCCATCCTAGTCCATTCCCCCAATCATCTCTCCTCTTATCCTGGAAAAGCCTGGGAATAAAGGTACATCTGGCAGCATGTCCTGAATGCCCTCAAATCTAGGCTCTGGTGGAAAAGTGGGAGAAGCCCGGGTCCCCTCTCTGAGAACATTCTGCCTGCAGCCCAGTTCCTATTATACTCAGATGGGGCCACCAGCTCATGCACCTGAGATGATCTGAACTGCCATGAAGAGAGAGAGTCTTTCAAATAGCTGTGATCCAAATCATCTAAGATATTAAAGATCAAAATCAACACTTTAAGCTTCACCCAGAACTTTCCAGTGCAGATCCTAGATCCCAGGTGGTACTGCATGCTCTCTGCAAGACTGCCTGTCTTCAGCTGCATTCTGCATTAGCTAACATTTCTGACTGGTTTGAGAGGGTAGCTCTGTGCCAAGTGCATTGCAGTAATCCAGAGAGAAAACACATAGTGGTACACATTTTAATTGAAGGTCCAGATCCATTGAAGCTGACACATGAAGGGGTAAATTACACTTCTCTGGTCTCCTGCATCTCATGGAGAAGTCAGCTAGGAAAAGCAGCCAGTGGGATTGCCAATGCCCTACCTCTGGATTTTCAGTGTGGCGATGGGGAATGTTACGTTACAGTTTGCATCCTGCTAGAGGAGGCCATTTTGGCCAGCAAAACCCACTTTTGGAGCTGTGTTGGCTCACTTTTGGGGCTATGTTGATGGGACAGCCATTACATTGTGATAAGTACTGTGGACTGTAGATTGACCATAATTACTGAAGTGGGTAATAAACTGGACCTTCAGTACAGGCTGGGTCATGAACCTATTGAGACAAGTTATTATTTATATGTATGTGGCAATTTAGTTCTCCTGGGAAGCTCATCTTTGATGCAATATTTGTGGAGATGACAGTGGATGCAGAGAGGTGCACAGAGGTCAAGTAACATACCTGAATTCATTCTGTGATTGTCTAAAAATTGAGAATGACTCCAATGACTTGTACCATCTATGGCTATGTGATGGTATCAAGGTATTTCCTCTGAAGCATTTGATTTCTGACACCTCAAACCGCAATCCTATTTTGAGCATGATCTCACCTTCAGGAACATGAAATACGAGCTCCAGGCTTTGGCTGTGATAATGTCATTTCTTACTAGTGAGTTCTTTCATAGTGCCTTTTCAAAAAGACTAGTAATTGTCTATGTAAACTGTGTTCAGCATCTAGCTATCTACCTATCTAGGAGGGAGGGAAAGAAAGAAAGAACATGTATACATTTTATACTAACTTTCTTTACTATAAGCATATATTATCGTCCTTTAAAGAGAGGTTAATTATTTTATGGTGTCATGGACTATCTTATTAGAGCTAATGTATATATTCTCTTTGTTCAAGGTGTGTCTTAGAAAAGTTTCATAGTGTTTCCATGATATGCTAAAAATAAATCAGATAGACTGCTGACTTTGAATTTTTGCTTTTAACAAGGTGTCCTCTGTCCATCAAATATCTCAAGTTAAGATCACTAGATAATACAACAGGAAAGAATAATTAATTGTGCATTTACTGCTATGCTACCTTTGAAGAACACCCTTTTGGATTTACTCTAGACAGAGAATATTTTATACAGATTTGATTTATCTCTGGATGAGCCTGCATTGGCTGACTCAAATTGTCAGACGTAAATCAAGGCTTTAATGAGGGTTCAGTAGTGTTCTGTGTCCCATATTTTACAGAAAAATGAAATGTGAAATGTCATAGGTCTCAGCCTCCAATATTTCCTTACCTCAACTTTCCACTTGCTGGACCTTTAACTACATTGTGGATAATTGTTATTCAGCTACTTTGTTCAATATTTTTGAAAGCTGTTCATGTGAAATGGGGCATCAGCTTGTAACTTTGCTGCACACCTACAAAATGAAGAAAGAAGCAGCAGCCTTAAGAGAGAGGACGCGACACATACATATTTATTTAATTAGGGAGGTTGTGTACCTTTGTGGCTATAGCCCGCTGGACCAAGGTAGGGAAACATAGGTAAAATGAATCTGGTGATCTCTGCCACAGTGAGCCCAAATCTATTCTTTATTTGGCTTTTAAGCTCTTGAGGAGAAGGACCAGTAGGGACCTGCCTGACATGCAACCCTTACTCATGTGAGTAGCACTATTGACTATTCACACAGATAAGCGCTCCCCAACATAAAGCTTGCACAGTTGGGCCCTCATATAGAAAAATAAGGAGTTTCTACATAGAGGACCAGGACTGAGCTGGTATGGAGGGACCTAGGGCTGGATGTGTAAAGGTGCTAACATGACTAAATATGTAGGGAGGCGCTTTTGAAAATCCCACTAGGTGCCTAACTGTAATTGATTTCAATGAGAGTTAGCAAAACACTGTGAAGCAGTATGCTAGCCCTTTAAGCCTAGAGGGGACAGAAAACCCTGTTCCAGGAACAAACAAAGGCTCAGGAAATGGTGGAAGCCAGAAGAGAGAATGTGGTCCTTGGGAATTAGTAGTTGAATGGGGATGGGATCCAGGACACTGTTCCTGTAAGGACCTGAGACCGGGAGCCCTGTAGTATAGGATCGGATGGGGCTCCCTTCTCTCCCAGCCAGTCAGGAGGAGTGTGGGAAAGGAGGGCAGTATATATAAACTTCCTTCTCTGCCAGAACAGGGAAGATGCTGGCAGAAGGAAGCCAGAGTCAGAAGGCTGAGCTCCTGCTTGGATGGGCTAGGAGTAGTGGCTTGCTGAAGAGCAGACTAGAATAGAAGAAGAGTTCCATGTGTAGTAGAAGAGACAGAGTTGAGTATGAACTTCTGGGCTCTGGTGATGGGCTTTATTTTGAGGCATGTTTTAAAGTGTTTCTATTATTTAACCAACCCCAGACATGATAGCCAGGAGAGAGATGGTGGGGGGCTTTAAGGGACCCAGAAGAGGGTCCAGAGCCTTGCTAGCCACAAGGGGGCAATGAGGAGTGGGCTGCCCTGGTATAGGCAGTTCTAGGCTCCTAAATACCTTTTAAAATCTGGCCCTTATAGGTATCTGATGTGATTGATGAGGCAGCAAGAGGTGAAGTTTGCATTACAGGCTTTACAGAGTTTGTTCAAAGTTTGAGAAAAACAGTGTAATGGGCTTGTGCTACACTAATGAACTAATAGTAAATGCAAGACCACAAAGATGGAAGTACAGTATGGGCATGGCAGAGTGAAAGTAACACCCTTCTAATCAGAAGCTGTCCAAGTTCTGGGTACCCAAAGCTGTCTGATGGACAGTGAGTACTGAAATGCCAACTCTTCAGAGGGGTGGGTGATTTCACATTGAGGGAGGTAAAGGCATAATATACTAAACAGCTGTCTCATTATTATCGTATTATCATATTATGCTACGCCAGTTAGAGGTCCTGATCTTACCTGTGTAAAGTTACTTATGTCTCTATTTACCCAAGCCTGCAAATACATATGCACATGAATGACTGTACATTACCGTCATTGGGCCTGCTCAGGAGAGTAAGTTCATCAAGTGTGGGCAGAGTCTGACAGACAGTAATTTCAAAAAATGTAATTTTATTAATGTAAAAGAAATTAGTTTGTTGTGACATTTATCACCTGCTGTCTCCAGTGGATTGAGGCAATTCTGCAGTGAACTATGGAACTTTAACATACACGAGTCTTTAGAAAACCTCTTTTGGGTGGCCTTAAGCACTAGTGTGTACAATTAATGCTTTAAATATGCTTTCCTATCAGTTTATCTACTTGCTGTCTTGTTATCAACAATGAAATGCTTATTTGCATGGATTGTTTCCGATCTTTTCAAGCTTGGCATTTTTTTTTTTTATGGCTGAACATTTAAAATAACGTGATTGATTTTTCTCCAGACCCCACATTGAACCAGGGTGAGGAATAGAGCAATACTCGGCTAGGGAGACTCCCACTTCTGAACAGGTATGGAGCACGCTCCTGGTGGAGGAATAATTTAAGAGGATAATGGTAGCCCAGGAAAGGAATGGGAGAGAAGAGGTTCAGGCTGCACCAGGAAGCAAGACTGATACTAGGAGCTGTGGTAGGAGTGTTTACAGTAAAGCTGCTGCAGCAGTGGGGATCTAGATTACCCCTCCCTGCCCTCCTTTGGAGCATTGAAAGCCCTAAAAGAGACTGCTTTGAACAGGACATTAACATACCAAGAGGAGTATTCTAAACCAGAGGAGCTCCTGTCTGGTAGGAAAGTGAAAACTTAAAACTTGAGGTGGATCAATAACTGGCCTGGGCACTTTGACAAATCCCTTAGGGCAGTGGTTCCCAAACTTATTCTGCCGCTTGTGCAGGGAAAGCCCCTGGCGGGCCGGGCCAGTTTCTTTACCTGCCACGTCTGCAGGTTCGGCTGATTGCAGCTCCCAGTGGCCGCAGTTCGCTGCTCCAGGCCAATGGGAGCTGCTGGAAGCGGCACAGGCTGAGGGACGTACTGGCCACTGATTCCTACAGCTCCCATTGGCTTGGAGCAGCAAACCGTGGCCACTGGGAGCCACAATTGGCCGAACCTGCAGACATGGCAGATAAACAAACCAGCCTGGCCCGCCAGGGGCTTTCCCTGCACAAGTGGTGGGACAAGTTTGTTGCTGTGGTAGCAAAGGCAGCGGTGGCCTGGCTTAGCAGTGCCGAGTACAAACCTGCCTGAACCCTGTGCGTATTGTGACAGGGTTAGGCCAGATGGCTACAGGAGAGTGATCCTATTGGTATCCAGGAAGTGGGCGGGCTACAGGAGAGTGACAGAAGGTAGATACTTTAGCCTCAAATTAAGCAGGTCCCTTTTCCCTGAGTAATATAATGGGCTGTTCTAGAATAATCAGGAAGTTGCTGGAACCAATTATGGAAGGCAGACTAATTAGGACACCTGGAGCCAATTAAGAAGGTACTAGAATCAATTAGAACACACAGGCTAATCAGGGCACCTGGTTTAAAAAGGTCCTCGCTTCAGTGAGTGAGGTGTGCAAGAAGCTGAGAGTGAGAAGGTGTACTGCTGGAGGTCTGAGGAGCACAAGTGTCATCAGGAGGAAGGTATTGGGAGGAGGCCATTGGGAAGTAGCCCAGGGAGTTGTAGCTGTAATGCAGCTGTTACAGGAAATGCTGTAGACAGCTGTGATCCACAGGCCCTGGGCTGGAACCCGGAGTAGAGGGTGGGCCCGGGTTCCAACCATTCTCCCTGCAGCTCCCTATTTGATACAAGAGTTGACCTGGACTGTGGGTCCCACCAGAGGGGAAGGTCCCTGGCCTGTCCCCTGACCCACTTGATGGGTCAGCAGAGACTGTGGGGATTGTTCTCCCTCCTTTCCCCATGCTGGCCAGTGATGAGATTAGTTGAGTGAACAGCAGGTTTGAGCCACTAGCAAAACTGGCCAAACTGAGGGCTGCTGTGAGTCTCTGAGGTGAGCAAATCTGCCAATAAGCACAGGACCCACCAAGGCAGAGGAGGAACTTTGTCACAGTACATACTTAGCATGGGTCAACTGCCACTGCTGCTGAGGCTGCCTGTGCTACCACACCTACATTGCTATTTATACTTGTGATAGCTCTCATTGATTATGTGTACATGGGCAGGAAGTTGGCCAATGAGAAAGTAGACACCCAATCAAAGGATGAAGCCACAAGCTGGAGAAGCCTGTCATAATTTGCACTTGTGAACTCCATACACAAGGAGCAGCATCTGATGTTTAGAGGAACTGAGCTCTGTGATATAGAGGTGATATTGCCAATCCCAAATGGCAAAAATCCTGAGTCGGGTCCCCCAGTCCCCCCAAAAAATCACAATTGGCTTTAGAATCTTGAGATTAAAGAAACTGAGAGTTCTTGTATTTGGCTTCAGGTTTCTGAGCCTTTAGGGCTTTAGGTGCTGGAACTAGAGGTGCTAAGGGTACGGCAGCACCCCCTGGCTTGAAGTGGTTTCCATCATATACAGGGTTTACAGTTTGCTTCAATGGCTCTCAGCACCCCCACTACAAATTGTTCCAGCACCGTTAGGCTAAACTCATGTCAGGTTGTGTTTTCAAGATTCTCTGCAACCATGAAGGCTAGAAACTTTTTGTAATGAAAGCTGAGATTCTCATGACTCTAGGAGCTAAGACCACAATAATACCAAACACCATGAGACTTTGGATAAAACTGAGAGGGGTCAGCAGTACTGCCATATACACAACACAGAAGCAGGCCATTCCTTAGGGGCCTCCTTTATTGGAGATCTCCTGGGCCCAGCTAACCCCGTCCCCTGTTAGAAGCTGTACACTAAAAGTAGCTATCTTGTATGATCTTTTTCATAGCATGCCTTTCTGGGCCTGGCAGAGGCAAGCAGGTGTATCAGTAGAGAGACCTGTGGAATCTTTCTCTGTCCGCTTGGTAACTACTCTCCTATATTCCGTCTCTTACTTCTGAAGAGATGGTACATTCTCACAAGCACCCTCAACTCCAGTTGACTCCGTGGGGAGTGTAGGGTGTTCAGCATCTCACAGGATCAGGTGGTTAATGTAAAAAGTAGCTGGTGTGGTTTAGCCAGCAAAAAGATAAGCAGAGTCATGTGCGTGAGCACTGCAGGTTATTCTCATTAAGGACAGGTTGCCAGCTTTCTGAACTGAAAGAAAAGCAGTATTGCAGATCTGAATGGTAAGAACTTCATCCAGCTTAGTGGAACTTTTTTCATCTGTGCTGTATATTAAAGTCCATCAGAACTATCTTCTGAGCTACATGAACATTATTCAGAGACTTATCTAAATAGGGATACAGTCACATAGTTTTGAAATGTGTTTACATTTCACATCTTATCCTGGCAACTGTCCTTCAAGCAACTGCAACATAATACAAAAATAGAGACAGAGTATAGTTTAAAGGTTTAGGTAAAAATTCACTGCTTGTTAGTTAAATACTAATTCTAATCACTGACATACAACAGAAATTTTTCTTGTTTCTCTTAAGAATAGTTTATAGAGGGTCCACATGTTCTTAGAGAGCTGTTGCGCTGCCTTTTAGAATGCTTAAATATTACTGTGCCAGCAGCTTGCAAACTAAATTCATGATGTGCTAACTTGTTAAAACATTTGAACAAGAATCAAATAATCTGGATTCTAGGTACTGTATATACTTGATCATAAGCCAGTTTGTTTATAAGGGGATCCCCTTCACTCTCCCCCCCCCCCAGAGAGATAAGTAAACATGGAAAAAATGTATAACCCATTCATAAGCCGACCCTATAATTCAGGGCTCAGCAAACTTTGGGTCCCGGGCCAATAGGATAAGCCGCTGGTGGGCTGAGATGGTTTGTTTACCTCAAGCGTCCGCAGGCACGGAGGTAAACCTAAGTAAACAAAGTGTCCTGGTGCACCCGCTGCTTACCCTGACGGGCCGGGACAGCAACTGGGGGGGGGGGAATTTGCAGGGGGAGAAACTGGAAGTCAGGGGAGTAACCCCTGTGACCACCCCTCACATGACCCCACCCCTAGTCCAGGACGCCCACACTCTCCCCATCCCATCCTTTCCCACCTTATCTGGGGAGGGCCAGGGGAGGATGCCTCTGACCTGACTGGAGCTGCTCCAGCAGGCTGGGCAGCGCCGCTGCAGCCTACTCTGGCGGGCCAGAACGGGCAGCGTGGTTGCAGCTGCAGCATGTTCCAGCAGGCTGGGCCCGGCGACACAGCCGCAGCGTGCTCCGGTGGGCCGGGTGGCGTGGCCACAGCCTGCTCTGGGGGGCAAGGCCAACTAGCACGGCTGCAGCCTGCCAGCCCCAGAGCTGCAGCTGCTTCGGAGGCTGGGGGGAGAGCAGCGTGGTCAGAAGCAGAGAGACTCTGGCCCTGCCTCTTCCCTTCTGACTGTGCTGCCTCTCCTTGCTCCCTCTGTTAGGGGGAGGGGCTGTGTCCCACCTCTCCCTCTCTATACCTGTTCATAAGCCAACCCCCTTCTCTGGTGCTTCCCTTTTTTTACTAAAAAAATTTGGCTTATGAACGAGTATATACGGTGATTAGGAAACAACAGACTAAGAAAGTTACTAGCTGATTCTGGGTTTTACTGACACTAAATTTACATTAATGCTTCAGCCACAATCTGTACCAGTCTGAGGTTAATAACAGGTATATTAAAAGTGTAATTAAAACTGAACATAGATGGCATTCTCTAGAAAATTAAAACCATGAAAAATAACTTAATTAAAACAAGTAAAACTTTAAAAACTCTCTAACTATAGAACAAAGCTAAATATTTTAACCCATAATTACATATAACAGTGATTTTTTCTTCTTAAGCATTCAAAGGTTGGAAAACTGGGTTCAAACAAAAGATTGGATACTGGTGATTAGAACTCTGACATAGGCAGTGAGTTATATGGGCCTGTGGCGCCTGTGCTCCACCAGTATTTAGGAACATGGGCCCAGCTTCACCAATGTTTGGGCTTACCGCACTTTGGGGGGCCCCATGCTTCAGGGCAGCCTGGGGGGGTTAGAGGGGAGCCTGACACCGGCAGCAACGAGCAACCCGGCCCCAGCTTGCTCCACCCTGCCCCGCCGGCTCCCGGCGTTGCTCGGAGGAGGGGGGCGGAAGCCAGAAAAGGGCCAGGAGAGGTGGGGGTTTGGGGGAAGGGAAGGGGGCGGGTTGGGGCTGTGTCACTTTCTGCTGCTGGCACCAGGCCCCCTGCTAACTCCCCAGGCTGCCCTGGATCCCATGTCCCCCTGAAGTGCGGAGCCCCCCAAAGTGCAGGGCCTGGGGCGGTTGCCCCGGTCTGTTCTATGGACGGGACGGCTCTGTTTGGACCCATTCTGGGCACCACCAAAAAATTATACAAACCTGGCACCCATGAACACTGAATACTCCCCACAAGAGCCATCCACCCAGTGATCAGTACGTAAATCTGCAAGGAAACAGCCTGATTTGATGTGTTGTACAATGTGGGGTTCTGTAAAGACCATCAGGTTGCTATTGTGCTTGTTGTTTTCCACCCTTGCATGGGCTACCCCAAATCTGCTCCAGTACTGCATTTCATCTGCAGCTCTCTGTGCCTACAGAGCTTCACGGGGACAGGATTTGTGGCTTCTCACTTAAATAAATGATCATTGGGAACCCAATTTTTCCTTCATGGGATTATTATGGATCAGTTCTGAATACTTTGGTATACTACAAAAATGCCTTTGACAGCAAAACATTAAAATGGTACTATCAGCCATACCATCCTCTACACTTTAGAATGAGGCTTCACTTGTAAGGCACACATTAGTCTTCAACAAATGCGTCATGCAAAAGTTGCTCAGAGTTCCCAGGTACTAATTAATTGCAACATCTCTGACTCAAGCACTAGTTGGAATGAGCCTGATATTTAAAAGCATTACTAGTGAAGCACATTAAATACCGTGAGAATGCTTACAAGTTGTTCAATTTCCAGGTTGCCAGCACCCATTTTAATAGTTCTTCAGAACACTAGCTCAACAAAAGTCTCTGTCAATGTTTGTTACAAAACAGGACAGTCTGTTTTGTTTGTTATTTGTAATTTTTTTTTTCAATTATACATGCTAGCTGTTCTGATCTGCTCTTATGCTGCCCTCTGGTGGGTCTTTAAGCCAATAATGATGTGTGATACTGACTTAGATGATAAACCTGCAAAATATCTTCCTAATCTGCCCCACATTCAGCAAGCGCGCACACAAGCTAGATTACATAGCAAAATACAAAGACATGCTAATTCAGCAGATATAATATTCATATGGAATCTATAGAGTAAGGGCCGAAAGGGGAAATTACGAATTCATAAAATATAATTGGTACCACTGAAAAAAATTATTATCCTCATCCTAAGAGACTTTATTCTCATTCAGCTCTCTGCCTCGCCCATCACATTCTCATAAAGATGTCTGTGCAGCTTGCTAAGGGCAGCTTGCTAAGTAATTCTAAAATCTCTTGGATTATAAAGGCATAGTGAGTGCGACACTCAAAATGGTCCTGGGAAGTGTTGTCATTCTGAATGAATCCCATAGGTCGGCTGAGCCAGAGCCCTGCTATCTGAACTCATGATAGCATACTTCACTTGCCTAGTGCTTAGAGAGCCTGGTGTACATTCAAACTCCATCTGGAGCTCACTTCAGGTTCAGTAGAGTTGTGTAAATTTTGTCCAATCTAGTTTGAGTAGATACTAGAGATGTAGGAATCCAGGTGCTCAGTCCCAAATACATGGGAATAATAGAGTCTCAGTTGGAAAAATGTAGAAAATGTTTCAAGGGGAGGGAACCCAGCTGTCCATTTTCCAGCGATAGCAATAACCAAATGTAAGGAGCCAGATCTTTGACTACACCAGTGAAAGCATACCTCAGTCCAAGGGGTGCAAAGCTTCCCTTTGCATTCACTGGAACATGCGCTGTATGTAGGAATAGCTCCTTAGTGTAAACAGCCACCTGTAGTCTACTCTAGTTAATGGCTCCAAGGGTCTGAAATGACAGCTAGCAATGGGTGCAATATACACACTAGCTAGCCATGCTCCCTTGCTTCTACATAGGTAGCAGGAGGAAAGTCACTTAGAAGTCTGCACATTTTTTGAGGCTCTTCAGTGTACTAGGGTGAGCATCCTGGTGCTGGTTATGGCAGATTGATGGCCAGAATCCTCCAGCATTTCAGTGAAAAAGTGGTCTGGGGGATTTGGTGCAAGGTGTCTTTCTATCTATTCTAAAAAAGCATCAGGGACCAGATTCTGGCGGCTCTTGTGCAGGTGCTCAAGGAGGTGGATACATTGTGTAGAGACCCTTTCTTACTCCTTTAATGGAAATAGCTGGAGTCCTGGCTCTTATGCTTCTAGAGCACAGGTTCAGGGAGAAGTAGAGTCCCAGAACTCAGAAGACCTGGGTTCAATTCCCTGATTTACTACTTCGCCTCTTCTGTGCCTCAGTTCCCAATGTGTGAATTGGGAATTATAGTATTGCCTGCTTCACAGTTGTTATGTGGGGCTCATATACTAGGGTAATGAAGGCCATATAAATATCTTGGGGGAGTCGTAGTGCTATCTATGCTAGACATCCCAAAGGAGAGAGGGCTGGAGAAAGTGTAGGGATGTCCATTGCCCTGCTCTACTGGCACTCCAGAGCTGGGGCTGGAGAAGTGTGTGCAGCACAGGGGCAGCTCCAGGCACCAGCACAGCAAGCACGTGACTGGGGAGGCCTGCTGGTCGCTGTGAGGACGGCAGTCAGGCTGCCTTCAGCGGCTTGCCTGTGGGAGGTCCATTGGTCTGGCGGTTTCGGCGGCAACTCGGCGGCGGGTACACCAAAGCCATGGGACTGGCAGCGGCAGATCAACCGCACAAACGCCGCCGAATCCGCGTGGTTGGGGCGGCAAAAAACATAGAGCCACCCCTGGTGCAGCATCCTTTTTAAGTGTAGTGTAGTGGCTGGTATGCACTTTCCCAGTCTCCCTGGAAGGTTTAACTACCTTTGTCCTCTGCAGGACTAACCCTGGTACAGTGCTCATCTTCCTTCCCATCTTTGCATCAGTGGCAAACAAAGCCACAAAAGAGTCCTAATGTGATTTTTTTAAAAGAAAATCTTATTCCCCTTTTTCTCATCAGTGGTATGATTTGTTACACCATAATAAGTAGCTTAGATGCCCTCCTAGGGCAACAGCAAGCTTACCACCATGGGAGAGCAGATTCCAGTATTTCCATTCATCCTAGGACTTCTGCCAACCTATGTTGGTTTTATTGTGCTCATTTTTATCTTGTAATTTCTCACTTCTTAACTACATAGCTCAAAGTCCCATTTTTCTTTGGTGAGACTGAAGACCTCAATCGTCTGTACCTCAATTAGAGACCAATCTTTGCCTATTAGTGATGGTGCCCAGACAACAAACCCAATTATTTTAGCTGGAGATTATGATGGGGTGTGCCTCACCTTTCCAGCGCTCTACAGGAAGCCCTGCAGTTCTACCACACCCTCCCCCGGGAAACAGCATCAAAGTGACAAAATGAGCAGGGAAGGTGGGTCCTCCAGACCTGCCTAGAGAGGCTTCATGGAAATAGCCAATCAGAGTCCAGCATGCTCAGCTAAAAGGATCTGCAGGGCATTAACAGGTCAGTTCCTAGCTGGGACCAGAGGGGAAAGGAAGGGTGTGCTGTTCTGGCCAAAGGAGCTTGAATGACAACTGGCTGGACTTGCTGAAGCTGGATTTGCCAGCAGAGAGAGGACCTGAGCTTAGGTGAAGGTAAAAGGGGTCAGGTAAGAAGAAGCCTTATTTGGGAACCTGAACAAAAGGCTGAATTTAAATGGTCCAGTGCTGGGGCTGAAGTCCCTAGTGAGGAGAAATAGACTTTAGTTATTAGACTCTTTATTATCCCGGAAGGGGTTCATTTGGACTTTGTGACTTGGCTGGAGGGCTGAGCTGCTGAAGACCCAGTGGTCTTCCTAGGGTGGCTGGCAGCCTGGAGGGGACTCTGGTGTGAAAAAAAGGACAGCAGTACCACACCCAGCCTGTAGGAGACATTCAAGAGTGGAGTGCACCCATTACCGCAGGGATCAGCGACCTTTGGCACGTGGCTCGCCAGGATAAGCCCCGTGGTGGGCCAAGCTGGTTTGTTTACCTGCCGTGTCCGCAGGTTTGGCCAATTGCAGCTCCCACTGGCCGTGGTTCTCCACTCCAGGCCAATGGGGGCTGCGGGAAGCGGTGTGGGCCAAGGTATGTGCTGGCCGTCACTTCCTGCAGCCTCCATTGGCCTGGAGTGGTGAACCGCGCCCAGTGGGAGCTGCGATCGGCCAGACCTGCAAATGCAGCAGGTAAACAAACCAGCCTGGCCACCACGGGGCTTATCCTGGCAAGCCATGTGCCAAAGGTTGCCAATCCCTGCATTACAGAGATCTTCTGAGTCTCCTGCTACTCCTAACTTGCATCCCACCAATTTCTGCTTCTAGAAGACACAAGAACAAAACCCACTTGCTTAGCAGGGTTTGTAACACTATGCATTAAGAGTAAACCCTGCTCGCTTGACTTCAACCACCAACAGGTCTGCCTACAGCAGAACTGATCAGTCCTGCTGCAAAATAAGTCATAATTATGGGGGAGGATGGTTACGGCAGGGGCAGGTTTACAATGCGTCCAGTGAATTCCTGACCATATGGCACAGTGGACAGCAGACATGGAAGTGGAGTAGCTGTACTCTCTCTCCATGGACTAGGAAGGAGGCCCCCCTCCAAATGGCCTGCTCACTTGGGCTCTATGCTAGGAATAAGATGTTTCCTGATGTGGCTTGCATGTGTGTTTAGTACATGGCTATAACAATACTGTAACTATTACCATCTTTATTTGCTACAGCAGCCCTTGCCTACAGTGACCTCCAAGCCTTGTGAGGAAGGTGTCTCAATCGTTTCACAACTCATTAAGCCGTACTTGATTTGGGGACATGAGCTATTTCCCCAAAACCTTTTGCATCTATTAGTCTCATGCACAAATACTCACCTTTTTATCCTGTTTTTATGTAGATGTAAAACATTTCAAAGTTGATTCTTATCAAACAAAACTGGTAACTTTATAATTTCATTTTGTATCTGCTTAGACCAAGATATTAACCACGTGATTGGGATTGCTTAATAACACTTAGGAAATTACCTCTTCTAGGTGTCTCTGGGTGTTTGCTACTATGTATAGCTTGTAAGTGACTTAATGGAGTGTATAATCTTTACTTGATTGAAATAAACAATCCCTGGCATTGGTAATACCTTATGCTATGTTCTCCAAGAGCATTAAAGTTCCATCTTCTAAATGTAAAGAATATATCTGTTACATTAAATGCCATCTAAGCCTCACAATTTCATCTCTCCTCTGTTTGGACCAGTTATAACTTGATTAATTTAAATCTGTCTTTTATTCTGTCTTTGCTACAAAGAGAGGCTGCAAATTTGTTTTCAATATGTACATTTTTTAGTATGTTCCTTGGCCGTATTTTGGAATATTAATTGAGTTGTGTACTTTATAATTCTAACACCTCATAAATTTAATGGCGCCCATTCTTTGTAACTTTCCTGTTTTTGTTTTGGTTTTTTTGTACGGACATTGGCATTTGTCTGTTTTCTAATGCCTTATTTTCCTTTTCCTGATTCCTAAATATCACATTTTTTCCAACCCAGGAAAATTGCCATTCTTTAAATAGTGTGGTTGTGTGGTATGTGGAAAACAGTAGATACTCTGGCCATTGGACCATATATCCTGATATTTTGCCAAATTCTAATAGTGAGTATATTAACTGTGTGTCTAAGACAGTATGTAGGTGCCTAACTTTAGGCAACCAAATTTTTAAAGTGGAGTATAAGAAAATGGTAGTTATATGGAAACTTGAATATGTAACACACCTTATTTGGGAATTACTTAACTATGTAAAAGCAAAATGAAATAGCATGAGCTAGATTGTGCCTGCAATAGTTAGCTGTGGGAATGCTAATTGGCTCAAAGATCAGTACTGCCAGCTTCCTACAGGTTTTATGCTATTGCTAAAGTGTGAGTCACCAGATGGCTCTATTGCCCAGACGATCTGTCTACACTTTAAGCTGTGGATGTGACTCCCAGCTCAAAAAGACATAATCATGCTAAAAGCGACAAAGAGTCCTGTGGCACCGTATAGACTAACAGAAGTATTGGAGCATAAGCTTTCGTGTGTGAATACCCACTTCGTCAGATGCAAGATCTGTAATCATGCTAGGACACTAAACATAAAATTTAGCTGTGGTCACATGAGCTGCGGGACAGTTTAACCACCCTAAATCTGTACTGGAGCAACAAGCCCATGCCATTGCTGTGGCTATGCTATTTCTACCATGTTAGCTCTCAAGCTGGAAATCACGCCTACAGCTCCAAGCGTAGATGTAACCCTTAGGCTAGCCTATACTTGGAGCTAGGGGTGTGATTCCCAGCTGGTGTAGATGTACTCATGCTACCTCTTGTTTAAGCTAGCATGGTAAAACAGCTTGTTAGCCACAGTAGCACAGGCAGCGCCAGCACGGGCTAGCTGCACCAAGTACATAGCCATGGGATTCAGGTGGGCTTGTACTCGGGGCAGCTAACCTGTGCCGCTACAGATACACTACTAGTTTTAGCATGCTCATTCAGATGAGCACAAGCATGACTATGTTTATATGAGCTGGGAATCACACCTCTTGCTCCAAGTGTAGATATAGCCCTAGTCTACAAGTCTTTATTTTTAGCATGTGAGCAGTGTACAGACTGAAGAAATGCTGCATTGTTACTCTTGTGTTGTAGTTTCTTTGTAGTGGTCCTGTGGCAAGCAACAAGTAAGATTGCCTTCTGTCTTCTCTCTAACTAGAGTGAATTCCTGAGGTAGAGATGATCCTTAGAACCAGCCATATATATCTGGGCATGAAGACATCAGTCCTTAAATTCCAGCTAGTCTCCTCAGTAACATTTGTTACTGCAAACACATCATACTTGTCATCTTCTTGGCTTTTGATAAAATATCAAGTTCCAGGTCTCAGTCCTTATCTTTATGGTGTTCCATGACCTAGGCCCAACATACCTGAAAGGAACCTAAAGCCCCTGAAAGAAAACTGTGGTAAACCATTCTGAGGCACAATGGAAATTTTTATGACAAAGGTAAAATTCATCTGTGCAAGAGACAGCTTTCTTTGGTCTGAAATGATGGAACAGCCTCATCTTCCCTAGGAATTAAGGAACATCACAAACTTCACCACTTTCCATTGTAAGTGCAGGGTGCACTTCTTTGAACTTGGCTTCTTTAACATAAGTGTGCACTTTGCTCTGGGTTTAATCCCCTACCAAAACAAAGCACTCCACTGCACACGTTTCTCCCACGGGGGAGAGGATGGAAGAGTGAACAAACCACAGCTAGTCACATCACTTAATGCAGATATGAGGATTATAGACTAGGCATTGGTGTGTTGGCTGAGATTCCTGAAAGAAAGAATGACCTCATACCTCTGTTTAAGGACTGGTATGTGTGTATATAGTAGTGTAACTCAAACAAGATTTTGTTACTGATGGCAAGGCCCTGAAATCTGCTAATTTTCAGGAGATGGGTGACAATAAAAATATACCCATCACCAATACTTCAACAATTTGAGATGCATCCAGGAATACTGATATTTTCTATGTAGACACAACAGTATGAGCTTATGAGAGCTACAAGAGAAAACCCATGTTGTAAATGCCTGGATTTAAATATTCAACAAAAGCTCAAAAATAAACAATAATACAATGTTAAACTCAATCAACTGGCAGGATTGTTTTTCCCAATGGATTCTTCAGGACACATTTAATTTCTCGTGAAAGAGGCTAAGAGGAAGTGGCAGGCAGATGGAATGTAGTGGATGACAAGTAAAAACCCACCATTGTGGAAACAGAACATATTGCATGGCTATTCTAAAACTGAGCAAACTCATATGATATTTTTTATTTAAGACAGTGTTTATTGGGATGGGGGGAGGGGGCTGGATGGCTCAGGTGCTTGGAGAATTATTCCAGAATAGTGCTACATGCACTTTCTGATGAATGTTGAGTAACCTCTTTGGAATGATTTGATGGTCTCATTGCATTTCCTAATAGATAGTAGTCCCATTTGATTAGTCTCATGCCAAGATCATCTGTTCCTAAAGCACAGCTAGTAGGAAATCTTGAATGTAGTAGTCTGATAAAGTTATTTTCCTTTGTTAATAATAACAGGGTTGATTCTTAATCCCTTTCCACTCATACGAAATAAGGACTTACACTGTACCACATGTGGAAACTATGCAAGGCTATAATGGAGACTTAGGCTCTGCCTAAATATAATAGACTATTTTAACCATCACAAGTGATGTACAGGGAGGGACATTGATGCAAGGAATACAATAGGCACCTTTCCTTTCTTCAGGAAGGGAAGAATCAGATGAAAATTAAAACAGTAGAAATCTTTTCAGGAAGACAAATAGCACCGGGCAGGAGGGATGCACTGAGAAAGAAATGTCTGTAAAAACTATTTTCTCTCTATCCTGATATGCAACAAGGACTATTTTACATATCTCATTTGGATAATCCACAGTAGATTCAGTACCCAACTGTCTGGATTGCTAGCACAGGGTTAAATGGAGAGGGCAGCATAATGTAATAGGCGTGGCTAAATTCTTCTGTTGATGTAGGATTGCCACCTGTTTAGGTTTTCCCATTCATCTTTTGAGGTAGCTGGCCCAGGAAATCTGTAAGGGTGCTCAGTACACACTGCCAGCTCTCCAGTGTTATGCGCTCAGGCTCATACCGGATGTCTTGGGGTTTTTTGCACTTTAGAGATGGCAACCCTATTGTTGACCCATCCTGTTAGCAGGTGTTGGAACCCTGCAATGAGATGCCAGTTGTAACCTGCTGACTCACTGTGACAAGTGCACTTCAGTAACCCATCCTGGATATAAGGAGAGTGGGAGGGGGCCCTCTGCTCACAGGATTCTAGGGTGGAGGCTGAGTAGCCTTAAAGGAAGAAACCAAGCCTGGAGCTAACCCAATCAGCTTCTGAGGAATGGTCTTGGGTGACAGGTGATGTTGGTTATTTTCTGATAACTTGTTAATAAAGCTAGTCTCCAAGAATAAATTAGTTTGAATTTACACAGCATGTGCTGACTGTTCTGGAGTAGGGTCAGAGGGGAACTTACTCACTAGGCCTAGTAGATCTATTACAGAATACAGGAGAACAGAGTGGTTTTGCATTTACAGTTCATCTCCTGCTGAAGTCAATTAAAGAGAATTTGCAACAGCTACAGCATCAGCTTACAGTTCACCACCACTTGTCTGATGGCTATTAGCTAGTATCACAAACTAGTGCAAGGTGCTGCTTCTTAATCTCTGCTATTTTTAAGACCTACAAATGTTAAATGTTCAAGTTTAGGTCGGCAATCCACTTGATTGCTTCAGGTGACACAGAGTGGATAGCAGAAATACAGCTGGGACATGATTATTTGTGACACTGACATGGTGTTCCATAGTTTGAAGTCTGTTTCCGCAGTCACAAAAAAGACTGTGTCTCAGTCTTCATTTATGGAGAAGGTAGGCACATCTGCCACATGATCTATAGATGCAATTCAAAGTAGACCATATTTTCATGGGAGTGAAAGATGAATGAGTTCTTTGGTTGAATCCTTTATGAGGTATTTATTTGGGGTGGTGGCATCCATCCACATTACACTGCTAATCTTTGGAGTCAGGGGGACCCTGAATCTTGGATCTCTTATCCAGAAAACCTTTTGTGGCTTGCAGCATTTGAGTCAGAATCTCGCTATATTAGTTAGGTCTTCACGTATTGTAAGATCCTTGTTCCATTGAATATGATGGCACTCCCGAAGAACTATATCTTAAGGTATGTAAAGTACATGATACAAGAATAACAACAATTAAATGTTGTTCTGAAAAGAATCAGATAATTAAAATTAAGGTATAAAACAGAATAAAGTAATAACACCAGCATAATAAGTTTGTTTCAAGCACTAACCTAAAATGATTAAGGTTGGACTATTCATGAGTGAGCTGGGTAAATTATATTAACTACAGTGGGAATCACAACAAAGAATGTAAGCGGTCCCTGAGAGTCCAGACAGGCTTTACAAATAGATACACTGTTTGAGAAGAGAGAATTCAGTTTGGCATATGGAGATTAAAAGATCAGTTTGATAATATGGAATAAGAACAGAGTTTTTAAAGTTAAAAGGACCTTGAACTCAATTCTACAGTGATGTGGAGGAAGCACACGGGTATGAGGTTATGATGCTTGGACCATGTGAATATCTGATGTGTAGAGGTTTCATTTAATCTTTAAATATTTCATCCTTCTCAGTTCTTACAGTGTACCTGTGAGACTGGAGACTTTTAGGAGTCAGAGTGCTTGATAGCTGTAATCGCCCACTTGATAAATCAACCCTTTCCCAGGAATTTTAGTCACCTGTAGATTTCATATTAGGATGCTCAAAACATTTCACCAACTGAAGTTGAGTTCTCAGGCATTCTTCAATCAAAGAAAGCAATAAGGCCATAGAATCCTGAGTACAACAGTGTAATGAAACTGAATCAGAGATCGGGGAATTCAAGTTGTTTTGAAAAGTTATGCTAAGAATTTTTTTAAATTTTAGAGCATATCCATTATGGAAGGGAAAAGTGGGAAAACTTAACTTTTAAAAAACAAATGTTATGAAGCCTTGAAATGGGGGTGCAGAAAGGGAGAGAGAGAGAGATTCTCCTGCTCCCAATCATTAAAAAGGGAACTGTGTTGTGTCTCCTGTTGTATTTGACATAACCACCAAATGCATGAGGCAATGTTTGAAGATCAGTGATGACAGTGAGAGAGACATTTGGCATTGATGCAGGTGCAGTCTCATTACTCACGTGGATGGTTCCATTAAGGCTAAGACTCTTCAGCATGACTGAGGGTTGCAGAAACGTGCTTATGGTGAACAATGGAACTATGAAATACACTGTTGTTGAGTTTTAAGAGCTCTATAGTAAAGTCCTCTTTTATTTTAGCTAACTTCAACTATTTCCATCTGCTCCATACCATCTCGTTGATCAAAATTTAGGCATTTCCCTTCCCAAATCGTCTTCCTTTTTTGGAAGGGCTAAACAAAAAAGTTGCATGATTGAAACATCACTTTTAAGCTTATTTCCTCTCCCTCACATACATTTTAACCCCCTTTATAGATCAAGGTAATTGGCAAGATATGTTGCAAGAAAAGTGTGAGACAATAACACCAGTAGTCCCCCAGCACAATAAAAAATTAAATGAAATTCCATTGAGACTAATGCCAATGCCAGAGAGGATTAGAAAAACAGGTATTATTAAGAGAGTGAATACTATAATCCATCCATTCTCTATTTGGTAAGGCAGGAGGTTCTTTGATTTTTTATTTTTCCCAGACTTTGGAACAGGCCAAGTGTGAAGATTATCACAAGGTTTTGTAAATGGCATCTCATTTTGACTCCAGTAAGAGGTAGCACTTGAGAGGCGGCACCACCTGATTTTTCTCTCACGCTCCCCCTTTCAAAAAAGCCTGACCTGTGTAGTTAACATGCAGGCTGTGGCTTCTTCAAAGATTAAATCTCAATTTTTTTTCATAATATTTCAAAAATACTATAGGAGTCAGATTGAATAAGGTCAAAATGTTTCATTTAACTTTAATATTCTGATGTATAATATAGTCAAATGTTGAGTATATTATAACAAGTCTAAAGATTTCAATTTCCCATAAAAAAACCAAGAGTCTGCATTCTCACATGAAACATTTTGCTTTAATTAAAACTGCATTTTCCAACAGGAAATCCTATCTTCCAACAAGAAAACTGTTCCATCAGAAAGTTTTCAACATGCTATACTCTAATCAATCTGTATACAATGAACTCATTTTAGCAGTAATATGATGTATTACTGAATTTTTGATGAATTATCTTTTTTTCTACGTTTAGATGCCTCAACTGTCATGTTCAGTTTATTTTCTCTAGCCCATGATGTGCTGAAAAGGACCTGGAGTTCTTCAAAAAAATATTAAATCCTGTTTCAACTTTTGTATCCCAGAGAAGTCTGGGGTTTGTATTTGCTGTATTCTTACTTAGTCCATTTGAAACTTGCAGCTACTGGATAGGATTAAAAGGCAAATACTTGAATTGATAAACAAAAGTAACATGCTCACTTTTTAGGGAAAACTATATTAAATGCTAGTTTACCTAACAATCTTTGTCCCAAAAGACTGACTTGAATTGAACCCCCATTTTCACAATATAAAGTACCACAGAAAAGCAAAGTTGACATGGAGAGGCATTAATAGATATGATACCAGCAATCAGCACTAGCATCATTTAAGGACACTGTACATATGGAAAGCAATACTCAAGCTATTAATGCTAATAATTGGAGCCATGGGAATGCTAAAATGTTTCTTTTAGATTAAAAGTACATTGTGCTGGTTTTAGAGTAGCAGCCGTGTTAGTCTGTATCCGCAAAAAAAACAGGAGTACTTGTGGCACCTTAAAGACTAACAAATTTATTGTAGCATGAGCTTTCGTGAGCTAAAGCTCACTTCTTCGGATGCATAGAATGGAACACACAGACAGGAGATATTTATACATACAGAGAACATGAAAAGGTGGAAGTATGCATACCAACAGGCAGAGTCTAATCAATTGAGATGAGCTATCGTTAGCAGGAGGAAAAAAAACTTTTTGAAGTGATAATTAAGATGGCCCATAGAAGGTGTGGAGAGAAACTTACATAGGGAAATAGATCAATTGGTGTAATGACCCAACCATTCCCAGTCTTTATTTAGACCACAGTTAATGGTATCTAGTTTGCATATTAATTCAAGTTCAGCAGTCTCTCTTTGGAGTTTTTTTTGTTTTTTTGTTGCAAAATTGCCACCTTCAAGTCTGTCACTGAGTGGTTAGGAAGGTTGAAGTGTTCTCCCACTGGTTTTTGAATGTTATGATTCCTGATGTCAGATTTGTCCCATATTTTTTTTTTTTGAGAGAGACCTGTCGTTTGGCCAATGTACATGGCAGAGGGCATTGCTGGCACATGATGGCATATATCACGTTGGTAGATGTGCAGGTGTAGCCCTGATGGTGTGTCTGATGTGATTAGGTCCTGTGATGGTGTCACTTGAATGGATATGTGGACAGAGCTGGCATCGGGCTTTGCAAGGAGGTTCCTGGGTTAGTGTGTTTATGTTGTGGTAAAAAGGTTGCTGGTGAGTATTTGCTTCAGGTTGGCTTTGGGTACTAAGCCAATAAGTACTTGTGGCTATGATGACATTGTTTTACCAGTCCCTGGTAGTGCAGAGCACTAAGAGCCAGATTTTCAAAAGAGCTTAGCACCCATTTGAGCACCATAATAAGTGACCTAATTTTCAAGAGCTCAGCACTTCGGGTATATGCTTTATGGGAAATCTACTCCTTAAACACATGATTAATTTTAATTATGCTCATAATCCTATTGAATTCAGTGGGATTACTCAGGTGTTTAAAGTGTGTTGCTGGGTGGAGGCCTACTTAGCCAAAGCTACAGCTAGAAAATTTGGATCCAGATACTGAATGCCTCAAATTTAAAGGTTTCAGAGTGGTAGCCGTGTTACTCTGTATCAGCAAAAACAACAAGTAGTCCTTGTGTCACCTTAAAGACTAACAAATGTATTTGGGCATAAGCTTTCATGGGCTATAACCCACTTCATCAGATGGGCTATAGTCTACAAAAGATTATGCCCAAATAATTTTTTTAGTCTCTAAGGTGCCACAAGGACTCCTCAAGCTTAAAGGGCTTTTAAATGCAGAATTGTGGTTTTGGCCCATTATATAGAAAGAGGACATTTGCTTAATTTGGAATGGAATCCTAGTTCAGATTTTAAATACACCTCTACCCCGTTATAATGCCACCCGATATATCACAAATTTGGATATAATGCAGTAAAGCAGCACTCCGGGGGGTGGGGAGGGAGCTGCTTGCTCCGGCGGATCAAATCAAGTTCGATATAACATGGTTTCACCTATAACACGGTAAGATTTTTTGGCTCCCAAGGACAGCGTTATATTGAGGTAGAGGTGTACATCCAAAAATTGTCAATAGGGCATTTAAATTTGGGTTCCCTTAGTTCATCTCTATTGTATGAAATAAAAAACAGTGCTGTTTCCTTCATACTTGCTGTCAAAACATAATATAATATTTAGCAGTACATGCTGTACTATTCCATTAGTCACAAAGATAAGATGACACTATCTTTCATTCAGGCTCGATAAGGATATTTTTTAACATTTCTGAAAATGTATTTAATGCAGGCATACACCAAACTCAGCTCGGGCTATCATCATCCAGATCATCACCTCAAATATATGTGGGTAAAGGACACCCCAAAATATCTGCCACTGAACTGTCTGTGGATGTGTACTACCACCAGCAAAACTGGGGGAAAAAACAGGTTTTGCAGAATATATGTGGTCCCCATCCTGCTCTCATTGATTTAACAGAGACCATGATCTGACAAGATCTATTCTTCTTCTCCTCTGCATTTTCTTAGACCATTGGCCAGAAAGGAGTCTTTAATCACCCTGGTGATTGGTAGTCACATGAATAGTTCCACTGGAGTAAGAGACTATTCATCATGAGTAAGAATATTGGAACCTAGCCCTTATTCATTTATTTGGTAAATACATAGGGTTTTACAGTCTTTTTTATTATTATTATTATTTGTGGGTTGTTGGATTTTTTTTTGTTTTGTTACCAAGATCTATTTTCACAATGAAACTGATGACATTTCTTTATGAAGATAGTAAATTCTGCCAAGAGTATGTATAGATAAATTATATTTATTGGGAGAGATTTTCATTATGTACTTATTTGTATTACAGTAAAGCCTAGAGGTCCCAGCCCTACTGTACTAGATACATACACACAATAATAACAACAAAATGAGTCTCTGCCCCAAAGAGCTTACACCATATATAAAATCCATGTTGTCTGGCAGATATAAGAAAATTTAATCTTAAACTAAATGTGTCCTTTCAGGATGTATTTATTGAAAACAATATTTCTGGGGAAAGCTACGACACTTGGTCACCTGCACAGTGATACAGCAAACAGAAATACTTGGATGACCAACTGGTGTGCCTATATTTCAAAGTGCTTAGATCTCCCTGGGGTTAACCAGCACATTTTGAAATTCAATTTGTCTCCATTTCACAAAGCCTTGTGGCATCTCATGTTTTGTTTTTGTACTCTTTTTTTTCTTTGACCTCAAACCTACCATAAAACCACAACTGCAAGGAGCATAGTCTTATTTACTTTAGCAAAGCAGCCATATGGCATTTAGAGGTTCATTCTAAAGCACAGAAGTTAGTCTTTGGGGGATTTAGGTTTCAGTTGGACAAGAGGTTCTAACGTCAGGAGAGTTTAGTTGTGATCTAGGCCTCACCTCTGTAGATCCCACCACAGTGAATAGCCTGATGCAGACACTCAAACTCCTTTATTTTCCCAAGAAATTCAAGACCATGATTATAGTTCTGTGTCTTTTCCTTACACTAGAAAGCTACAGATAAGGACATACTTATTATAGTAGTTGTTATCTCTCCAGGGCACTGACCCTTATGACTGCTTGTAAATGTAGGAGCTTTTTCTAAGGGATATGCTTAGGCTACCAGCTGGCATGAACTGCCCCAGTTTCCCTCCGGTCATTTATCAAAAAAATGAGATGACAGAGATACTATTCCTCAGGGATATAATGGTCTTGGCAAGGGTTATAAATGTATAGCAGGCCTAGTTATGAAATCTGAAGTGAATTGCTAAATTGGCATCTGAAAATTATAATGATAAAGGGTTTATATCTTTTCTCAGTCTTATGTTTATTGCCATAAGAATGGATAAATTACATGCAGCTCTTCAGTTCTAATTAGAGATGGGTCAAAGCTTAAGCTCCTGATCCAAACAATCCCAAATGTTGGGAAAGTTCAAGATCAAACCTTACAGCTGATTTGTTTTCATTTTAGCTTTGCTCATTAGAATGACTGAATTCATGTTAGTCTGCAAAATCCAACATCAGTAATAGTGTAATGTTCTGCTTTTACATTTCAATATTCTAAATGTTGACTGGCTAGCTAAATACAGGCTTCCCTATATTACAGCTTGACTAGTTTTCCTAGCTTAGTCATTGGCCAATCAAAACACAGCATATTGGACAAGAATGAGTGATACATAAAACCATTATGTCCCATCAAGTGCAGTTGGGTGGTCACACTCAATTCCTGGTCTAAACTCCAGAGAACTTCTATAGTATCTCAGATATCAGGGTGGTAACCACTGGTAATTGTTCGTATGTTAATTGTGACCACTGTATATTATGCATTAGAATTGATGTTGACTTTATAAGAATTTTGTGTAACATAGTATGAGTTTTAGAAAGGAGAGGATATGAAAATGGTCTGAACCTCCTGTTTTGAAACACCATATTCTCTGGGGCAAGAAATGCAATTCCTTGCAGGGCTATCCCTCAACCTGTCACCCATTACAATGAGGCAAATCAGCTAAGCACCATACCGTTTACTGTGTGTGTCTTTCATATTATCCTTTAAACAACAAAGTTCTGTCTCCTCTGCATGAAGACTGAAGATCCCACAGAACTTTACATAAGATCAGGGCCGCCCAGAGGGGGGGGCAAGAGGGGCAATTTGCCCCAGGCCCCGCGTCCCGCAGGGGCCCCCACGAGTGTTTTCTGGGGCCCCTGCGGCAGGTCGAACGGAGCCCGAGACGAGTGGACCTGCCGCAGGCATGACTGCGGAGGGGGCGCTCGTCCCGCGGCTCGGCTGGACCTCCCGCAGGCATGACTGTGGCAGGTCAAGCGGAGCCGCGGGACCACGGCACCCGCCGCAGTCACTCGTCCCGGGCTCCGGTCGACCTGCCGCAGGCATGCCTGCGGGAGCTCAACCGGAGCCAAATGCCGCCCCCCAGGTCTTCGGCGCGCTGGAGTCTAGAGCCGCCCCTGAGCGGGGGCCCCCCGCCGCCGAAGACCCCGGGCCCCCGGAATTCTCTGGGCGGCCCTGCATAAGATTAGATATTTGTCCCCCATCTTTTGGGGGGAAAACCCGCCGTTCTTCCCAAATCCTTGTTATTCAGTGAGTGTCTAATCATCTCTCTAATCAATCTAAGATTTATAACATACGTATCATCTTGGTATGTAAGTGCTAATTGGTGACCGGTACCTCATGTGGCAGACAATGTATATAGGACCAAACCCTCACTTTACTTTACTCCTGTTGCCTTCTTTGGCAGTTTGCCCAAGGACAGACTAATAAAGCACTTACACACATCCTGCAAAGAGCTACACAGCCAGAGCTTTGTACCCACTCCTTTTACCGCATGGGGACTCCAGGTGGTCTCAGGGGTCTGCCCCTTCTGTAATTTCAGGTCCTTTGTTCGTAAAGTCCTTTAGACTCCACATGCATCTTCCATTGAGATCAACAGAAGTTCAGCACATGTATAGAGCAATGTATAGACTGCTGAAAATGGCACTACTCTAACACTCCCTGCTGTGGTACCTTGCCTAGAAATGTCCTTTCAACACAACCTTAAATAAAAAATATATAACCAGATCATGTAGTTCATGCTCAGGCAAAGCTCTCAGTGGGCCTGCTCCTGAAAGTCTTACTTTTTACCCAGACCAAACGCTCATTAACTTCATTCCCAATTTGGGGGTTTGATGGAGGGGGAAAATGCCCACTTTCTCCCCACCCTCCACCCAAAGGGTGATTGTGGAGGAATGACTGAATCCACACTGTCAGAATATTCTGGCCTCTATGGGGTAATAAACCGGGCAAGGAATAGAGCTGGTCCAAACATTTCCAATGCAACCATTTTGCATCAGAAAATGCTGTTTCGTTGCAATTGGAAGGTTTTATGGGACCATGTCATTTTTGAGGAAACACTTTGAAACAATTCTAAATTAAAATAAAGTATTTTGTTTATTTAGATTTTCTTGGTCTGTTACATTCCTACATTATTGTTTTGAATTGACAATTATGTCAAATTTCTTAACTTTTAATTATACATTGTTTTGATATTATTTAAACAAAATGCTTCTATTAGGTCATCGGGAAGTTTCAGAAACAAAATATTTTGGAATTTTTGTTCCGAGAAATAGTTTGAAATTTTGACTTTTTATTCTGATTCAGGATTAAATAAATATTGAAATGTTGGAATTTCCTGTGGGATGGAAATTCCATTTCCGAACGAGCTCTACTAAGGAACAATATACCCTTATTCAAGCATTTACTGTTCATGTCCTGTGGCTTTCTGTGGAGCTAGTCAGCTTGGAACAGCTTTTGTCCTGACACTATTCTGCCCTCAGCAGTAGAAGTAGTTTTGAATATTTGTTGACAGATTTATTTTCTCTCACCCCTTCTCTGCTCCTATTCATTGTAATTTTTCCTCTTCGGCTATACCTCCCTCACATTCATCTCTCATTCAGTCCTTAGTCACAGTGGCCCTGTGCCCATTTCTCTGTAGTGAGGAATGACCATGTCCACAAAGAGAAACTTTCCCTTTTTTGCTCACTGAGCTCAGCACATGTGAATATTTTTTTCTATCCTAATCTTGGACTCATTAATTCTCATCCTGCCTCTCCCCCATACATGACTCTACTTGTAAATGGAGGATAGAACCTCTAATATTTAAGAGATGCCTCGCGTGTGCTCTGGTACCAGAGTGCTAAAATCTGACAAACAGCTTGTTTCAGCTCTGGTTATACGGAGCAAGGATTGACTTGGAGCTGTTGTAAACACAGGGAAATCCTCCCCACTTCCCTGCCCCCACCCATGTGATGTAAGTTTATTCAAGCTTACCCAGTCTACACTAATGTAAAATCCAGACATCATACTGAACCTACGGTAAAATCACATTCACTGAATGACTAGAACTGAGTTCTTAAGATGCTAAATTCACATACTGCAAATCAAGTTACAATCACTTTCAAACCAAGGTGTGGCTCATCTTGGCCATGTAATATTTTCTCCCTCTTTGTTAGGGCTCCTGGCTATTTAAGAATGAGGTGTGGAAACCTCATTAACCAGTGCATAATAGCTCTTTCAGTGTCCTCTAGTGGATTTTCATGATGTAATACAGAAATAAGCAATACTGTATTCCATTACTATGACCAAGTTCAAGAATCAATCAAAATAAATGTGTTTCCTCTGCAAACTTTAATCAATACAAATATATTTCATGGGCTCTTACACAATGGAACAAAATGCCAAGATGTCTATGAACTTAAGCTAAAGCAGTCTGGCTGTACGGAAATATGTATGTAATCTAATAGAGGAAAAAATGTTAAAAAATTCCCTGTGCTTAAAAAATGTATTGAAGTTAAATGTAATATATGGATTCCTTTTCTCCCTAAAGTTATTGAATTATGTGGAACTATCCCAGGGCTGTAAATCAGAACAATATTTTTATACTAAATGTGTTTTACATCAGCACTGAAAATGGTTACAGATTGAAAGATTAAAATTATTATTAAATGGAGAATCATAAAAAGACAAACTGTGCAGTAGCCACGTAATAAAGGATAATAGTGGTAGCCAATATTGCTAACTACTCAAAATGGAAATGTCTACCTCTCCAATTAGTTTATATCTATTAGAGGAACATTCTGCTAAATCAGGGGACGGGGGGAATCAAATACAGTCAAGCTTGCCTGTGGTAAACTTAGATATGATGAAACTCCACTTTTATTAAAGTAGAATGAAAGCCCAAATCACTTGTCTGCACTCCAGTGCAAATTGCAATTGAACAATATTAGTTGTACAATTTATTCCACTCTTTTACAATATTTTAATACATATTGAACCCTATTATCATTATTTGCTGACATGCATTTACTCTAATAATTTGCAATCTGTATATATATATGTTTCATGGCATTTTTTTCAATCAGTTATTACAGAGAAACTGTTTTCTTTCTTTGCTTAGCCATAAAGAAGAATTTTCACTTGAGAAGTGATTCTACGACCCTTATTGACATTAAATAGCAATTACTTATGTGAGCAGTCCCATAAAAGACAATGGGACTACATACCTAAGTAAATGCTACTTTGACTGTAGGTTGTACAATCTAACCCTCTGAAACAAAATCTTCATTTTTTTTCTCTCTTTTATGGAAAAATATTTGAACTCAATGCAAACATCTGTGTTCTGTAGAACACTCTGATAACACCAGCAAACTTCCGTGGGAGGAACTGACTGAGATTGCAGTGAGGGATTTACCCTCAGATGAATAAGGACTATGTTGGAGGTTTGAGTTCTACAGAACATGCAGTTCCAAGCACACCTGCAGGGTAATGTGACTCAAGTCCACTGATTTATTGTCAATCCACTTGTCAGTTTTAATTGGTTTCCAACAAGTCTTGGCAACTTTGCTAACATTGTTAAACATACCTTTCTTTGAACAAGAAATGAGGAATTATGTTTGCATGCACACCTAGAATGTGCCCCCAAATGCTCTGCTCAGTTCATGGGAACAGTCCATTACCCATTGTTTATGTGCTTATTGCTCAGACACATGTTCTTGGTGATATTGATTGCGTACTCAGTGGCCAGATACGATTGGCGTTTCCACATCCACAATTACACAAATTGCTGACTGCCTTTTGAGATACTTAAGCAAGGTATGGTTTACCTCAGCAATGAGCTAGTCAGTACCAATGAGCCCCAGCTTGTCTCTAGGGCTTTTCCACAACTTTTTTCTGAAATGCCATTAGCCCCCAACTATCCAGCCAAAAACAGGCTTATGGAAAGGTTTGTGAAATTTTAAACAGGGCATGGAAGACTTGAGATGAGAACCAGGGACATTATGGAAGAAACGAGCTACATTCCTATTTACTTACAGTGAAGAAACTCTGAGTGTGTTGCTACTGAAATGTAAGGTGCACTCTTTGCTGCATCTATAGAAACCCAACATCCAAGAGGATATGGCTAATAGGCCAATGACTCATGCTGAATGAGCTGTTCATGCATTAAGAATTGGGCAACCAGTGGCTGTGCAAAACTGTCACTGAAATAGACACAGAAAGTAGTATGTGTACAAAGTCAATCTCAGATACACTTTTTAGGTGCAAGTGCAGCCAGGGACAATGTAGTTCAGAGTTATGTACCAATATATGGCATCTAGGGACTGATTAAGTGGGGACAACTGACATCCCTGGGATTAATAGTCAAAAATCTGTGTGCTTATGGTAGTTTCCAGTTTAGCAAGCAGCTGATTTAGGGATGAGGATGTTAGATCTATTGTCCAAGCATAAGCAACAACAAGCCATGCTGAGGTGTAGACTGATATTAATCAACCTAACATAAGTAGGTTAGGAGAATAGGTCCATCAATGGCTATTAGCCAATGTGGTCAAGGACGCAACTCTATGCCCTAAACCTCTGAATGCGAGAAGCTGACTGGACAACAGTGGATGGATCACTTGCTAAATTATTGTGTTCTATTTATTCCCTCTAAAACATCTGGCACTGGCCACTGTTGGAAGACAGGATACTGGGCTAGATGGACCATTGCCCAACTTAGTATGGTCATTCTTATGTTCTAAGTAATTGCTGCACATCTTGGCTGCATCATGGAGCTTCCAGAAACACAGTGGCCACTCAGAAGTAGTTTATGGCCTAACAGCCCCATTAAACTCATTCTTTTTTATTACAAAAATAATGTAATGTACCCTTAAGAGCCATTATCCAGCAAGTTGCTGAACTTCTGCAGGTTTGAGATTGATCAAACTGCTGTTTTGTTGGACAGCTATCATCTTCTGAAAGTTTCTGGTCCCATGTTCTTCCCAAGACAATGTGAGGTCTTGTTCTGATGACATTATGCTTCTGTCTTGTATTTCATTGGTTAAATGTGTTGTCACTTTATATCTAGAAGGGAAACTTTTGTAAGTGATATTCTGGAATAAGACAGAGTGTTCATCTTGCTCATATAGCTGAATTATAAAGCTTTTATTGAAAGCCACTGTTATTTTTCTAAATCATCTCTGGTTAATGTGATATTAGACTTCCACTATTCACCAAAAATATGCACTCAGAATGCTTTCTCCATTACTAGTTCAAAAAATGTGCTGTAAGAAGTGCCTCTTTACAAGTTTATCTTACATTTGTACAACCAATGTTCACAAAACAGGATCCAGTTACCCTTAAATAAACTCACAATAATTAACGTATTAATGGTTCCATTTTCTGGAATGAAGAAACATAGTGGAAACATCGTAAATAAATGGTCTTAACCTTCAACAAACACACTATAAATTAAATAAACTAGGTGAAAAAGATTTAGCTTAGCTTAGTGATGCTTCTTTCTCTGTTCCAATATTGTAAAGATTCCATCTTTCAACTCCATATATCTTTGAGATCCATCCTAATATTTGGCAGTGTTGCCTTCAATTTGCAATGAAGTAACTTTTTCTGAGCTACTGTATAATACTGGGACCTTTTTCTAAAAAAAACTGTGGTGATGGTTTACTTCTACGTATTAAAGAGACACTTAAATAACACCGTAATTGGAAACCATACTGTTACCTAAAGTAGCTAGACTTTTTAAAGTTAAAAATCATAAGCTCAATTTTGATCTCACTCAGAGTATGATCCTGTAAAGGTGCTGAGCACATCCTGAAAGATGCTGAGCTTCCTCAAAGGCCATTGATTTCAGACACTTCATTTGTTAACAATACTGACCCACATCCCCAGCTCCAACACAGCACCTGTGCTGTGAGAAGCAACCATAAAACTGTTCTAACAGAGAAGCTGAGGAGTCCCCAGAATGGGAGACCTTCTTGGTGGTGTAGTGCCAATATAGCTACCTCTGCACTGCCCTAGGTGTTCCTACTTCCAATGTGGAAGCAGGTGAGAGTATGGCCAGTGCACTGTTGCATTCTGACAATCTCTAGCTACTGGAATGCCCCCTAAGAAGTTATTACTAGATAGCATAAGTTATAACAACCCTGGGGCTGCTCTAACTTGCCTCAGAGATTCAGTCAACCCCTGGCTGACCCAAGCAGTTGGAGGAATAAAGATGGCTTAAAGCCACCTTTTTTCCCACTGTCTCTGATGGGTTTTGTGTCAAACGTAGCTCAGCCTGACCTGAAGACTAGTTCCACTGTTTCCATTTCTCTTTTTAAATAAAATATGGTTGGATTATTTCTATTGACCTAAGTGTTTGAATAAGATCATTTATAGAAAGACAAAATATTGGGCCAGATGTGAACTAATGGTCAAGTTCAAAGTAACATATGTAAAGTCCTCTAATGCCCTCCAGAGGTCTAGTGCACTTTAGTCAAAGCCCCACTTGTATGGCCCACTGATGTATGGCTTGCGTTCTTTCCAGATAATGTTCATTGCCTTAGAACTGATTGATCCTGGAGTATACACATATTTCAGCATTTGAGGGGTTAGTCACCTATCAGCATTATACTAGTATCATGTCAGGAAAAGATTCTATAATTCTTTCCTCTCAAGTAATCTTTTTCTGGGTCTAAAATAATACATCTACAATAACATTAGCTTCTCCTGCTTTGTAGTTATCTTGTATGCCACATGGCTAATGTGACATGAAGCTCAAATGTAAACCACTGAAGAGAAACCATGGCTAGCTTTGGAAGGTAAACATGTTCACTTCCCTCAAGACTAGATGAACACACCTTTCTTCTGGTGGACATTTCTTTTACTAAGTGAGTTTTGCTACTTTAACCTACCTCTCCAATGTGTACTCCTCCTACTGTAGAACCTTCTTTTCCTAAAATAAATAAGTGTGTGTGGGGGGGGGGGTTCCTAAAATAAATAAGTGTGTGTGTGTGTGTGTGTGTGTGTGTGTGTGTACTTTAATACAGATTTTAGAAAGTATTTTGACTTTAGATTTGGGAAAAATCTTACATAAGCAAAATACTCAGGAGTATTTGTCAAAGAACTTTAACTGGTGCAAGTACTACTTATGAAAAATTGTGATTGCTCTTCAAAGTTTAGAGACCTCTCATCTTATTTTAAAAAAAATCATTACACTAGGAGAATGTACATCTGCATGATTATGCACTCAAAAGTCAGGAAATGACAATCAAGGTTCCATGCTCAGCTGTAAATGTGCCCCCTTTGAATTTTCATTACCATATAATTTTTAAATTATATAACCCTATACTAACTTTATTACTGTTGTTACACTCTGTTCTCCTCTTAGAGAGCATATGTTTATAGTCCAAAATCCATATGTAAATTCTGATTATGCAAACACCTTGGGCAACAACCAACATGTTTGGTTATTCTGAATGAAATTTATTTCTGTGGGAATTCTGGTTAGGGAAAGCATATCCAGATTTCAGTTATATGAAATTTTAACAATTTGTGATTCATTTAATTGAGGTTATCATTTATGTATCTGCTTTGCCAACAAATCATTTTGGTTTGATGAATACATTTTAATTAGGGACCATGGGAAATATATCACGAAAGCACTTCAAAACTTGCTGGTACAATATATGGTACCTGCCAAGGTTAGCCACAAAGCAGTGTCTAACATTACCACAGTTTCCCCCTGTACTTAGAAAGGGAGCTACCTGTGGTAAATGGTTGGTAATAGTTGACAGATGTTGACTTTGTAATAGATTGCTACTGTATATTCCAGTCACCATTTTATCAATATGTTCCTTAGCAGTGTCTACTGATCAAGATGTGTTTGTGTATTCAGAGATGAGAGAGTTTTAAAGCTTCGTCAATATTATGGGCCAGATCCTTGAGTCAGTGCTTTCTGTCCCTCACACAGCTCAGTTGGAGGCATGCAGACAAGATGCTTGTATGTCATTTTTGCACCATTCTGATGATGGGGATGATGGTCCAGAGCTAATTTGCTCTTAATTTTGCTGTGGTGGCCTCTAATCCTCAGGAATCATTCCATCAGCATGGGATCACAGGGGCTTACGGCAGCATAGGCCCATGCCCCTTTCCCTTGACCACATTCACTACAGCACCTGGTGATTCCCTTTTAAAGGGGGTGTCCTCCCAGGGCTAGATCTACTTGCCTTAGAGCAGCTTTGCAGCAGGGGATCATGACAAAAATCCCCTAATACAATGTAGGCTCCAGCCCCACAATTATAGTAAACTGATAATTAGAACAGGTTGGCTCTCTTTCTTTTTACATGCATTGGGTCTGATTGACCTCGAACCTTAGTGTAAATTGGGGGTCACTAAATTTAAATCAGTGGAAAGAAAACTGGCTTGAGAAAAGAATCAAGCCCCATAGTTATATAGAATGCATAGTGCAAAATGCATCCTTTAAATATGTCCTCCTGGGGGGCCTTATTAAGTATGCTACAAGTGATATTATATCTTTCAGAACAGTAGTAAAGCACTGTCTGTTGGATTTTTGTGTTGATTGTTTGTTCTGTTATGCTCTTTTAAACTTTCACTTCAAAAGTGAGCTACTCCTACTATGTGCATGTAAGAATCAAGGAAAAAGTTTGATCATAGGATTATTTTAATAAACATTTATTCTTGACATAGCTGTTTCATTTTCCCAAACAATGCATCACTAACTAGTCAGCATCTGCTGAAACAACTCATGGTAAACGAACAGATGCTGAACAGTTAGTGAGACAGATGCTGCATAGAGAGGGAAAAGACAAAGTTTAACACATTACATAACTTTTAAAAGCTTTTTTGGGGTTGGACTGGGCATAATTCTGCATCAGAGAAGACAAACTGCAGATCAAGGCCTTAATAAGCATGTAGCAGTATGTAGTGAAAGCTGACAAATGCTCAGAGATGTATTTGCAGTATCCCTGGTGTTTAGAATTTATTCATCTATAAGAATTGATGTGATGAAGGGAGCATGGTTGTTTCAGAGAATCCAGGTTCTGCACTTTTGCATGAGGGGAAGGGGAAAGCACAATTGTTAACAGAGGCAGAAAGAGAGGGAAAGGAGATCTTGATTTCAGTGAGACTTCTTGGAGGAATCCCATTGTTCTCCTCTCCTTTGCACATCTTTCCTTTCTCTACCCTGTCTTTTTGTTACCTTTCTCTCTCCTGCTTTCTTTATCTTTGTTTTCTGCTATATTCTGCACTTGCAGGCAATTACTCTGCTGATCTAATAGGTCAGAACTCCAAGATTGAGACCTTTCTTAACGAATAGATGGGGTGCATGTCCCAAAACGTTTTCCTGTCAGACATGGGATGACAGCGTGGAAAATGTAGTGAATCACTTTTCCCTCACTCTTCTTGTGTTTAGGAACGAGTGTCTCCAGCATGCATTTCTTCCTCTAGTTCCTAATTTTTAAAGGACTTCTTCCATGATTTCAAGCTGCTGACATACAAATTCTCCTTTCATGGGCTTGCCATATCAAAGGCAAAGCATCTCCAATCCATCTTTAAATGCTGCTATGTTAGCCGGCTTTCTAAAGCAATGGTCAGCTGTGGCAGGGCAGAGTAATTCGGCCACAGTCTTAACCACTGAGGATCATGTAGCAACATTTTTCAGACAAGACAAACACTCCAGAGTGAGATGAGTTTCTAAAGCCACAGAGCAGAATGAAAATGGTGTTTATAATACATACAGTTTTATCACCCTAGCAATTTTCCAGTGGCTCTAGCTATAATTTTCATAAACCCAGTTGTAGTATTTAGTAACAAAAGAGGTTTTTGTTGGTCTCCCCCTTTAATTAACTGTTTCTGAATATTATGAAAGGTCAAAGATAAAGGAGATGCTGATAAAGGGTTGATTTATTTCACTTTATATTCTACCTACCTCTTTCAGAGTTATATTTTGTTCCTTCTTTGGCACATTCTTGGTCAACTTGAGCTGTGACAATCTGTCTGTTGTGGTCTAAGTCAGCCTTGCCCCATGGGAGAGAGGCCGGCTTGGCCTATTTGAACTAGAGACATAAAAAAGGAGCAAGAGTGTTTTTCTGTAATCCCATAGTGTACTTTTTACAAGTGCTCTCTTTCATTGTGGCTAGCATGATAGTCACCCTCATTTCAAAGTGTTCTCATATGGAGCACATCTTTTTATTTCTGTCAGGAAAATGAGAGGGATGAGCTGGTGGAGAACGGTGTTGCCATAACTCACTGTTCACTGCTGGAGGTGGATCATCAGATACTTACAAGATGATCTGACCAATGCATATGAGACTTCAGCAGGTTTCAGAAAATAACTAATCTCTTACCCTTCTGTGGATCACCCTTCTGCAACACATCAAAGGCCACTAATGTCTTCCATTTAGACTAAGGCCTGGTCTACACTAGGAGTTTATGTCGAATTTAGCAGCGTTAATTCGATTTAACCGTGCAACCGTCCACACCAGGAAGCTAATTAGTTCGACCTAAGCCTGGTCTACACTACGCGTTTAAACCGGTTTTAGGAGCGTAAAACCAATTTAACGCCACAACCGTCCACACTAAGAGGCCCTTTATATCGGTATAAAGGGCTCTTTAAACCGGTTTCTGTACTCCTCCCTAACGAGAGGGGTAGGGCTAATAGCGGTATTACCATATCGGATTGGGGTTAGTGTGGCCGCAGATCGACGGTATTGGCCTCCGGGCGGTATCCCACAGTGCACCACTGACCGCTCTGGACAGCAATCTGAACTCGGATGCAGCGGCCAGGTAGACAGGAAAAGCCCCGCGAACTTTTGAATATTTCCTGTTTGCCCAGCGTGGAGCTCTGATCAGCACGGGTGGTGATGCAGTTAAAAATCAAAATAAAGAAAGAGCTCCCGCATGGACGATGCGGACGTGATCGCTGTAAGGGCAGGCAAATCTGTTCTATCAGCGCTCCATTACAGAAGACGAAATTCAAAATCATTTTTTAAATATCTCCAGACAGATGCCATAGCAGGGACTCTTCGCACTGCTGCGTGACAAGCGTAACGGAAAGCCAAAGAATCAAATGGACGCTCATGGACTGGAGGACTCAAGCTATCCCACAGTTCCTGCAGTCTCTGAAAAGCATTTGCATTCTTGGCTGAGCTCCAAATGCTTCTAGGGTCAAAAACAGTGTCCGCGGTGGGTCAGGGCATAGCTCAGCAATTTACGCACCCCCCCCCACCCACCCCCAGAAGTGAAAGGGAAAACAATCCTCTCTTGACTCTTTTACATGTCACCCTATATTTACTGAATGCTGCAGATAGACGCGATGGTGCAGCACTCAACACCAACATCCTTGCTCCCCCCACGCTATGGCTGGCTGATGGTACAATACGACTGGTATCCGTCCTCGTCATCAGCCTATTGGCACATGGGGCAGTGCAAAAGGACTGGTAACCATGCTGACTAGCATCTGTTAGGTCGATCAAGGGCGCCTGGTCCTAATTTTTCCTGGTAGATGGTACAATATGGCTGATAACCATCGTTGTCATAGCAACAGGGGGCTGAGCTCCATCAGCCCACACCCTTCATGTGTAAAGAAAAGATTCAAGTGCCCCTGAACTAGCAGAGGGATGCTGGGCTCCTCTCCTACACACTCCTTACTGTCCTGTCTGGACTATCATAGCAGCTGGAGGCTGCCTTCCACTCATATCTCACTAACAAGTCACTGTGTCTTATTCCTGCATTCTTTATTACTTCATCACACAAGTGGGGGGACAATGCTACGGTAGCCCAGGAAGGCTGAGGGAAGAACGGAATCAACAGGTGGGGTTGTTGCAGGAGCACCCCCTGTGAATAGAATACAGCTCATAATTTCTGTAGGATCTGACACAGAGCAGCTGTGCTCTCTGGTTCTCTAGTATACTTGCCCATATTCTAGGCAGGACTGATTCTATTTTTAGATACCAAAAAGGAGGGATTGACTCAGGGAGTCATTCCCAATTTTGGCTTTTGCGCCCCTGGTTAGAGCAGCCAGGGGCACTTATGACAGCAGCAAATGGAACAGTGCAAAAGGACTGGTAGCCACGATCATCTTATTACCAATTTATGGTATGGTAGATGGTACAATATGGCTGATAACCATCTCTGCTATCATGCAAAAGCAAAAGCATGCTGCTGTGTAGCGCTGCTGAATCGCCTCTGTGAGCGGCATCTAGTACACATACGGTGACAGTCACAAAAGGCGAAACAGGCTCCATGATTGCCATGCTATGGCATCTTCCAGGGCAATCCAGGGAAAAAAGGCATGAAATGCTTGTCTGCCGTTGCTTTCCCAGCGGAATGAGTGACTGACGACATTTACCCAGAACCACCCGCGACAATGATTTTTGCCGCATCAGGCACTGGGATCTCAACCCGGAAATTCAAAGGGGCGGGGGAGGCTGCGGGAACTATGGGATAGCTACAGAGTAGCTACCCACAGTGCAATGCTCCAGAAATCGACGCTAGCCTCGGACCGTGGACGCACACCACCGATTTAATGTGTTTAGTGTGGCCGCGCACACTCGATTTTATACAATCTGTTTTGTTAAACCGGTTTATGTAAATTCGGAATAATCCCGTAGTGTAGACGTACCCCTAGAGGGCTCTTTAGTTCGAATTCGGTAGGGCTAAATTCGACATGGCTATGTCGAGTTAGCCTATGTGTGGACGGAAATCGACCTTAGTAGCTCCGGGAGCTATCCCACAGTGCACCACTCCGTTGACGCTCTGGACAGCAGTCCGAGCTCAGATGTTCTGACCAGCCATACAGGAAAAGCCCTGGGAAAATTTGAATTCCTTTTCCTGTCTGGCCAGTTTGAATCTCAATTCCTGGTTGGACATCGGGGCAAGCTCAGCAGCACCGGCAATGCTGCAGAGCTCTCAAGCAGAGGGATCCATGCAATCTCAGAGTAGAAAGAGGGCCCCAGCATGGACTGACCGGGAAGTCTTGGATCTGATCGCTGTGTGGGGCGATCAGTCAGTGCCGAGCTGCGCCAAAAAACGGAATGCAAAGACCTACGAGAAGGTCTCCAAAGCCATGGCACTCAGAGGATACAGCTGGGATGCAACGCAGTGCCGCGTGAAAATCAAAGACCTGAGACAGGGCTACCAAAAAATCAAAGCGGCAAACGGATGCTCCGGAGCCCAGCCCCAGACATGCCGCTTCTACGAGGCACTGCATGCCATTCTCGGTGGGTCTGCCACCACTGCCCCACCAGTGACCGTGGACTCTGAGGATGGGATAGTGTCGACGGGCAGTTTCTCGGCGATGTTCGCCAATGGGGAAGATGAGGAAGGGTTTGTGGAGGACGAGGCAGGCGACAGCGCTTACAATACTGCTTTCCCCGACAGCCAGGATCTCTTCATCAGCCTCACAGAGATCCCCTACCAACCCTCCCTGGCCGTTAACCCGGACTCTGAATCAGGGGAAGGATCAGTCGGTAAGTGCTATAAACATGTAAACATTTATTTTTTTAAAAACAGGAATAAAAACTATATGAAAAGAAGGTCAATGCATATGGGGATAGAACAGAAATCCTCTTGGGAGAGTTCCACGAAGCTCTCGTAGAGGTACTCGAAAAGCCTCCGCAGGAGGTTCCTGGGGAGAGGTGCCTTATTGGGTGCTCCGTGGAAGCACACTCTTCCACGCCAGTCTATCCTCAGGTACTGTGGGAGCATTGCCTCCACGAGCATGGCAGCATAGGGCCCTGGTCTGTGCAGGGATTCATGCAGCATGCGCTCTCTGTCTCTCCTAGTGACCCGCCTCAGGGTGATCTCGCTCGGCGACTGCTGCATCTAATTAGGGGAATTACTGTAATGTTACTATTGTGAATGCTTGACTTTTCCTTTGCATAACAATGACCGTCGTTTAACAGCCACGTGGTGGAGGCTGCAGAGGGGAAGCATACAGGGATCTTTCCCGGGGACAGCCGCGAGGGGGTGGAACAGGGTCAGAGTTTATGCTTTCCGGATTGCCTGCAGCAGGAGGGCACTGCTATACATTAACTTTTAAGCAACCTAAAGTTTACGGCTTACCATACCTGGCTGCTACACGGATTCTGCTGTCCTGCCCCGTTTGTCTGATCTCCAGTGCAAGACCCCAGGCAATGAAAGCGAAGGCCGAAAATTCGAACTTGTCCTGAGAGCGCATGAGATAGGTGCCGTGTATGGTCTTGTTCACAGAGACAGACTAGACTGTGTTCAGTGTTCGCAAACATGTATCTTTGCAAGGAAATCACTTCCTTTTTCCCATCACACAGCTGTGGCTGTTTCCCGAACTGCCCCGGCATCCCCCTCACAGAGGCTGGCGCAGATTAGGCGGCGAAAGAAAAAGACTCGGGATGAGATGTTCGCTGAACTGATGGCCTGCTCCAGAGCCGAGGCGGCCCAGCAGAGCCAGTGGAGGGAGACCCTCTCTCAGTACCAGCGCTCACACAGCGAACGGGAGGACAGTTGGCGGCAGGAAGACCAGCAGGCGACTCAAACGCTGCTTGGCCTAATGAGGGAGCAAACGGACACGCTCCGGCGCCTTGTGGATGTTCTGCAGGACCGCAGGCAGGAGGAGAGAGCCCCCCTGCACTGTATCTGCAACCGCCCTCCCCCGCCACAAAGTCCTGTCCCCCCCTCACCCAAAATAACAAGAAGGAGGGGCGCTAGGGGCCGTGAAAACTGTCACTCCACCCCAGCAGAGCGCTCATGTACCAAACAGCTCTCATTCCCTAAAGTATGAGAATTGCTTCCCTTCCTGGCTCACCCGATCCCAAATCCCAGTTTCATCCCCCAACTGTGTAGTTGAGTATTAAAAATAGTTTGCTGTTAAGTACTGTTTCCGTCATGTTTCTTTGCAGAAGACTTTGTGTGAAGGGGGGGGAGGGGTTTGTTAATTGCATAGGACAGCCACCATTACCAGGGTACAGACATGGGGGCAGGATCAACAGCATGTCACACACAGAGTGCAGTCACTAGGCACCCGGGTCACTCTGGGAGGTGTCTGCTGCCCCAGGTCAGTCTGGGAGGTGTATGCTGCCCCAGGGTCCTAGCGCCTGCCATCCACAAATGGCAAGGCAGGCTGCCCTTACCATGCCCTTCCACCCTAGCCATGAGCCTCTCCGATGCCCTGAGCCCCAGCCAGAGCCCTCATCCCCCTACACCTACTCACCCTTCCCACACACCCCTCACCCCTTCCTGCAAACCCACCCCTTCCTGCACACCCTCCTGTAACCGTCCTCCCCCCAGAGACCGCTGTAGGAGCAGGAGCCTGTCATTCCTCGTGTGTAGAAGCGGTCTGTACATCACTGCACACCGTACCCACCACAGTCTGCGTCCCTGTTTGAACCCTTTAACACAAATTCATTAGTAAAGAAAACTTTGTTAATTAACAATGTTGGAAGGGGGGAAACCTGGTGAACGGGGTATGTAACCGCAGAAAAAAGTCAACAGTAACTGAAACAGGGGCAGGTTCAGCTTCTCTGTAAAGAAACTGGACAGTCATAGGTTACCCTGCTCTCTGAGGAACCTAGCTTTCAAAGCCTCCCGGATGCACAGCACTTCCCGCTGGGCTCTTCTAATCGCACGGGTGTCTGGCTGAGCGTAATCAGCAGCCAGGCAATTTGCCTCAACCTCCCATCCCGCCATAAAGGTCTCCCCCTTGCTCTCACAGAGATTGTGGAGCACACAGCAAGCTGCAATAACAATGGGGATATTGGTTTCGCTGAGATCCGAGCGAGCCAGTAAGCTCCTCCATCTCCCCTTGAGACGTCCGAAAGCACACTCCACCACCATTCGGCACTTGCTCAGCCGGTAGTTGAAGAGTTCTTTGTCACTGTCCAGGGCGCCTGTATAGGGCTTCATGAGCCAGGGCATTAGTGGGTAGGCTGGGTCCCCGAGGATGACTGTAGGCATCTCCACATCCCCAACAGTTATTTTGTGGTCCGGGAAGAAACTACCTTCCTGCAGGCGTCTAAACAGACAAGAGTTCCTGAAAACACACGCGTCATGAACCTTGCCCGGCCACCCGACGTAGATGTTGGTAAAACGTCCCCTATGGTCCACCACTGCTTGCAGCACCATTGAAAAGTAGCCCTTTCTGTTAATATACTGGCTGGACTGGTGGGCTGGTCCCAGGATAGGGATGTGAGTCCCATCTATAGCCCCACCGCAGTTTGGGAATCCCATCACGGCGAAGCCATCTATGACGACCTGGACGTTTCCCAGGGTCACTACCTTTGAGAGCAGTAGGTCAACGATTGCGTTGGCTACTTGCATCACAGCAACCCCCACGGTAGATTTGCCCATGCCAAAGTGGTTCGCTACTGACCGGTAGCTGTCTGGCGTTGCAAGTTTCCAGAGGGCTATGGCCACTCACTTCTGCACACTCAGGGCTGCTCGCATCCGGGTGTCCTGGCGCTTCAGGGCAGGGGACAGCAAGTCACAGAGTTCAAGGAAAGTGCCCTTACGCATCCTGAAGTTTCGCAGCCACTGTGATTCATCCCAGACCTGCAGCACTATGTGGTCCCACCAGTCCGTGCTTGTTTCCCGGGCCCAGAATCGCCGTTCCACAGCATGAACTTGACCCATTGCCACCATGATCTCCGCGGCGCGGGATCCCGTGCTTTGTGAGAGGTCTGTGCCACTCTGACACTTCATGTCCTCACCGTGCTGCCGGAGCCTCCTCACCCGATTTCTCAGCAGCTGACTGTGGAAGAGGTGGACGATAAGGTGCGAGGAGTTGACAACGGCCATAAGTGCAGTGATGATCACAGCGGGCTCCATGCTCGCAGTGCTGTGGCGTCCGCGCTGTCACTGACCAGAAAAGTGCGCGAACAGATTTCCTGCCGGCGCTTTCAGGGAGGGAGGGCGGGAGTGACGGCTGAATGACGACAGTTACCCAAAACCACCCTCGACACATTTTTCCCCCAGCAGGCATTGGGGGCTCTACCCAGCATTCCAATGGGAAGCGGGGACTGCGGGACCTCTGGGATAGCTGCCCAGAATGCACCGCTTCCAATGTCGACGCTTGCCCCGTTAGTGTGGACTCACAAAGTCGAATTAGTGTCCTTAGTGTGGATACACAAATTCGACTTCATAAGGTCGAATCCACAAATTCGACCTAAGTTAAATCGAACTACTCTTGTAGTGTAGACATACCCTAAGAGTTATTCAGTCTGGAAATCTACATGGCCAATACCTGTTGTTTGAGATGATGTAAGAACAGGAGCTGAATTCCTGGCCCTATTGAAGTGCAGCTATTGACTTCAGTAGAACCAGGCTTTCACCCAGGGTGTTTTATACATAAGGGTAGATCAGAGATTTGTATTTAAATTATACAAATGCTCACTAAATTGCCCCTGCAAGGATGGCACATTTGGAATGAAATAGCTGTTGAACTAGGTAAAAGGCATGAAAATATCACAGGGCTGCTAAGCTCCTAAAACATACTCTGGTTGTATGCATGCTTTTCACACATAGGCCAGTTTTCCTGTACAAACGCAGACAAGTACAGTATATAACCCATAATTATGCCCATGTATAGGTCTATATTTATTCATGTATATTTTTTACACCTGGTGTTCTGAAACAGCTAAATAAGATGAAGTTTATTTTTAAATTATATTACTAACATCTCTAATTTGACTCCAGTTAATTATCAAATGAACAATACCATCCTATTTCATTAAACTATATCCACCCTTGAGAAGTTTCATTGGTTAAATATATTCTGTTAGGTCTAATGGAATTCACCATTTAAAAGTCAAGGAACATTTGAGAACCTGTAGAATCTTTTATATCCAATGCAACATTTGAAGAGCTGCCAAGTTTGTCACTTATTTAAAAAAAACAGAGCCAAAAGTTTAAAAGTGATTAATGATATTGGGTATTAGTGTCCAGCTTGCAACTTGAGACACCTTCTCGATGCCCAAATTTCTAACTGTAAATGCCAGAGGACAGCAGGATTATATAAGGTTCCCTTTCCCTCAGTGTGAGGGATACCCAGTGAGAGTGGGACGTGCATAGGCAACCTCTGCAAGTGAGTCCTGTGGAAGGGATCCTGGAAAAGGGCCAAAGAGATGCTTAGAGAGATTCCTGTAGAGGGCCAACTTCAGAGTCCTGGAAAAGGACAGTCATGGGCTGGTTAAGGTCTCCAGGGATTAGGGACTGGCCTGTGAGCTTCCCTGAGGAAAGGGACAAGGAAATGGAACCTACAAGGGGTTCAGATTTCATCCTAAAGAACTTATAGGAAAGAAAAACTGAACAAGCCTATGAGGCAGCCAAGCCAACTAGGGAAGAAAATATCCATGAGGGAAGAGTGGTCCGTCAGCTGTTCTCATATGTCCACTATGTAGATTTAGGCCTAGACTAACCAATAAGCTCTGACTGCTTTGTGCCACTCTAGAGATGCAAACCAGCTGCAGATTTGGTTTATATGGTCAGCTAAACCAGTTTCTGGCCAATTTGTATCAGAATGGCACCAAGCAATTGGAGGATATGGATGAATTTGGCTCTTCAGCCCTATAGCATGTAATAGATGTCAGGGTTTCTAAATGATGTCTTGATGTTACTACATTTTCTCACTGTGTATCAGTAAACAACATAATAGGAGGCACACATATGAAGCCAAACTAAAAACCTGCAACAGAGAAGCAAAATGAAACAAACAACAGGATGATAGTGTAAATCTTATGTACAATAGCTACAATTCTCCTAATAAATCCAAGTTGCTATTGTTACAAACATGGAAATTAAGTGAATTATGCTTATCCATCTTTATCAGGAACAACCGGGACTAGAACAGGAGAAGAGAATGTAATCAAAATCAAAGACCAGTGATGTGAGATCTCACGTGCTATTGATGCATACAGATTTTTGACCCAGATTTCAGTGGAAACTGGTTGCCTGAGTACTTTTTAGGGTCTGAGTGTTAGGGTATGTCTACATTATAGGATTATTCCAATTTTACAGAAACCGGTTTTTGGAAACAGATTTTATAAAGTCGAGTGCACGCGGCCACTCTAAGCACATTAATTTGGCGGTGTGCCGAGGCTAGCGTTGATTTCCAGAGCGTTGCACTGTGGGTAGCTATCCCATAGCTATCCCATAGTTTCCACAGTCTCCCCCGCCCATTGGAATTCTGAGTTGAGATCACAATGCATGATGCGGCAAAAGCAGTGTCGCAGGTGATTCTGGGTAAATGTCGTCAGTCAATCCTCCCTCTGTGAAAGCAACGGCAGACAATTATTTTGCGCCCTTTTCCCTGGATTGCCCTGGCAGACACCATAGCACGGCAACCATGGAGCCCGTTTAGCCTTTTTTCACTGTCACCATATGTCTTTTGGATGCTTCTGACAGATGCAGTACTGCAGTGCTACACGCATCATCCCCTTACCTTTGCAAGTTAGCAGAGACGCTTATCAGTCATATTGTACCATCTGCTGCTGTCATGGGTGCCCCTGGCTGGCCTCAATGAGGTCGGCCGGAGGCTCATGGACAAAAATGGGAATGACTCTCCAGGTCATTCCCTTCCCCTCCTGGGCTACCGTGGCAGTTATCCTCCCATTTGTGTGATGAAGTAATAAAGAATGCATGAATAAGAAACAACACTGACTTTATTGCCTCTGCAAGCAGAGATAAAAGGGGGGAGGGAAGGGCAGTCTCCAGCTGCTATGATATTCCAGGAAGGACTGAATCTGCATTAGACAAAGCTTAAAGAAGGGAATTTTTGCCTAGGCGCCCCTGGCCGACCTCACCAAGGCCAGCCAGGAGCTCTCACGAGACGATGATGATGGATACCAGTCATATTGTACTGTCTGCCATCAGGAAGGGAAGGGAATGCTGCTGTGTAGCTCTGCAGCACCGCGTCTGCCAGCAGCATCCAGTAGACATATGGTGACATTGAAAAAAGGCGAGAAACTATTTTTTTCCCCCTTTTCTTTCATGTGGAGGCTGACGACATATACCCTGAACCACCCGCGACAATGTTTTTGATCCTTCAGCTTTGGGAGCTCAGCCAAGAATGCAAATGGTTTTCAGAGAGTGCGGGAACTGTGGGATAGCTAGAGTCCTCAGTCCCCCCCTCCCTCCCTCCGTGAGCATCCATTTGATTCTTTGGCTTTCCGTTACGTTTGTCTCAGCTCCTTAAGTTTCACACAGTACTGTGTTGAGTCCCTATTGTGGCCTCTGTCTATCATAGCCTTGGAGATTTTTTCAAATGCTTTGGCATTTCGTCTTTTGGAATGGAGTTCTGATAGAACAGATTTATCGCCCCATACAGTGATCAGCTTCAGTATCTCCCATACGGGCCAGGCTGGAGCTCTTTTTTGATTCTGGGACTGCATGGTCACCTGTGCTGATTGGCGCTCCACCTGGACAAACAGGAAATGAAATTCAAAAGTTCGTGGGGCTTTCCTGTCTACCTGGCCAGTGCATCCGAGTTCAGACCGCTGTCCAGAGCGGTCACAGTGGTGCACTGTGAGATAGCTCCCAGAGGCCAATACCATCAAATTGTGGCCACACTAACCCTAATCCGAAATGGCAATACTGATTTCAGCGCTACTCCCCTCGTTGGGGAGGAGTACAGATATCAATAATAAGAGCTGTTTATATCGATATAAAGGGCTTTGTTGTGTGGATGGGTGCAGGGTTAATGCGATTTAACGCTGCTAAATTCGATATAAACTCGTAGTGTAGACCAGGCCTTAGCCACACATGAGCAGCCAGAAACACAAAGTATTGAACCTCTGTCTCAGTCCCACCTGGACACCTGCTGTGGGAGCAGACCTTTGTTCCATATATTTCACAATCCTGTGTTTGCAGTGACTGATCTTCAGCAGAAGGCCCAAATCCTCCATGATACATTCAATTATGAAATGCAGGGCATGTGTGGAAAAAATTCCTTGCCAAAGCTCTGTGACCTGAGGCATGGGTTTTATTAAACATATAATCTTCACAGTGTGCATAGCTCTAATTGTTAATGCTGATAATTAATTCATCCAGACTTTTAATGAGAGTCTTGCTGTGTGAACCTAGCTGCCCGACATCTTGATCTCATATTGTCTCAGCCTTGAAAGATCAGACACAAAAACTGCTTGGGTGGCCATAAATCTTGATTATGAGACTGTGTTAAAGCTGTGCAAAAGGCAATGAGAGGACATGCCTAAACGAGTGTTAGGAGTTAAGATAGCTGGAGCATGCAGCAAATGTACCTAACAGCTTTGTTAGTCTTGACACATCCTCAGTGGGTCTCAGTAAGCCTGTCTGCTTTTCAAAAAAAAATAATGAAGGTTGTTTGAGGTCCCAAATGGCTGGTTCCATATAACTTATATTGTCAGACACCCCTAACTGCCCCCGCTCCACAAAAAAAGAAAAATATAAACAATTGAGAGTTCAGTGTCATTCCAGCAATGGCTGTTTATTGAACCACTATGGTATGTTAAGTATTATGAGCCCAGCTACAGCTCCCTCCTCAATACACACAGAGCTCCCAGGTTGTGTGCAACCGATAGGCGTCTACTGTGTGCTAGAGCATCTGCAGAGCTCACACAGGAGTGTGGCATTCTCTGTCAACCGATGAGTTCCACAGGAGCAACTGGTGATCTCTTGCGCAATAAGTCCAAGAAGACGGAGAAGCAGAAAGTGGAGCTGATGGGGTTAGGAATCATCGGCTTTCTTCTCACAGACCCAAAGTCTCTGGGTACATCCCCATCCCCCAATCTTCTTGCAGAAAAGGGGAGGATTTGGCTCAATTAAACTAGAATTGTGTTACAGCTGCTGTGTGCAAGGCTGGTCCCCAAGGACACATTTCATTGGCCTTAGGGCTGGTTTAGCTTATGCCAGTTGTTAACAGCTCTAAGTAGACCTGATTGAAAATTTTCCATCCAAGTAGTTAAATGGAAAATGGCTTTTTTTTTGTTTTTTGTTTTGCCAAACCAGACTTTTTTTGGTGTAAAATATCTAATTGTCCAATTTACACATTTTCCTCAACAATGACATTTTTGTGGGTTGCTTCTTTTTTCTTTTTTGACAACCTAAAAATGTAATTTTTGAGGAAAACCTGAAACTTTGAAGAATTTCAACCAAAACAAAATCTCTCAATTTTGTTGTCAGGGTTTTTGTTGTTGTTTTTTGTTTTGTAGATGGAAAACACTTTCCCGACCTCTTAATCATAAGGAGTCAAAACTGCAGTTGGGTGCCAGTACAGCATAGCAATCTTTGGCCATGACCTCTACACCAGTAGTAGGGAAGAGAGCTGGCATAGGAACCTTATCCCAGTGCTCTAGGACTAGAGTATCCTTCATCCACTCAAGCCCAGGTTCATCACTTTAGGGACAGATTCACCAGCAATATGGCACAAAGTAGTCTCCTTGCACTGGACATCTTTGGGCCATATTGCTTGTGAATCTGGACTGGTTAGTAGACTTGCAGTCTAACATAAACCTATATTCTATGCTCATCATAGAAGTAGACGCACAAGAAATCAACAAATCCATGCTTATGAAAGAAGGCTTTCTTGGTTAAAAAAATAATCTTGGTGAAGAGTGAAGGTGAAGGCAGGAATAAAAATAAAACACACACACGTATATATAGCATAGAAAAATGAGGACGTTGATAGTAGTGAGTACAAATCATCAATTAGGATATGCAGGACAGTTGATAAGGGAAGCTAAAGGTATCAATGAAAAATCTACAACCAGTAAGGTTAAGAACAATAAGGAATTCATAACTGTATTGGGAATAAACAAAATCCTAGTAATAGCATAGACAAGGATGGTAAGATTAAAAATCATGATGTAGAGAAGGCAGAAGTATTCATATTTTACAGAGATAATTAAATGTTTTCTCTTTGATCAATATCTAAAGAGGTTGTTAAACAGCATATCTTGAACCCAACATTATGAAAATAATTGGCTGAGTTGAAATCAGTTGGCATTAATTAAGCACCTTTTTTAATTTTTAAATTTTCAAAAACATCTATCTGCATCTTTTAGGCACCTAAATGCTGTGCCTTTTAAAATCTGAAGAATACAGGTCATAGTTATAAGATGGTAGAAAGCAGTGATTCTGAAAAGGACTTAGCAGTCATGTTGTTGAACATGAGCTCCTAATGTGACACTGGAGCTAAGAAGGCAAACGCAATACTTGGATGTACAACTAATTGCAAGATCAGCCCCTTAATATTCTTATCACAATATAATCTCCCTTTACTGTAAAATGATGGTGTTTACAAGTCTTGCGATCCCACATTTTGAGGGTGGTACTGTAAATGTGGTAATGCTGGTGAATATGGAGCTCTACAATTTCTAACAAGTGTATTTTAGACTTACCAGGACAGCAGAAATATAAAAATACATATTATTGCCTCTCTTAACCCCATAATATAACAGATTATACCAGTTAAAACTGCAGAAAAAGTTTTTCTAGGCCAACACTTTTGATTAGACTGTGATTTTTAGAATCTCTAAGGACAACAAGTTCTTTACAGGGTCAAACTGACATGAACAAAACAGGGTGAATGAGTTATAGGAAATTCTATTGTGCTCTCTGTACAGATTCCTTAGTGCAGGATGCCAGATTTGACATTATGGAACCCAAAAGCAAAATCTGATTCGTATTAGCTGTAATTAAAATATTTTATTTGTCAGTTAGGAACATAACGTCCCTAAGAGATGTTATCTCAGAAATAGTGGAGGTTGAACTGTCTCTGCTATAAAGTTTAGAGCATATTTTTAAATTCATTAGAGCCCATTGCGACCCTGCTAAATGCTATTAAAAATCCCCTGAAACTCCACTTGAGTTTATGCAGTTCATCTAGCAGGAGCAGTATGCTATATCCTAATTTAACTTAAAAGTTCTATATTCAATAGGTAAATGTAGAGTGATTACAAAGGTTACCTCTGCTCAGTAGGCTAAGTATAGTTGGCAAAGACATGATGCCTTGTGTAAACCATTCTGGTTGTGATTCTCCCTCCTGAGCAGTCTGTCTCCATTGATATCAATGGCATGCGTGAGATGAGAATCAAGCACTATACCCCCACAGGTTTTGGGTAGGAATAGGTGGGGTGGTGTAAGAAGTGTGTTGAAAACAGGTATAACCTGTATTCCCTTTATTCCTGCCTTGCTAGTGGTAGCAGGAGATATGGGCGTAGGCTGCAGGGCCCTAGCCACACATGGCATTAAGCACAGATGGGCATGCTAGAGGCCTATCTCTTGAGTTTCAGTGCACTTGCAGATACAGTGTAGTCACCTACTGCTAATGGAGGGGGAAGAGCTCCCTTTTCCAATCCCCATCCATTTAGAGCTACAATTTACCCTTAACACTTTCTATTAAAACTAAAGAAGGAGCCAGATCTTAAGCTAGTATAATCTGTTGTAACTATCAAAGTCAATGGGGCCATATTAATTTACACCAGATAAGGATCTGATCCAAAGTGTATTCCTATTAATTTATTACATTTTTCTTTCATTCCCATCAAGGACAATCATCACATCTGCCATAACTAATTTTAAAATAACAAAATTGCCAGATTTGTATTGCTTTGGTTCAAATGGTCTTGAAAGCTTTAAGAACAATGGACCAATCTTACAGTAATGTTAGAACTTTAGCCAAAAGCCTCTTATTCAAAAGCACATTATATTCTTGGATTGTGTGTGATAGTGTGATCATTTATTTTGTTACTGTTTGCTGGTGGTATGCAACACTTAATCATAGAGACCATCATGGCGAAAAAAGAAGCTTCTTAACCTGCATCCAAATATGAACCCTTACGTTAGATTGTGGTTGGCTATTTCTACATTACTTTCAATTTGTAGAAACACTCTAAAATGTAGTTTATCAGTGCCAAAGTTGCTTTACTAGCAGTTTATGGAAATAGTCAGAAAATAATTTCTAGTACAGACAAGCACTTTTGCTGTAGAACATTGTTGATCAATAGTCTCAAGTCAGCCAAGGAGGAATATGGTGAATCTATAATGTTCAGTACCCTGATGACATACAAGAATCTCATCAAAAGTCTTTTCTGAGTAATGCCAATGCAGCATCTCCTTTTTTTTTTTGAAGTCTTAGCCTCATAATTCTTTTGATGTTATAAGAGAAAACGTTGAAATAGGATTTGAAAATCTGTGGCAAATTTGAATTGGGTATGTGTTCAAATAACTCAGATGAACTTTTATGGGTTGGGTGGCAGTTGTCCAAAACTCCAAATGAGAACATTTAAAGATGCAACCAAACAAAGCTTTGTGGCCAAATTCTTGCTGGATATAACTCTACTGAAGTAAATGGAATTACATTTGACATGAACTTGGCCATTTATGTGGAAATGGATTAAGCTTCTGTGTATTTTTCATTTTGAAAAGCATATTTCTCAGTGTCTTAGATGGAAAAATCTTTGCGTATTATATCATATTGAGTAATTCAGTGTAAGCAGTCATCAAAACATCTTGTCTCGCTGTGCTCCACATACCACACATCAATACCTTCGACCACACCTAGACTCTGCCAATCTTCCCTTGCTCTTGTACCAGGACATCCACCCCAGTCCTTTCAGCTGCCACTTCCCCCAGGCCCTCTTGCAGTTCCTTTAGGTCCAGTTCTCCAGACCTGGAGATGTCAGCAAGTATCCTCCTTCATTGTTCCCCTGCCTTCAGCCCCCAGCTGCAGCTTGGAGCCAGCAGGCAACTCCCTCTACTGCCTAACTGCCTTCAGCCCCGGGTCTCTGGCATGGGCACCAGCGAGCAAATCCCTCTTTCTGCTATCCTAACTTTAACCTTCTGCTAGGAATCATCTTCTGCTTCCTTCAGGACACCTCTGCTCCCCTGATCTCTAGCACCTACCCTTCCTGACTGAACTAGTCTGCTCTAACTCACTAGCACTCCCTCTCCCTGGGTCTCTGCCTGATATTATACAACCCCCAGGTGCTGCCCCTTTTAATTGGCCAAATGAGAGCACCTGGGCTGGCACAGGGGTACTGGACCTATATCACTTATAGGGCCCAGCCATGCTGTGACAATGCCTTCACAGAGAGAGGGGTTATTTGCCTTTCATTATCTGTTATGAACCATGGGTTGACAATGGGCATAGGAGGAGCTCCAGACAAATGCAGGGGTCTTACTGTGCAGAGCTCCTGGAGCTATTAAAATGTCTTGAGTTCTAAAATCACTGACAAAGTAAGTATTAAAACAAGATTCAAAGTGATCTGGTTTAAGAAATAAAATTCTGGAGGTACATTGCTCCCACTAAAACCAACAGAAGTTCTGCAAATGATTTCAATAGGAGTAGGTCAATAGTCTTTACATTCAGGTTAATTGCAAGTTCCTGTGGTTCCATAGAGACTCAGTGAAAATCTGATAAGACTTAGCTGCAAATTTAAACAGCACAGATATCCAAAAGCTGCCCTGTTACTCTTGGTTATTTACTGCTTTTTAAAAAAAATAGTCTCCAACTCTGTTTGCTTGATGACTGAGAGGAAAAAAATGTTTCCAGTTAACATCTATTCTCCTGTGTACAATTTATCTTTGGGTTCATATTTAGATTAATAAATCTACTCATATAAAATCTTCAGGGTAAATTAAGCTAAAAGTGAAAAATCTTTCGAGAGTTTCATACTTAACAAATGTTTTAATACTTAGTCACATACTGTTGTATTATTGGCATTAGGAAAAAAAACATTCAGATGCATTTATTTATCTGTTTTTATTTCATATAAAACCCTGTTGCCAAATTTCACAGAATTTGCGTAATGCCAGAGTAACTGGGCTGCATCTGTGTAATCCTAGGGTTGCATAGCTGTAACTGGGGCAGAATGTGGCTCCTTATATGCATGAATCCTGAAATGATAGATGGGATTCCATAAACCACCTCACAAACTCTAGGGCTAGCACCTGTAGGCTGGAAAAGTAACCCAACCATGAGGGCTAGAAATTTACTACTTATTTTCTTTAAACAACAGGATAGATTTAGATTTTGATATAATCACATTAGCAGGCAGGCTGCCGAGCTCTTGTTGATTTCTCACCTAACTTGTTCTGAGCACTTTTGTAAATATGACTAGGCTCCTATCTGCACCTTTAGGTAGCTGAACAACTCTGTAAATCTGGTCCTTAGCTAAAAGTGACTGAGATAAAGTCAATTAGACTTAGAAGCAATACAAAAATCACTTCTGAAAATTTTACCCTATGTCTTAATGTGGCCCTGAGGGAGAGGGAAGGGATTTTGTCATTAGATCCAGCATCTAAAATGAGGTAAATGCACAAGCCCAGAAGAACTCAAATATTTATTTTTTACTTTTTAACAAGCCTTCATTTGTGTATGTGTTTTCTCATAAGGTAAACTTAAATATAAGATAATTTTATTCCTGAGTGTTATTAATTAGATGCCTTTTTAATTTAATATTGGCCACTTTGTCCTATCCTTCTTTGATATTGTGTCCCTTAGCCATGAGCTGTTATGGAATAACACAGCTTGGATTTTAGCTATAAACGGTTACAAGTAATCTTCATAACTGGAAAAGACACATTAAACTTACCAGTCACTTGTAAAGAAATTATCAGAATGGCTATCTCCTTATAGGGGTACTTCCTCATCCAGAGCCCCTTCCTGACTGATCTTAGAATTGCTGCTTGATTAGAAGAGACTTCTAGGCACATACGGTCTTCTCATTGGAATAGAAATGGGATGTGACTTAAGCAGGACTCTCAGGGTTTGTCTACACTATGAAATTAGGTTGATTTAATAGAAGTCGATTTTTTAGAAATCAATTTGATACAGTCGATTGTGTGTGTCCCCACTAAGCGCATTAAGTCAGCCGTGTGCGTCCACAGTACCGAGGCGAGGGTCGACTTCCAGAGCGTTGCACTGTGGTAGCTATCCCACAGTCTCCGCCACCCATTGGAATTCTGGGTTGAGCTCCCAATGCCTGATGGGGCAAAAACATTGTTGTGGGTGGTTCTGGGTACATGTTGTCAAGACCCCCTGCCTCCTTCCCTCCGTGCAAGCAATCGCAAAAAAACATTTCTCACCTTTTTTCCTGGGTTACCCGTGCAGACGACATACCACAGCAAGCATGGAGCCCACTCAGCTCACTGTAACCGTATGTCTCCTGGGTGCTGCTGGCAGACGTGGCACTGCAGTGCTACACAGCAGCATCTCCTTGCCTTGCTTTGCCTGGCGGACAGCAGATGGTGCAATATGACTGCTAGCTGTCGTTTTCGCATGGGTGCTCCTGGCCGACCTCGGTTAGGTTGGTTGGGGGTGCCTGGGCAGACATGAGTGCTCCTGGCCGGCCTCGGTGAGGTTGGTCGGGGTCGCCTGGACAAAAATGGGAATGACCCCAGTTCATTCTATACTTTAAGTTTAATCTAATGGAGATTCAGTCCTGCCTGGAATATCATGCCAGCTGGAGGCTTCTGCCTCAGGCTGCTCTCCCAGTCAGCAGCACCATGCGGTCGCACGTACCCCAGCCTACCCCTTGCTCCCATGGCTCATGAAGCCTGGACAGTAGTAAGGAGCAGTTCATCTATAGGCTGAGCAAGTGCAAAATGGTGGTAGGATGTGCCTTTGGACATTTAAAAGCTTACTGGCACAGTTTACTGACTCGCTTAGACCTCAGCGAAACCAATATTCCCATTGTTATTACTGCTTGCTGTGTGCTCCACAATATCTGTGAGAGTAAAGGGGAGATGTTTATGGTGGGGTGGGATGTTGAGGCAAATTGCCTGGCCGCTGATTACGTGCAGCCAGACACCAGGGCAGTTAGAAGGCACAGCTGGGCATGCTGGGCATCAGAGAAGCTTTGAAAACCAGTTTCATGACTGGCCAGGCTATGGTGTGAAAGTTCTGTTTGTTTCTCCTTGATGAAAACCCGCCCCCTTGGCTCATTCTACTTTCCTGTAAGCCAGCCGCCCTCCCCTTCCCCCTTTGATCTCCGCTTGCCGAAACAATAAAGTCATTGTTGTTTCAATTCATGCATTCTTTATTAATTCATCACACAAATGGGGGGATAACTGCCAAGGTAGCCCGGGAGGGGTGGGAGGAGGAGGGAAGTACAGGGGTGGGGTAGTTGTAGGGGCACCTCCTAGAATGGCATGCAGCTCATCATAGAAGCGGCATGTCTGGGGCTCTGACCCGGAATGGCCATTTGCCTCTTTGGTTCTTTGGTAGGCATCACGCGGCACTGCTGCAGGTCCCTGTTATAACCTCTGTCCTTCATGCCCTTGGAGATTTTTTCAAATATTCCAGCATTTGGTCTTTTGGATCAGAGTTCAGATAGCACGGATTTGTCTCCCCATACAGCGATCAGCTGCAGTATCTCCCGTTCGGTCCATGCTGGAGCTCTTTTGCGATTCTGGGACTCCATGGTCACCTGTGCTGATGAGCTCTGTGTGATCACCTGTGCTGATCAGCTCACTACGCTGGCCAAACAGGAAATGACATTCAAAAGTTCGCAGAGCTTTTCCTGTCTACCTGGCCAATGCATCTGAGTTGAGAGTGCTGTCCAGAGTGGTCACAATGGAGCACTCTGGGATAGCTCCCGGAGGCCAATACCATTGAATTGCATCCACACTACCCCAAATTCGACTCAGCGGAGTCGATTTCAGCACTAATCCCCTCATACAGAAATCGATTTTAAGAGCCCTTTAAGTCGACAAAAATGGCTTCATCATGTGGACGGGTGCAGGGTTAAATCGATCTAACGCTGCTAAATTTGACCTAAACTCATAGTGTAGACCAGGTGTCAGTTTAACATGTCTCTCCAGCTGGTCTGTGTATGTTGCTAGTAGGCTTTTTCTTATGTGAAACCTCATGTGGCCTTCTCACTGTCTGAGACACTATAATAAAATTACACCCTATAAAACATCTTGAATAATTCCACTGGGTCTCATTGAATCCCATGTTTTAAAAATAGCAAATATCTCTGCAACAGGCAGAATCTTTCAAACCAGTAGAACTTTAAGCTCACCTGTTATAAAGGGGTATACGCCAGTGTCATATGCAGGATGTACAGTTTGGCTCTGAATGTCTAAGAGCAATCCTTCCCAATTTCACAAATCCTTCCTTAATCCAGGACTGGGACAATTCCTAATAATCTAAACTAGAGTTTGTAGGGGAAAAAAAATTTTCCTCTGAGGAAAATTTTGAAGGAAAACATAATAATTAATAATTAATAATTTGTGTCAAAAGTTTCCCTAGGAAAAAAAAATCTGGTTTTGATTTTTTTTTCTTTTTGATGAAAAACAAAAATGTCTATTCTGAAATGCCACCATGGTGGCTTGTGGAAGTGGTAGTTTGGATGCCTCATGTCTCCATTCTCCTGTATCAGAATCCCCCTTTGCTGCATCACGACAGTGTAGCATGGGAGATGTAGTCTGGCTAAGAAAATCAGCCCATAGAGGAGAATACAAGCAAGAGGCACCTGTACTACATGGCACCAATAATTTCTGAATCAATTATTTTTTCTGGTTTTTCAGCCAAAAATGTTTTGGGGACTGGTTTTATTTATTTATTTATTTATTTATTTGACAAAGACAAAATTTGCTGTCGAAAGCAGACTTTTTTGTGAAAAAAATAGTTTAATTTAAACCCAATTTTCCATCAAAAACAGTTTTGATGGAAGATTTTTAACTGACCCTAATTTAGACTTTTTATAAATCTTAAAAGGAATGTTACACCTTTCATGTACCATGTGTAATATGTCCTCATTTATCTTTCATTGTGCACTTAATTATTAACAAGCTAATTTTGAAGCTATTTGTCCTGGTCAATGGACTGGCTTACTACTGTAGCATTGGCTTTATAAAATCTCATGACAGAACTCTTCATAAAAGATAATGCACACGGTTAAGTTTCCTTTGGGTCTACACTACTTCCCCTTGATCTCAAGAGTGAAGCTAGTGTGCTTTTGGATGTTCTTTTGAAGTAGTTCACAATGTGATGGTTGAAACTTTCTGAATAATTAGAAAAAACAGAGAAGTAAGACCCAATAGAGAAAAATATATCTTCTTTTGGGGTTTGCCACTGTGTTTGTAATCCTGGGGATCAATACCTTGTAGCTAAATGTGCTGATGTTTCCAGGCCAATAAAGAACTATTGTATTGTGCTTTCTTTAAAATGAAATAGAAGGCATGGGGAATTAAAGAGTTCATAGTGTGTAGGAATACAAATCCCCAGAGTTTTTGTGAACATGCCACTTAAGAACTACTGCAATACCTTCAGCATAGCAGCAGAAACAAAGGGCAATTAATATAAAATGCATGCCTTCCATACCAGATGGGTGCATCCCACCTTTATTAAAACACTCAGTGATATAACTGAGTACAATTGTAATGTGTTAGTGTTATGAAGTATTTGGAAGCTTTATGGCTAACAATGTGAAGATGGGTTTTAAAAAGGTAAGCGGATCAGGTGCTAGCCAATGCCAGAAGCAGTGGACCTAACTTGATGGAATAATTTGAGAAACTATGGCAAATCCTATGACTCTATCTACTTGACTGATTTCAGGTTTTTAATCTGATTTAATTTAATTAGTCACATGCAGATCGGAACTCAAATCCTAGTTTTTTCTTTTGGCTCTCAATCTAGTAAAAATTGTTCAGTATGGTGAAATACAAATTAGTGGGCCCTCCATCTTTTTTCTGAATAAGTTACTGCCTGTCTGTAACATGAAGGGTAATAAATACAATAAGCTGATGGTGCTAAAAACTGATTTTAAACAAACTTCTTAGCTTGTTCCCTTTGCCATTGTAAACAGGCATGTTATCTAAAATATTTTAATATAGTACTTTTCCAAATAATGGCTGACAAACCTTACTAAAGTTATAGGCAAATAATTTTATCCAAGTTATACTGGACTAAAATCCCTCTATGCCAGTTTTGTGAGGTGAGGTAATGGGAAAGCCAAGAAAGCTAGAAAGAGGAGAGATATAGTGATATAGTGATGTCTAAAGTGAATTTCTGTGGTGCAAATGTTGAAAGTCCTTTTAACTGATGTTATTCTTGAAGACTATCGGACTGTTTCTCTTCTCATTAACAACAATTATTCATGTGACTAAAGTTACCCTCAGTTACACTCCTATGAGAGAAGAATCAGGCCCTTGAATAATTTCAACCCAGTTGTTGACCAACCCCGCCCCCACCCAAATGTATGGGGTGGGGGAGAAGGGGAATCTAGCAGTGATTTGTTTTCCTCAAAGCTGAACTTTACAACTCCATAAATGGTTACATTTCAGTTGGATAAAGACTCTATTAGTTGTATATGCATTAAATGGTAACTTAGCAAAAGGAGTCAAGATAAATGTTTGAGCTGTCAGATAAATTACGTAAGAAAAATAGAGGTGATGTATTCCAAACAGAGCAGGGATCAGACAAGCTGTGGGTGAATATTAAGAGCCAATTTCAGTCCTTAGATACGTCTGTGACTTCCCACTGCACACATCTGAGGGAGAAATTTGGTCCCAATAGTAAGTATTTTTAAACTATAGAGGGATATAAATGAGAATGGCAAGGAAACAGCTGGCAAACACATTCTTTAAATCAGAAATTAAGAACTAAGCTAAAGGTATCATACTGAACATAAAGTAAATGGAAACAGAGTTCTGGCTCTTCTGTACAAAATAAAATTGGCACATAGGCAATGGGGTAGTGTAATCTAAAGGAAACATATTAAAAAGAAATATGATGTAATTAATGTTACTGAAACTTGGCTGCATCGGGACAACTGATCTGGATATCAAGTTTCCATAATTTAAAGACCATCAGAAGAATAAGCTCCACAGGATAAGATGGACTACGGCAGAAAAAAGTGATGAAAGAAATATATTCTGAAATCTAAATGGCTCACACAGATTGACTGACTATTTGAACTGAGATTAAATTGTAAATTTTTAGCAATCTTCAGGGCAGGATGAAAAGAAAGATCAGACTGATAAGGGAGACTTGTAAAAAGGTTTGAACAATGATCTTGGGAGACGTCAGTTAACCTGACACTGACTGGAAAAAGAATTACAGAATGACAAAAGAAAGATGTGTTATTGGAGATGCCATGGAACTATGTTCTTACACAGCTACTGTTGAGTAATATAAAGCATTACAGATTATTTAGGGAATGAACCAGGTCTGAATAAGATGATATAGGTCAATAATCTGGTGTTAGCAATCCTGATATAACTGGCTTTTAATATTTACGAGGGTAAAAAGATAGTAGTGAAAAACAATAGCTGCGTAAAAGCAGGTCAAGAGAAGATACACAATGAAACTCAAAGAGATGGATTTGGAAATCATAATATTTATATGATAGTTTAAATGCTGTAAGCAGATGTGGAATTGGAGATATTACGGTGGTAGAGATCAGATTGTGGAATATAGATATTTGTCTACTAGACACTGAAAGCAACTTGGCCATCCGGCATCCAGTTGAGGTCATTTTTATCAAGGTAGTGAGGAGTAACACAAGTGAAGACAGGAGTTACACCAGTACAAAACCAATGTGAGAGGAGAATTTGGTCAGTTGTTTCATGTTCTTGAGATATTTTCACCTGTTCGTAAAAAATATTGAAATTTAAAATGGATCAGCATTACTAGAGTACAACCTGATTTTGGTTTCCAAAGGGCTCTCATAATTCGTTGTCAGCTGCCACTTAGAAAATGTCAGGGTTTTTATAGTATCTTTCGACCCACTTAGCCATTAAGGTCAAAACAGACACAAGAAGTATGGAGAGATTAGTTATCCTTGATATAGTACACTAAGGCAGCTTTATTTCTAGTAAACAATCTGCAAAGTAATTTAATGTTTTGTAGTCTATTAGTGTTTGGTATATTAATATGCAATAGAATCTGACATAATACAATAAATCTGCCCTAAAGGTCAATGAAAAAGACTTCATAAGTAAAAGGAAATTCTGTTTACCTAATTTTTAGTCAAGTTGGGAAGAAAACTGTACAATTACAGATGACCCAAGTTTTAATGTACATTGGGTAACTGGTTGTGCAGGCAGTTAATTGTGATTATTTACATGCACAATTACCTGATTTCTGCATGCAGCCACAACAATTGTATTCACAAATTAACCATTCAGTTGTATGCAACTTGTTTACCAAATAAACTCTGTATGTGTAAACTAATGACTTGTGTAAAGCAAAAAGTCTTGCAAAGAGCTCAGAATATGACCAATCATTTATTTATTTCTAGCGGTTTTTATCACTTCCTGTCTTCAAGATTTGTTCCTTGCCAAAAATGCAGTGTTATTGTTTGTTCATGAGTTATCCCAGTGCTTTGCTTCTTTTGCTTGGGATGTTAATGATTTTTGCATTCTGAAAAATTATAGGGAATGACTCTGTAGCAGGGTGGTTACCCTGCTCCTGCCCTGAAGGGCTTAAAACAGCTCTGGGGGAAGGTGGTGGCTGGGAGCTGCTAAACTGGGCTGATTGGGAAGTGGCTGCAGTTGAGCCATGCCCCAATCAGGCCACAGCTGGCTTGTATAAAAAGGCTGTGAGCCAGGCGCCCAAACAGTCTTCCTCTGCCTGTAGAGGGAGAAGGGCCTGGCTGCAGGAGCTGGAGACAGGGTACCTGAGTGGAGCAGGGCTGGGGAAAGGCAGAGGAGCTGGGGAGCACCAGCCTGGAAAGCTCCAGGCTGCAGCCTAGTATAAGGCCAAGGGGTACTGGGGGTTGCAGAGGGCAGCCCAGGGGTAGGCCAAGGCAGCAGGTCCAAACCCTCGTTGCCAGTGATGAGTAGGCTGATACTGCAGTCTGCCCCAGGGTGTGGGGCTAGACGATGACTGGCAGTAGCCTTATACTGAGGCCAGGTGGGAATAGTGGGTGGGGGTTCCCTGGGGAGGGGAGACCCTAAGACTGATGGGTTACTACCAGGGGGCAGCACCCCAGGTAAAAGGGCATCAGAGTCCAGGGAGGGACACGGGGACCAGAGGACAGGCGGATCACTGGCCTGCAGAGAGCGCTCCGGAGCTGGAACGAGCTAATTCCCAGAAGTCACCAGCAAGAGGCACCGTAAGGTGAGCCCGCTCATCTACAGACTCATATTAGTTAGCACTGTTCCCAAGCAAAGAACTTATTCCATACATTTGCTCTATACGGTTTAGGGATCAAAAGAATGACCTAAATGTTTAAATTTGAGTGTCTAAATTTGGGCTCCTCCATCCATATTTAGTAGAGCTGGTCAGAAAATAGAATGTCTGTCTGTTCTGTGGAAAATATTGACATTTCAAATTCCTTTTGTCCTGAATTAGAACAAAATGTGGAATTTTTGAAATTTACCAAAATGTAATTTCTGAAATATTTTATTCTGAAAACATCAAAATAAACATATCAAAACATTTCATTTTTATTTTTCCATTTTTATTATAGGGTGTTAAAGTCTAAACAGTAAAGGAAAAAGAAACATTTCAACAATAACCTATCAAATTTTGACAAAATTGACACTTTCACACAAGGTTTCGACTTCAGCAAAGCAATGTTTTCCAATGGAAAACTGGTCAGTCAGAAAAAAATCATCCAGCTTGAATATTTAGGGACTTAAATATAAGTGGTCTGATCTTCAAATCTGCTGAGCATCTTTTGCTTCACTTGATTGCTATAGGAGAAGGGGTTCTTAGCATTTCTCAAATCAAGTCACTTATATTTGTGTCTAAATATGTAAGCTGAATTTAGGCATACAAGTTTCAACATTTTGGCTACTGTATCAGTTCTATGAAAGAAAACATAATTCATCTTTTCTAGGCTATTAAATCACAGACCTTTATATTCTATAACATGAATTGTTAAGTTTTCATTATAAGAGAAATATTATCATAATTTTAATGGTTTAGTTAAAAAGTTATATTAAGGAAAGAAGTATATGTCAATGAAATAATTATGGATCAAAGATAAAGGCTGAGATTCATTCTTCTAAATTCTACTCCTGTGCCAAATAACATAACCCAATGCTAATCCTTTGTTTTTGCAGAATTATATTTTTGACACATTTGTCTTAGATGCTCAGAAGAAATGAGAGAAGCTAAACAGATGCTAGGACGAGAACTAAATGGAAATTCCCCAGGACTAGAGGCACTAATTATTGCTGAGGTTTTGGAAACAAGAAGTTTTCAATATTGGTACCGTTTCAAAAATCACAAAATAAAAATTTCAAAAATCTATTTCTGGATTTTCCAACCATTTCTTGAGGAAAGGCAGACATACACCACCATTGACATTAGGCTGGCCCTAAGTTACATATTGCATCAGTAAGTCAGCCTGGGGGAGTGTAAGCTGGTATAATTTACACCCTCAGGGAGTGGAAGTGAGCGACTCCAGAAAAACCATCTGGAAGGGATAAAGGTGGGTGGTGAAGCACTGGAATGGGTTATCTAGGGAGGTGGTGGAATCTCCATCCTTAAAGGTTTTTAAGGCCCAGCTTGACAAAGCCTTCACTGGGATGATTTAGTTGATGTTGGTCCTGCTTTGAGCAGGGTATTGGACTAGATGACCTCCTGAGATCTCTTCCAACCCTAATATTCTATGATTCTAAGCATGTGCTACACTTTTATCTTACATCTTCTATCCCATTCTGTTAGCTGATTTTACTGCTACTTCTCCCCTCTCGGTGTCACTGTGACTTTCACTCTCTTCCACTAACTTACATTCACTTAGAGTGAAATGTGGCACTCAAACACCACAAAGGGGTTTTGCTAGCGCTCAGCTTTCAGATCAACTGTGTCAGGTGTCCATGTACTGCAAAAAGACATGGAAGTCCACAATGGGGTTGGGCTGGAGGCAAGGATGGGGCAGGGACACAGATAACTTCAGTAACTCACTCAGCTAGCACAGAGGCTGAAACTGCTATTCTATTTCATTCCATTAGCTGGAATAGTAGCCATGAGTGGGAGTGATATAGTAGACTTTTTTTGTCTGAATTCTGGTTTTGAGCGATTAATTTTCACCTCCCAGCTGCTATGGACTCCACTTGCATAGAACATAAATACTTGAGCTTTCTGGAGAGTGTAGATTTCACCATTTAGTGCTTATGTAACTCATCTAAGCATGTATGTCACCTCTGAATTCATGAACTTCATAGCCAAAATGTATTTTGTTTTCTGGATTTCTAGTAGTTTGATATTCAAACAGTCAATTACTATACACATACCCTGCTTTTGTAAGTAACCTTGCAGTGAGTTTCTCTTCAGTTTTCCTGATACAAGTTTAAAGAAGCAAGGACCTAGAAACAATGAAACTCAAAAATATATATAATATACTTTCATAGCACTGCAGGAAAAATCTCATCAAAATAGTCATTGTATTTTACCACCATGTTGAAATGGCCATTAGCAAAACCATCATTAGCTAGTGGAAAATGCTGAAATTATAATGGAGTTGTTGGTCTGATAAGAAAATTTGCAGTAGATGGCATTGCATTTACATATGTTTCTTCCATGAAAGAAGACAGGAAGCTACAGGTTATATAATTCTTGGATTTTATCTGTCATCGTATTTACCTTAGTTGAACCAAACTAACACCATTCTCTTCTGTAGCTTTTAGATGTAATTTAACTAATTAAAAGAAATGTTGATGGAAAAAATGGGAGAGAGGAAAGAACTGCAATCATCTTGCAATTTCCCCTCCCCCACCTTTTCTGGGCAGCTTAGTTAGATAGTTTCCATATCTTAAGAACATAAGAATGGCCATATTGGGTCAGACCAAACGTCCATCCAGCCCACTATCCTGTCTGCCAACAGTGGCCAATGCCAGGTCCCCCAGAGGGAGTGAACCTAATGGGTAATGATCAAGTGATCTCTCTCCTGCCATCCATCTCCACCCTCTAACAAACAGAGGCTAGGGACACCATTCCTTATCCATCCTGGCTAATAGCCATTAAGGGACTTGATGGAGTCCATTAATGAAGTTGATGGGAGAGCGTCAGCAGTTGACTTACCGCAGTGAAGACACTGCGGTAAGTCAGCAGCTGATGCTCTCCCGTCAACTCTGCTTGTGCTCCTCATTCTGGTGGAGTACTGGAGTCGACAGGAGACTGGTCAGCGGTCAATTTATCACATTTATACTAGACGTGATAAATTGACCCCCGCTGGATTGATCACTGCCCACTGATCCAGCAGGTAGTGTAGACAAACCCTAAGTGCAAGAACACCTGTAACAGCAAGCCTAAGAAGCTTTCTTGGAATTTTGACTTTTATTCCCACCAAAAGACTAGTGATGAATTAATACAATAAAAGGACAACATTTTGGTAGAAGATGGAGAGCCAAATTGTGAGCAGATCCAGTTCCACTGAAGTCAATAGTTACGTTTTCTCATACAAGGAATTTGAATTGCCATATCTTTGGGTTGTTCATGCATTGGCCAAGGTGATATTTTGCTAAACACTTGAAATGTTTATCTGGCTACCACATTGGGTTAGACATGAATTATTCCTAAATGTACATTGTAAATGATAAATAAATACATACATGAGGTTATAAAATAGAACTTAAGGACAAATTCACTACATAAGAAATATGTGTTAAAATTATTTGTGCGGTAGGATTCCATCATAAATATTTGAAGTGGTCAGGTCCGTAGGCATCTGTTCACTTTATGCTTATTTCCCCCCAAGGAAGATGGCTAGTTTGCCTATGCCTAAGGCTTGTCCTGAATATAGTCTACAATGAATATCTTATGAGTGAGTATGCTGATGGCAAATGGCAAGTGTTCACTCATGATTACCTTGAGAGTAGACCTGTGTGTATTACTGTAAATCAGAACTTGAATTCATTTGAATTTGGCCACAAAACTGAATGTAAAATTTTTCATTGTTTGTCATTCACTACACAATAGTTGTCGATTGGTTGTTATTCGATATTCTCCTGTTTTAAAAATGGAGGATGCAAAATAGGGAACAGAAACAATGCTGAACTGTGTAACTTACACACAGCCTATAGCTAATAGGCTGGATATTGTTCACAGACTGAGTAGTTGTGAATAATAAATGCATATTCAGAAATCAGGCTACATTTATGAATGATATGTGAAGAGATAGCGCTGATATGTAAGGTCCAATGAGAGACCTGTCTTTTTAACTTTCTAAACTTCTTAGAAGGAACAAAATTATGTTCAGTATAATGTAGTGGTAATGCAAAATAATATAAGGTTGGGAGAAGGGACACGGAAGTCCTTGCTTCCCCCAACCCAGCCCCACAGGGATTGATATAATCTGACTTCAGGTACAGATGAGTGCAGGGAAAGAGGAGCCATTGGTATTGCTCTCTGATCCCCCTTCTCTAGCTATTTCAGCAAAGATGTGGCAAGTCCCATTGGCCATGTTTTTATATAGGAATATTGTCTCCAGCCACATCTGCTCTGGTAATGTGCTTCCCTCCCCTCCCCTGCATGTCTGTGGCTTCTAGGAGCCATCCTTGATCTCATACCTAATTATAATAAGGTAAAACAATGGTTATAAGACATAATGTTCTGTGTAATGTATTTGGAAACTCACACCAGTGTGTAAGGTATCCGGCAACTAAACTCTAGCTTTAGACTTCTTCTTCAACTGTAATGCAAATGGGTTGGGGAAATGGCAAGCCTGAAAATCTGATCCATAGAGTTCATGCAGACTGTGAGGGAGCAGAGAAACTGCTGTCCAGTACAGTGAGGGTTAAAGAAAACCTTTGGGTTCAGCAAGCCCTGCCCCGTTATACCTGCAGCCAATGCCAGGCCTGGAGGAGGGAGAAAAGGAGGGAGCCTGACTCAGTTGGGGACTAACCAGCGAGGAAGCAGGAGTTTTCTGTCTGCTTGCCCAAAGAGGCAAATTTGCAACTTGCCAGCCAACACAGCCACTTGAGGCAAGTAAGGGAGTGGCAGAGAAGCCCCTGCACTTGGAACAACTGGACTAGTGGTGCCCCACCCCAAACTGAAGAGACTTGTAACAAGTAGCCCAGAGAAATGGATTTTGACTTCCCAGTTGGGAGGGAGACCCCATCTCCCCTGCTTAGGGGTTGCTCTATACAGGGACCTGGGCTAGGACCCAGTAGAGAGAGGGCTCAGGTCCTCCTACCAACCCCTCTGAGCTTATAGACCAAGAGACCAGTGATCTAGCCACTAGGCCGCCCAGACACTGACAACCCTATGACAGACATTTAGGTTAAAATTCTAGGAAAATCAGCATGTTTGGAGTGAACAGACTGTCCAAGACCTCCACTTTACACAATCAGTGCCTTTTTCAATTAGGTCATTTTTACAAAAAAACTATACTGCACAATATAGCAGAATGAAACAAGCTAGCTAACCAGCAGCAATATTCATAAACACTGAGACAGCGCCATTTTCTTTTTGGCCCCATCACCCTTGTTTGGCCATCTAACCATCTCTATTTAAAATGTAGTCTAGATTTTGTCCTGACTGATCCATGCAAACTTTTGACATTAGATGAGTTAACGTTGGGTGTGAAGCCAAAGCACCCTTATGTGAATTCTCGTGGGTCTTTGCAGAATTGGACTCAAAGACTATAAACTCTTTGGGTCAGGGACTATGCCTCTGTTTGTTACCTACCACATTGTGGGTGCAACTGTAATGTAAATAATGAGACTCTGTACAAATCAAATGCTCCTTTGTGTGCTTGGTCACCAAGCATCGCAGTCCTAGGTGTGTTCTCTGATTGTGTGACCTCACAGGCCAGTGCCAGGAAAAATCATTAGGGGATTGAAACACTATGGGAGAGGGTGATGAGACATAAGGGATAAGCAGGCCTACACCATCTAAACAAAATTGTATTCCATAGAGGAGAAGGATTATATTTGGTTATGTACATGGTCCCCAGATTTAAAAATAGCTGGGTTCCTTCCTTTCTGATGGTGGGAGAAATATATATACCAGATTTATTCTACATTTGGTTTCCTCTTTCAGTTTCCTAATTTCATGTACCATATATATATATATGCTGCCCAGGTAAGCAATTCCTCATGCTCATTCACACTCCAATATCTTTGTCACTTACAAACATCTGTATTTGTATGACTAAAAGTACCATCCCAAACCTTCATGGGAAATAAGACTTTGTCACAAAAATAATCTTAAAAAAAGTCCAATTTGACTGAGCCAACACGTTCACAGATTCATGATCTACTATTTATTCTACTTTTCTCTACCATAGAAGCTATATTCTAAAAAATGGAATTTTTCAAGGGTTTAAACCAGCATGTCCCAGCTCCCACTATGAAACTAGCAAGCCCCAAATTAGAACATAGAAATGACAAAGAACACAGGACTTGTGCTGGTTTAAATAGAAATTGTGAGAGAAGAATGAGGCATTCCCATTCCCAAAACACCCATTAACTTGAATGATATAGGAGTGAGTGCAAAGAGAGAGAGAGATCTGCATGAACCATGTAAAATAGTTACAAAATATAGCAATTATGTCAAGGGTGGGGGGATAATCAAAAAGTTCACAGATGAGAACAAACATAAAAGATCTGAGAATCTTGATCATACCTGTGACTCTGTCTGCGTTTAACTGCAATGCCAAAATACCCATGGGGCATATCACATGGGAAAATAAAATGTGTGTGTGTGTGGGGGGGAAATTAGGAGAATGCTTCATTCATAAAAAATTCAATCATATGTGCATCAAACATAGTTTTAGTGCCCAATTTTCCTTTCAGCTACATGTGCACAACTTCAATTGACTTCAGCACCAATTACATACCCATCTCCTCCTGAGAACACAATTTTGAACCATAGCAGAATTTTTTAAATTACAAATTGAGCCACTGTAGGCAAAATTCTACTAATGGTCTGTCTGTGGTGTAGAGCAGTGGGTCTCAAACGGGGGTATGCATACCCCTGGGAGTACGCAAAGGTCTTCCAGGGGGTACATCAACTCATCTAGATATTTGCCTAGTTTTACAACAGGCTACATAAAAAGCACTAGCAAAATCAGTACAAACTAAAATGTCATTGACCATGATGTCTTTATACTGTTCTGTATACTATACACCGAAATGTAAGTACACTATTTATATTCCAATTGTTTTATTTTATAATTATATGGTAACAAGGAAAAAGTAAGCACTTGTTCAGTAATAGTATGTTGTGAGACTTTTGTATTTTTATATTTGATTTTGTAAGTTTTTAAGTGAGGTGAACCTTGGGGGTACACTGGACAGATCAAATTCTTGAAAGGGGTACAGTAGTCTGGAAAGGTTGAGAACCGCTGGGTAGAGAGCCCCAGTGCAATGGAAACAAGGGGAAATATCCACTGAGGATTGCTGCACAACAGGACTGTGGGCTACAGCAGGAGGTGGGCAGAGCCAAAGACTCACTCTTACTTGGATCCAGAGGCTATTGTCACTGGGAGAGTGGAGAAGAGGGGGTTACCATCGCTTCAGGACTCTACCACCACTTCTCCTCAACAGGATTCTTCCCCATAGAATACCCCTTTACCAAGCATGGGTATTTGGTCTTGACATGAAAAGACAGGAAATTCATCGTGGTCAGTGAACACCCTATATCTAAACAGATCTCAGGTCTTCTCCTGTTTAACTAATACACAAGTATTTCTATTTACTTCAGTGAGTAAGGCAAACAGACCACTGTGTCAAAGCACCTCAAAGATACAAATCCTATTTTTAAATGTCCTTACCTGGGTTACTAGTAACACGTTACGGCTGCGGTTCAGAACAGCACTTATAAGCCTGTGGTTAAGTCTGGGAACTGATTATGGTTTTCCTCATGTTGGAAGAAGTTCCATGGGTGTTTTTGTTTGTTTTGTTTTTAAGGCCAGAAGGGAACACTATGTTCATCTAGGCCAACCTCTTGCATAGCACAAACCATAGAATTTCACAGAGATTCCTGCATTGAGCCCTGTAACTTGTGGTTGAACTAGAATGTTTCTTTTAGAATTATGTCCAGGGTGAAATTTTGGCCTCATTGAAGTCAATGGGAATATGATTTCACTTCACCCCACCCCAGCCCCAGTCATGATTTAAGCTGAGATTTTCAAGGGAAATTAAGGCAGTTAGGCACCCAACTCAATAGGAACTGGGCACCTCACTCCCCTAAGTTCGTCTGAGCCCTACAGGTGCCAGGGGATAGTACTGTTGACCATATCCTTTGGTAGGATGATCCCATTTTGAATTTGCCTTTGAAAATTTGTGTTTTATTCCCAATTAGAAAATTCAAAGCTCATCGTGGATGTCGTTAAGACTGTCTCTGCTGAATTAAAGACCCCTTGAGGATCAGATGCCTTCATCTTCTCTAGTTACCTACAGGCAATAACCAAGTCACTTTTTTGCCTTCTCTTTGATAAGATAGATTTAGCTCGTTAAGTGTCATCACAGTGTGTTTTCCAGAGCTAGAATCATTCTTGTAGCTCTTCTCTGAACCCCTTCGTTATTTCAGCATAATTTTTACTATATTGTACATGCATGTCTTTTACTCACTATCAGAACAGAAGCTGTGATAACAAAAGAAGGGGTAAAAGCAGTAATTCTTAGGGCATCAGCAATGCCAGTATCAGGGCATCAACATGCTCAGTGTTGCAGCAATTTTTTCATACTCTGCTAAGAAATCAGCCTCTTTATATCCACTACGTGCTGTGCCATGTAAAGAAAGGGATTAACTCTGCCCATATTTCAAATAACCAACCCAATCATGTTCAGATGCCAGTATGGTGGCAAGTATTCTTTGATCCTTTACTGACTGAATGCTCTAAGGCAATGACAGTGCTGGTAGAAAGATCTCATAAATGATAAAAAAAAATCCACTTGTATAAATGAAATACTGATCAACTCAGCTCTTAGAGCTCAACACAGGAGGAGAGTGTTTTGAAGTGAGTCACATACTGTATATAAGTGGAGGTATGTGAATTCACCTCTCTCTACAAGGCAGTTTTAACCATAGTCAGCATTAGTAAATGATGAATCTTGTAGTAGTACTTGCATACCACATAAAATCAGTTAGAATGAAGAATCTGAGTTTCAACCTTCAAGCTCCAAAGCAGGAAAGAAGGTAAATGCAGCAAGTAACTTGGTTGTCTCTAGTAATTTAAGGTCCTGGGATTCACTTAAACTAAAATAAAGTGGCTATAGTGTACCCATGGGTGCCCATTAGTGTTTCATGACAGATTTAAGGGCTGTGAATATCTTCACTCTGTACCCAGGAGTACTTCATGTCTCTTTAATCAATTATTGTACTTCCATTAAAATATTTTTATTTCACTGTTGGGGAATTTTGATCACAATGCATCCTGCTACAGCTGTCAAATCATTGAAGTCTTTCACATTTCAAGGTGATCATTCCTTTCAGTTAATATGTCAGATGCTTAAGGGTGGGTACTTGCAGCTGGTACGAATCCTTCTGCAGGATCCAGGAACTACTTTGCCCCAGGGTTAGCGTTAGTAATATTCTGGTTAACATCAAACAATCTCGTTGACTATACAATGGCATTAGCAACTGCCCACTTGAAGCTGGCAACAGCATGATTAAAAATAATAAAATGCAATTCTCCTCCTTGATAAAGCTTGATGCATGATAATCCCTCTCTAAAGGGTTGTCATAGATTGTCCATTCAGCGTCCAAGAGAGGGCATTTGCACATCTGTCAGGAAATGGCCCATTCACCTTACAAAGCAAAAATGCTTTAAGAAAACCATTGTTTCATGAAACCATCCAGCCTTTTCTGAATGAAGAAGGCATCTTTGCAGCCATTACACACATGTAACGCTCATTAAACTCACCTAGTTTCTTATGTATGTCAGGCTGCAGGTGTGGGCCCTAAAAGAAATTAAAACAAATGAATGCTTTTTGCTCTAAAGTCTTGTATAGCCCCTCCTCTCCTGAGTCATGACTTGCTGGTGCTTCCTAATAGGAGGAAGGAGAAGCCGCTCCACCCATAGATTGGGTCCTGGGTTCTTTGTTGTGCTGACTCCATCCAAGGTGACGACTCCCTGTATCATGGGAAGCCAAAGGAAATCAGCACTGATAATGCCTCTAAAGGAGTAAGTCTGTTATTGATGAGTATTGAAAAAATGACTGTAAAATGATTTAATGGTACTAAAGATTTTCAAACTTTAAATTACACTAAGCTATCACGCAGTCAGTATTTTTCATAATTAGTGGATTGTGTACAGTAAGGAAGGACTGTTCTGAGAATGCAGTTCTCCTAGATCTACAGTGTACCCTTTTTTTTAAAAAAAGGCCAGTAATTTAGACACAAAAAGAAATTACACTGAAAGCAGTATTATCAGGGGCACAATTCACAATAAATTATTCATTTGCTGCACAATCTCATCTGCTTTATTCAGAAAAAACACATGGAGTGTAATTTTCCGGTGTAAAGTATGCTTTGTAGTGACCCATTATTATCTCTGAATTTAAATGGACACCTTATAATTATGTTTCTGTAAACAATTCCAAAAGGAGGCAGTCTGTCTAAAAATAGGCTTTTGAGATGTGAAATATGCGTAGTCAAAAAAAATTGGACAGCCACTCTTGCTGCGGGGTAGCAGTAATTCATGTGCCAAATTATGTAGCTCTCATACACATGTTGTTTTCCTCTAGTTAAAAACCCATGGACTGAATCCTGAAAACCTTGTTGTCATAAACACATTGAATTAAGTATTCACACCCAGAATGAATTTAGCCCAATGCATACTGTACTTACTAAGACAAGGGAAAGGAACACTTAACCAAATAAACTCCAATAAATTCCCAGTACAAAAGCTACTTCAAATTTACAGAGTATTTTCAATTACCCAGAGAACAAAATTGGTCTTGTGAACATGTTCATCTTTTTAGTGGGATTGGAGCTAAAATTTTACCCATAGAAATAGATATTTAGGAACCTAATTGTCATCTTGATTACACCACAGCAGCTCTAAAGTCTAAACGAGATGAGAATTTGTAGCAGTATGTGTATGATCTCCCAAGAATCAGAGATTGACAAATATGACGGTAGGTTTAATTTTTGCAAAATGTCATTTGTCAAGGTTTACTCTTTTAAAAACCAATACTAGGGATAGTATGGTTCTGGGTCAGATTTTGCCAGAGGGGTTCAGATTAATAGTTTAGTTTAAGAACTATTTCTACTATAGGTAAGATCAGCCTCTGTAATAGCAAAACAGGAGTTTGCATAGGTCCGTGTCTGAGTTTCACAGGTAACTCTGCTCTCATCCACTTGTGGTTATGTTATCATGCTCTGTGCCTTTCCTTTCCTTTTCTTTTAACCTGCACAAACTATTTTAATCTCAACTGTCACTTGTAGAAGGTTGGCAAAATAGGTATGTCGTTATAACCATCACTATAAACCAAATTCTGGTCCCAGTGAAGTCCAAGATGGGTTTTGCCATTGGCCTGAATGGAATCGAGATTTGGCTGCATATTTTTACACTGATTTGGGATAGTTACGTGTTTTTAGTATTAACAATACCTATGTAAGATATTTATTATCATTACATTAGCTCAATGGTTAGTTAATTTCTTACCTGAAATCAATTTTCAGTCTTTTGCTTTTCCATTGTTCTGTTAGAATAATAATGACATTAGTGGAATTAGACAGCTATGCTCTTAAGAGTTCATTGATGCCTGTCAGCAGGAATATAGCAGGGAGCGACTGTATAAAAATAACAGTATTGTGTTTATCCTTTGCATTGACATTCAGCTTGGCAGGCCTCGTCAGGGAACCATCAAGAGCCAAGTGTTCCTGAATTTGGACTTAAAATAAGAATCCAAATAAAATATTGCATAGAAAATAAGAGTAACAGAAGCAATATCTCTGAATCAGTAATACCCCAGGATACACTCAATGTGGGCTTCTCTTAGAGCTGAAGACATCTGTGTGGATCCATTCATATTCCCCTTCTCCCTTCACACTCAGCCAATCCAAGAGGGAAGGAAAGGGCAGGAAAATAAGAGAGGAATAAAAAGTGAATAATGGGGACATTTTCTTTCCATTTGCTCCAGAATTACTGTAATGAATAGAAAAAGATTGTAAATCTGATCTGCTATCTTATGTTAGATTGAGTCAAGTGGCTAGAAACATAGGATAGAACTGAGAGCTGAGATCTCTGAATTTCAGACAGACCAGAGTCCAAGGTCTGGACTGGGTTCAGGGCCATGACTAGTTCATGTAAAGTCCAACCCAGCTCCGCAGGCCATTTCATTCCAGTAACTTGAACTTTAGAACATTTCTCTGATACAAATACTGGCACTGATCCTGCATTAATTAAAGTAAATGGGCTAAATCCCAATGTCTTTATTCAGGCAAACTCCCATTGACTTCAAATAGTAATACTAAACTCATGGCACATTTTGGGGTATTACATAAATAATAACCCCAAAACGTGGCCTAGTAGAAATTACCTATTGATTTTAATGCAAGCAGAATCACCCACTGTGGATGTAGCTTCCATAAAAAGCAGTTGTCTATCACAGCAGTCTTATATACGATAAGTAAAATCTAGGACAGTGTTTCACAACCCCCAATGAGCCCTTTGATTTGCAGCTATGGTGCTCCTCCCCTTGGCCCTTGGTTATTTTTAAAAGGTTAAATGTCAGATTTCCTAACAGATTAGCTAGTAACAGACTGCACACTTTTTGGAGCATGTCTTATAGACGGCTTCAGAAACACAGAAGAGCTTTCCCCAAAACACTTTCTCCAGAATTGAATACAGTCAACTGCCTGCACTTCTTGGGCTCTTTATTCCAGATGAAGAGTGAGGGACAATGATTTGTTACCGAAATAATTAAATATGGTTAGTACATATGGGTGGCATGGAGGGGGAGGAACCTCTCAAAATTGCTATTTGCACGAGTCTTATAATGTGTAGGTGCTTCTGCAGTACTGCAATGGTCAAAATAAAATTCCCATTATGTTCCCTCCCGAGTGAGTAAACTCCAGAAGAAAGGATGTAATCTTTCAAACCCTCGCTCCTAGGAATAGCTCCATTCATGTCACTAAGAAACTGTGTATGAGTTATGGTTTTCAAGGTTAGGCCTTAAATTAGAATACAACGCCTTAGATATTTCTGAATCAGAAAACAAGATTGACATAGTAGATATGTTTATCATATATATTAAGCTGTGGTTGGATGAAACTTCCTTTTTTATTTTCTGGCACCTGCCATTGAAAGAACTGTGAATCTATTGAAAAAATCAGACTGTGTATGTATCTTAATAATTTCAGCAGAATTTCCATCATAACTGCTGTTTTGAAGGACCTGGCATTTAAGGCTTTGGGATAAATCTCAGCTCTTCCTATTCTCATGCATTCCGTTTCTTGAGGTGCATATCTAAAACCACAGAGAAGTGACAAAACCATTAACAGGCCCCCGCAGCAAGAAACAAACTATATACAAGGAATGAGTTAGTTACAAACTGGAGTTCTCTCTTGCTACCATATATCATCAAGGAAAAGAATAAGACCTCTTCTATGGGCTGCTCTGTAAAATGTTACCTTAATACTAGCAACATAATGACGAGGGAATAAGGAAACAAACCCTCAAATCATTAAAATATGCTTCCTAATTTGTATTTTGCCACTGTTGGTCAAATTCCAAGTAGCTTTGCTAAAGCAAAGTAATAACAACCCATTCTTTTTCAGGCCATCTGTGGTTGTGTTGGCAGGTAATGTCATTGCTGGAGGTAGAAAATGACCATAGTTACCATCAGAAGGGGGAGGGTTGGAAGTCAATTAACAATTTTGTTTGCCTTTTTATTGCAAAATCAGCAACTGGAGTACAGTGTATTCGGCCCAGTGATAGAGAAGCACGACAAATGACCTGAGTTATAAGGGCACTGAGCCCTTGCGGCTGCAGAATTTTTATTAGCAGCATGTGAGAACTGTGTTTGTGTTCCCATTTCAAGTGGGTCATGTAGACCTATAAATTGGAGCCCCTGTGTTTTCCAGCCATATATTTTTGTTTTCAACATATTAAGACAATATCTATTTGTATTTAGAGGAAATAATTTTGCATATTTCCAAAAGTGAAGATTTACAGAGTTTTTTTTAGAGATAGGTAGGTGGTATTTTAATAATGTATTTGGTCTTATGGTATCTATTTCATGAAGCCTTCTGAAGTACTGTTTTGTATTTAAACTGCTTGTGCTGTTCCCTTATTGGCCCAGTGTCAGGGTGCCTTATCATTACAATGCAGTAATGAAATGATTGCTATTATTACTATATAATGTAAGGGGCAAAGCTAAACCCAAGTCTGTGGGTACAGAGAACTTGGGTTGCAGAAGAGTTAGTATGATTCCACTAAGCCAGTGGTTTTTCAACCTGTGGTCCCGGACCTCTAGGGATCTGCAGACTGTGTCTGAGATTTCCAAAGTGCTCCACACCTGCATTTAAAAATTTTTAATGAATAAGGTAGAAAACCAGTGTACTAAGCAGTCAAAGACACGAATTCTGGAGGCTGTCAAAGGGCTCCATACTTCATATGGGCCATGGTGCAGAGTTCCATGGGTGCCCCCTACACCCCAGTGTAAAGGAGTGACCGGGGGGCCCTGAGGTGAGGCGTGTGGATCCATGATTGCATTGGCTCCCATGCATTTTGTCCACCCCTACCTCCAAATGGTGAGGGACATGTGGGAAGTTTTAGGGTACAATAACAGCCATGGAACAGGACCTCCCAGAGAGAGGGCAAGAGGGGCAAATTGCCCCAGGCCTTGGGCCATGCAGGGGCCCCCACGAGAGTTTTTTGGGGCCCCTGGAGCGGGGTCCTTCACTCGCTCCGGGGGCCCCGGAAAACTCTCGCAGGGCCCGGGCCCCCGGAGCTTCTTCCGCTACGAGTCATCATCAGCAATTCGTCAACGGGGGGTCCTTCTGCTCCGGGACCCGGTGCCGAAGTGCCCCGAACACCCGTGGTGGGGGGTCCTTCCGGCACTTCGGCGGCGGGTCCCAGGGCTGGTCTTTGGTGACGGGGGGTCCTTCCACCCCAGGACCCACCGCCAAAGTGCCAGGTCTTCGGTGGCAATTCAGCCGCGGGGGCCCCCCTCCGCAGAAGACCCCAGGCCCCCTGCCATGGAATGGAGTGGGTAGATTTCCTCCTCCCACAGAGAATCCCTGTGGCAAGTCCATCTATTTGGGCACAGCGAGGGTACAGGATTTAGCCCTGGGAGGATAATCCATGTGGAATGCAGACAGCAAGCATTTGCCTCTTATTCCAGATATTAGAGATTTAACATTGTGAGGCCACCATCAAGTGTCCCTTTTCTTTTGTTTTACTCAGTTTGACACTTTGGGAAGAGAAAAACAAGACACTACAGCTGCTATCTTCAGACATGCAGCATGAGTATTCCCATCTTTCCTGTTATCATGCTGTATGTTTTGATCTGGCTCTGAGGCTTATTTATATTTAAGTATCTTCTTTGCAAGCCTGCTTATGTCCATTCAGGCTCATCAAGAGTGCAAACCTCCCACGCAGACAGGCAATAAAAGTTCTCAAGTGTTCCTTGAAGGGCTGTTCACCTTCGCACCCTGACGCTATCTGTGCTTCAAATGCTTGATGCTTGGAACTCCCTGTAAGGAATTCTCACCAGCCAGTGAAGACTCTCTTAGAGATTGTACAAAATATTGACAATAAGACTGAAACATCCAGACCCCACTGATTTCATCACACCCTTGAGATGCCACCCAGGTTCACCAATTGCTTTGCTAATCTTTCAGTGAAGCAGAGCCAATTTGGGGTAAAACTTGGTGCTTTAGGCCGTTGTGCTTTGAGTGTTTAAATTCAAACCCTGATACGCAAAGTGAAACTTTTTTAGGGAGCTATGGGGGACAACCCCTGCACAACAACCCCGAGAGATGAAAATGTGAGCATGCGACACTGACAGTTGAATCATGCTAGTGGCCCAGGTGGTCCGTCACCCTAGTTAGAAAATATCATCTTGACTAAACCCAAGGAAAACATGTTTCTATTTTTCCACTTAATTTTATATGAAAAAATGCAAAACTGACTTTTTTTCCCAGCGTCTGTAAAAAGTAGCTAAAAAAGTAATAGGCAGCCATCATCAGCTGGATACATCACTTTCATTGATCCATCACTAGGAGACCATGTGTATTCACAGAAGCTCGTCTGCTATTAACATTTCTAACCAGACGTGTTTCATATTAAATGGTTTCCATAACAAAGTGCTCATTGAAGTGATTTCTTAAGCGTCTAGGGGAAAAACACTGATAATTACAGTATTTGTGGTTAATTACTTGGGGCCTTTTTCCCTTCAAAATTTATACATTCTGCACTACTCAAGTAAGTGAATCCATGGTAGAGTGTGTGCACATACAGTAAAGCTAAACTATTTGCTTCTGATTTTATACTTGCAATGATTTCTCAGAATTTTATTTGAAGAGTCTGTTAGTCCATGAGCTAGCGAAGAATGACAATGGTTGAAACAAATCACCATGCAAAATAGATGCAAACAGCACACAAGCCTGTCAGCTGCATAGAGGTAGTGAAGAGGCAGGAAAGCTGCCTTTTAATTCCTTATATGAGTATCGCATAGAACTTTATATGGCAATACACGCCGCTGGGTTTAGTACAGAGCCATCCATAGTTGGAGAGGAAGGATTTCTTTCTCACAATGACCTGTCCCTGGGATTAAGGATGACAGTGGATTTAGTTGGCATGGGCCTCCAGAAGTAAGATGGGGAGTAACACCATTAAGAATCCTGAACTGGGATCAACCAGGTAGCAGTTGAAAGAGGCAAGAGAACCATTGCCTCCACCAAGACATCAGCAGTAATTACAAGTGTCCTGGAACTTGCTGTCTGGAAGGAGCAGGCCAGGCAGAGAGTGTGGTCAGCTGAAGGAAAGGATGGAGGAAAGGAAGCTCCCTCAGAGTACAGAGCCTTTCACCATTGTGAGCACTTCCCACTGCATAATTACAAATATAGCTAATCTTAAACGGGGTGTGAGGTTCCCTATGAACTCTTTACGCAGCAGCACTGATAACTGCATTCTGCCTACCTAAATCTCATCTCCTCAGCCCAGCAATTTCAATCAGCTATGGTATCCTTCACCTGCTGGTCTGGCCTGTCAGGGAATGTTAATGTGTGCTTTAAACAGATGCTAGGCAAGCACTTGAGAGGACTCTTCATTTCACTGGTGATGAGAAAATTCCTGTACCTAACGGTGTGTATTCCTTGTCATCTGTAAGGCATTTTGGCATCCATCAGGATGAAAAGTGCCATGTAAATTTAAAAGATCATGTTATAGTCATCAGGGAGCTTTCTTGGCATGAAAGTGCAGTAGTGGAAGTTGGGAGGTTGGGTTTCTATTCCTAACTCTGCGAGTATATGCGTACACTGCAATTAAACACTCACCGCTGGCCCATGTCAGCTAACTCAGGCTTGCAGAGCTCATAGGGTTATGAGGCTGTAAAATTGTGATGTAGATGTTCAGGCTCAGGCTGGAGTCTGCCCTCTGGGACTCTCCCCCATTGTGGGGTCCCTGAGCTTGGGCTCCAGCCCAAGCCCAAACATCTACATCACAATTTTACAGCCTCCGAGCCTGAGCCCCAGTCAGCTGCCCCGGGCCAGCTGTGGGTGTTTAATTGCAGTCTAGGCATACCCTCTGGGGCCTTGGGCAAATCTCTTCTTCTTTGCCTCCATCTTGTTGACATATCTGTGCTGCAGTTTGCCCTTCAATAAAATGGGTATAGTTCTCGTCTACCTCACAGGGGTGCTTGTCAGGTTAATTTGCTCAAAAGCTTGTAAAGTGCTTTGAGATCCACACGTAGAAGTGAAATTTTATTAATGATTAGTATAAATAGACTACTACTAAATATCCTGGTAGGCTTAGTAGTCTGTTACATCAATTGACACCTCACACTCTGATGCTGCAGTGACTTACAAACATAATTAACTTTAGATCCTGTGAGCAGTCCTATTGGCTTCAATGAGATTATTCAGTATGTATTATTAAGTATGTGTGTAAGTCTTTCCAGGATCCTGGCTTTGGATCCTTACTAAACCATAGCTATAGCATAGCTCATGCTGCAACCCTCTAATACCACTGGTGTTTACTGATAAGTTAAATGGGCTGGATCAACAGTAGATGTAAATATTGGCTCCTTTGAAGTCTGCTGAGGATCTGACCCCATCGTGGCTCAGTTACCCTTTGTCTTTGTTTCCTTTAGAAATTTCACACTGGTGCCATTTAATCTTGCGATTTATTGCTGTGGAATTAGACACGTATTTTTGTGCCAGCAAGCAGGTGAATTCAACGTTAAAGCAATAAGATGAGTGTAACATCCCACCCGATAAGCTCATTTATGTAGATCTCTTACACTGCATCCGTCATATTTTTTCATAATTGTAAATTAATTTTGATAAGAAATAGCAATCGTGTGTCAGAAAATCTCAGTTTTTGTAACATGCCTCAGTAATTTCAGCATTCCTGTACACTTCAACACAACAATGATGCCAGCAATCTAGTATAGTACTTCACCAATCCTCCACCAGGAGGAAACAGTGCACTTTTTTTTGTATTGTTGAGCCCTGTCCAGTTCCTCAAATGTTTCATTATTACCACGCAGCATAACACTGAACTGAATCAGTTGCAAAAACACTGACATTCCCATGTTCATAAGGGTTTCCCTAGCTGCAAGGCATTTTGTACTGTGCCTGGCTGATTGAAATATAAACAACACTAGACCACTAGAGTAGATATGCAGATTTTACAACCTGATGTATTGGCATGCCCTGCAGATAGTGCAGGATTACAACAAGAAGGTTATGACTTATAACAGATGAGATCCTGTGGGTCCATTCTTAAGTCTAGCAGTTGATCAAACATTAAGTGTGGGTATTTTAATGTGACTGTGGAAAATTGGCGTGTTCTTTCTTGAGAGATCTGGTCCCTGTATGTATGCCAAGGCATATCTCCTGACTTCAGCAACAAATGGCTTTATTATTTTTTAATCAAGTTATCACTGCTGAGTCAACTAATGGCAGTGGGAGCTGCTTTTTAAAAAAATTTCTGCATAGGTCCATTGCCCAAAGGAGTTTCAGAGACAGAATCTCTTCCTTAAAAATGCACAGAATTGTACATCTCTGCTGCACCTTAACCATAAGTATAATATAGTTAACTTTAGCCAGGGTTACTGCTGGTGACGACTTTCAGAGCATATATAGAGTTTGAAGGATGAGCAGTTAAGGGGGGAAATATCTTTTTCCAGTAAACAGAGCAATTTGATATGGAGGGCAAACACACAAACATGAAACCCCAGGTCTTCATATTTAGAGCCATTTTCAGAATAGGAGCACACTCTGCAAGTCAGGAACTGTAATTATGGGTGACCTAATTGTGATCCCATTTACAACAACGTAAAGCTGGAGTTACTCCACTGAAATCAATAGAATGGAAGTTAAACCACTGCAAAAGAAATCTCTGCATACCACTGGACAGACCACATGGGCCCAATTTTGCACTGACTTTCACTCCTATATAACCTTATTATCTTTAATAGGTGTAGTTCAAAGTTTGGCTGTACAATTCCAGAAGTTTTGTCTGCCGATTCTAGTTTTTTGGTGGGTAGGGAGATATTGTAATACCTCTTCTATAAGCTGCATGTAATTCATCTGTCAAAACAAAGTCTCTCTATTCTCCATGGGTATTTAAGATCTTATGGCCTTTTCCATAACAATAGGGCTTCTTTGGTATCTTTCTCTAAAATTCCCTTCCCTACACTTATACATGCTTATGCACAGTTTGCACTATTTTTCAACGTTGGCTGGCTATTGGGGCAAGCTGGCTAATGGATGTGAGACAGAACCTCAGAGCATAACAAAAATGGTCATGTTTGTATATTATTACAATGTATTACTGTTGGTGCACTTTACTGCATTTGCTATGTGTATGTCAACATTGAATGTCTTGACCCACATAAAAATAAAAATGCATGCATCCTCCATTAAAACAAGTTTACCAAACTTCTTGATTCTCCAGAAGGTCTGATTAAAGTTTACTTGGAATTTGATGGCTAGATCAGCTCAATTCGCATGTTCAATCCAGCAGTACAATTTATACAAAAAAGTACACTGTGGTTAAATATTCATTTATTGGGCTTTTGTCATCAGACTAACACATGCAAAATGATTCTTTAGGCATAAAAAAGATATTAAGTGCATAAAGCAGAAATGCTGTTCCATAGCTCCGTACAATAAAAAAAGTTTGTGTTTTTTTTCCCCCCAACCACCATGAAATAAATTGGGACGCAATTACCACAATGTCACAAATAAACATCACTTACCAGGTGATTATTTACAAATTACTTTTTGCATAGCGTAAACGAGAGTAACATCCAGTGTAACCTATTTATTTTGTTTTCTCTCATTTTCCTAGTTAAATGCAAATATGTCCTTAGAGCAAGTATTACAGGTTTTTGCACTGTGCGAGGCCAAATAATCTTATCTTTACCTATCAGCATAGTAGGGTAGAGTTTCACAACAGTTGTCTGTCTGTTTTGTGTAGGTGCAATTTTGCCTAATATGTGCCTGTATTTTGCTGCCCAACTGTTACTGTAAATAATAGTAGTTAGACATCAAAATTCCTGGCCAGGGCATCATTCCCACTCAAGATGTGCATAGGGACGGGGTATTATGCAGAAGGGTCCTGTGAGGAAGGTGAACTCTGGTGCTTGGTCTTTGGACTTTGCAGAGGGCTTTCCGAGTGATCAGATGCACCTGTGATGGGAGATGGAGTTGAGACAGGTCAAATCAGGGAAGGGGATGGCCAGGACATTGGCCAGAGAAAGAAGACGGGAATGTACATACCCCACAATCCGTCCCCATAGAAAATCCTCCAAAGTGTGAATGCAGCCTGTGGCTGTTATCTGGGGGGAGGGAGAATGGACTGGTGAATGAGATGGCATCTCTGCAAGGAAATCCTTGAGGAGATTTTCCAGTATAAAGTCCCCTCCTGCTGGTTTTACCATGGGAAGAAACTATCTGGTCCCTAATCTGTAATACCTGGTTTGTGGGTGCAAATATTTGCAAATATGACTTTGCTCCCACAAAAAAGGACATTGAGGTTTGGCTGACAGTATAGCTATGTATTTACATCTATTCATAAGATGAGTATTATCCCATTTGGTATATAAATAAACATAGTAAATAACCGGTTGTTTGTTTTGCTGGTAGTTCTGAAAAGTAAAAATGATTCAGGTTGAACCAAATTCAACCTTTTTCAGAATTTTCAACAAATTGAAAAAGTCTCTTTTGGGTCAAATAAAACAAACACTTTGTTCCAGGCATTCACCTAGGAATGTAGGAGATCCAGGTTTGAATCTGTCTTCTGAGCAGGGATTTGAAACTAGGTCTTCCCTTCTAAGGTGAATTTCCTAGCCACCAGCTATAGGCTGTTCTGGGGTGGGTCTGTCCTCTTCAAAGCCATTCCACTTTGTGTACAAACATTAAATAATCACTGAAGTGGCTACTTGAACTCAGGTCTCTCACCACCCAGGTGACTGCCCTAACCTCCAAGCTATGTAGTCATTTTCACACCTCTTTTTCTGGCCCAATGACTAGCCAAGTATTTTATACACAGTTGCACAGCTTCAATAGGAGAAACTGAGCGAGAGCCCTCCTCCCCGCTCCAAAATACCATATAGCTGGTGGTAGGCCCTTCATGTGGGCGGGAGGAAAACCAAGGTTCAAATGCCTGTTTCAGAGCAAGAATTTGAACCTGCATCTCACATGTCCTAGGTGAGTGTGCTCTTCACCGGGCTGAAGATTATAAGGAGGGGGGTGGGTGCTACCTCCTCTGGCTGTTTTATGAGTGCATTTCAGTCCCATTGAGAATTTAGCCCAAAATGTTTTTTTTAATTAGTAAATAATTTCAGGCCAACCAAATCTCCATTTTTGGACAAACTATTCATCCAAAAAATTTCACACAGCTCTACTTTATAGGATAGACAATAAGGCACTGAACTGGGATTCAGGAGATCTGACTTCAATTCCCAGTTATGCTACAGGTTTCATGATCACCTTTGGCCAGATTTTTATTCATTTTGAATGAGGTGGTCAGATTTGGGGCACTGGTGGGGGAGGGGGGTCAGTCACTCTCTGCCTCAGTTCCCCTTTTATAAAATGCCAATAATAATGTTTTCCTACCTCACTCAGGTGTTGTGAGAATAAATCCATTAATGTTTGTGAGGTGCTCAGATAGTGGATAGTGATGGAGCCATAAAAGTATGTAATGCAGCTATTATATATTTTGTGTGTGTGCGTGCGTGTGTAAACACAAACACACATAGAATACATGATGGCATGGTATAAAAGTGTCACTGATGTACAGTTGGGAGAGCCCACAATACACAGGTGGAAAAGCCATAAACCAAGTCTCAGGTTATTCAACGTAGGTGCCATTTTACTAATCCTTATCACCGTCAGGTATTTTGTATATGGCACACTATTATAAAAACTATTTCAGGAGTGATTTATAGAGCTTTATTTGTCATAAACCTCCCTCCTCCAAAGCAAGATGCCTCAGTACCATGAGTCAAAGACTTCAGTGAGAGAGAAATTATAGCTAATGGAAATTTATAAAGCCCTAATCATTACCTAGAATAGCATTCGTGGGGTTAATAATGTTACAGCTTTAAGGTCTGATATTTGTTACCTCCATAGAGCTAAAGTGCTTTTAGCTATTGACGAAAAGGGATTCCGGTCTTTCTAAGGTAAAAAGCACCATTTGTAGCCTGAAGATATCAGACTTTGCACTTGGCACTGACTGACTATTGCCTGCCCTACACATCAGCCCGGTTTAATTTTGGTAAAGGAAACTCCCCCTTTGAAAATAAAGAAGGAAACACTTATCTGACAAGCAGTTTTTGGTGGCTGCTGTTTGAAACTTTGCAGAGGTCTGTAACACTAGCAGCAATCCAGGGTTAGTGGTCAGAGTGCAGGTGAAGTTGCTAACAGTGCGTGATAAATGTAGATTATCACATGATTTTCACCATTATGTTTTGTGTATATGAGAGCTGCTGCAGAGTTTATTGTTGCACAGTTCATTATTGCAACATTTTTGTTATTGTATTTACAGTTAAAAAAAATCAAAACATTTGAGGCAAGTTGAGCAAATGCTGCAGTTTGTTATTTAGCTTCTTTTCACTGTGTACTATCTGTTTCTGTGGTACTGGTTTAGTTACCTAGGAAACAGCTGTAGAACAGAATTTAGTTATTCTGTCTGAATAAGTGTCTGTGATAGATTCATAATGCTTATCGCACTTGGGTCTTTAGGGAATTATCATGCGTGCTCTTTGGTACTATTTGTATGACCCTAGGCACCACAAACTACATGCAAACAATTGTTGGCACTGCCCAGTTAACAAAAGTATTTTGTAATTCTTGAAAGACAATTTTCAAATATACTATGAGGCACATATGATGGCTGAGAGAGAAGCCACAGGAGACCACAGCTGTCCAAAGTAAACGGGAATTGGCGTTGGATTGGTCACTTCAACTGAAGATAAAGGAGTGCAGCCGGAACAGATTGTGAGCTATAGGGAACATTTCCAGCAGCTCACCAAAGCTGTAGAGATAGGGAGAAGAACAGATGAGAGGGTCAAATCGCCTGACTCAAGAAGCAGTCCCATTAGCCAGTAGAGTGAGGAGAGGGCTGCTTTATCCTCCAATAGGAGCCCTAATGAAAAGCCAGATCACCAGAAGTTGAGGGAAGAGGGAGAGAATCAGGCACAAGGCTGGGTACCACTGACATCCTGAATTGGTTAAACATCATTGTACAGCATAGAGCAATATCTCATTCATGGACTAAAGTAAGGGGAGTGTGAAAAAACCTCTGTTTGCTCAGCCTTCAAGCTCCATTGCTGTGCTAGTGCTCCCACGCCTCACTTTCCTCACACAGTAGCCGCTCCACCACGTGATGTGAGAAGCGCATGTTACCAGGCCGAAAGGGAAGGAGAAGCAGCCCTGTGGTCCATTCCAGCTCCTAATGGGAGTCCTTACATTGATGGCTCCATTCTCCATGTACTTTTTGGGGCAGGAACAGAGTGCGAATTTGGGGAACAGAAAGAAGATGGCCAAGCTGTTTCCCCTTCCACCACCCTTCCTCGCAGTCCTACCCACCGTAGGCTTGATGTGAAAAACTGGGCCCTTCTTGTTAACACTCCCTAACATATGTGAATTAATCAGTTTCTCTACACTCAGGAGTTAGTGCTGATGCAGCTACACTGATTGCAAGCTAGCGATTGCTATATTGCTATTCCCAACGATTAATAGGCCTTGGGCCCTTAAATATCTCATTAAGGAACCTAAGTGACCATTTAAGGCACAGATCCTACAATTCATGATTTTTAAGCAGGCTGCATCCTTGATTAACTCCACTGTAGTCAATGGGGCTCTGACCACATGCTATCAGTTGCAGGATCAGGGCCTGAATTGAGGGACCTACCTGTAAGTGCATTATTTTGGAAAGTTTCTTGGGAATAGCATTTTTTATTAGCTGCTTTTATTCATGTGGAATAGAAAAACAGTTATGATTTCTGTAAGTAGAAATGTTTTTAAAAGCGACTTAGCCAGAAGTGTTGATATATTTATATTAACGATGATGAAAATAGTGCCTTTTACCAATATTTCCTATAATTCTTCAACTTTCTACAGCAGTTGCCCAATATACTGCAGCATCTCTCCTTTAAGCTGTTACTAACATTTTGAAGTGGTACTCTCATGCTCTTTTATAAGGCATGTACTGATATTGTTGCCACTGACTGCAGAGTGAAAGTGCATTCATGGCTCATCCTTCTGTCCTGATTTATATACCTCAATGCATCCTCAATTTTGGTAGGGTTGTGCAAGATGGAAATCAAGGCAGAGTTTGGCCTGTGTGTGTGTGTGTGTGTGTGTGTGTGTGTGTGTGTGTGTAGTGATAGACCCAGGCCAGTTGGGTACAGCAGAATAGCAGAAGGCAGATATACTGGCCACTGGTTTAACAGTTTTCTGTTCCCTGACTGACCAGAACAGGGGCTGCTTCAGGCTAATGAGAACACCTGACTCTAATTAACCTGAAAAGAGTCAGGTGAGGCCATTAAGTTAATGTGACCACCTGACTCTAATTAAGGCCCTGCTGATACTATAAAAAGGGCTCACTCCAGTCAGGCAGAGGAGAGCCAGGGAGCCAGAGGAGAGGAAGTGCGGCTGAAGGGCTGGTTAATGAAGACACCCTCAAACCATTGTTAAGGTAAGAGTGAAGAAGGGAGAAGCAGGAGAGCTGTGGGGAAGTGGCCCAGGGAAATGCAGCAACTCTGGCAGTGAAAGGTTGGCTGCCAACAGCTGCTACCATTAGGGTCCCTTGGCCGGAACCCAGAGTAGAGGGCGGGCCCGGGTTCCCCCCAACCCACCACTACAGGAACATCTCCTAGGAGGGGAAATCAGGCCCCTGTCAGGACAGGAGACTGTGGAAGTTCTCTCACCAACCTCCTTGCAGGCTCAGTAGACTGTAACCCTGGCCCTAGAGAGAGAAGGGCTATGTGGAGGGTCACAGTGAGCCACTGAGGCTAGCATAAACTGCCTAGAAGCGCAAGACCCCCAGGAGCAAGGTCAGAGCTCTGCCACAATATATATAGTACTAATACTTTGACCTTAGCTCATTTCCTCCAAAGATTTCAAGGCATTGTACAAATGTAAGTAGATATTAGGACACCCATTTTGCAGATAGGGAAACTGACTCAGATGTTGAGACATGCCGAAGGTTACACAATGAGTCAGTAGCAGACCTGAGAACAGAATCCAGGCCTTTTGACTCCCAATTACCTGCTTTAACTGGTATAGTATTTATTATGCAGCATTCAACATCCCTGTGGTGGGAAGAACATCTCAACTGCCCAACACTGTGGCCTTTAATTTCAAAAGGGGGAACTATACAAAAATGAGGGGGTTAGTTAGACAAAAGTTACAAGGTACAGTGACTAAAGTGAAATCCCTGCAAGTTGCGTGGGCCCTTTTTAAAGACACCATAATAGAGGCCCAACTTCAATGTATACCCCAAATTAAGAAAAACAGTAAAAGAACAAAAAAAGAGCCACCATGGCTTAACAACCATGTAAAAGAAGCAGTGAGAGATAAAAAGACTTCCTTTAAAAAGTGGAAGTCAAATCCTAGTGAGGCAAATAGAAAGGAGCACAAACACTGCCAACTTAAGTGCAAGAGTGTAATAAGAAAAGCCAAAGAGGAGTTTGAAGAACGGCTAGCCAAAAACTCCAAAGGTAATAACAAAATGTTTTTTAAGTACATCAGAAGCAGGAAGCCTGCTAAACAACCAGTGGGGCCCCTTGACGATGAAAATACAAAAGGAGCGCTTAAAGATGATAAAGTCATTGCGGAGAAACTAAATGGATTCTTTGCTTCAGTCTTCACGGCTGAGGATGTTAGGGAGATTCCCAAACCTGAGCTGGCTTTTGTAGGTGACAAATCTGAGGAACTGTCACAGATTGAAGTATCACTAGAGGAGGTTTTGGAATTAATTGATAAACTCAACATTAACAAGTCACCGGGACCAGATGGCATTCACCCAAGAGTTCTGAAAGAACTCAAATGTGAAGTTGCGGAACTATTAACTAAGGTTTGTAACCTGTCCTTTAAATCGGCTTCGGTACCCAATGACTGGAAGTTAGCTAATGTAACGCCAAAATTTAAAAAGGGCTCTAGGGGTGATCCCGGCAATTACAGACCGGTAAGTCTAATGTCGGTACCGGGCAAATTAGTTGAAACAATAGTAAAGAATAAAATTGTCAGACACATAGAAAAACATAAACTCTTGAGCAATAGTCAACATGGTTTCTGTAAAGGGAAATCGTGTCTTACTAATCTATTAGAGTTCTTTGAAGGGGTCAACAAACATGTGGACAAGGGGGATCCGGTGGACATAGTGTACTTAGATTTCCAGAAAGCCTTTGACAAGGTCCCTCACCAAAGGCTCTTACGTAAATTAAGCTGTCATGGGATAAAAGAAAAGGTCCTTTCATGGATTGACAACTGGTTAAAGGACAGGGAACAAAGGGTAGGAATTAATGGTAAATTCTCAGAATGGAGAGGGGTAACTAGTGGTGTTCCCCAAGGGTCAGTCCTGGGACCAATCCTATTCAATTTATTCATAAATGATCTGGAGAAAGGGGTAAACAGTGAGGTGGCAAAGTTTGCAGATGATACTAAACTACTCAAGATAGTTAAGACCAAAGCAGATTGTGAAGAACTTCAAAAAGATCTCACAAAACTAAGTGATTGGGCAACAAAATGGCAAATGAAATTTAATGTGGATAAATGTAAAGTAATGCACATTGGAAAAAATAACCCCAACTATACATACAACATGATGGGGGCTAATTTAGCTACAACGAGTCAGGAAAAAGATCTTGGAGTTATCGTGGATAGTTCTCTAAAGATGTCCACGCAGTGTGCAGAGGCGGTCAAAAAAGCAAACAGGATGTTAGGAATCATTAAAAAGGGGATGGAGAATAAGACTGAGAATATATTATTGCCCTTATATAAATCCATGGTACGCCCACATCTCGAATACTGTGTACAGATGTGGTCTCCTCACCTCAAAAAAGATATTCTAGCACTAGAAAAGGTTCAGAAAAGAGCAACTAAAATGATTAGGGGTTTAGAGAGGGTCCCATATGAGGAAAGATTAAAGAGCCTAGGACTCTTCAGTTTGGAAAAGAGAAGACTAAGGGGGGACATGATAGAGGTATATAAAATCATGAGTGATGTTGAGAAAGTGGATAAGGAAAAGTTATTTACTTATTCCCATAATACAAGAACTAGGGGTAACCAAATGAAATTAATAGGCAGCAGGTTTAAAACAAATAAAAGGAAGTTCTTCTTCACGCAGTGCATAGTCAACTTGTGGAACTCCTTACCTGAGGAGGTTGTGAAGGCTAGGACTATAACAATGTTTAAAAGGGGACTGGATAAATTCATGGTGGCTAAGTCCATAAATGGCTATTAGCCAGGATGGGTAAGAATGGTGTCCCTAGCCTCTGTTCGTCAGAGGATGGAGATGGATGGCAGGAGAGAGATCACTTGATCATTGCCTGTTAAGTTCACTCCCTCAGGGGCACCTGGCATTGGCCACTGTCGGTAGACAGATACTGGGCTAGATGGACCTTTGGTCTGACCCGGTACGGCCTTTCTTATGTTCTTATGTGTAATATAGGTTCGCTTTGATACTGCATCAGCAAAAAATGATCCAAACCACTGATGCAAATCATGTGAAAAAAGCAGAGGAAACTGTTAAATGCAAAGCCTTGGTGTACAGGAAATTAAAGTATTTAAGAGGTTTCTGAATTTAACAGATGGGAATCTCTCAGCTATTGGTACATATAATGTTAAGAGTTTTAAAAGTTATTTATTTGAGATGAATTTATTACACTACAGATTATATTTAAGAAGATCCCACTATTGCCTCTAGATGGCTCACCTGGAATTCCCATTGCAAAGATCTTGTCCAAAAATACACTCCTTTAGTACGTTTTAATGCCATAATGGCTGACATTTCCAGCAGCAATAGAGGGTCAATCATGTAAATGTATTATATCTGTATAAAAACATCCTGGCAAATTGTATTGCCCTTTGTAGCAACAGGAAAAACAGATAGATTAGGGACAAGGTAGATTTGAGTAAAGTAACATTCTATTAGTCATTACATGAGTCACAGCCCAAGAATATCTTAAGAAGGCACTATCTTTCTGGGTGTAATAAACACTTTCCAGGTGCAGTCCTTGCTGTGGGGTAAGGTGATACGTTTGACGCTAATCATCATGTCATCTGTCTATAGTTTATCCACTTTGTAAATAATAAATGATGCCCTCCCCAGAGGAGCAGGACATGAACTACTGTATTGTTTCTAAGATGCTGCTTTTAAAAAAATTCTGGGGTTAGCCTAATATCAATTAAAATCCTCAAAAGAGCTAACAAATTTTGTTTCTTCCCTTACTAAACAAGAGAGCTCCTGTGGATTTGGCACAGGATAGATGACGGGATTATTTATTATTTCTTTCAGAAAAGCTCACTAAAAACTGCAAAAAAGTTGTAAGGGGACTAGAATACAGTAAAATGTATTTAATGTCAATAATATAGAAGTCAGACAAAGCATGCTCTGAAAACTTGACATGTTTGGTTTGGTATTTTCTGCCCCATAATGTGAAAGATGGTCAGATAGGCCAGTCCATTACAGAATATAAATATTGCAAATTGTATATGGAATGTTCATAGAATATAATATTGTAAAGTGATGTAGAAATTCCATGTCCTGTACCTGGGTTTAAAATAACTACCTTATTGGCCCCTGCAATGTTTTTCCCAATATTTTTAGCTGATATTATGTTCTTTAGAATTTGGATTTGTTTTTTTTTTAATGGTGAGATAATTGTTAATGGTGAGAAAATATTTTTATCTTGCTGCTTTTCCTATCTGTAAACAAGAGTGTAACATTCCTTTTATTTTTATCGGACCAATACAAGGAATATCCTTGTCTCCAATCCCCAGTGCTGTTCTCTATTGCCACATTTGTTCTGCAGAACATCCCTTTGACATCAATATGTATTCCACACACTGACCGAGTGCAGAATAGGCTATACAGAATCTTATGCACCGGAGCTTGGGGCAGAGACTATTTTTCTAGCCTGTTACCCTGCCTACTAAAGTGCAAGTTTCCTGAGGTCTGCAAAGATGCAGTGAAGATTTTGGAAATTTGATCCCCCTTTTCATAGTATAGTATTCATCATCATAGCACCTGCATACTATGCAAACACTAATCAATATATCCTCATAATGCCCCAGTGACGAAGGGAAGCACTTGTAGCCCAGTGTTCATAGAGGAGGAACCTGGGCTCCAGGGCTGCCCGGGGGTGCCCACAGGGGCCCCGCAAGCCCTGGCCCAGCGGCAGTCCGGGTCTTCAGTGGCATTTCGGCAGCGGGGGGCCCTTCAGTGCCACTGAAGACCCAGACCACCACCAGGTGAGTACAAGTGCCGCAGCTCTCCCACTTTGCCTCAGGCCCCCTGAATCCTCTGGGCGGCCCTGCCAGGCACCCAGAAATCATGTCACTTGCCCAGGCTCATGGGAGTCTGTGGCACAGCTGGAATAGAATCCACATTCACCACACGACCATCCCTTCCTCTCTTGGTGCGTGTATGCATAAAGGAACTTTTTCCCACTGCAAAGAAGCCAGAAGAAATATTCTGTACAGAATGAGGCCCCAATTTGGCAGATGACTTGCCTATTTATTGAAAGCTGCTGCATAAAGAAATTACTGAAACCCCAGGGAATCCAAGGGGGCCCAACATGATTCTCACAGAGCCACTCTGTTTCTTAATTGGCCCCACATCATTCTGCCCCACCTCCCTAACAGTGTGGCTTCATTGGAGCTCTGCTACCAGTGATTCTTCACTGCCACAGCTATGTGCAGAGGCTTCAGGGGCAGAGAGCTCCACGAAAGAAATAATAGAGCCTCAGGCTTCATGATCTTTTTCAGGCAATCTGTGCAACTAGAAGAGGGACGGCATGCCTGCATCTCAGCCCATATTTCCACCCTCTACCTTGCTGAACCCTGGACCCACAGAATGCTTCCCCTGGGTCTAGGATGAGAGTGCCAAAGAGGTGGAGACTGAATCTCACTTTCCTTTGTGCATGGCATGAGCTGGATCCAAGCATGGAGGATCCTTTAGACATACAGGTCCAGGGGAGACAATACCCCGGTATAATAAAAATACTCCCAGTACAAAAGTGTTATGCAGATTCAGGTCTAGTTCCGAACAATCACCCTGGAGTTAGATACGTGTTTTAAGACTTTGCTCCTAGAAACACACATGCTGTGTAGACTAGACACTTACAGGAAGTCTGTTTTGTATGCCCACCCCTGCACCTTCATTGTACCTCCTGCTTCCAACCCCAGTTTCTTCCCTTACAGAGGCTGAACTCACATCTGTGCCTGGCCTCCACCTCACAGGCAAGATGCACCCTCCAGTACCCACCCACCCTCTTTCCCAGACCTCACAACTACCTTCATAACTGCTACTACGTAGGGACACCTCTTAGTTTTCCCCCCTTCCAATCTGAAATCCACCCTCAGTCTGAAAAACAGTAGGGCTCTGTGCCTCCATAGCTGTATGGGAAGACCCAGAAGTAGCTCTGCTGCCATTTTGAGGAAACTCCACTGACAGGCTAACTGGTGAGCCTGTGCAATCATAGTCTCACACTTACATGTCTCAAAGAGTTGGAGGGATTCCAGAGGGAGGATTGGAATGTGGGGGCGGGCATTAGTGGGAAAGAATTCAACCCTTCCCACTCCCCCCTCACACACACTGAAAACTGAAATCAACCAACTTCCAATGTTCCTAGAAGAATTTCTCGCAGTTTGACGCAACTAGCAAACTTAGCTCAGGAAATGCCCAGAGACCTATGTTAGCCCAGAAAATGAATATGTGCAGTAGAGCTGTAGGTGAGAAGAGAGGGTCTGTTTAGAGCAAAGTCAAGGGCAACAGCTGAGCCATAATGTGGCTGCCTGCATGGTAGTTACTATGCCTTTCATATATACAGAAAACTTTGGTTTCCAGGGGTTTGCAGGCACAAACATCTCCTGACACCCCAAACAAAATAATCAGAAATAAATAACTCATGATGCTGTTGATAATAAAACCAGAGCATAACCATTCATAGAAATATGCATTACATCATTCTTCCTGGATACATAGTGATTCATCACCATTTCCGTGCCTTTCTTGCTCTTTTATTCTTTTGATTATCTCTGCTCATGGAGCTCACAAATACTTTCCACCTAATTTTAGATATGTTTTTGTTTGAAATGTTAGATCTTGGAAAAAGCCCTTTTCAATGGGAGTGTTTTCTATAAGTAGGTCACTGCAGTAAAGAGGTTAGACATGCAGGCTTTGCTGACAAGATATTTTGCTATCTAAAGCACTTAATGCTGCTTTTTTTTTAAGACACCCATTTGTTGACCTTTGTTTGGTGCTGGCTAAAGTGTCTTTCTGACCAGCTCATGAGAGTGGCATTAAACCAGTGATGTATAGGACTAAATTTATACTTGCAATAAATAGACTAAAAATACCTCTACAAACAGGGTAAGCTGTAATTTTAAATTGTAACACTTCTAAAGAGCTTTCACTGATATCAGATGCTCCCAGGCTTGAAGCAGCAAGGCACTGCATTTTAATCAAATAACTGTGAAACCATTGCCACAAAATTGCAACCAAAATGTTTGTGCAATGTTATGTAGCTAAGGAAACAAACTTGGGCTTCTAGAATTACCTTATTAACTCATTCATGGCAATGGGCTCTTCAAAGGATTTTAGAAGAGTTACATGTTACACTGCACAATACTTTTTTTTTTTCAAGGAGTAAACTAACATCTGAATTCAAGGATGGGCAGCAATAAAAATGGTTCTATTTTCCTTTATATAAATTTTAGATTGATTGATGACAGAACAAATGTTTCATTTAATCATTAGCAAAATGTGCTGTTCCTAAAATGCATTTAATTGCCACACTCTATTTATACTCATACTTCTAAAGTATTTCATTATGAGAGCTGCCTTTAATTTCAAACCCAACTTTACATCTGCCCCACGACCCATTTGGCTACAATCTTGCTTTTGTTACTGTACATTATTTACCTCAGAAATGATTAATCATGACAGTGAGGTTAGAAAAATGTAATTGACATTAAAGAAATGAATTCCATCTAATTTTTAAAGTTTTTCTGCCATATTCCATTTTTTTGGTCTTCTATTTGACATTACACAGATGAACAATATTATATTATTATTTATTACTTGTCTTATGCTGGCATCTAGAATTCCCAGTCATGGACCAGGACCCCATTGTGCTATATGCAGTACAACTTCAGAAGCCCAAAAGATCTATCTGGAAAAGTTTTTCTAAAATGGCTCAGTTTGGTACTGAGTACGAAGTTCCTCTGTGAAACAAAGCAAATGATAAATGAAGTATAAAGGGGTGAAGTTCTGTGTTCAAACCTGGAAAAGCCTAAAACCCATATTTGTTTGTTTGTCAGACGACATCAAAGGAGAAAAACTGCATTTCAGTTCTAATCCAATAGAAAGGAATTCTCGTCACAATGTAGGGCCTGATACAAAGAAAATAGTCAATAAACAGACTCCCATAAACTTCAGCGCCTTTTGGGTCAGGCCCTAAATCTAGATAGGTACCTCTCTAAGTCAACAAGATGAAATCCAGGAAGGCGCAGAGTCATGTCTTAGAAATGATGCAAAAGAAGGGAACCATTAAGAGTAAACGGATTGGACCTGTATTTATGGTCCCTACTGGCCATTTATTGACAAGTATTAAATCTAAAACTATTACAAATAAGCATGACTGCCAAGCAGTTTCACATGGACAATATCAAGACTTTAAGTGACGTTAATATGAAGAATTCTGGTAAAGTTAGACTTAAGCAGTATTGCCAACCTCAATCTTTCAAACCTCATGAGTCAGGTCCCCCAAAATCATGAGATTGACTTCAAAATTATTAGATGTCAAAAATAATACATGTTGGGTTGTTTTTACTTGCTTTCTGGTGTTTGATGTTCAGCCATGCGATTTGGTCGGGGCGGGGGGGGGGGTGGAGGGGACACATTTTTCATGAAAAACAAGTCCCTCTTTTTGACCAGCTCAACTTTCAAAAGTAATGAATGACAAGTCAGTATGACCTGTTCTGATTCTACCTCATTAGCTGTCCAGGCCCTGGTTTCACTCAAACCTATGTTTCCTCATAGGCTTCTCATGTACTCCTAGGGAAGTTGGAATCACTGATCCAGTACCTGGAATTGTAACTTCAGACCGCTGGGCCATGGTTCCATCATGTTCAGAGTCCCAGTCCTGGTTTATAATTGTTGGCACCATTGTCCCTTTCTCACCATGGACTCTCTCCCCTCATATCTGCAAGTACCATGAAAATAGGGGAGCTGACTCTGCCAGGATGCACTATGAAGTTCCTAATTTATTTCTAAAAGGGACGTTTTTATGAGCTATATGACTAACACAAAACTGTTACTAATGTCAGTGTTATGATTCTGATGATGCAAAATGTTTTTCCTTCAGGACTCATAGCAAGTTGCTCCAGGTAAGAGAAAGGGAGGTAGAAATGATTCACAAAATTTCTCCTTAATTAAAACAAAACAAAGCATAAAAAGCTGATGGAATCAAAAGCAATTTGTTGGTTGCTTTTAGCAGCAGGGGGTTCCTTACTCTGATCATCACTTCAGTTTTTTTCTAACAAGTATCCATGCAGTGAGTGGAAATGCTACATGAAATTTCAGGTCTGTGAAGATAATTAGGCTGTGCAGAAAATGTTCATATTGGACCAAATTAATCCTTGGTGTCAGTCCTCTGAAGTCAGTGAATTTACACCAGGGACAAATTCAGCACATGATGTTACAAACAAGTTGGAAAAATCATTCAAACAGCAATTGCTTGAATTATGAGCTGATCACCAGAGCAAGGAAAATGAGTGAACCATAATAAAAAGGAATTTGATCCAAGTGAAAATCCAGTGGATAAGTACCTTGTCTGCTTATTTTATTTCTACCCTTCCTTACTGACTAGAGGAAATGAACAATGACATGTATCTGTGAGAGCATGGTTGTTTCAGGTTAAACAATTGTATTTAAGAGCTGTACATCAAAGTGATTCTGATGACTTGGTAAGATTGGCTGCACCTACAATGAGATTATTTGTGGGAAATTATCCACTGTTTGTCTAGCACCAGCTCCATTAGTAATCTAGTGTGGACCTGTCACAGGCATCTCTTCCACAATAGTAAGCCTTCTCAAATCCGGTGAGCTCTTCAGAGACGGTGATCTGGTCTACACTCACACGCCCACTTTTATCATCGTGGGTGGAAGTTAGTTTCATTATTCCTTGTTCTAGCATTCTAAGGAAATGAGAAGCCATCCTCCAAGAAGGCCTCCTTTATAGTACCCAGAATGCATTGCTCCCTTATTGAATTTATAACATTAGGTACACTATTACCCTCTGCCGTGTACCTGCTGCTGTGTACCTTCTGGATTTCCTTATTTAAAGGAGGTGTACAGACAGGATCACCCAGTGTGTATTAGATTTAAGTGCTTGAAGTCTGAGCTTTGGAAAACATCTTTGTTTCTGGGACCTATTAGTTTTAAAATGTTTTCCTCATATCAAATCAAAAGCAAAAAAGGGCTCAACAATGGCACCTACAAATGCTTGGGGTTTGCAGTGCTGAGAAAGCCATGTGACTATGCCTCAGACTGGGTTTCCAACCTCTGTTTACCTCCCTGCCAGTTCATTGGAATTATCTACCAATTGTCACCAGGATCCCTTTGAGGGGTATCCCTACTTCTGAATGGCAGACCCCTTGTGGTCTCTTTTCCATGGCTGGGTTTACTTTTCAGGTGCTGGGAGGTATTGTTGGCCTATGATATACAGGAGGTCAGACTAAATGATCTAATGATCCCATCTAATCTTAAACTCTATGACCCCCAACTGTGGAGCTTCTTGCCAAAGAAGATCAGATGGAGCAAGTTCTGACATGTTCAGGCCTAAGTGCCAGACCCACTCTTATGTGAGAACATGTAATTAATCATAGGATGAGTCATTTTCATACAACACTGAATAATGGAAAACAATATTATCCCTAAAGCCTCATGGCAAAGCTTCTCCTAAAACTTTTTCTTCCCCCCACACCTACTCTGTCTGGCTTCCTACTACAGATTTAAAGATAGAGTGCACAGATCTCCACATGCTCTTCTTTGATGAGGCTTTCTCCCAGTAATATAGCATCTTCCCCGGGCCAACCAATGAGTGTTGAGATGGAAGGGGAAATGTTAGCAGAAAGCAAGGAGAAAAGAAATGAAGGCGAATGAGGAAGAGGGAGAAGGGGGAAAGAGGCATACAAGGGAATTCATGGGAATATTAAAAATTAAGGCATACTCTACTATTGTGAACCACTGATCAGTGTATATGCCTGTCTGTCTATGCCTGATTCACAGACGATATATATCTGCTACACTTGTCAACTAGAAGCTTAGTCCCAGGTGTTCAAAAGTATTTAGACACCTACCTCCCACTGAGGCATCTAAATGCCTTTGATGATCTGCACCTTAGTCCTTTTATCTCAAGCTGTAGACATTCATACTCTTAGCTCTGGAGGTTCCAGATTAAATGCCTTGTGATGGGTAAGGTCATGGTGGTTGCACTATTATTAACTGTATGGCATTTAGACAGCAATGGCAGGAAACCTAAAATAGATAGATCTCCCATTTTGCAGGACCCATACGTCATAGTTTCTCACTAACAAGAATGAAATTCATTGCTGAACAGTACAAGTTGAAAGATGTTTATTGAAATAATTTCCCTCTAACCCATAATGAAAAGTTCAGTCTTGGAGGAGGGAACCTTCTTAGTCTATTGTAGACCAATTGAAAAAAGTGTAAAGTATTATACATCAAAAGGGATTTCTGTAAGTCCTCACAAAGTTCCTGGTTTATTACAAATTGCCAAAGAAATTGCCTGCAATGCTGTTTATCTGCCATAAATTATTTCAAGCACTCTGACTAGTGGTATAGTTTTAATGTTCAATGTAACTTTTTATATAACTACTATATTTATTGCTGGTAGCTTGAATAGAAACAATACATTCAGAAACCCTGGAACTCTTACAAAAATATCTTTTTAGTTCAGGAATATAGTTTTTAATTTATTCATTTTAAATGTTTACTATAGATCCATTTAAATATGAGTTTAGGCTTCTGCAAATGCATTACAAAGAGGCAAAATATATTACTGAAATTAATCATCCAAAATGCAATTTTCAGTAACAATTTTTTCAAATTCTTACCCCTCATTAGAGCTCTGTGGAAAAACCCACAAAGCTAGTTGGGGGGAAAACATACTTTTTGTGGTTTCAAAAAAAATACAAAAAGGTTCAACTCATGACTTTATAAAAACAAAATCCATTTTTGAGGTCCCACAATTATTTTGTAGCAACAAAGAATATTTTTCTAAAGAAGCAAGGATTTAGTTTTAAGTAAAACATCCCCTTTTTTCCAGTTCTGACCTTCCATCTTACGCTCAGATCCTACAAACACTTACGCATGTGCTTAACTTCAAGCACATGTGTAGTCATGAGTAGTCTCAAATGGGATTCTCACATGCTAAAAGTTAAGTATGCATAAGCATGTGAAGGATTAGGGCTGTTAATGTTACCATAATAAAGAGCAGTCCCATGACTTAAACACAAGACCAGGCTTCCTCTCTGGTGAGTGAAGGTAGTTAATGAAAGACTATTACTTTGGGAAAGTAACTATAGAAATACTTTAACATGATTCTAATGGTGGGTTTGGTTTGGTTACCCTCTCATTCTGAAACTTTTTATCTTCTCATCATAAGATAACAGCACTTCAAATGATTGCCAATATGTAAACAGGTTTCCCACATGAATTAGCACTATTTGCCTATAACTACATGCTGCAGATAAAAAAAACCCACTTCATTAATGCAGAAAGATTTGGTAATTTCCTCACAGTATAAAGCAATTCTAAATTATATTTGACAGTATGTGCCAATGTGGTGCAACACACACAGTGATCCTCCGCCTAAAAGTTTGGTGTCTGGGTAATCAGGCCAGTAGCATGGTATCAGAGAGCAAATGCCGTTAAAGACCCTGTGGTTTGGCTCTGTTTTGGAGCAGCTGTCTAGCACATACAAAAATTGTGAATTAAAGAGAGAATGTTTACCTAGTATTAATGTTCTCCAGAATAGGAGGTTAAGTTCTCTGAGACTGACATAATTTTCATTATCCATAATGAATGAACTTACTTTATACATTTTTTGCACAATTCCTGAATTTCAGCATCATTTGCAGTATCTTCCAGCATAATGCCTGATTTTGTGAACAAAAACCAAAAAATTAGACACCCCAACACGGTCAAGTTAAAAAGTGATCATGGTTTTCTCTGATGGGAGAAGAAGGACCTACAGTAGTGGTTACTAGCTCAATCCTGTTATTCATATGAGTGGTAAAAAATGTGCATAAGATTCAAGTAATCTGGATGTATTTCTAGTGTGAACGTTACAGTGCAGCTGGCCATTATTTCAAGAGGAGAATGGTGGTACGACCTACCAGTTTTCTTTGACAGTCAGAACTTGCTTCAAGAACTTGCCCAATCTCATAGGATGGAAGACTGCACTAGTCACACAGCATCGTTTAACTGCCTCCACTTTTTATCCCCTTGTTCAATCTAGAGTGGAGTTTTTGAATCCTGAAATCTTAAGGAAGTTTGAAACCAGATGTTCTATACCTGGCCCCATCTCTATACAAGTGGTGAAACTACACTCCAGATGCAAATGCCAGTGTTTCAAAGCTGGAGTCCGTTGTACTTGAACTAGTAATCTTTTTCTTTGCCTTTCTATTACGTTTCTACTGTGGCCACATTTAAATGTTCATTCCAGTAGGAAAGATTCTGCCAGTTTGAGAGAGTTTCTTTTTATTTTTAAAATGGGGAATGTTGCTGAAACTGGCAATCTTGCTAAAAATGGAAGAAACCTCTTTAATGTGGCCACTGCATATTTAAAACAGATAATTTTTGCATACCACTGTTTCCTGTGCTTAAAATGTACCACCTCTGTTTTACAGGTAAACTGAGGTACACATATTAAATGACTTGTTCAAAAACCACAGGATAGCTAGGAATACAAATGAAGATCCCTGTCTCCCAGTCCTCTGTCCTGACAAACAATCTCTTCCCCTGAGTACTTAAGCATAATAGTTTGATTGTTCCCTCTGATCACTTACAGCTGTCTCTCAGTTAAATTGCGGTCTATTGCTGATGAGTTTCCTCTCTGAAAATAAATACATTCAAAATGCAACTAAGGCTGCATGAACATTGCCCTGCAGTCCAGACTAGAAAGGTGTGAGTAGCAATGCATACCAAATAACTGCACTGTAACTCCCCATGTAAAATCCACAGGTGCAAACAAAATGGTTCCTAGTTCACATTAATGTAATCCTATTTGAAGAGGATTATATTTAATGCCAACTAGGAACCTTTTAGTTCGCACCTGCAGCATCCACACAGCAGAGTTACAGTGCAGCACTTTGGTACACACTGCTATTCCCACTCCAGTAATCCAAAATGTGGGGCAGTATAGACAAGTCCATAGTCAATATTTTTATATTGAATGTGATTTGGACAAAAATGGCTCATTTTGGATTTGGGTTAGTATTTCTCAAATAGTGCTCAAACTCAGTGACAATTTAGGCTCAAAGAAGTGTATTTGTTTGTAAAATAATATATCAGATTTAAATAAGACTGCTCAGTAGATATGCGGGAGAATGTAAGATCAAGTGCTCAAGCATAGGATCAAGTTCCCAAGTAGAAAATACATCAAATCTTCAAATGATACTTCTCAGCCAGTAAGGAGAGAGTGGATGGATGAACATCAGAAAAGAACATGGGCCATACTTTTCAAAAGTAACTAGTAATTCTGAGTGCCTTAGTGTTTGGATGCTGATCCTGATACCTTAAAGAGGCTTGATCTTCAGAGGATGAATACTTCCAGAAAATCAGAGCCATTTAAGGTGTTTTAAGCCAACCGTCCAATAGTTGAGACACCCAAAATCGTTACTCACTTTTGACAATTTTGGCTTCATTTTAAAATTTGAAAAAGTGAGCCAATGATTTTTATGCTTCCCATTAATAAATTATATATATTCAATAAGGGCAAATGCAAAGTACAACACTTAGGAAAGAAAAATCAGGTGCACAAATACAAGATGTGAAATGACTACCTAGGAAGGAGTGCTGCCGAAAACTAAATATGACTCAACAGTGTAACACAGTTGCAACAAAAGCGACCATCATTCTGGGATGTATTAGTAGGAGTGTTGGAAGCAAGACAGGAGAAGAAATTCTTCCACTCTACTGATAAAGCTTTAACTGTAGTACTATGTCCAGTTCTGGACATCCCACTTCGGAAAAGATGTGGTGAAAGAAAACATGCCCTATGAGGAAAGATTGAAAACAGTGGGTTTGTTCAGTCTGGAGAAAAGAAGGCTGAGAGGGGACATGACAAGATACTTCAAGTATGTAAAAGATTGTTATAAAGAGGAGGATAATAAATTGTTCTCCTTAGCCACTGAGGATAGGACAAGAAATAATGGGCTTAAACAGCATCAAGGGAGAATTAGGCTAAACATTATGAAAAACGTCCTAACTGTAAAGGTAGTTAAGCAGTGGAATAAATTGCCTAGGGAGGTTGTGGAATCTCTGTCTTTGAAGGGTTTTAAGAACAGGTTAGACAAACACTTACCAGGGATGGTCTAGATAATACTTAGACCTGCCCCAGGGCAGGGGACTGGACAAGATGGCCTGTTGAGGTCCCTTCCAATTCTATGATTATAAATAACATATGGAGGTATACCTGTCTCCTAGAACTGGAAGGGACCCTGAAAGGTCATTGAGTCCAGCTACCTGCCTTCACTAGCAGGACCAAGTACTGATTTTGCCCCAGATTCCTAAGTGGCCCCCTCAAGGACTGAATTCACTGCCCTGGGTTTAGCAGGCCAATGCTCAAACCATTGAGCTATCCCTCTCCCCAGTTGATTCTCAAATTTGGGTTTGATATTGTAAATGTCAAGTTGTATTTTATTTCCCACCATGGTAACTTGGATCCAAAGTGGTCCATTCTATTTAGGAAGAGATAGACTATAAACATAAATGTGCAGTGCCCTTTCCTCTTCATAAAGCTTTCTATTTAAATGTCAAGATTTTTTTTCCTAAATGCTGCTCAGAATCAAAAGTTTCATTATGGTGATAAATGTGTTTTTACACCTATGGAAAGTTTTTCCACTTGCAGTCTGTTTTATGTGGTTGCTTTTACTGAGGCTAACACAAAGACTAAATCAATACAAACTACCCTCTAGGCAAAGAGAGACCACAAGAAAGTGCTGCATCATTAAACTGAATTACAGACAAGCACTTAAGGAGACAAATAAGTATTTTGTTACTATAACACTTCACTTTTTTATAGATTAGATGATTGAAAATGTTTACAAAGTATGTATGACATAGGAGGGAGAAAGGCCTGTAGTAAAGCACAGTAGCTGGATGAAACCATCTATGCTGCTATGTATGAAACCTACAACTGGAGAATAAATCTAGAGCCATCTAGCTGCAGTACCTGAAATAAATTAAGGCCCAGGTGATTTGCATGCCCTCCAAATGAATGATGTATGACACAGCATTGGTGTGAGCCAAAGAGGAAGCAGTCATTCAACCTTCTGGCACAAAATAAAACTCCTGTGAGAAGGTCTGATGTGAAAAAGTGACGTGGGAGGTCATGCAGTGATAAAACTGGAGAAGGAACTGAAGCCACTGCTGAGCCTCTTAGCTCAGGTTTCTGCTGACCCCAGACAATATATGCCCAAAGACATTGATTTGTAGCTGAGAAAAGGGAGCGTGATGCCAAGGCTCTATCCAGACAGATTTACAATTTCATTATTTAAATACTTAAACATTTCAATCCATTTTTCCACTGATTTCTACATGTCTTCTATTTGGCTGCCTAATTCTGCATCAGTAATGAGTTCTTCTGCTGTAGTTTGGCCAGGACAATCATCCATCTTGATAAAGTTTGCTTGTCAGAAATCCAGCAGCGTACGCTCCATCTTCCCTATCCCATTCTCCTTTCCTGTTGTTAAAAAACATCCAGTTCATCTTAGACTCCACTGCTAATTAATGTATTTATGAACTTCCTTCTTGCTTATCTGTCTGTCACCGGATTTTATACTGCTACTCATAATTATAGCATTTGAGTACCTTCCATGTCAAACTTATTAGCAATAGTGAACTTCCTAGTGGAGTTCACAGTCTCTGCCTCTTCTCCTTTCTTGGGGTATAAACATTCTATTTGGGGTAGAGTTGTATTTTTAATCATCAGCCCCATCATTTTGAAGGCCTGAAGCCTCAAGATAGAATAAAAGGGAGTCCAAAGCTCATGGGGAGAGGCCAGTCAAACTAACACCCTCGCTCTCTTCATGTCTCGGAGGCACAGTGGCTGAAGAAGCATCTTTTCTTTCTCCTTGTGAACTACAAACCTATCAGTGACAAACAAATATTTTATTCCTAGCTTTATTCCTTCTTCCTGAATGATATGAGTACATGCTTACAATGGTCATGCATGAAAATCAAGCAACCGCATGCACAAAGGGCAAGCTAGTCGTCCAGTTGGCTATTTGCATTCAAAACTATCCTAAACATTTGCATGGAAAACAATCATTGTTCTTCCATGTTGAAACTGCGTGTGCAATTGTTCATGCATTTGTACATGACTTGGCAGCATATGTCAAGGCAGTTTAGACAAGCAGGCCTCAAATGATATATGAATATCCAGTTAAAATTTTAGAATGGGCTTTTCAAAAGCACTTAGTATTACCCAAGCTTTACTCCAGATGAAGTCAATAAGAGGATTTATCATTGACTTCAGTGAGAGCAAAGCAGGCCAGCGCTGAGTGCTTTTGAAAATTCCACCTTTCCTGATAATCACTAGATTGTTCTCACAGTATGGTTCATGAACTGCCAGTGGCCTAAGGAGCATTTGTGAGTGGTACAGAAAGTTGTGACCAATCACATGGTGCTTACTCCTACTCCTCATTTCTGTCTGCTAAGCTGTGTTCTAGCCAGCTAAAAATACTCTTGCCCCCTCTCCTAACACTAGTGTCCCATTCTGACATGCTAGCAGAATCCCAGGGTGTTTCAGGTCGGCTTCCTAGTGGAGGAGAAATCAGTGGCTTGGAGTCTGGGTATATTCTAAATGTAACTTGTTTTATTTACACATATACCTCAGTTTTGGAACCATGCCTGGTCAAACAGCATGCAGGACAATCCTCTCTTTCAGGAATCACAGCCCAACACCAATGCCTAGTTCCCAGAGAGCAACTCTGCCTCAAAAATTGACTCAGATCAGAGCAGAGAGCAAACTCTCTTGCTGCTTTCACAGCTTCCTCTCTCTAGAACCTTGAATAACCCAAACTAAACAACAATGCAGCATGCCTTCCACGGCTAAAATCTTGCTTGCATGCTAAGAAAAAGAACTTGGAGGACTATTTATAGTAGGACTACAGTTGGGATGTTCAAAGGAGCCTAAGGGAATCAGGCTTCCAATTTACAAAGACTTTCAATAGGCGTTGAGCATGTGATTCTTTTATGCCCTTTGAAAATCCCCACCTAAATACTTTCCTAATATTATTGCTCCGTGCAAGTAATTGCTACAGTTGCCATGGGCCAGTTATTTAGTCACCTATGGGAGGCAAGGTGACCTGTGTGATTCCCCAGTAGGAGAGAAGCTTAGGCCACAAAGCAGTGTCTCTGTTAAGATGTGGTCCCCGCCATGAAAAGGTTTAGGTGTGCTAGACCCAGAGCATGCTGCATAGTTCAGAGTGAGGTTTACTTAGTGTGTTGAAATGCCAGCACAATTATCATCCGTCTTTAGCAGATGCAGACTCTACTGCATGTCTTTTTAACATTAATTCCTAAAAGTCATATGTTGACAGCTTAACAATATGATCTGAAGGATCTAACATGTATTAAAGCTGTCAACATTGTTAAATATCAATATTAGAATGAACTAACGCAGCTTGCTCAAATCATGAAGAAAGGGAGGCCCCAAGAAGGTTTTGTTATTAAAAAAAAATCCTTTTCATCTTAACTATGGTTTTCTGTTCTGTTTCTGTCACTTTGAAATGAATGAGGCATGGTGAAAAAGAGGAAAGGACAGGCCCCATTCATGTTTGCCTTCTGCTGGTCAATGCAAGCTGGAATTTGTGTCAAGGTCATGGGAGAGGTCAGTGACCTAGTTTGCTTTTCTACTCACAGCACAGCACTTCATGGGTTTCATAAAATGCCTGGACCTGGTTGGTAGTGTCCCATTGTTCTGAATAAAGTGTTCAGCATTGTTCAGCATTTCAGTGTTTAGAAAAGTCTCTTTTTTCACAACTTGGGAAAAGATGGGCACTATAAGCCAAGACTATCACTTGTCCTGTAAAGGATTAGTGAACAGAGACAATTATGATTCAGTAACAAAAGGTCAGATACAGTAAAATACCTACTTAGTCACTTACCTTCTCAATGCATTATTCGTACTGGACAAGACAGACACATTTTGAAAATGTACTGGAGTTAAATGAGTACTGCTGTGAAAGAGTCTACCATTTCTGGCAGAATTTCCCATTATAGTGACAAGGAATGTCACTAGAATCTCTCCAAAATGGTAAAGCATTGAATGCAGCTCAGTTTGTAAACTCTCTCTTCTTCAGATTTAAGCCCCAGTTGTGTGTATGTGCTAAGTGTTCTTTTAGCTGCTAAATCCATCAGATACTGAGACATTAGGATTAACCCAGCATGCCTTTTCCAGAGCTCACTGTATTGCATTATTAAACTCCTGTGGCTTGAATGGTGCAGAGTGAAGTGGTGGTTAGCAGCTTGCTGAAAATCTAGACTCAAAAGTCCAGACATTCGCCAAAACATCCTACAAGATTGTGGTGCATTGGGAGGTGGGGTTATAAATCTTTCCCGGGGCCTTCCCCCCACCCCACCCCACCCCACCCAAGTTGCTGTGTGGCCACAGGGCCACTCAGTGGCAGATACTGTAGCCTCTACACACTCCTTCTATGGGGTGAGGCTTGGAGGATGATAGAGTATACCTTGTAGTAAAGCTCCTGACCCACAGCACTGGGAAGTGCCTTGTGCACTGGGAAGTGCCTTAAATGCTTCCCTGGAATCTTGCCCTGTCCCACACCCTCAAACAGCAGAAGAACACTTGTCCTACTCACAGGGGACACTCCCTATTGTGGAAGAAGTATTCGCCTTATTTAAAATATAAGATAAAAATAAAAATAACAGCATTTTTTTCCACACTGAGAAGAGATGTAGAGAGAAAAGCCTTCGGTTAGCTATTAAAGTATTGGCCTGTCCCAGTCAAAGTCTTGGCAAGGACATCATGTTGCCTCATAAAGAAAAGGTTACCCTTGCAGGGCAAGGCTAAGGCTTGAGGGCACTGGTGCAGCAAATGTGGGTGAGCTTTACTTTTCCTGTAAGGAAATGGATGTTTCTCGCATCCCGCTGATCATAAAAACAATTGTGTCTCTCAGCATTGTTATCCTGGAACCACCCGTCTTAAACTGTGCTTAGCAGAGAACTGAGAAATGATTAGTATTAGGCATTAAAATAGCCTTTCATTCATGCATCCGAGACTCCTTAAATTCACTTAGTCCTGTGTGTGTGTGTCTGTGTCTGTGTGTGTGCTTATTAACATAGTGTCTTGGTATCGCTTTGTGCGTGCTTTTTGTTTCATTGTCTCTCTCTATCAAGAATGCAACAAAATTTGAGAAATATAAAAAGATAAGTTTAACATAGTAGTAAAACCTCTGCTAATCTTAACTGTTTGCATCGGATACTGAAGGGGGGAGTGTGATTTGCCCATAACTTTTCACAGGTGTGGTTATGGGAGGATTCCCTTACTGATAGTAGCCTTGAATTGAACTAACCTCCTTATCTCTAGCCTGCTTCTTGCTTGCATATATATACACCTGCCCCTGGAAATTTCCACTACATGCATCCAACGAAGTGGGTATTCACCCACAAAAGCTCATGCTCCAAAACGTCTGTTAGTCTATATGGTGCCAGAGGACTCTTTGCTGCTTTGAATTGGATTGTGCTAAAATGATTAAAAGTGGCAAGTATCCATTCTTGAAACACAAGGTGAAATTAAATAAAGCTCTGAAGGCAATTTTTATTATCAATCCTAAAACCAAGGTAAACAAAAATACTTTGGAGGATCAGCCATAATAAAAGGCATGCTGGGTTCGTTCAGAAGCTATTGGTACAGGAAAAGGATTTTTCTTTTCAACATTCTGGAAGCCCTTAGCAGCGATCATTTAAGACCTGTGGATCATAAAGAAATAGAGGCGTTAGGTTCTGGAAACAGAGATTAAAGTGCATCTAGTCAGATTAGGTCACTGACCTGGGGAAATTATGTAGCAATTCAAGGCAGGTCTTTGGCAAGTCAATCTAATTAGGAACTTGATGTAGTGACTTTTTACTTAATATGCCCTAGCCTTTGTGATTTTAGGAACATTTTTATCCAGTGTCAATATCTCCCAGGGTCTTGATCTCAAATCCGGGGCTGTTTGCCATCTGTGAGAGTCAGTATTTATGTAGAAACATTAAATAGCTCGCTCTGACACCTTGCTTCCATTTCCATTGTGTTAGTGTATAAATTTACATGGTTACAACATTCTCTAATTCGGTGTTAAGAATAACATCTTCAGACACAAACAGTAGCAGTATTAACTCCTGCTTTTCCAAGTCTGGCAAATAGTTATTAGTCGCATTAGAGTCCTATTGTTAGACATTTCACAGTGAATAAAGTTCACTTAAATTAGATCAGCCTGCAAAAAAAAGGTAATAAATACATTAAACAATATGAGATCTTTCTCACAAAAAATATTCAAAGATCACTTCGGAGTCATCATTTAGCTACTCTTTCTGCTTGTAGAATATTTGTGATCACAAATTGCTTCCAATACTTCTTTATTCAAGGAATATCTTTTCTTATATTTAGTCTATTGATTGATCATGAATATTTGAAGGTCAAGCTCTGTTGCTCAGTTCTGAGTCATCAGATAAGTCACAGGGTGTTGTTTGTGTTTGCTGACTTGATAAGCACACAAGCACTTCTACAGGAAATCGAGTATTTGCATATGCAAATATAAAATTTGGTTTCCACAAGTGTTCACCGATTCAATCGAAATCAGCTCCCACCACTGTTTTTGCCAGTTGTGTACAGCTGACCGTTGAAAGCAAATGCACACAGGGCATTAACATTATGAATTTATATTTACCAGTTCCCTGTCAGTTGCTAACAGATGGAGATGTTTGCCAGGGAAAATTTATCTAATATACTAGAAGTTGGTGTTGGAGAGGCAGGGTTCCCACAATGGAGGCATGTGCTTAAATTCCTAATTTGAGGCCTTGTCTGTATTTTGCTTTTTACAGCTGCAGCAGTGCAAACTCCAAGTGTAGATGTGTTGCACTGTTGTAAATCCTGACCTGCACCAGCACTACTTACAGTGATTTGAAACTGAAGCCAATGGGATTACTCATGGAATAAGGCACTACTCAATGTGAGCAAGACTACCAGAACCTGGCCCTCTGTGATTTTTGTGAAGTACCAGCTCTTAGGGAGTTGATTAAAAAAAAAAAAGCTGTTGACATTTTCATACTCATCTGAAATCATTTATAAAGTATCTCTTGTTGCCTTTCTCTGGTATTGTAATTTGCTCACTGTACTGTATAGGCAATTCAAACCTCATTTTTGGTTCAAGGTTCATGACATCACCTGATAAGCATACAAGAGCACTTTGAGCATCTAATAACTTGGAAAAATTGCATGCATCTTCAACATTCAGAAAAATTCTGGTCTACCATAATCAAATGTATCAGTAGAATTTCAGTATCTACTAAAACAACGAGGAGTCCGGTGGCACCTTAAAGACTAACAGATTTATTTGGGCTTAAGCTTTTGTGGATAAAAACCCACTTCTTCAGATGCATGGAGTAAAAATTACAGATGCAGGCATAAATATATATTGGCACATGAAGAGAAGTGGAGAACCAGTGTCGCCCGGGCCAGTTCAGTCAGGGTGAATGTGGGCCACTCCCAATAACTGATGAGGAGGTGTCAATACCAAGAGAGGAAAAGTTGCTTTTGTAGTGAGCCAGTCACTCCCAGTCCCTATTCAAGCCCAAATTGATGGTGTTAAGTTTGCAAATGAATTGTAGCCCTGCAGTTTCTCTTTGAAGTCTGCTTTTGAATTATTTTTTTTTGTTGAAAAATGGCTACTTTTAAATCTGTTATTGAATGTCCAGGGAGATTGAACTGTTCTCCTACTGGGTTTTGTATGTTACCATTCCTGATCTCTGCTTTGTGTCCATTTAACCTTTTATGTAGAGACTGTCTGGTTTGGCCAAAATACATGGCAGAGGGGCATTCCTGGCGCATGATGGCATATATCACATTAGTAGATATGCAGGTGAATGAGCCCTTGATGGTGTGCCTGGTGTGGTTGGGTCCTATGATGGTGTCGCTAGAGTAGATATGGACACAGAGAAGGCAACGGGGTTTGTTACAGAGATTGGTTCCTGGGTTAGTGGTTCTGTGGTGTGGTGTGTAGTTGTTGGTGAGTATTTGCTTCAGGTTGTGGGGGATATCTGTAAGTGAGAATTGGCCTGCCTCCCAAGGCCTGTGAGAGTGGGGGATCATTTTCCAGGATAGGTTGTAGATCACTGATGATGCGCTGGAGAGGTTTTAGCTGAGGGATGTATGTGATAGCTAGTGGTGCTCTGTTATTTTTCTTGTTGGGCCTGTTCTGTAGTAGGTGACTTCTGGGTACCCGTCTCGCTTTGTCAATGTGTTTCCTCACTTCCCCAGGTGGGTACTGTAGTTTTAAGAATGCTTGATAGCGATCTTGTAGGTGTTTGTCTCTGTCTGAGGGATTAGAGCAAATGTATCTTAGGGCTCGGCTGTAGACAATGGATCAGGTAATGTGTCCTGGATGGAAGCTGGAGGCATGTAGGTAAGTACAGTGGTCAGTAGGTTTTTGGTATAGGGTGGTGTTTATGTGACCATCACTTATTTGCACTGTAGTGTCCAGGAAGTGGATCTCTTGTGTGGACTAGTCCAGACTGAGGTTGATGGTGGGGTGGAAATTGTTGAAATCCAGGTAGAATTATTTAAGGGCCTCCTTCCCGTAGGTCCATATGATGAAGATGTCATCAATGTAGTGTAAGTAGAGGAGAGGAGCTAGGGGACGAGAGCTGAGGAAGCATTGTTCTAAGTCAGCCATAAAAATGTTGGCATACTGTGGGGCCATGCGGGTACCCATTGCAGTGCCACTGACTTGAAGGTATAAACTACAATACCCACCTGGGGAAGTGAGAAAACAGCTTGACAGAACGAGATGGGTACCAAGAAGTCACCTACTACAGAACAGGCCCAACAAGGAAAATAACGGAACACCACTGGCCATCACGTACAGCACCCAGCAAAAAAAAAAAACAACCCTGATTTTTCAACTTTTCCTCCTATTTTGGGATAAAAACAAATGTTAAAATAGGGGAATTTCCTGAAGGACAGATATTTTGATTTTTGCTCAGCTGTTGTACAAAATAAGAAAAGAGAAGGGAGGCAGGGAAGAGGGACAAGGAGCAATCTAACTATATCAGTCTACATTTCAAATACTAGTGATTCTAGGTGCCTATGGGTGTAGATTTCAATTTGAGGAACCTTTAAACACCACTATTAAAACATGCAGGTCACATTATATATATAATAAGGAATTTGATGAACTGCAGCACAGTGAACCTCAATATGCTAAACACTGATTTTTTTTTCCTCAGAACAGATGCTGCCTCATGCTACTGCATCTTTATATTCAAATAGACACATAAGAAATAGACAGCACTTAGCACATTCCATTACAACAGTAACTCTAAGGAAAAGTTACAATAACTTGCATTGTTTCTTCTGTTCACAAAAATAGGTTCAAACTGCACAGCTTTGTCTATTTTTCAGTACTTGATAATACATGTATAAGGGCTCCCTGACCTGACTCTTCCAGAGACTATCCACTGAAGTGCTTTCATTTACTGTTTGGGCAGTTGCAAGAATTGCTTAGCTGCTGTTCAGCAACACATTATTATCAAAAAAAAGTGCAAGGCACTTTGTCATATGAGAAAAATCAGGTAGGAGAGTCACTTAAACTACATAATTAAGCTAATTTTAATAAACTTTTTAACCTGTGACGCTGTCATAGGGCTTGGCTGCCCCATAGCACCCTCTGCCTCAGTTTCCCTCCCAAAGTTTGGTCTCCTCAGTTTTCCACACACAGAGCAGAGTTGGAGAAGTGGCTTAGACCTATAGCTAAGTGATAAACAAACTTAACCCATTCTAGGATAGTAAAAGTCCAGTCGAGAAGTCTCAGGCAAACAAAAAAGATTCCTCTGCTCTGTGAGGCTTCTCTTCAAACCATCCTCTGGGCCCTGTTCCCAGCTCCTTACTGGGTTACCTTTGAGAATCTGTCCCCAGCTCTGGTACAGAGCCTTGGCTCCCCAGAAGTACCCAGCTTCCTGCAGACCCTGGATCAGAGCTTTCCACAGGCATCTGCCCTGTGGTTCCACTCCAGACTGATCTCATATCGCCCTTTTATAAGGCCTAGGAGTCCATTAAGCTACTATCTAACCCTCTTGGCCCTGCCCCTTCAGGCTAGGAAGCAGATGATTAATTATGGCAAAGGTGTGGCTTCCCTCATCTCCCCTCAAAGGGGCCAGTCATAGAGTTGCCAATTGTCTAATCGCACAAATGCAAACATCCTTTCCCCGCCCCTTCTCCAAGGCCCCACCCCTGCTCACTCCATCCCCCGCCCCACCTTCCATCACTCACTCTCCCCCGTCCTTACTCACTTTCACCAGGCTAGAGCAGGAGGTTGGGGTGTGGGAGGGTGTGCAGGCTCTGGGCTGTGGGTGGGACTGAGGGGTTCAGAGTGTGGGAGGGGGGGCAGGCTCCAGTCAGGCGACATTTACCTCAGGCGGCTCCCAGAAGTGACCAGCATGTCCAGTTCCTAGGCTCAGGGGCAGCCAGGCGGCTCTGAGCGCTGCCCCTGCCTGCAGGCACCACCCCTGCAATTCCCATTGGCCACAGTTCCCAGCCAATGGGATCTGCGGAGACGGTGCTTGGGGTGGGAGCAGCATGCAGAGATCCCCTGGCCACCCTTGCCTCTAGGAGGTTCTGGGAGCTGCAGAGCCAGGGCAGGTAGGGAGCCTTCTTTAACCCTGCTGTGCTGCCAACCAGACATTTATCGGCCTATTAAAATTGCCCAGATTGGTTTCATTAGCCACCGGGAGATCGATTCCAGGAGACTCCCAGCCAATCCAGGGAGGTTGGCAACCCTAGCCAGTCATCCTGTGTCAGAGGAATTATAATCTATTATTTAGGATTCTTATTTATGTAGATCCAAAAATGTAACAAACACTTTACAGGCAGTAAAAAAACAAGTCCCCTGCCCTGACCTCATTCAAAGACCAGATGTACAGTAAGCCCACTGGTGACCTGGGGACAATGAATCTAAAACTAGTGATCTGGTGATCTCCAAAAATATCATAATGGCTTTCTTAAGAAAAATGAAAATATTTTAAAGCTGAGTGCCTTAAATTTAATCACATTCTTTAAAAATATGATACTCTGGCCTCCAGCTGATGGATGGGGCTGCCAGGCTGTAAATATTAGTTTGACAAATTCTAATCTGGATTTCTCTACGGCCCCAGTGCTGAAACTGCCCGTGATAGACTATATTACCTATTCATGGGTGTTAATGTTTGAAAAGTCACAAGGCTGGGTTTTGCATCTGCAAAATGGTACAGACATGAAGTCAACTTTTTAAAAGAACTGGCCTTGTGTATCCCTTTCCTAAGGTATCATTAGATGTGCCATGCATAACTCTCCCAGATGGTGCCTGTTTGCACAGAGCTCATTTTTTATTACAATATTTAATTTATCATCTGAATCAATTATAGCTGACAACAGGCCACTGTTTTCCTGAATAAGTTGGAACATGTAGCATATATTTCTCAGTTCTTGATGCACTTACATTTTCTCTCTCACTTCTCTGGGCCTTTATTATGCCTGCAATCCTATTTATTACAGCTGGCCAAAGGATGACAACTTCATTTCCTGACAACTTTCAAGGTTTCTGGGTTTCATTCCACAATGGAACATAATAAAAACCTTTCAAATGTTTTTTTTAAATGAAATTGTGTCAAAACATCCGATTTTAGATTAAAAAGAGCAAGTTTTCTATTTGGGTCTCTGTGCAAAGTCATTCTCAGCTGAATATATGAATGCTATGCCAAGCCATCCATGAATAGATACAGGGTGACACCCACAGATCCCTCAGTCCCAACCTTACCCCCCAGAAATATTCATCTTGTACTGTCCAGCACACTCACACTACTGAACAATGCAAGTGTATTAACAGTCTGTCATTTAATCAAAGAAAATGATTATGCACCAGTCTGGAAAAGGGCAAAGACTGGAGGGGGGACAACTGGGGCAATTTGCCCCAGGCTCCACAGAGGCCCCCACGAGAGTTTTTTGGGGCCCCTAGAGCGGGGTCCTTCACTCGCTCTGGGGGACCTGGAAAACTGTCGCGGGGCCCGGGCCCCTGGAGCTTCTTCTGCTCCAGGTCTTCGGCGGCGGGGGGTCCTTCTGCCCCGGGGCGGAAGGACCCCCCGCCACCAAATTACCGCTGAAGCGGGACCCACCGCCGAAGTGCCGGGTCTTCGGCGGTAATTCGGCAGGGGCGGGTCTTCAGGGCACTTCGGCGGTGGGTCCCGGAGCGGAAGGACCCCCTGCCGCCAAATTACCGCCGAAGCGGGGGCCCCCCGCCGCCGAAGACCCCAGGACCCCTGAATCCTCTGGGCGGCCCTGTAGGGCAAATATAATGCCCATCTATAAATAGGGAAATAAGGACAACCCAGGGAATTACAGACCAGTCAGCTTAACTTCTGTATCTGGAAAGATAATGGAACAAATAATTAAGCAATCAATTTGCAAACACCTAGAAGATAATGAGGTGATAAATAACAGTCAGCATGGATTTGTCAAGAACAAATCATGTCAAACCAACCTGATAGCTTTCTTTGACACAGTAACAAGCCTTGTAGATAGGGGGAAGCAGTAGATGTGGTATATCTTGACTTTAGTAAGGCTTTTGATAATGTCTCGCAAGACCTTCTCATAAACAAACTAGGGAAATACAACCTGATGGAGCTACTATAAGGTGGATGCATAAGTAGTTGGAAAATCATTCCCAGAGAGTAGTTATCAGTGGTTCACAGTCATGCTGGAAGGGTATAATGAGTGGGGTCCCGCAGGAATTGGTTCTGGGTCTGGTTCTGTTCAATATCTGGGAAAATCATTCCCAGAGAGTAGTTATCAGTGGTTCACAGTCATGCTGGAAGGGTATAATGAGTGGGATCCCGCAGGAATCGGTTCTGGGTCTGGTTCTGTTCAATATCTTCATCAATGATTTAGATAATGACACAGAGAGTACACTTATAAAGTTTGCGGATTATACCAAGCTGAGAGGGATTGCAAGTGTTTTGATGGATAGGATTAAAATTCAAAATGATCTGGACAAATTGGAGAAATGGTCTGAAGTAAATAGGATGAAATTCAATAAGAACAAATGCAAAGTACTCCACTTAGGAAAGAAAAATCATTTGCACACATACAAAATGGGAAATGACTGCCTAGGAAGGAGTACTGCAGAAAGGTATCTGGGGGCCATAGTGGATCACAAGTTAAATATGAGTCAACAGTGTAACGCTGTTGCAAAAAAAAAGCAAATATCATTCTGGGATGTATTAGCAGGAGTATTGTAAGCAAGACACAAGAAGTAATTCTTCCGCTCTACTCCGTGCTGATTAGGCCTCCGCTGGAATTTTATGTCCAGTTCTGGGTGCCACATGTCAGCAAAGATGTGGACAAATTGGAGAAAGTCCAGAGAAGAGCAACAAAAATGATTAAAGGTCTAGAAAACATGACCTCTGAGGGAAGATTTAAAAAAATAGGTTTGTTTAGTCTGGAGAAGAGAAAACTGAGAAGGGCATAACAGTTTTCAAGTACATAAAAGGTTGTTACAAGGAGGAGGGAGAAAAATTGTTCTTAACCTCTGAGCATAGGACAAGAAGCAATGGGCTTAAAAGAAGCAATGGGCTTAAATTGCAGTAAGGATGATTTAGACTGGACATTAGGAAAAAACTTCCTAACTGTCAGAGTGGTTAAGCTCTGGAATAAATTGCCTAAGGAGGTTGTGGAATCTCCATCATTAGGGATTTTTAAGAGCAGGTTGGGCAAACACCTGTCAGGGATGGTCTAGAAAATACTTAGTCCTGCCTGGAGTGCAGGGGACTGAACTAGATAACCTTTTGAGGTCCCTTCCAGTTCTATGAGCCTGAGTAGAGATTCCCCAAATACTTCAACCAAAACACATTGCTTTAGATAAAACAAGTTTATTAACTAGAGAATGCTAGATTTTAAGTGGTTGTGCATAAAGGGCAGAATTGGTTACAAAAGAAATAAAAAATAAACATGCAAGCTACTTCCTAAAATTTACAGTAGAACCTCAGAGTTACGAACACTTCGGGAGTGGAGATTGTTCATAACTCTAAAATCTTGGTAACTGAATAAAACGTGATGGTTGTTCTTTCAAAAGTTTACAGCTGAACATTGACTTAATATAGCTTTGAAACTTTACTATGCAGAAAAAAATGGTGCTTCCCTTTATTTTTTAGTAGTTTCCATTTTACACAGTGCTGTACTGTATTGGCGTCTTTTTTTTTTTTGGACTATCCTTCTGCCTGATTTATGTACTTCTGGTTCCAAATGTATGTTAGACTGGTCAGTTATTAACTCTGGGGTTCATAACTCTGAGTTTCTACTGTACTAAGCAAAATAAGATTTGAAGCAAACATCTTTCTCACCACAGTAGATGCTGCAGTTTTTAGTTCACAGGCTAGATTTCCTTTCAGCCTGGAACCACTCCCCTTAGTTTAGTGTTATTCAAGTATTCATTGATTTTAAGGCCAGAGAGATGTAAGGTGGAGAGGAGAGGTAATTCTAAGGTCCTGTTTCTTATTTTATATCCTCCTCCTATGTTTGAGGATTACTCCCTCCCCGGGTATAGACAAAACAGTCCCCTGTATACATGAGATTCTAAATGTCTTTCAGATGAATTATAAATTTCTTTGTTTACAACTCCCCTGCTGGTGAATTTCTGATTAAGCAGGTAATGACTCTTTAGCAGCATGCTGGCATGCAAGTGTGTCCTTCTCTTTGAGAAAATGGTCTGAAGGCATTACCCATTACAGTATATTTCAGTAACAATCATAAGTAAAATCTCATATGACCATATCCTATGTTGATACACACATTTTAACAGGACAATGACGTTCAGTAAATTATGCTTTTTCAAATGATATCTCACAAGGCATACTGTGTACAAAAGATATCATAACCATATAAATGTGGCAAACATGGGGTACAAGATGTCATATGGGGTACAGGTTGTCACAGTCTCTGTCTGGTCAGAAAAGACAAGAGAGTCTTCACTGGACCTGAGAAATCTTCCTGGCAAAAACTTTGTCAAAATAGAGCTATCTCTACAAAGTGTTTCAGCTTTGACAAAACAGCATATTTTAATGAAGATACATTTAATCAAAAATGTCCTGACCAGCTGTGCTGCTTAATAAGTTTCTTTCAACATCAGGGAAAACTTGCTTATATGGAAAGCTTTCGAGAGGCCTCCTGGTGTTACCTTCTAATTTTGCTAGCCCTTTCCCTGATTTGTCCATCACATTTTGTTGCAATGTTACTGTGTTGATTGTATCAGGTTGTGGTTTAAGGGGCTTAATGATTTTCCAGGAAAATTCTCTTCAGACAAGTTATGAATTATTAGCAAAATGTAGCCCGCTCACTAAGGTGTATGCTAGAATGTGCAATTTCCCATTAAATTAGTGACCGCTGCCTCCTCAGAACTCGTAAAATCCAAGCATGTCCCCTATTTGATATCTGAAGTTCAGATCTCCAGGCTGTTCATGCTATTGTCTTATCTTGTACATATTCATAGGGCTTTTTAAGACTTCTGCATGCTACTTGACAGGAGTATAGGTGTAAAAATGCTACAGATGTTCTCAGTTAATAACATTCAATGCTGTGAGAGCAGGTGCTGTCTTCAAGTTGTCTCTGCTCCCACATTTCCCATTTAGTACTAAACACACCTTTCTTCTTCTTCAGCATATGTCCACCCTCTCTCCCATTCACCGACTAACAGAGGTATGTAAACATGACCATAATATAACTCAGTGGTGTCAGAAAATTAGCTGCATTGCTGCTCTTTGCAATTTCTGACCTAAGCAGCAGTCCCAAGATTCAGACTGATAGGGGAGCCAAAAGTTTGACATATTAGCACATTCATACCGTATGCTAAGATATGTTCCTGGTGTTCTATATACCGTCATCTTCATTCTGACCTTTTTGTTGCTGGCACATATCAGAGGCCCAAAGTAGCTCCCTGGAACAGGTGCGGTAAATGCTACTCGCAACAAGTTTCTCAACCAGTGCAGATTCTGGAGCCTCTGTTTGCATATTTGCTTATAGCTCTCACTAAAATATGTTGGGTATGTGGCTCCCTATTTGATATATTTTTTGAAAAATGTAGATTTGCTAGGCCTTTGCAAAGCTTGCTTAGTAAACGTGCTCTGTCTTAAAATAATGACATCTGTAAATTAAATACGGAATCTGTACTCTTAAGGCTGAATTGGCACTCGCTGATCCCTAGTTGTATCAAAGTTTTACATAGCAGCACTTCTGACCCAGTAGCTGTATTTATTGCTAGAGTGGGGCAAAAAAAATCGACCAAATCTTTTGTTTGGGGGGTGAGGACCACATTTAGGTTGACCAAAACATTTCATGACTTCATATAGATTTTGGTGAGTTGTTTCAGTTGTGTGGGGTGGGGGACGGGAAAAACCAAACAAAAATTCCCCCCCAAAAAATCAAAACATTTCATTTCAACATTTTTGAAATATAAGATTTTGTCTTTTTGATTCAAAATGAACTTTTGTTTCAAAATTACTTTTAATTTTATATAAAAAAAAGTGGAGAAAAACTCAAAATCCAACCTAAATGTTTTTGTTCAACCCCAAACTTTTTTTAAAAAACTTTTCAATTTGCCAAAATGTTTGATAAAAGTATTTCTTTCTGTTCAACCTAAAATGTTTGTTTTGGTTCTTTTTTATTATTTTTCAAAATTGTCAGTGAACCGAAAAATTCATTATTCACACAATGATCCTTCTTGCCTCATCCAACACACTCATCTGGCTCAATGCTAAACCTACCAACAAGGAAGACTTCCATTGACCCCAGTGGTGTCAGGCTTTCAGGTTAAAGAGTCTCTCTAGGGCCCTCTGCCATTTTCAGATCGGTAAGTAAGGTTTGTGTATCTCTTCAGCAAATCAGGCATTTCCCTTCCCTGTGGGAGGTCGCATGATGAGAGAAACTGTTGTTTTTAAATTTTGTGAGAGACAAATGTGATTGAGTAGATCAAACTGGTAAGGCTTGTTTGCTGAATTTCACAGGTCATTTTAGCTCAGCTCTGGGCCCGATTGTGCAGCCCTTCCTCATATTGGATCTACTAGGGTAAGAAAGTATTCGCCAATGTAAGAGTTGCACCATTGGGCCCATAAACAATCTAGCAATTTCAGATTCAGATATTGAATCTTATGGTTTCTAGAGAGAGATTTTGGTCTGAGACTTATTTTATTGGTTTGTAGCTGTGCACATGCACGTGTCCAAAACATATGTATGTATGGAAAACCATTTCCTCAAACCTGACAGTGTATATAAATAAAAAGCAAATCCTCTTACTTAGTAGCATAGGAATTAGGGATATATCTTTTGATTTGATAGTGACACAGATTCTAGGTGCTTCACAAAATTAATACTCATAGATTACATATTCGATCTTATCGTTCGGTCTTGCATAGCTGATCCTCCCTGCTTATTCCACGTCATCTTTTGTTACGTTGCCCCATTTGTCTGGCTTCCACAGCCATCTCTGTATTTTTTCATCTTACCCCATATGAACAGAACCTTTTTTAAGTGCTTCATCAGCTCACCATCCTCTCTCCATTTAAATCCTGCCTTTAAAACCCACTTCTAGCACAAAGCCTACAACAAATGATTGGCTCTAAAATGTGTTCTTTGAAAATCTGACCCCAACAGGTGCAAAGACTCAGAAAGAATATTCCCTGTAAAGGCCAATGCATTTGGAAATTTGGAAAATCCTAGATGTGTCTCTTGCCTGTCAATTGTGTCTCTTCTAATTTGACAGCAGGATGGGGAGTAGGGGCTCTGAGGTATATTGTGGGGATCTAAACAGGTAATAGGTAAAAAAATGTAAAAATTACGTGGAATGTTTGCAACGCTGATGAAACAAATTAAAACTCTTTGTGACTGGAGGTGGACCTAGCTCCAAGGAACACCCTTGGATTTTGGGAATGTTCAAATCTGGATCCAAACATTGGGGCTGTCCCCTGACTCTATTATGGGCTGAACCAAAACCTTGGTTGTTATTGCCTCAGACTTTGGAAAAATTGAAATCCAGATCTGGATCTGAATTATGGGGCTGACCCTTCTCTTTTTAAATGGTTGAACAAAAATTCCAGTTCTGAATAGCCTGAACCGGACAACGTTCTGAGCAGGATACAGATCTGAACTTTACTGTGTACCTCAGGCCCATCTCACGTTCCTAAATGGAATGTACTGTGCTCCAAGCAAGAGAAAAGAGGGGGCAAGTGTAATAATAGTCACTGCTGCATGTAATAGCAGGCAATACCTTTTGGGCTTGAGAGGAATCTAGTAAAAATAGTCTAATATGGCTGATGCCTGAACAAACACGTTTGAGCAGCTCTAACCAATTGGTCTAATTTATCACTGAGCTTTTCCTACCTAGCATCCAAATGAAGTTGGTCTCAATTACCTAAGGAGTCAACCAGAAGGATAATTTATTACACATTCACCTGGAAGGAAGAAAAAGACAACTCAGTGCTATCTGTTGGGAGGAAAAAATAAAACCTCTGTGATCCTAGCTTACTGGGAAGGGTTCTAAACTGTGTAATATTTCAAGAGTGGCTTCATCTGTGCTAATAATGGAGGGAGCACTCATGTACATGAGGCAGATGCTGCTAGAATTTAAACTGCCACGTTGTCTAAACCTGCTCTGTGGTTAAACAATGTAGTGCTTAAAATTCTCTTAGTCACTTGGAGCCTTGTCAGCACTAGCATTCCCAGCCTTGCTACCATTGGTGGAGCTGAGCTGGTGGTAGTAATAGAGGGGAACTTTGTGCAAGCACCCCCACAGAGAATTTGAGAGGTGTAGCGATAAATAAGGACAAGATTCTGCTGCCTTTATTCACTTGAAGCAGCACCTGTGGCCTTGAGTAGTGCCATAGAAATCAATAGAACTGCTCAAGGAGTAAAGGCGTGCTCCAAGTGCATAAGGGTGGCAGAGCCTGGCCTTAAATAAATACACAGAACACACTAAATAAAGCATGACTCATATTTGAGTTATTGTTTCCACTTTTCGTATCACCAGAGTTCCCTTAATATCCCCATGAGGATGCAAGAGTGGGTGGGAGATACAGGATTATGCGTAGGTATTTTTTGGTTGCTGAGAATTTGTTTTGTCCATGTGTATTATTTACCAGAACAGATGTCTTGGAGCAAGTGCCCAATGAAAATATTATGTGATTGAAGTGCAGTGACCTCTCACTTACATTTTATTGCTTGAGTGTCAAAAAATTCCATGGAATTTTAAACTCATGGCCCTTCAACTTACATAGGCACGATCTAGCTTAAAGGCTCCTAGCTGGGATGAATTGCCAAATAATGAGGTAAAAATCCATGTAACTCCGTAGAAAATTTAGGGTGGATTTAGATATATTCTGAATGGTTCTTGAACTTAGGCTACAGAAAGTTGTGAATCAGGCACAAAGGTAAATATATGTAGAAGCACCATGCATGCTTCATAGTTTGGGATGATTAAGCCATTTCTGGATGCATTTATTGTTAGAAACAACACAACTCCTGGCCAAAGCAACTAAAAACTGACACGTCAAAGGACTCTGAAATAAATCCTTATCAAGGGATTTTCCTAATGCTGAGTTCAGCTGATACGTAGCTTTTCCATGGCCTGCATCCCCACTGCTTAGTGGGGTTCCAAGTATATCCACTGCTCGGAGAAGCCCCCTAGTTGTATGACTCCAGTGGAGGCACACCACTTGGAAGGAGATGGAGATGAAGCGGCAACCCTACAAAGTCTATGTAGAGGCACATGGCCTCTGTCCAAAAGGTCACAGTTATCGATTTTAAGGCCAGAAGGGCCCATTAGATCAGTCTAACCTCCTGTTTAACTCAGGCCATAGAATGTTATCCAGTTACTACTGTATTCAGTAGTAGTGGCTCGTAGGCTTCATGTGGATATCCAGAGGTCTAAAGGGCTCTTCAGGGATCAACAGGCTTTGAAGGCCAAACCCCTTCCTTTTCCTCAGGGGCCAAACCCAAGCCCCGATGGACAAATTTGGAGGAAACCTAGTGATCCAGGGATAATCAGGCCCAAAAGTCTTAAAAGACCATTTGAGGTATTAAAATCTATATAATAGACCTGATTGTTCCTCAGAATTGTTAAAAAACAACCGAATAGCCCACTACCAATAGCTCTGAATTATGTAAAAATGGGATGCAGCCATAAAGGCCACTTCCACTAGCTAATAGACAAAATGCAGTCCAAATTCATAAGCAAAGTGGTGATAACCAGTGGAAGTCAGGGGCATAAAGGACAGCTCAAACGCTCTTTAATAGCACAGAGTGGGGGTATAAATAGAACTAAAAGTTAGCTGCCACCATGGTCACACGAGCACTTTGGTTACTGTTATATGAGCATAAAATTCCATAATTTCATAGTCTCATGGCTTGGGTCAAATAAGCTGGAAGAGATCTCACCATGGGGTGGGGGTGGGGGGCTATTAGAAAAATCCTCTTGAATTATTTCACATATTGGATGTAGTAACCTAGCTATAGTGAGAGGCATTGCCAAAAAAGAAGCAAGTGTAGGGAAAAAATAATGGGAAGGTGCCAGTAAATATATTGTGCCTGATTGCGCTCTCAGTTGCACCAGTAACTTCAGAAGTAACTCCACTGACCCAGTGGAATCATACCAGTATAAAACTGGTGTGAAAGGAGAATCAGGCTCATGCATAGTTTTCCTGTTATAGAAAAATGCTCTTAGGCAATAAAAGAGACGATAAATTGTTCATGAATTAAAATTTAGTGATGGCTGGCCAGAAACATGCTTGACTTAAATGAACATTAAAACTGCATTGGCTTGTTCCTGGGGATCTCATGCTATTTATTGCATGGCTAGCTAATGAAAGGTGCCAGACTGGCTTTCCCAACTGTATATTAACACACCAAGAGATTCTGGATAGGATACAGGAGGATCACCCGGGTATCTCAAAATGCATAGACAAAGCCAGAAAACTCCATCTGGTAGCCAGGTTTTAGTGAGAAACTGCAAGAGCTGGTGGAAGGTTATGACAAGTGTGCAAAAGAGAGGCTTAACAGTGCAGAGCCATTAATCCCTTGTCCCCTGCCTGATTAACCTTGGCAGAAAGTCAGCACCAGCCTGTTTCCAGTGAATGATTCAATTTACCTTCTTGTTTATTTTTTTCTGCCCAGTGTCTTCCCCTATGTTTGTGCAGCACCTTTCACTTTTTGAGCATTGCTACATTACAGATAATATACACTTGGGTCAAATTTTCCACAGGTGCAATTTGTGCCAATGGTTAATTTTGAAGGGGCAAACTGCATGCACAAAAAGGGAGGTTGGGTTCCAGCCAATCTGAAATATTAAAATAGCTAGAACCAGTACACAGACTGGTTCGCCCGCTGGTTCAGGGAATGCAATTTATACTAGAAATGGTTGGGCATTTTTTGATAAAAGTTTGTTTAATCAGAAAATGACAATTGTCAAAACCAAAGCTTTTCACAGGAAACATTTGGTTTCAATGAATTTTTGGTTCTTGAACATTTGAAATGGTCAAAACACGCCATTCTGATCTATTCTAAATGAAAAGTTCCATTTTTCAGTTCAAAATGACTTTTTGTTTCAAATTTAAGTTAATTTTTCTATTTTAAAATGTTGAAATTGAAAAAAATACCTTTATAAATTATCAAAGTGAAACAGTGCAATGGATCCAAACTGCATTTTTGTTTGGAGGGGGTAGGTGGAGGGATTTTAAGGTTGCAAAAAAAAAAATTCAAAAATTTGGTTTTCTGCCTGATTTGGAATGGATTTTTTTTTTAATCATGAAAAAAGTTTGCAGCATGGGAAAACCGTTTCCCACCCAGCTCTAATTTCCACCTGTTATGACAGGAGGGGAATTGTTGCACCTAGGAAGTAGATTTACCTATAAGTTCTTGCACCACTGGCTTTCCTGGCAGTTTTGGGGGCAGGCAATAATAACTTATGATCAGTGCTCGTGAGGCGCACCCCGCCCCCCCGCAGCTAAGGCTGCCTGCATGGGGGATAAACTGAATCAGCAACCTGGGCTCCCTCACTATTCCCCTGTGTCTCACCTTTCCAGCCAGTGACAGACACTGCAAAGCAGCCCTGGGTAACACCAGACATCAGAATGGGGGGGTTGCAGCTCCCCGTCCCTTGAGGGAGCCAATCTGTGGCTGAGGACCCTGGGACCAGGTTGCCTTCTGCAGAAGCTGATTAATTTAAGCCCAATATTTGTATAATAGAGTCCCAGAAGAAACCATATATAATAATGGAGTCCAGCTCTTTGCAAATACTGTGTTGTTACAAACCTTGCACACCATATATGGCTGGCTCTAAGCATGCACAGCTGCACAGGGCTCCACACTCACACAGCTTCCTTCCAAGGGTGTTTGTTCCTTCTCCTCTCCCCCACCATGCCCATCTCACTCCCCCCACCTGCTGGCAGAGTGCCACTCTGCCAAGCCACCTCTCCTCTGAGTCGCTGCTCAAATAATAAATGCTCTTTCCACTCTGCCTGAACCACATGGTCAGAACCAGGAGCCAAGTGTGGAGCAGAAAAGGTAGCAATCCTTACACAGAGTATTGCTTTCACCGCCTGGCACTCAATCTCTCTCTCTCTCTCCACGCTTTTCAAACAGGGGAGAGAGCCTGTTGGTAATCTGAGTCAGGAATGAAAGAGAAGAGCAACCCAGCAACCACACTGTGGGTTGGAGGGCAGTTTTGAGCCCTCCTTCAGCGAGTGGGGAATCTGGAGGGTTTTATTTTTAGGTGCCATGGTAGTTGGCATGCATAGTGGAGGTGGCCAACAACATTTGTAGGCACTTGGCCAGAAGGGAAGCCTGTGAACTATCTCAGAGCCTATGTAGCCCAGAGTGCGGCATTCACTGGAAAAAGAGACTGACAGTCCAGAAAAAGAAACATATTCTCAGTGATTCCATTCCTTGAGTGTAAACCGGGGAACACTCTGGTTTACAAGAAAACTAGCAACACAGGCCAGCCCAGGGTCCAACACATATTTCCAGGTGGTCAGGGTCCTACTGTGCCCCAACATGCACTCTTCAAAGTGAGGTGGACACCAAGCAGGAGGGACGGCTATTAGACTACAAACTGGAGGACTGAAAGACAGATCATGAACTGTTTAGTATGTTGTTCAGGCACCCCTTTGTGACCAGCCCACCCTTCTACGCCTATTACCCTCACCTCCTCCGATCCCACTAAAGAAACTTAACAAAAGCCTGCACAAAGAAATATAGCTTGGCTAAGTTGTCCAAGACATGTGCAGCGCAATGGAAAGGCTAAATATGCAATGGAATACCACTATATCTACAAGGATAGTCATTCATCCTTTATCTGTCTCTGCTGGCATGTTAGGCAATAGCCCGATGAATGATTATAGTTAATAATGGAGAAAAAAAGCTGCATACATCTTTTCTAGTTTCAGAAACTCAGTTAGAGCCAGGACCTTATTTTTAAAAAGTAAAGGCCCACTTGCATGCCCAGTTTTTTGCAAGTATTTGCACACCTAGTTGTACACATGAAATTTGGGGAGTTTTCAATGCATATAGCTAGAAAGGTGACTATCCCAGCCCCCTATTTCAGCCCAGGTTCAATTTCTGTCTGTACTTATGGTTAAAGACATGCACAATCAAGTTCTAAATTGTGAATAAACATCCATAGCCTTTACGGCTCATACAAATTTAGCAGAGTTCAGGGACTTAACCGCAATAGTGACACACATGACCACAATGGAAAGCTCATCAGCAAGGGCTGTAATTTCACATCTCGTCGTTAGACATTAGGACAAGGAACCTTTCTGGCATGGATTTTCCAGGGCTGCTTTACACAATGGAATGTTTTGAAGATTCTGCCACTGCTCCATCACAGTTGGAGACAACATGAGCTGAACCTACCTGGCCCAATCCCAGGGCTTAGAGCACAAACTGTTCCCCCCCCCCCCCCACGTCAATCTGCCAACCTTCATATAAAGGTAGGAGAAAACCCTACGATATGGCACTATCTTTTGTGAACCGTGTTTTGTTGGGCGGGGCACTCAAATGGAAAAATTACAAAGTGTTGTGTTTAAAGTGGTGCAAAGAGCAGCAGCCAGGTGAGACTGGCTCAACCAGGCAGTCATTTCTTTTTAGGTCGCCTGCTACACCTGCTGCCTATGGTCCAAGTGGCTCTAGGTTCAAACCATTTTTTCATTTAAATCCACAGAGAAAGTTGGTTACAAGCCTGAAACTAAGGTCAGTTTTGCTGAGGCTGTCAAACTAGGGTTGGTTTTGAATATGCCTGGGCAAGGTTTCATGAAGAGAGATGCTGTATTGTTTGAGGGAAAAAGCAAACAAAATGTGTTGGGCCAGTGAGGTTTTGGAGTTAAGTGAAATGCAAAACTGAAATGTCCACGGTTCATATAGCTTTACTTACTTTATAGCTGATGGTATGTAAATATGAATAAGCCCATGTGGGAAAGCCTTCTAGAATGTAATAGGGATTGAAGAAACAAGGATATATTGTTCCAAAAACCCGTAGGATTTAATAGGAAATGAGAGCCTTCTTACAGGCTTTTGCAACCTTTCTGTAGAACCTTATGGCAGGTCTAGCGCTCTATTTGATGCTCCAAGAAAACCTATAAAAATCTGTTATTTTCTATTAAATTCTACAAGGAACATCATGACATAACTTTTTGAAGAATTTGTCTTTTTTTTTAAACTACTTCAAGAATATGTGGTATGTGCAGCTCTATCCAGGTTATCTCTTGCTGTTCAGAATATCTAATGTGCATAAGAGGCGCTCATGGCAATGGGCTGTTTATCAGCAATTTAAACTCTGGGGTACACACCCCTGTTGACTCATATGGAAAAAAAGCATGGCTTGGCCCCTCTGGTCACCGATTAAACCTGCGACCAGCTTTCCTTGTTCTTTTGTGCCTATTTCATTTGACTGCTTTAAATGAGTGTGACAGAGACTCCTGACATCATTGCCGAGTGCTCCGGTCATGTCCTGCTCTGAAAACAGACAAATAAAATTGGTATGAAAGAGGCGCCCTCAGCTCAGAGGAAACGCTGGAGCGCGCTAGGAAATAGCTCAGTGAAGATGAGGCCATGGGTGGGAATAGGCAGTAAGTGGGGGGAGGGCAGAGGGAATTTTTTTATTATTATTTTAAACACATGTATTTGTCATGATTCATAAAAGGAATTTGGGTGGGAATGTACAGCTGGGAAGGCAGAGGATTATTTTTATTATAAAAATATGTACTAATCATGGCTGAAAGCGCAGAATGTGGGTGGGGCTGTGTATAATGAAGGAGCCACCTACTGTGGATGGAGGAAGGGAGGGAGGAGAATGAGGGCAAACGAATACTATTTTTTCAGATGTGTCAATTTAAAATATGCCTCCGTCTGGGCAAGGGCTGCATCTGAACCAGAGCCATCCATTCAGCTTCAGTGCAGGAGAGAGCATACTGAACAACTTAAATTCAGCTTTCCCTACGATTGCTCTGCCGGGAGCATTGAGTGACTCATTCTAACACCTTATTTAAATTTCAAAATATTTTTTAAAAATCCACTCAAATTCTTAGCACTCTTTTAACCACCGCTGCCCCTTGGTCAGGTTACCATGAATGTCTATATTGGAATCCCACCAGAAATACTGCCTAGATGTACTATAGGAGTGGAATGTTCTGCACTGAATACCAGGAAACACTTCTTTATACTGTAATAAAATTGATGGCTACATACGACTCCTTGCGTAGTAATGGAAGCCTCTTTACTAGAGACTTTTCAGACTACACAGGATTACCATCAAAGAGAAAGGATGGTCCCAGTTATTAGGGGGATAGTCTGGGATGCAGAAAACCCACATTCAGTTCCTTGCTCCACCATAGACTTCCTGCATGACCTTGCACAACTCACTTAATTTCTGTGTGCCTCGGTTCCTCATCTGTGAAATGGGGATAATAGCACTTCCCTACCTTGCAGGGGTGTTGTGAGAAGATATACATTAAATAGGTTAAGGTGCTCAGATACCACAGAGATGAGTCCCAGATAAGTACCAACACTTAGAATGCTTGTGCTCTTAGCTATCTGTTTTGATGTATACAGCCACAGCTGCTAGAGTGATGGGATTATGTGAAGATCTCAGTTTGTTTTTTTTTAAGTGGAGAAATCTCAGAAACTTGAATCATAAAAGCTCAAAAAGGCAAATAAAAAAAACGCACAACGCCCATACTTAAAAAAACAAAACAAAAAAATCCAGCAGCGCTAGGGTGAAAATTTTAGTCAGTTCTTAATTTATCCTCCCTGATAAAGGGCCTGCTTCTGCTCTCACTGAAATGGGAGGATGGGAGTTTAGCATTGCCTTTGATGAGAGCAGCAGGCAGGCTCTAAGGATCAGGTTTTAAAAATGATTTAGACACACCTAAGTTGCAGAGAGGTACCTATATACCTTTAAAAATCTGCCCCCAAGTGCAAAAGCACTAAGGCACCTATCTCCCACTGATGTCACTTTTTAAAATCCCCTGAAGTGCCAAATTGCATCTTTAGGTGCCTCAGTACCTATAAAAATCTGGCCCTAAATCCACACCCCTGATTTATGTTCATACTTAGGGCAGAGCCTGTTGTGTGCTTTTGTACGTGTCTGGGGGAGGGAGAAGAGAGCAGGCGATGTTCAGGGGCTATTCTTCAGATGAGGAGTTAAACTGAGGTTGCTTTAGCCACTCCTGGTGACTGACCAGATGAAAATGAAAGATCCTGTGGCTTTTTAAAAAAAAATATTGAGGCTTCCCCTGATGTCCTGAACAACATTTTCCCTCTTCCACTAAAACAAGTTCTCATTGTCCAGTGCTTTAATGTGAGTTATTGCTGACCAGAACTTGGCTGCTCTTTTCTGCTTACACAGTAAACACACTGACAGTATTAACAGGACTCATTATTTTATAAAGTCGGCTGGGATAACTTACGTTTGAAAAATTCTGTATAAAATCAAATTCTGATCTGGCTACTCTGCCACTGCTTACTCTGAATGATGCAATAAACAGGCAGGTTAATTAATCATTTCTCTTTCATGCAATATACCTGTCATGCACCAAGAAATACTAAGCTTGTCTATGTTGTTCTTCACACCCAAAAGTTAGCCATCAGCAGTTCTTGCAAAGAGTTCTTTACATACTCTGCTCGGAGTCCCACAATTAAAAAAACCTCCAAGGGGACTGGTGTATGAAGTAATATAGCGAGTGATTCAATAAGAAAATAATGTGTGTCATGTGATGCAGACAGTGGTTGGTTGGTATACATACTACAGCTTTCCCATAAATAGAAATGACAAAATTGTTGCTCTAAACCTTCTCTGTGTAGCTAATTTGAAACTGACCTCACCGGAGGATTGTTAAGGAGTTCCTGTTGGCATTATTTGATGAATAAGTGCGTCTGAAGCTAAAATGTCTCTGCATCTGTTCATTCTGCTTTTCAGATTGGTAACAGCAGAAGCCACCTCAGCTCCCAGCAGAAAATATTTCAGTCAGAGATGACTCACTCTTTATTTTCTCAGGCTTGGGAAGACCTTCACGGTCCTCATATTCCCCGTAACAATTTTCCCACTAGTGACACAGGTCTCGCATTTTGATAAATCATTCTTTAGCCCATGCTAGGTAGCTGGAGCACCCGCCAGAAACCATCAGCTCTGTTCTTCACATCCGCTAGAGGGACTTGTTTGAAAGCAATGCAATGTGCTGTCTCTGCACTGGGGATTTGGGCATGCTGCCACAATAGCACTCCAAGCTCCTGGCTCTGTAGGAAAAAGGATGATCTTCTGACCAGTATTTTTATCCCCTGGGCCTGATTCTCCTCTCACTTCCACTAGTGTAACTTCATGTAACTTAATTTGAGTTAGTACATTAAATGAAGGGAGAATCAGTGTGCAGTCATGGGATCGTCACATAAACGCACATACATTTTTCTTGCCTTAAAGAAACGCCCAACAAAAGGTCCCAGATGTCAAAGCTAATCAATTATTGGAATTTTCTGTCTCCAAGGGTACTGGTGGAGTCTGATCTAATCCAAGGATTTCAAAAAATGAACAATTACTGGGTGGGACACCAGATTTTTCCTAAATTAAAAATGAGGTGACTATTGATCCCACACAGAGGGTTTAACTGAAAGGTCAGGAAGGACTTTACCACAACTCATAAAGGCAGGTTATGTAGCTGGAGTAAACTACAATCTTTAGTCAAGAAAACTAACAGAAATCAGTTTCCAACATGAGTAAAAGTTAAAGGGTTGGGGCTTAGTATGTATCTTCTAGTACACATGCTAAAAGTGTTGGGACTTTGAATTTTCATTGGCACATAATAGTTGTATAAAGAACAACAAAATAGCAAAATACTGTTCTGGAATTATCTAGTTGCTGTTTTATGCCTGAACTTTTCCTTTAAGTTATTTTGTTTTGTTTTAATATAAATAAAAGAGAGAGAGAGGGAGAGAAACCAAAATGTAACAAGCAAATTGTGAAGTCCCAAATCTCAATTCCCTTCAGAAGTATGTACCAAAGGATAGATCTACTCCAAGGGTAGGCAATCTATGGCACACATGCCGAAGGCGGCACGCAAGCAGATTTTCAGAGGCACTCACACTGCCCGGGTCCTGGCCACCGGTCTGGGGGGCTCTGCATTTTAATTTAATTTTAAATGAAGCTTCTTAAACATTTTAAAAACTTTATTTACTTTTCATACAATAGTTTAGTTATATATTCTAGACTTATAGAAAGAGACCTAAAAACGTTAAAATGCATTACTGGCACGCGGAACCTTAAATTAGAGTGAATAAATGAAGACTCAGCACACCACTTCTGAAAGGTTGCCGACCCCTGATCTACTCTGTTAACACTCTAAAACCTCAAAGGGGCAATGAGCTAGCATGCCTTTTGTCATCATGATGCAAATTAACAAAAACTATTTACAGCTTTGCATTTCCACTAGTAGGTGGTGCTATCAATGTTACCATTCGTTACAATAGAGTACATGCTCAGATGTGGGAATTTTCAAAGCTGTGCAGGGGGTCAGCCACACATCTTCCATTAACATTTGTTGAATATGTGTGGCTAACTGCTCTACACTGCTTTAAAAATCTCATCTGGAGTTAATTTTGGAAAGTTCATGATATGTTATTCCCAAACAATCATTTTAGGTTGGATTCTGAAAGGAGCGTAAGGAAGTCAGATGCTCATATCCCATTGACTCTCAATGGGAATTCAGCACCTAAGTTTCTTAGAAAATCCCAGCCCTAATAAATACTTGGGCCATTCTCCTTTTCTGTTGTTTCATGGCCAACGTGATCAGTGACTCGTCTATTTTCTCAATCTCTATTGTAATTTATGGACATCTCCTGAAATCGCCAAGGAACCTTTCCACATTTATAGACTTTGAAGAATGTCCAACTAATGGTAGTTATATTATTTCTAGCTTTTGAAACTAATGCAACTGGCACAACACAGAAAGACAAGCCATGGGATGCAGAGATCAGGAAAACTAGGCAGCAGAGTAGGAAATAGTTGATGCATTCACTGACATGTTCACCAAGATTATAATTGCTAAAATAACCTTGAAAGGGAGGTTAAATTATTTAATACTGTTGCAGTGATTACCCAGATCTAAATTACTCTGGTAAAAATGGAATGAAATAGGGCTCTGTCTCTGTTAATTAATCAGTCTATCCACAGGTGATCTCTATATGGTCAATGCAAAACTTCTGCTACTGCAGAGATTCATACACCTAGAAATGACAAGTCTACATATTAAAACCAATTATGCAGTTTACAAGATCCAAGTCCTTTGATATCTAACCAAGAAAATTATAGTGAAAAGGAGAGGGGGCAGGGAAGGAATGCTGCATACATTAAGCAGTAATGATCTAGACAGCACTTTCCTTGAATTAGTTCATTTTAAAAGAGAACAAAGGGTTTGTCCTGCTGGGTAGCTTTTCAGCAGGGATGCCTTGGCTGTCTTATTTCAGATCTGCAACACTCTGTATCTTCAGTTAGTGGTAGCACTTGCAAAACTAGTAACAGACATTTTGGCATGAAATCTGACTTCAAAGCAGTGGAGGGTACTTAAGATCTACTCAGAAATGGGTGGAGAAATGCAGTGCATTTGAAACATTCTTGATCATTTGTCATGAAGGTGTCATTTATAGAGGCCTGTCTTTACATTTATTGGTTGGGTTTCTTGTTTCTTCTTTGCCCAGTTGTCTGCCTTGGACTTACCTATTCATCTTTATTTTCTGTCTCTTTTGTCACCTGGTTACTTACTATGCCCCCTGTTAAGCTTCGCATTAGGCTTTTGGCAATGCCAATTCTCCCACTAATCCATAAACAAGAATATTACAATATTCATAATGCTTAGCACATACAGAGCCCTCCATCTTCAAAGCACTTTACAAACATCACATTACAATAGGACCAATCCTGTATTGTTAGGGGAATGAACTAGCTGGTTTAATAGGTTTTTTTCTTTTTTTAACCTTTTTTAATTTTATGAACTGATAATTAATTCTCAAAACCCCTTTTATGTGACGTGTTAATATCCTTACTTTGCAGAAAGAGAAGCTTGGCTTGAATGGGATTCCACATCAGTGTAAATGCCTATGTGTCTGCACCTGCACAACTGTTTGCAGAATTGATGCCTTTTTGTGATTCAACCAAGTATCCCAAACCTGACTGCTGATCCCAGCTCCCTTGAAATGATGAGTTGAGCTGTTGGACAGTCTAATAACAGGAGCCACCAAAGAGATGATGGAGGTGTATGCTAATCCAAATATCCATACAGAGACTAGTAAGAATGAAGTAGGCCAAGGCTATCCAAGACCCAGACTTGTGTCAGTACAACCATTTTTATTAGTAATATAGATTAAATTTGTGGTTTTATTGCTATCCACTATGTGGGCATCATTAAAAGGTCATTTACCAAGAGTTACCAAACTCCGGTATGTGAGATGCAGCACTGCAGTTATTTTCGCAGACATCTCTGTTTGGTAATTGGTGATAAATGTTGAGTGTTTGAATGGTGACCACACTATTAACTGGGTAACGTTTTCAAAAGTACTTAAGTGACTTAGGAGTCTAAGTCCGATTCTCAAAAAGCATTTAAGTCAGTTAAGCTCCTAAGACTCCTAAAAGTCTAAGGCTTGGGGTCCTAAAGTAACTTAGATGCTTTTCAAAATGTACCCACTGTGCACAGTTCTGAAGCCTAGCTCTAGTGATGGAGGTTAATGAGGTTTTAATTTTAAACTCAACAATTTTCACTGAGTTTTGCTTTGATATTTGGGGTTCATTTGAACTTAAAGCAAAATTCAGGAGCTGCAAATGTAAACAGAACAAAACCATGGAGAATGTCAGCATCAGATGCTACAAAGCAAACTCCTGAATTTCTCACGGCTCTGTCCAAAAGCATTTATGTTTACTAGCTTTCATCTTAATCTTGCTTGTGCCTACATGTAGCCTCCACTCCCACCTGAACTAAAGAGCAACAATTTGAACCAAGAAAAAATTAAAAGGTAATGGAAGCATGGTAATCATGGAGAGGATTTTCAATTTAATCTTTTCCCTCCTAATATACCATATGGAGTGCTTGAGAATTCACAAACATAACTGAGCATTTAGACAATTAAGGCCAAATTCATCCCTGGGGTAATTCCACTGATTTAGTGAAGCTACACCAGGAGTAAATTTAGTCCACATTCTCCAGAGTCTTTACAATGATATGATCTTACTTTGGTAACACTCATTCTTTTTACATTATGGGCAACCCAGAATGGAGATATCATACAAACAGGCTTTTCCAATTTCAACTGCTTAATAATTTTATTGTAGTTCTAGGAATTAAGAAGATCACATTTCACTGATTTAAGGGAGTACATTTAATACAATGCGCCAATTGCTACCATCATGATGGGCTTGTTTGTGATCGATACATGCGTTAATGCTAATAAAACACAGAGTTTCCCATATGGAGACGTGGCCGCTTACTCCTTCCTTGTACTGCTGGGGATAATCATTTTTACAGCATGAGGTCACTTGCACCAGTGAAGGGCATTTTAACACCTTTCCCTGTTATCTGTGTGAACTGATTAATCTAATAGAATCCCAGTAGTGCATTTAAACTTTATTTCCTAGGTTAATCAGGCTAAAAGACAGTTAACTAAGTTTCCCAAAGGGGGACTTCTCTACATAAGAAAAGATGCTGATGGAATTGTTCATCATCAGAAATTTCAACCACTGAAAAAAGAGAGGCGGCACCACTGGGGAAAGAAAGGGTTTTTTTGTCTTATAGTGGACAGCTTCTTAAAAAAATATTTTCTGAACAAAGGAGTCAGGCGAGTCCCCTTCTTTTTTTGATCTTTAATCCCTTCTCTCCCTACTAGAATAGCAAAGGAGCTCTCCTCTCTTTCTAATAAATAGCTAGCAAGCAAGGCATTCAATGCTATGTCCCTTTGATCAACACAAAGCTGTCAGCCCCTGCCGCTTTTTCTCTCCCAGCTCTTGTTCCTGGTTAAAAGTGGAAGTAATACCCCCTGAAAGAAATACCTAGGTGTCCTGCAAATCATCAATCCTTTTTCTTTTTATTTCCCCCAGCAGGCAGCCCACCCTCCCCGCCTGAACAACCTGATCACCACCATCCCTCTTCCTCTTTCCGCCCCGTCTCCAGAATCCCAGTTCTATTTTATACACAATTCAATGTGCCAGTCTGACCTACTGGGACCTTGCTGTCTGAGACTCTACCACTTTGTGCAGACAGGGGAAACCTCTGCTCTATCAATAAACAACATTTGCTTCAATGCATCGCTCTACATTTTACTAAAAATTTCCTTATCAGATGCAGCAGCATGAACCCTGGAAATGAGTTTTTTATTATTTTACAACAACCCCACCCACCAAAAAAAAAATCAAACAGAATCACTGAGATCTGGTTTTGATCAAATCCTTAGGTTGCTGCATTTAGGAGCGCATTAAAACATTGCAGCAGTAAACAGTTTGCAAATATTGCTGTTTTCAGAGAGGTCATTCAGCACATTTTAAAGCTGGCTTCTTGTGTACTGCTGCGGTTATAAACAATCTGTGTTCTTCCTTATCATAGTGTGAGGAACTGATGTACAGCTTGCAAATATTATGCAAAGGAAATAATTCACAAAGACAAACAATTACAATTGACTTATAGAATATGAGATTTGCTCTTAATGTTTACCAGGAAAGGGAGTGTAAGGCAGACAGAGAGAGAGAGAGAGAGACCGCGAGTGTATATATAAAAAGCCTTGGGGGTAGAAGAAAGCACTATCAAAGATCATTATTATTTGACAACGCCATCCCATTAATGGCACAAAATCCTTTTTAAATATCTTTGGCATTTGCCCCCAAAGTTGTTGCATTGGGTGCATTATGCATGTATATATAATATGTTTTTTAAAAAAATCAGGATTGAGTGAATATAGCTCGTTGTGCTGGCTGCAAAATGTCAAACTGCAGTGGAAAGAAATACAGCATTGCAGTGGTGGTGTGCTGAGGCCCCCGGTAGGAAAGCAGGAGCTATTAAGTGGAAAATTCCTGCAGAGGACGTGTTTCCATTTCTAATGCGAAGAAAGAGGGTGTTGTTTGAGGCTGGCAGGTCTGTGGAAAATACAAGAAAACACAGGGAAGATGAGAAAATGACCTCATTGAACTCTGAGAACTTAAGCAAACAAACAGCTTCAGCCAACATACCACATTCTTGTAGTACTTGTGCCTAAACAACAAACTGACCTATAAGTTATATAATCACCCACAAGGCCCTGTGGCCCCCATTGAATGTGGGGAGGGGGATTTTCAATACAGTGAGAGAAAAAAGGAGCATAACATAACCGTTTGCAGAACATTTGAACAGACCATTTCCCCTCACGACTGCCCCTCAAACGATGCATTTACATGAGGTTCAGGTTTAAGTGCAATCCGAATACCAGCAGAATGATGGCACTAGTTGTTTATTATAGTACCAATGATTTCAGTACAGCATAAATTTTCCATTTCAAAGGATCCTGAATGCCTTCAGGGAAGGGACTAGGTTTCATGGCACAGGGTGGCCTGTATAAAGGTTAGTGGAGGTTTCTTCTAAAGAGAGTTAAAATGGCATTGTTTGAAACTAATTCAGGGGGCACAGGGAATGCATGTTGAGGGGTCTGAGCTTCCCCCTTTACAGGCCTCCTATAGAGTTGATTCTGAAAGCCTGAGTTACCATTTTATGTCAGCTAAACAAATCCTGGTGTAAAAATGCAGGGGGCTAATCAAAGGCCATGTTTTTGTTGTTGTTGTTGTTGTTCTATAAAGCTACAGCCTAGCAGAAAGGAAAAATGTATGCCAGCAACTGAATTTGCTGAAAGGTTTGATTCATTGTTGTGATGCTGATCCTGGTAGATTTCCAAAAACTAGTTAATTGGAACTAACAGGAAGAGAGTTATTAACTGTAGGGGTGGTAAATGCAGCATAATTCAGTTTGCAATAATATTACTAACAAACTGTGAACTGTCATTTCTGTCTGACAAACCTACTTTAGAAACATCCTCACTGCTAGCACATAATGCTAATGCTAATGATTGCATTTAATGGGCAGCCTTTTTTAATGCTGTTAAAATCATGTATCCTACTGGTTGCAGAGGGTTTTGCGCACATTCAAAATGAATACGCTTAACCATCCAGCATTTCACATTACATCGAGGGGCTTTGCCTGCCTGAGGCACGTTAGTGTTAAAGGGTTTTGACAACTTTAAAGAGGGCACCATGCTTTGTGAGGAAACATAAACATACTCTGAGATGCGTCAAATCTCAAAGATTAGTTACTTAAAACAAACTGGGCCTGGTTGGAATAAATTCTGACAAATGGACATAAGCAACTCACGCCACAAAATTCAGATTTGCGCTCAAATTTCAAATGACCCACAATTTGGATGTGGGGTTTTGATCCAGCCCTTTATAAAAATGGGGATCATTGGCAACAACTGATCCAAGGTCTGGCTTTGAAAATCCCAGCGTTCCCAGGGAGAAAAGTACACCCAGAGATTTGTTCAGCGTCACCTTTGACATCTACAATAGTCAGATCAATTGATTAAGGATGGGTGACTTTGATAAAATAAGAATACCCCCAAAGCAGAAATGCAAACCCAACCTGTTTTGAGGTTTGAAAAGAATGTGGTTGTATTACTTTTTCCCAGGTTGACATCTCTCTGCACTTCTGAGACTTAAAGTGGAAAAAGCCACAATATCACGGTACAAGAAAGACCATTCTTACAAGATATTCAACTCCATTTTAAAGACCTATTGTATTGTAAATTGTTTCGCTAAAGGTCAAATTAGCATCTGACCTTTGGGGCTCTTGGCTAAAATATTTGAAGTTCTCCAACCATCACTAAAGATAATTCTAAAAGGCTCCAGAGTACATCGTTTTCAAGTATGAAAGAGAACAAAAGGGAATAATTGTTGTTAGAGCTAAAGCAGAGATTACACCCTGGTCAATTTCAGATCCAAAACCAAATTTGCCCAAACTTCAGGGGTGCTTGGATTCAGGCCTATTGCTAATCTCATGTATTCTCTTCAGTATTATGCCAGACAGATGTTCAAGAACTCCTCAGACTTGTTTTAGTCCCTTTCTGGCAATATTTCGTCAGGACAAACTATATATTGTAGCAGTTATGCATAAGGCAATAACATCAGAATTTTCTTTTCCTTCTATGGCATAATCCAGGCGCACTCAAAGGGGTGCATAATTGACAAATAAGAACAGTTTCTCCCTGAACATTCTAGCAGGAAATAAAAATCTCCCAAACGGCTCGGAGACAACACAAACCTTCTGAATGATAAATCGGTGCACTGCTCACAACAAAAGCATTCTCTGCATGCAGTAAAATGAAAGGGCCAGGTTTTGCTCACCATGACAAAGTATGGAAGGGAATGCAACAAGAAACTCCCTGTCTGTTGTTCAAAGAAGGCAAGGACCATGCAGGTCTAGCACCTATAGGCACTACTAGCCTTCCCAAGTGGTGCAGGCCTCACAGTCCTCTCTGCATTTCCTGATGCAGGGGGAACACATGCTGCACCCTTGAAGAGAGGTAGGTGCTAGAGCGGCCATGCTCACCCTGAACTCCAGCAGAAATTGTCCACCAGGGTTGGGTGGCTGTGACTGAAAGGCATAATCGAGCCCAAAATGTGTAGTCAGTGAAATAAAGAGCCATTCCCCAAGTCCTCGCTTCCTACCACACATATCTAATGCATGTCTAACCGCAACTACAGTAGGCAAGGATTCCTGTGCACAGGGCACTGCAGTTCTAATTCCAAATAGTTTCATAGGGCCTCACCTTAAAAGAGGCTAGCTTCAACAGGGAGTGATAGCGGATGGAGATAGGTGTCTAAATACATTTGAGGATCTGGGTCCCAGTTACTTAGCATCTTGTAGGGACTGGCCCTTAATGTTCATATTATAAGTACCACTTATAGTGCATGTAACCGCTTTTGTTTTGATGTTTGCTGAGTCAGTTGAGAAGGGAAATTCTAGCAGACAATTTTTAAGAAATTAATCTGAGGGATGAAGCATTCCCTTGAGCCAGGTATAGTGTGGGTAAAACGTGTACAGCGCCTGCCAGTATACCTCAATCCCGACCTACCGCAACTCTGCTATTCCAGAACTAGGCCTCACTTGTACAGGGACTGCCAGTCATACCAAATTGTTTATTTTTATCCTAGTGCTTGTTTCTGCATGGTAAAACCATTGCACAAACTTATTTTTGCAAGTATTGTGGGTTGCTCCTCTCTTGTTGCTTGTGGATACTTGACAAAAACAGAGATGGGGTAACTGATCTTCTAAAACACTTAGAAATCATTAATCCAGAATGGAACAGAACAGTTGGTTTGGGGCTTTTTTTTTCCTTTTTCTTTTTAAATGATCACCTTTGTCAGAGATCTGTTTGAGAGACTTGTGGAGACAAATGGCCCAGAAAGAGACTTTATGGACCAAATTCTGCTCCCTGATGTTTACATGTCATTGCCTTTGAAACAAAGCTAGGTGAACCATCCACAGTTAAAAATGTATTCAGCCAATTTGGTGCCTTTCTGTGTTTGCAAACATGCCCACCAATAGATTTGTGAATTTTACTGAATTGCCTACTATTTGTAACTGATCTACAAAACTTTTCTGTGAACCATTTTCAACCTATGGATTGTTTATGAAATGCTCAGTGTTGGTATATGTTTTTTTTAGAACTCATTCTTCATGCCATGTGATTGGTCACCTAAATCATATGGAAATGTTTCTGTTTCCTAAGTTTTATAAACAGGAGTCCCTAAAGAAACTGTTGGGGTTTTGGTGAGTTTGGACTGTGGAAGGGAGCACCTGAGAGAAGGGAAGCGAAGAAGGGAGAGGGAGGTGAAGAAAGGAAGGTGAGCAAGCCAAGGGAATTTTAGGGTATTGGGGGGGGGTAGAGAATTTTAGGACATTTTAATTAATTTCTTGCCTTCTTTGCACAAAAATGCACATCTGGATATTTGGACCCAAGATTGACAGGTGGACAGGTGGTTGATGTAGGCAGTGTGGTCTGGAGAAATGAGCATAGGATTAGGAGTCAGGAAGTCTGAGCTTTAGCCTTGTCTCTGCAACTAACTCACTGCATGACCTTCAATAAAGCACTTCACCATTCTGTCATAGTTTCCTAGCCTCTAAAAATTGAGACGACAACTAATTCATCTTCAAAACATTCCTGGAGTTAACTAGTGTAAGCGTTAATGTGTGCACAGTGCTTCAAAAAATACAGCACTGTACAAATGTTAAATATTATCATTATTAACCTTTTTTCTCTCTGCTGGGTTTGTAATCTCAGGCAAGAAGCAAAATATAATCCCGTGAATGTGTGGTGGCCATTTCCCACATGTATTCTGCTTCTTGCATTCTCCCATCCTAGTGGTGAAGGACTTCCTTGCCAGTAATGATACAGTGAACCATGGTCTGAGCACAGCCTGGAAAATCTGTGCCCAGTTCAGCTGGTGATAAATGCATGCTATGTTCTTTGAAAACACTTCTCTGACAACAGATTAAGCAGGATGTAGTGACATGTGGAATTATATGCCCTCATCATGGACTGATATCCAGGGTGTTTACCCATGTGAGTCCACAAAGACAGCATTCTCCATTGTCCATTTTCTACTGCCCATTTTACCACTAATAAAGACAGGGTGAAATTCCAACTTCATTGAAGTCAATGGCAAAATTCCCATTGACTTCAGTGGGCCAGGATCTTGCCCTCTGTCCTGCAAAAGGACTCCCTTTGACAATGCCAAGAGAAAGATCTTTCCATTGATCTCCTATTGAAGAAAAACTAATCTGTATGCTTAAGTGGTACAACAACGCAAACAACACAGGATAATGCTGACAGAATTCCACCACCTCAGATATATCTGTGTTCAAGAGCACTGTATTGTGGTTGCCTGTAAGGACTCCATACTTTAAAATACTATGGGTACTTCCACCTGAGTTAAAAAGAGACATAAACCATCCAAAGCATAGGCAGGTTGACGTGGTGGTGGAGTTAACTGCGGGGAACCCTAGCTCGAATATCAAGCAGTGCCATGCCACTTATGGAGAAGCATAGCAGCAGTCTTGCATTGACAGTCTCATAGACTTTAAGGCTAGCAGGGACCACCATGATTATCTAGTCTGACTTCCTGCATATTTCAGGCCACAGAGCCTCACCCATCCACACCTGCAATGGACCCCTAACCTCTGGCTGAGTTACTGAAGTCCTCAGATCATGATTTAAAGACTTCAAGGTGCAGCAAATACACCATTTACACTAGTTTAAACCTACAAATGACCCAGGCCCCTGCTTCAGAGGAAGGCAAAAAACCTCCAGGGTCAATGCCAATCTGACCCAGGGGAAATTCCTTCCCAGCCCAAAATATGGTGGTCAGTTGGACTCTGACCATTTCAGCAAGACCCAACAGACACCTGGAACAGAATTATCTGTAATAACTCAGAGCCATCCCCATCTAGTGTCCCATCACAGGCCATTGGAGATATTTTCTGCTAGCTGTCACAGATTGGCTACATACCATTGTAGCAATTTCATCCTACCATCTCCTCCATAAACTTATCAGGTTTAGTCTTGAAGCCAGTTAGGTTTTTTGCTTCCACTATTCCCCTTGGAAGGATGTTCCAGAACTTCACTCCTCTGATGGTCAGAAACTTTTGTCTAATTTCAAACCTAAACTTGTTGATGGCCAGTTTATATCAATTTGTTCTTGTGTCAACATTGGCGCTTAACTTAAATAACTCCTCTCCCTCCCTGGTATTTATTCCTCTGGCGTATTTACAGAGAGCAATTATATCTCCCCTGAGCCTTTGCTTGGTTAGGCTAAACAAGCCAAGCTGTTTGATTCTGCTCTCATAAGGTAGGTTTTCCATTCTTCTGATCATCCTAGTAGCCCTTCTCTGCACCTGTTCCAGTTCAAGTTCATCTTTATTAAATATGGGAGAACTGCACATGGTATTCCAGATGAGATCTCACCAGTGCCTTGTAAAACAGTACCAACACTTTCCTGTCTCTACTGGAAGTACCTCGCCTGATGCATCCTAGGATCACATTAGCCTTTTTCATGGCCAGATCATATTGGCGGCTCATAGTCATCCTGTGATCAACCAATACATCCAGGTCGTTCTCCTTCTCTGTCACTTCCCACTGATAAAATTCTTGTTGTTAGTCCCTAAATTCATGGCCTTATGCTTTGCATTATTAAATTTAATCCCATTTCTATTATTCCAGTTTACAAGGTCATCCAGATCTTCTTGTATGATATTCCGGTCCTCCTGGGTATTGGCAATACCTCTCAACTTTGTGTCATCCACAAATTTAATTAGCACACTCCCACTTTTTATGTGAAGTCCATTAATAAAAATATTAAATAAGATTAGTTCCAAGACCAGTCCTGGAGGAACACCAATAGTAACCCCCTCCAGCCTGACAGTTCACCTTTCAGTATGACCAGTTGTAGTCTCCCCTTTAACCAGTTCCTGATCCACCTTTCAAGTCTCATATTAATCTCCATCTTCTCCAATTTAACTAATAATTTCCCATGTGGAACAATATCAAATATCTTACTGAAATCCAGATTAATTAGATCTACTCCATTTCCTTTATCTAAAAAATCAGTTATCTTCTCAAGGAAAGATATCAGAGTGGTCTGGCATGATCTACCTTCTGTAAAACCATGTTGTATTTTATCTCAATTATCATTTACCTCTACATCCTTAACTACTTTCTCTTTCAAAATTTGTTCTAAGACCTTGCATACAATTGAGGTCAAACTAACAATGCTGTAGTTTTCCGGATCAACTTTCTTCCCTTTCTTAAAATAGGTACTATATTAGTAATTCTTAGTCATAGGGTAAGTTTTACAGATTCATTAAAAATCCTTGCAATTGGGCTTGCAATTTCATGTGCCAGGTCCTTTAATATTATTGGGTGGAGATTATCCAGGCTCCCTTCATTTAGTCCCATTAAGTTGTTTGAGTTTGGCTTTCCGTCTGATGTGGTAATTTTTACATCTATATCCTCATTTCCATTAGCCACCCTGCCATTACCCCTAAGGTCATTAAACTTATTAAAAACGGAGGCTAAGTATTCAATTAGGTGTTAGGCCATGCCTAGATTATCTTTAGTCTCCACCCCATCCTCAGTGCTCAGCAGTCCCACTTCTTTCCTTGTTTTCTTTTTATCTATATAACTATAAAGCCTTTTACTATTGGTTTTAATTTCCTTTACAAGGTCCAATTCTGCTTGGCTTTCGGCAGTTTTCACTTTTTCCCTATATTTTCTGACCTCCAGTCAAGAGTGGATGTTACCATGACACAATCTGGAGGAAATGGTGTTTGTTATTGTTGCTCCAAAGCTCCTGGAAGATTCAGGTGACACTAAAACTCCACATGTCGTCTGTGGTCGGAGTTAGAAGTGGCCTTTTAGTTAAAGCTGCTGAGAAGCAAATCTGCCAGTCCACAGGCAACATGGAGAGCCTGACCATTAAAATGAAAACAAGATGCATATAAGACTAAAATCCCTTCTTGTATTGGATCAGTTGACTTCAATGGAATTTCCTCCAGGTTTACACTAGCAATGCTGAGTAGAATTTGACCTGTTGTGGTGCGCTAGGTGACACAGATGCTAAGCACTTCCTCAACATTAATGTTGCTTGAAACTAAATTTTGGTGTAGCTTCCATGTAGTTCATTAATTTCTACAATACATTTACCAAAAGCCCAGGGAAAGGAAGAAAGGGAGGATTTTTAATAAGATCCCTTTTTCTTGTGGTTCTGATTCACATATGCAATGAGTATGATGCTAAGCTAAATCCATCCAGCATGGTAGGAATTTTACCTAGCACCACTGGCAGGCATTTGGTCTGATCCAGCCCCATAAACCCCACCACACAGCAGCTAATTGAACACACTAACAGAACACACTGGACACTCAAGCTACACTCCTGTGGATTTGGGGAGAAACAACACCTTTAAACATTCCTGCTTCGGTTCCCTTGGCAACATACATAACAACTCAGTAAAACTATGGGTTTCTATTTTCTTAACCCTTCAGGACATTGACTGAATGAATACTTCCTTGAGGAAATAGTTCAGTCAACCAGATATACTCAAACACACTTAAATTCAGCAGTCCTTTTTTCTCCTTAAAAAAACAACAGTTGAATTCTACATTGCACTGATCTTTGCCCCTAGCTTCAAGGGTTGAAGCCAAAGAAGTGTGCTCACCATGAATACCATGCTCCATCGAAGACTGCATGAAAAATATGCACCATAAAAAAGACTTCAAACCATTAAAATTTCAGATAATTTCTTTTTATGAATTTGCTGGAGAACTGAGAACACCTGAGAAAAAATATATCATAATAATTTGGAAAAAGAAGCAAACAACAATCACTCTCACATAAGAAATGCATTGAGTTGCACTATCAAAACAAACAAAAATCATGGTATTATATAATATTTATATAGAGTAGAAAGCAGATTATTGATAATTGTTATAACAGTAATAAATAACTGTTTTACTGTGATTCCTCTGAGGATCGCAAAGCACTTTACAAATATTAACGAGGTAAGTTTCACACCATTTTTGTGAAGTATGCAGGGTTCACTCTAAGGAGCACTTCATTCACCACTGAAATGCAGCCATTTCTACTGTGAAACAAATCAGCTGTTTAACAGCACACATTAACATCCCACAGTAATTGGGACAGGAATGAAGAATTCCCTGGTGGAATGCATATACAGTATGATGAATTTGATTTCACGAAGAGCCTCCCCTCCCCCAAGTGTTAACTCCCATACTTTACAAAGAGAGCCATGGATTGGTAGCTGTGGTTAGGGATCATTAGTGATCAGACCTAATGAACAAATCCTACAGAGTTCAGTTCATAAGGGGGTTATGCAAACTAAATCCTGCAGCATTTGTTTTCAAGGGCTAGGATTGGGCCCTTCCCTGCTGGCTTTCCTGGAAATTCATGTTTGTAGCATTTATGACCAAGTTAATGAACAACACATCTCCAAGAGCCTTTGGCCCTGCAGGCATCAGGTTACCTGTAGCAGCCATCTGAAAAGAATTCACCTTGGGACATAAGGCATACAACACGTGACCTAACCTACACATATACCAACACATGCTTATTAAAATAGAAAAACACATGCATTGTGGTGGCTACAACATTAAACCATGGACCAAGAAGGTTTCTGTACAACTGAAACCGCTTCCGCAGTATGATTTTTAGCCCTCAGTCCCTAGCCCTATTCCCTCACTCCTCCCTAACCCTGACTTTTGTTATTTTCTGAAGGGACAGCTATACTCCTTGGTCAGAGCTTCAGTTCTCTATGGGGCAGGTTGCCCATCTTGTAGCTTCAGGCAGACACCAGAAAGAGCCATTGCGCCAACAAAGATATTAAAGAATATTTAAGGGGGCAAGAATCCTCCTCCCTCACTGGGTCAGCTAGACTGTGGAAACATTTCACCCCTGCAGCAGCAGCTCCTGTGGAAAGCACAGGGGTAGAGATGCCCCATCAGTCTGAGCATACAACTATTGCTACAGATTAAGCAGCATCCCTGCTCATGTGTGGTTGCTAGGGCAGCCTAGTTCCCTAGCCAACTACTGTACTAAGGTTTAATTGGCATCTGTCCATCTATGCTTAGTTTGGGAACGAACCAGAAAGGGAACATTTTTCCAGGCTTACTTGTCCATGGAGGAGTAGGTGTTAAAGTCAGGCGGCTTCCTGTCCCCTAAAAACCCTCATGGCTTGTGGGAGGAGTGGCCCTTACTAGGGTTCTGCAGCCCCAGTATTAGAGACTGAAGTAAGGTTCATATGCCTTAATAGATATTCAGGCACTACCACCACATAAATGTCAAATAATAATGATAACAAGACTTTCTGGGGACAGCTATGCTCCAGGAGGGAGGGGAGTGAAGCCTCACTCCACTTAGCATCAGCAAAGCTGAGAAGAGATCAGACCTGCCCTCTGAGCCCCAACTGATGAGGGGACAGACAGAGAACAGTAGCTGCCCTCTTTGCCCCCAGAACTCTGACTGATTAGAGAGCTGGTAAGACATTCCACTCCCTACATCCTGCTGCCAGCTCTCTTCCCGCTGGAGGATATGAATGCCACTCACATGGAGAGTTCATGACAGGGGCATGTGCTTCTACTGCAGAGACGCAACAGAGCCTGAGCCCAGCTAGCAACTTGGGTTTGTGACTAAAAGAAAGGAGGGGCTCTAAGCTGGGGCTACATTTGGTGGATGGAAGAGTAGTTTGGAAGGTCTTCAATTGATTAAGGGCTTTTTTTGATTAAAGTATCCAGGATTTATTGCATTGAGGTCTCATGGTATAATTTCTATGGCTAATTAACTACATGCATTAGTCCCCTTAATTGTGCCTTTTAACAATGTTTTTCTTAGCTTCACAAGTACCGGATAAAGATACTGAGATACTGTTTTAGTTCCCTGGTATAGATTCCTGCCTCCCCAATGTCTGTAGGATGGTCTTCACTCCAAGTCAAGTGGCTGGTAATTTGGGACAACCCAGATAAAATGAAGAGTCTCCATCACTCCTCCTAAACCACCAACACAGCTCCCTGCACCATCTAAGTGCTCCCCAGAGGTCTCTAATTTAAGAACTTATCCAGCTTGAACCATAAACTTAAATAAATAAATAAATGAAACCCTTCCTCTCAGAGATACCATGCTCCTGAGGATGGGAGGAAATATGGGCTTGTGTTTCAGACAAAGAGTCAGGAGGGGGGCATACATTCTATTTCCTGCTCTGCCATAGATGTTTTGTGTCACTCTGGAGAAGTCATTTACTCACATTGCTTCAGTTTCCTTATCTGTAAAATGGAATGCAACATATTCCAAGACTAAATGAATTAATGTTCGTTCAGTTCATGGAGCTCTTCAGGTGAAAGGTGCTATAGATGTATGCAGTGTGCTGCTCAGAACCCACATAAATGGCACATTAGAAATAACTACTTAGCTGACAAGTTAGATTGGGACCGAACCAGAAAGCGAAAAAGACAGGATCTTTAGAGCCCACAGGTCTCCTCCACAAACAATTCTCACCCCCACAAACGTTGTATAGTTGTGGGATTTTGAGAAGTTTTGATAAAAACTGATTTTAGGGTTTTTCTAACAGCAGGTTCTCATCAGTGAAGTCTGTCTATCACTTAGACCCTCTAGTGATGATTGCTGTCGACATAACAGATAAACAGTGGGGATGTGTCAAAATCTCAGCCTTGATACGGTCCCTTTGTGCTGCTCCAGCTAGACAGCTTCTCTAGTTCCCAGCCTGGAGGGATCCCTGAGAGGAAGGGATGTGTGGGATAAGAAAAGGGGCACGGGTGTAATACTCTGTTTGTCGACGATCCCAAGGGTACCATTACAAGGTAGTGTAACAGCACAGAGGCTGTTCTAGGTGACTCTGGGTCACCACCCCAGCCTTAGGAATCAGGGAAACACAAAGATGACTTCAACCCCTGAGGTTGCATCATATGTCAAGTGTAGTTGGGGCAGCCTCAGGATTCGGGTCCACATATCATTTATTTATCTGTTCACTTTAATAAAATAGGGCTGATTCTAACTAGAGGGTCTGAGATTAGTTAATGGATTGGGACACTTGTTGACTGGACTAATGTATGTAAGTAAATTTACTCCAGATTCTGTCAGAATCATTTCTTCCCTGTAATTGTTGTAGGAAGCATGAACATTGTGTTTACAGTGCCAAAGTACAGCTCAACAGACATAGTAAACGCTGTACACATGCTTTACAATGAAAGCAAAAGAAGGTGTTAAATGCAATGTAATATTAACAAACAGTCACTAGCCTAACTCCTCAGCCATTCTAGAGCTACCTAAAACCCCTGTTGCCACCCAAGAAGCCTTGTCATCAGTATGCAGACTTCAGCCTTGCACCTACTTTTTTTTAAGCACTTCAGTCCTGAAAAATGACAGCCAAGAATTTGGCCTTTGTTCAATATATCAAAGGGTAGCACGTAGCTCTTCACACAGTCCCACAGGACATACAGAACTCTGTGACTCATTCTATACAACCTTTCACTGGAGGAATGTGCATGCGATGAAGTATTTGTGATACTAATTAAAGATTAGAAAACTCTCATTTAAAACAACACTAATTTGCAAGATATTGGGGTGAGGATGGGGAAATGAGATTTTTTTTCTCTCCAAGTTGACAGTAAGGGCTCAGTTTCTCAATGTAGTTTGAGAAAAAGATTAAAAAATGGTGGCCTGGGTGGGTGAGAACACAAGAATGAGATATAAAACATTTTACCTCAGTGTCCACAAGAGCCCACTCATCACAAACCCCGCTCCCACCCCCACCCCCACCCCCAACCCCAACTTTATTGGCAGTTCAAGGAAAGAGACCAAATACTCGGGGTAGAGAGACTAAACTTTCCTTTCATAAACAGAGCTGTCTGAAAAATAAGAATATTTTTCACAAAACTTTTTTTGTAAACAATGTGTCCAGCTTTCTTGCATCTAATTTCAAAATGTTGCAACCAGCTGTATGGTTTGTTCAAAAATAGGGTGAATTTTGGGTGATAATTTTGGAAAAAAAATCTTCCTTTTTTTTTCCAAAATGTTGACAAAAGACAATTAAAAATGAAATTCTGAACATTTTACGAGCTCTACTTGGAAGTGGGAGCCCAATGTGAGAAGACAAATACATCTGTGACAAATTAGTAGGATATCTGGGTAGACCTGCATAACTCACTCATGGCTAATGCACAAAGCACAAATTGATGCTGATAAGTGCACAGCATTGTGTGCTCTCTCTCCCTGTATGTATAAATCTTGGATATACAAATCAGTTTTGGAAATATTGTTGTCATAGTTACCACTCAGATATCTTTTTGTTTTAACATCCCCTATTTTGTAACGTCTGGGTTCAATTCAAGTTCATAGGGAGCAATGGCACTGAAATTTTCAGAAGTAGCCTCTAGTTTCGAGGGTCTCCATTTTTGAGTGGCCAACTTGACACCCCTTAGGCCTGATTTTCAGAGGTGCTGGGCACCTACAACTCCAACTGACTTCAATGGCCTCAAATGTGATGAATAGATCATATGGCTATGCCTTTTAACATGAAAAAACAAACAGCCTAGTGGCATAATCTATTGCAGTCTATTTATATACAACTATAGTTGGCATAGAAAACATTGCTATGCTTCCACATGCTGAACTCACCTTTGTGAAATACTGTATGTGCCAAACACATCGTCCAGTGTTATTTATTTGTTTGGCTTTGCAGAAATGCTAAAGAGAGTGCCTGTTTATATGCTCTAAGTACCCTTGGGATAACATCCACATAAATCCTCTCTGCAGCAAAAACAATATAAAAATAACTGCGTAGGTCAGGTAACTGAGGAACTCAAATTCTGCCTTCCCCGTTGAAATTCTTCCCCACTTTCTGAGAGAAAAGATGAGTGCAACGTGTTTATATACTATGTTCAAAATGTAAATGTATATAATACATATGTATATTAATACATTAAAAGGATATGTGTCAACAGTGTGCCCTTGTTGCCAAGAAGGCTAACTGCATATTGGGCTGCATTAGTAGGAGCATTGCCAGCAGATCCAGGGAAGTGATTATTCCCCTTTATTCGGCTCTGGTGAGACCACATCTGGAGTAGTGTGTCCAGTTTTGGGCCCCCACTACAGAAAGGATGTGGACAAATTGGAGAGAGTCCAGCAGAGGGCAACAAAAATGATTAGGGGGCTGGGGCACATGACTTCTGAGGAGAGTCTGAGGGAACCTGGCTTATTTAGTCTAGAAAAGAGAAGAGAAGAGTGAAGGCAGATTTGATAGCAGCCTTCAACTACCTGAAGGGGGGTTCCAAAGAGGATGGAGCTAGGCTGTTCAAAGTGGTGGCAGATGACAGAACAAGAAGCAATGGCTTCAAGTTGCAGTGCAGGAGGTCTAGGTTGGATATTAGGAAAAACTTTTTCACTAGGAGGGTGGTGAGGCACTGGAATGGGTTACCTAGGGAGGTGGTTGAATCTCCATCCTTAGAGGTTTTTAAGGCCTGGCTTGACAAAGCCCTGGCTGGGATGATTTATTTGGGGTTGGTCCTGCTTTGAGCAGGGGGTTGGACTAGAATCATATAATCATAGAATCTCAGGGTTGGAAGGGACCTCAGGAGGTCATCTAGTCCAACCCCCTGCTCAAAGCAGGACCAAACCCAACTAAATCATCCCAGCCAGGGCTTTGTCAAGCCTGACCTTAAAAACCTCTAAGGAAGGAGATTCCACCACCTCCCTAGGTAACCCATTCCAGTTCTTCACCACCCTACTAGTGAAAAAGTTTTTCCTCATGTCCAACCTAAACCTCCCCCTCTGCAACTTGAGACCATTGCTCCTTGTTCTGTCATCTTCTACCACTGAGAACAGTCTAGATCCATCCTCTTTGGATGGATCTTTCAGGTAGTTGAAAGCAGCTATCAAATCCCCCCTCATTCTTCTCTTCTGCAGACTAAACAATCCCAGTTCCCTCAGCCTCTCCTCATAAGTCATGTGCTCCAGTCCCCTAATCATTTTTGTTACCCTCCGTTGGACTCTCTCCAATTTATCCACATCCTTCTTGTAGTGTGGGGCCCAAAACTGGACACAGTACTCCAAATGAGGCCTCACCTCACTAGATGACCTCCTGCAGTCTCTTCCAACCCTAATCTTCTGATTCTATGAAAAGTTACCTTTCCAGAGCTCTAGCTGCCTTTGCCATATATTAAAACTGAAATCACAGTAATGCAACCAATAGTAAACTCAGCAGCCTCCTTCCTTCTTCCCTCTTCCCCCTCCAAAAAAAGGTAGTGAGGGGGAGAAAATGTGATCATGTAATGAAAGGCCTTATCACAGGACTTACACTGCCATGGATATTTGTTCTGGGTCAAGTCAGGATGTGCAAAGCTCCACTTTATTGCCCTCTGGGAACAGATGGAGCACACTGTTCCAGCGCCCCAAAGCATCCTCTTCACCCTACCAGCCACAAAACATCTTCACCTCTGTGCAGGCCTTCTCTTTACCACCTGGAATTGATGCGGATTCCAGAAAGGATTCTTTACTTCTTTTCCTCTTCCCATATTGCTCTAGCTGAGCAATAGGAGTAGGAAGACGTGTTAATCTTTCTGGAGTGCAGCACCTGCGAGTGGGGCTGGGTTATAGGTCAAGGAAACTTTACTGTGAGCAGAATGAAAGTTCCTCGAATTGTACTGATGTAATTTAGGACTTTAAATTCCACTTCAGCCTAAGCAGAGTTTCAGCGTACCTGAGTTCACCAAAAGTACATTTACCATACTTGGTAAAAGTTTTAAGGTCTTTGCCCTTTCCCTCAGATATAAAAGATAGGGGGCAGGGGAAAGCTCCCGTTCTGTCTTCTTTTGTTCCCTGGTTCCTTCTGCTTTTAGGATTCCCTGTTCTTGACTCTCTCTTGTCTTTTTTCTTTAGTAGTTTGACAAGCAGGTCAGGCGCACCCACCGTGCTCTGTGTGGCAGTCCTCAGCAGCAATCACTTGCTCTTGAAAGTCTCTGGACCGTCTTATTTCTTTGTTTTTCCTTTTCTGCAGGGAGCATTCACCAGACCTGAGTACGCTGTACACTGTGATGTTGCCTTCTCTTATGCAGGGTCAAGGCCTGAATTGTGCCTCAGAGCTCTCCAGAGTGGGATGATACAGACATGAATCTTTTTAGCTTGTATACTGAATTCTCTCTACTCATGCACAGGTTTAGATACCGTATGTGATGTGATTTTTTTATCAACAGTCCTGGCCCTTTAAAATGCGTCCTGTCTCATGGGAAAGGAATGCCATTTACAAGAACTCATGTTAGTCAAATGAAATTCACCCTACAGGGCAAGAAATCCAGTGCAGGACATGAAGAATTTAAAAGAACCAGGTGTGTGAGTGAGCAGATGGGAACAAATGTCACGTATGTGGCGATGATAGATAGCCATGTGATCAATTGTAGTGCCATATTATAAGTTGCATTTATCATGTACTTTTGATCCCACACCTACAATTTGCCTACTAATCCATCTCTCTGGGACTCACTCCAATATATAAATATTGATGATACATGAATGTGTACACATAAACTCAATTGAGACGACACAATAGTGTCCTTCCCCTTTATCAGATAACTTGCATTGTTGTATAATTTTTATTTCACTCTGTGTGGGGGTGGGGGGTCATGGCTCTTCACTTATTTTAATACTACAAGGACCAGTAAGATATCTGCTTTGCCTCCTAAAGGCCTGGTGTTAAGCATCATCAGAAACTTGAAGATGAGTTGTAAGCAAATTGGTTTGTAGTAGGCTTCTTTGGCCTCCTGTTTCCAATTCCAGTGTGTGGGCAGATGAGTGGAAATCATTTGTTGCTAACCTAGATTCGGAGCTTCCAGTTCACTGCACAAGTGATATACACTTGAAGGTGTTGTCAGTAGGGAGACTTGGCTATGGAAAGTGGAAAGGGCACAGAGTCTAATTCCAGCAACACTCAGTTGTTCTATTATGCTATGGACTCTGGAGGCCTGGTACCAGCTAGAGAGCCAGACCATAGGGCCACAATGTTAACAAAAGTAAAAAACCCACCCCACCCACTCCCAAAAAACCTTTTCAAAGCAAAGGTAACCTGCTGTCAGCCAGTGTTAAACAGATCAACCAGAGTTCAGCAGGTATCCTAGGAAAAGTCTCCTCTGTTGATGAATTAGTTTACAGTATAGATTTATGAGAATATTCTAACCTTCAGTGGATAATTTTAAATGGATTATTAATCAAGCACAGGTAGGGGGCCAGAAAAAGAACACCATTTTTTGGCTTCAGTAAATCAAATAATTATTTAGTAGCTAAATGCTAAAACTCTGTATTAAAAAAAAAATCTCATTATGCCTGTTTGATGTTAGATGGTAAAACAGAGCAGAAGAGAAAATATCCTGAAGCCCTATATCATCCTCATTATCTTCACTGGTGAAGTGAGTAAGTGAGTGGAGAGGTGTGAAATTCCAGCAGAGAGGAACATGCTGTTTTAAGAGGAAGTGCTGACATGCAGGCTACAATTAGACAAAAAATGACTGCTGACATTTAAAAATCATTACAGAGAGGAAATTGCAAGTGTAATTATGTCATCATTGACACTGTTCAAGTGTGCTGATGCATTTTTGCTGATCAAAACCAAGGGTTTACATTTGTAAATAGAATACACTTAGCAACGCTATCAATGGAAATGTTCCAACAGAGAACCAAAAAATAACCAAAAAAACCCTAACCTCCCCCGCCCAAAAAAACCCGAGAGCCAAGTCATATTAATAAAAAAAATCTTTCCAGTTAATTTCCAATATTTTATTTTCCACAAAAGCATTTTTTTGGTTTTGTGTGACGATCGGGGTTTTTTTGTTTTGTTTTTGCTCCACCATAGTTGAGGTGGAGCCTTCCATGACTAGCATTAGAGGCATCTTGCTATTTCATCCTGTACAAAGGCAGTCATGACATGTAGCAAAACATGTAAATGTTAAAACTTACTTGGTGAAGAAAAAGCTAATAAACCTCAGTAATGGTGAAGCTCTGGCACTGAATTATTTAAGAAAGTTATATTATTGAAGAAAGCTTTAAGCCACACCACAATTATCAATCCTTTACCTATCAAGTATTAAGGACAATCATAATGTTATTTGACACAGTTCAAAATGGCCAAACCATGTGACACACAAAAGTGTAATTATGGTTGAATTCCCACTATAGGCCTTTTATTTGGACAGTTGTGTATAAATACACTTTATAAATATGTAAGCAGAACATGCTTAGAAAAACACTTGAGGTAAATATAGGAAAAGTGTTTGCTCTTGCAGTAAAAAATCTGTATTTTTTTGTTTCTTCAAATATTGCTCAGTGGACATACAGGCACTTGTGTTGTGTATTCTAACCAGACAACAGTGCAACTGGCTGTGGAGATTAAGAATATAGCAAAATCAATTATCCTACATGGAGACTGACTAATAACAAACTATTCGATGTTATTAACACGGTTATTCTTGCAGGACATAACAGGAAAGGAAGACAAGGAGAATGCCCACATTTCACTTTAAAAGCAAATTCTTCTCTAGGCTGCTTCTGCTCTACCTAGATACCTTCTTTTGTTGGCTTCTTTAAAGGAGGTGAACCTCTTTTTTAAAGAAAGAACTGGAAAGATTTTTTTCCCCTTTGCCTTCTCTTTCTATTTTTCAGTCTTCTGTTTACGTCCTTTGCCTTTGGGAATGGGGTTTCTTAAAATCAGCTTATTAATTTGCTGGGTATCCTCCTGCAGCTAGTGTCTTTCTGACATTGGCTCCATCAGTTTCCATCAGTGTCCCAGTTCTCTAAATGTCAAAACACATATCCATTCAAGTTTAGTTACCAGAATAATGTCAAGTAACTCTTTATAGTCACTGCTTCACCAGAAGAGCTGCTTTTCATAACATCGTTTTATTATCAGATTAAGATTGCAATTCACTATTAGAACTATAAAGAATTCCTTATTGCAGCAGAGTGCCTGCTCCTGTCATTAAGAAGCTAGGTTTCTGTTGTGGCTGTCAATGGCACAGCCAACATTGGGGTGTCTGTGGAGTGACTCCATCATAGTAGCATGACCAAGAGGTATTTTGGATGTGTCTCTGTCAAGGCACAGAATGCTTCAGGGAGCCCTGAAGAGCATATGCCATAGTGGTCACAGCAGTAACCAGTGCACAGTTTATGTCAGTAATATTGCATAAGAGAATGAGAACAGCGGTAGAAAGGAAAATAACACAGCAATGTGTTTGATGTCATAGTATTCACTTGGCATGGTTGTAAAACAGCTTAAAGCAATAACCCCTCTCTTCACTCATTCACTTACTTTCCAAAACAGATTTCCTCTTGGGTTGAAGTTTCCCATGTTTGGCTTTTGTAGAAAGGTGATTTATTGATTGATGAAAATTTAAGGAAAATTCATTTACCCTTTTCTGAGTGAGGCAAGGTTGTGAAAATGATCTCTTTCCCCACTGTAAAATACTTTGCCACGCTTTGTCTTTTTAATTCAAATGGAGTTGATCTTTGAAACAGGTCATGTAACTAACATTCATTTTGGAGTATATTTGAGAAAAACATTGGTTGTTTCATCATCAAGTAATTTGAGATTGACAACACTTCTTTGAGCATTATTTAGTAAGTAACCAATGCCCTGATCCTGCAACGATAACTGTCTGAATGGACTCTTTTACCTGCATGGATCTGCATGGACACAGGGGTCTGCCCACATGGTTTTCTTCTCATGATCAGCTCTTAAGATTTTTAGCTAAGCCTGTCAAAACTCTTTGTGACATATCAATGCATGTTCTCTCCACCCAGCCTGACAAGCACAAGAGTTGATGATCTCCGATTGCTGCTGGGCCAGTTTGTACGATGGAAACAGAAATAACTAACTGAAACACACAGCACACATCTCTCTATGAACCACTGCTATAACATCAGGAATGGGGAAATGTAACCATTGACAAATTGCAGACACTTTGAGTCTGTAGGATCTCTCCGTAAGTTTGTTGCATTCTGCAATATTCTGTAAAGTCTACATTTTCATTTGAAAACAACATTTCAGGCATTTCCCAAGATACAGTCAATACAATACAAACTCAAGAGCTGCTGCTTTGTTAACACAGTCTTATAGAAAACAGTCTACATTCAAACAAGAGAATGAATATACCTCTCTCATACTCCCTTCACATCACTCAAGTGTACACCTTCTATCCTCTCTCATCCCATTCACCTTGATGACATATGAACTTCAAAACCTAACTGGAACAATTTAAATGCTAATACTGAAAATATGGCTGCAGTGTTCTTATATAGTGCCATAGACAAGTGAAGGGTATATTAGCAATGCCCAGTGTAACTAGCAAGGATATTAACAGATTATCATGAAATCAAAGTTATAATCCAATTTTAAGACCTTGGTTGCAATACTAGGAAAAATTACCTTTCAGATTTCATGGTTATTACATTAATAATCTCAGTTTTATATAAGCTTATTTTCTTTACATAGAATAATTCACCATAAGATCTTTGGAGCAGAAGCTGTCATTTACTGTGGGTCCTTTGAGCCCTTTGCTCCCATTGGTGAGCAGTTACTCAGCCAAGTTGTCTTATTGACCTGGCAGAGTTACGACTTGCCAGTCTGGGATAAGGGGTTACCAATACGGGCATATAAATTTGCACAGTGGCCAACACAATAAAGCCTTAACCTAATGGAGGCCTCTTGGGGCTACCATAATATAAATGTTAAATAATAATAATATAATGAATAGAGTGCCTGCTCCATTGATTTCAGTAAAATATGGTGTAGGAAGAATAAATATTCCATAATACTCTGCCAGACTGGCTAGGCTTCAACAGAGCCTCCAATAGAGTTACATTGGGTCTATCGGAACATAATCAGTCACAGAATATATGGAACTTCAGGATGGCTTTCATTTCCATGAGTTTAAGGTGCTGCAACTGCTGGAGCTTTCATAGTGGCTAAGGCAATCACGTGACCATGAGAGCTAAAACAGTGATGCCTCTGTAATGGATTCCTGAACCAGAAGGCCATTCTGGACATAATGGGAATAATTTTAAAGGGAACCTGGGAGGCAGTGACCATGAGATGGCCGAGTTCAGGATCCTGACACAAGGAAAAAAGGAAAGCAGTAGAACAGAGACCCTGGACTTCAGAAAAGCAGACTTTGACTCCCTCAGGGAACTGATGGGCAAGGTCCCCTGGGAGAATAACATGACGGGGAAAGGAGTCGAGGAGAGCTGGCTGTATTTTAAAGAAACCTTATTGAGGTTGCAGGAACAAACCATCCCGATGTGTAGGAAGAAAAGTAAATATGGCAGGCGACCAGCTTGGCTTAACAGTGAAATCCTTGCTCGTCTTAAACACAAAAAAACAGCTTACAAGAAGTGGAAGATTGGACAAATAACCAGGGAGGAGTATAAAAGTATTGCTCAGGCATGCAGGTCTGAAATTAGGAAGGCCAAATCACACTTGGAGTTGCAGCTAGCCGGAGATGTTAGGAGTAACAAGAAGGGTTTCTTTAGGTATGTTAGCAACAGGAAGAAAGTCAAGGAAAGTGTGGGCCCCTTGCTGAATGAGGGAGGGAACCTAGTGACAGAGGATGTGGAGAAAGCTAGTGTACTAAATGCTTTTTTTGCCTCTGTCTTCACAGACAAGGTCAGCTCCCAGACAGCTGCACTCTGCAGCACGGTATGGGGAGGAGGTGACCAGCGTTCTGTGGAGAAAGAAGTAGTTCGGCACTATTTAGGAAAGCTAGACGAGCACAAGTCCATGGGGCCGGATGCGCTGCATCTGAGGGTGCTAAAGGAGTTGGCCGATGAGATTGCAGAGCCATTGGCCATTATCTTTGAAAAATCATGGCGATCGGGGGAGGTCCCGGACGACTGAAAAAAAGCTAATGTAGTGCCCATCTTTAAAAAAGGGAAGAAGGAAGATCCAGGGAACTACAGGCCAGTCAGTCTCACCTCAGTCCCTGGAAAAATCATGGAACAGGTCCTCAAGGAATCAATCCTGAACCACTTAAAGGAGGGGAAAGTGATCAGGAACAGTCAGCATGGATTCACCAAGGGCAAGTCATGCCTGACTAACCTAATTGCCTTCTATGATGAGATAACCGGCTCTGTGGATGAGGGGAAAGCAGTGGATGTGCTATTTCTGCACTTTAGCAAAGCTTTTGATACAGTCTCCCACAGTATTCTTGCCAGCAAGTTAAAGAAGTATGGGCTGGATGAATGGATGGTAAGGTGGATAGAAAACTGGCTAGATGGTCGGGCTCAACGGGTAGTGATCAATGGTTCCATGTCTAGTTGGCAGCCGGTATCAAGTGGAGTGCCCCAAGGGTCGGTGCTGGGGCCTGTTTTATTCAATATCTTCATTAACGATCTGGAGGATGGTGTGGACTGCACCCTTAGCAAGTTTGCAGATGACACTAAACTGGGAGGAGTGGTTGATACACTGGAGGGTAGGGATAGGATACAGAGGGACCTAGACAAATTAGAGGATTGGGCCAAAAGAAATATGATGAGGTTCAACAAGGACAAGTGCAGAGTCCTGCACTTAGGACGGAAGAATCCCATGCACTGTTACAGACTAGGGACCAAATGGCTGGGCAGCAGTTCTGCAGAAAAGGACCTAGGGGTTACGGTGGACGAAAAGCTGAATATGAATCAACAATGTGCCCTTGTTGCCAAGAAGGCTAATGGCATTTTGGGTTGTATAAGTAGGGGCATTTCCAGCAGATCGAGGGATGTGATCATTCCCCTCTACTCAGCACTGGTGAGGCCTCATTTGGAGTACTGTGTCCAGTTTTGGGCCCCACACTACAAGAAGGATGTGGATAAATTGGAGAGAGTCCAGCGGAGGGCAACAAAAATGATTAGGGGGCTGGAGCACATGACTTATGAGGAGAGGCTGAGGGAACTGGGATTGTTTATTCTGCAGAAGAGAAGAATGAGGGGGGATTTGATAGCTGCTTTCAACTACCTGAAAGGGGGTTCCAAAGAGGATGGATCTAGACTGTTCTCAGTGGTAGAAGATGACAGAACAAGGAGCAATGGTCTCAAGTTGCAGAGGGGGAGGTTTAGGTTGGACATGAGGAAAAACTTTTTCACTAGTAGGGTGGTGAAGAACTGGAATGGGTTACCTAGGGAGGTAGTGGAATCTCCTTCCTTAGAGGTTTTTAAGGTCAGGCTTGACAAAGCCCTGGCTGGGATGATTTAGTTGGGTTTGGTCCTGCTTTGAGCAGGGGGTTGGACTAGATGACCTCCTGAAGTCCCTTCCAACCCTGAGATTCTATGATTCTATGAATATTACAATCTGCAGAGTAGAGATTTTTGTTTATAGGGGTAATTGTTACCCCACTCAACTCCATTCAAAGTATATATGGTAATATACGGTTTGTTATACTGCATGAAGAAATAAAGAACTCTGGAAAGAGAATTATTTTCATTTTTAAATTGTTCCTATCTTTCATGTTTTCCTGCATGCAAACAAAATAAAGGGTGAAATGTAGAAATCCAGCAAAATGCTGAACTTTGATGTTAAAAAAACAACCTCCTAGGAATTTTAAAGGATTTGTTATTCTGAGTTGAAGTATCCACCAGATAGAAACCTACGACCAAGGTAAATTAGGAATTCACTCCCTTCTTAGCCTTTTATGTGCCTAGGGTGCCAGATCACAACACTAAAATATCGGAACACATTGGGGTGCCGTCAGTCCTGCCCACAGTGCACCCTCACTCCTCCCAGGCTCTGCCCCAGGTCCCACCCCCTCCCTGCTTGCCCCCCCCCACCGCGCCCTTTCTCATCCCTCGGCCCCCTGCTGGCTTGCTGCGTCCCTCCTCCGTCCCCCACCCACTGCTTGCCTCCTAACCCTGCCAGCCTGCTGCTCGCTCACCTCTTCAACCCCCGCACCCACCACTCACCCTTACAGTACCGACTTCCCTTCTGCCGGGTGGGTGCTCGCCCACCCCCCACCTCTTCCTGCCCAAGCATCCGCCCTTGCTCCGCCCTCGCTCTGCCCCTATTCCACCCCTTTCCCCCAAGTCCCTGCCCAACTTTATCAGGACATCTGGTCGCCCTATATGTGCCTTATTTTGCAGTCTCTTTGCATTAGAATAGCCTTTGCTATGATGCTGCAGTTCTAAAGGGCTGCAGAAAGCTTGCTGGGGATATACTACTAACAGAGATTTCCAAATGCATTATTGATGCACAGGACCTGATTGTCCACACATTTGCACCTTGCACAATAATTTATACTTGTGCAAAGTGGATGTAAAATGCTTCCATTCTGATTTGCTAGTATTTTATACTAATTTTGCACAGGGTAAATGACTGCAGATGATGCAGAGCAATGGGGAATCGGGGCCAAAATATCTTAAATAAAACTTCCTAATGCTGGTGAGAAGATAGTATACTACTGAGACAATCCCTATTATTGAATTAAATCTAGTCCATGCATATGGCAGCAAAAATCTGGAGAGTGAGGGTGAACGTTGAAGTCAATGGCAATATTTCCATTGACCTAAATGGGGCCAGGATTTCATCCCAAATTCCAAGACGGCATATGAAATCTATGCAGCATTCGAGATTACAAGAAATACAATAATCCTGCAAAGCTGAGATGAAGAAAGAAGTAGTGGAAATTGTCTTTTAAAAATGTTTTTAATTTATTTAATTTATAGCTGTTGCATTGCCCAATTATTTCAAGCAAAGAAGAAAACAATATAGTGTCAATTAAGACCTGTTTCCTGTTCTTTTCATTGGACCGATCAATTAATGAGGACAGCCAGGGAGAACAAATCATACCATCCATTGGTCTCTGTTTTTCTAGTGCAAAGTGGAAGAGTCAGACTCCAGTGGCTGAGTTTGGCCTTGATACCTCCAACACTTATGCATATACTTAACTTTAAGTACATGAGCAGCTCCATTGAATTTAAAGTTTAACATGTGTGTAAGTGTCTTCAGGACCCAGGACTAATACAGCTCTCTCTAGCTGCTACATAAGGAAGATAACTTCACCTCACAGTGCTGTGCAGGGAAGATTTGCCAGGCTTAGAGCTGCTTTACGCTGGCGGAATGACACAAAGTGGCCAAAGTATTACCCAGGATCAGGGCCTAAGAATGAAAACGGATTGGACGTGGGGAGATGAGCATGGCTGACAAGGGTGGAAGGAGGAATATAGCTGCCAAATAGTTTTTTAAATGAACAAAACACTTTAAGATGGTGTCAACTACCATCTCAAGGCAAGGTCAGGCAACCAGGTGGGAGGGGCAAGGGGTTATGGGGGGAAGGTAAAACACTGAAAGGCCAGAGAAATGTCTGCCCCTGAACATAGCAAAACCTCACTCCTTACCCCTCCCATGGGGTACAAAAGAGGCGGGATGAAGACCCCAGCATTGTCTTTGGAGTAAGACCTAGCATAGCAATTGATCTGGGGTAAGTGACTGGGAGAAACCTGATGTGGTGTGGGTTTGGGGTTTACGTGACCTTTTATCAATAAATTCAGTTTGTCTGGGTGGCAGGGACAGTCTAAGGGGACTGTCGGTGACTCCATAGTAAAACTGTGATGGTGATCCAGGAGTTCACATTTGTTACTGGCTTGGTGAAATCTAATTATAGAACACACCACCAGTTCGGGGTCTCTGCCCTGTTTTCTGACAGTTTGCCCGGAGCTAGACACTCACAGTTGTGAGCCACTCCAGACAGCGTGACACACTTTAACAACATTCATCGATGCCTTAGTTGTTAAACCTTAAGACATAGATTTCAATTAGTCTTATTAATTATTCAATTAGTCTTAATAATACCGTTTTGGGGTTTTTTTTCCCATCCCAAATACCAAATCAAAACTGAACCTCTGCATATCAAGTTCAGATAGTATAGGTACCTCTGTATCTAGCCTAAGGTCACAACTGCACTCCTTCGCATTGATTAAAACCTATTGGGGGGAGGGTGGGTATCTGTGCATCTTGACATCTGGACGTTCCTCTAAAGCCAGATATTGTCTGAAAATCTAGCTTTTCCCTCATTTCCCCGGTTCAGAACTTTGCAGTGTATTCTAGGGCTGTATGTATATCACATAAGTAGACTGATCCTGCTTTCCTTGCTGACCCTAAACTCCTAGTGCATTGGAGTCATTAGGTCCTAATGAAAGGAATCAGGGGCAGGGAGAGATGGAGGGCAACAGGGAAAGAGATAGTGGTTTGGAGGAAGTAGGACAGAGTAGGACAGGGCATAGGAAAGACTAGGAAGGAGGGAGATGTGCAAAGAAGAGGATATTTTCAAACTAGTATCCAGACTTCTGCAGGCCTTATCTGAACTCAGCTGCTGAACACTTGAATTTCTGAAAACTCCCCAATATTTATTGAGGTTTAACTAGAAAACCAATTAGTTAAATTCAATAATTACATTTAATAATCTTAAGGCATTTAAATAAATTGAACCTGTAAATTTAAATTATATGATTACTTGGGATAATTTAACGGATGATCATTTTCTGAAATTGTTATTCAGTGAGACTTTTTTTTGTCTTGGGGTTTGTTTTCACAGCTGTTTCATAGTAGACAGTGCCTGACAGCACTTTTGATCCTACTGATACATATTTAATATAACTGAAATCAATATATAAAACCTTTTAATTATTGAATCTTAAAAATACTTGTACCTACAAACCTAAAAAGGCAGCAGTATTTGGATGTAACATCAGTTTCATGTGGTTTGCAACAACTGTGTCTGGTTAAACCACTGGTGTTAATTATGTGAGCGTGAATCATTGATAAACCAGGGCTTTATATCCATCACAACAGTGTAGCAGCTTTAGATTTACAGATCCAAATCCAAGGGAGATGGTATAATTCCAACCTCTAGCCTGGCGGAGGTGGCACTTTCAGTGCAATAGATCAGGAGACGTGAGTGTTTTAATGCCAGGACATACAGTAAACCTATTAGAGGCCATGTCCTCTGCTAGTATAAATCAGCAACACTCCATTCATGTCAATGGAGCTACACCAATTTACAGCAGCTGAGTGTCTAGCTAGCCCCTCTTTTTTTCAACTCACCCCTTTTCAGTTTTTTTTTTAAATTAATATGGTCTCTGTTGTCATACTGCTTGTCTATAATTCCTCTTATAATAAACTAGCCACTCGGATTTGATCCAAAGTCATTGATGTCAAATATGGGAGTCTTTCTATTGACTTCAGTGAACTTTGGAATGAGTCAGGGAACAGGTGGATAGATATTACCTGTATAGGGCCTGAATCTCTGCTGACTTATTGTGGGATAAATCAAGAGCAACTCCACACAAAAGTCACTATAGTAAGTTTTACATCCGTGGAAGTGAAAGGATGTTTCACATCACTAAAATCCATCCCCAGGTTTAAAAGGTTGGGACAGTACAATGCTTTTACAGCCTCTGTTTCTAGTCGTTCTGCCAGTTTCCCTCTCTACATTAAGGTGGGGGTAGAAGGCTGTGCAATCTCCATATACTCACAAAGAAAAGTTCACAGCACGGTTTGAAGAACTCTTGGCAACTGATTGATGGAGTGTGTCTTGTTTGAGGCCAGTCACTCCTCCCCCTTGCCAAAAAACACGGGGGCAAATTCACTTCCAGCTACAGTAAATTGGTTCCATCCGATTGTGCCACTAAGTCTAAGGAGTAAATGAGGGAGAAAAATAGTAAATAAAAACAAAATCAATGAACAAGTAAATTAGAAAGTTATCAATTGTTTGCAGGGTTGTTGTGGCCATGTTAGTCCCAGTAAACTAGACTATATTCAATACCAAATATTACCTCATCCACTTTGTCTGGCTAAAGTTGTCAATTGTCAGCCTCAAAAATCAAACAATGCTTTGTGTTTACATCAGACTCTAACACAGCTGCTGAAAATCATTCAACCGAGGGACAGCTAGCTCTCATAAGGTGAAAGTCTGTAGAGGTAGGCTCCTAGAGTAGGTTAAAGAATTCATCTGCCTCTAGATTTTTCTTCCCATTAGGAGAATGTTTAACCTCATACTGAGGAGAGTTACTCTACAGTCGATCACAATAAAGATCCATAAGCCCACCATGCTACTGCAGACACTGAAAGGATGATAGCGCTGCACTTCAGATGCGTGACTTAAATAACACACCATCTTATTCAGACAACCTATTTACAGGAAGCACTTCATGCAGGAGGCTTTTGAAAAGCTTTAGAAGCCACTGTTCCTAGAATATGTTCAAGTACGCCACTGGAGCAGCTGAAGGTAAAATTAAGGAGTACTCGAGTTTGACTCTGTATTGCCCAGCTACAAAACTTGCAGTTGAAAAATGGTATGTTTTCAAAATAATAAATTCTTGCTAAATGCCTTTTGCAAAAGTAAATGGCTGAGGCAGGTTTGAGCTTAGCCTGCACTAAAAGTTCTCTTTCCCCACCTCCCAACCGCTACAGCAGGCGCAGCAGCATAGTGTTACATGTTATAACCTTGCCTTGCCATTCATGCTTAATGTGGTCACAGCTCGATTTCTTGTGGCGTGCTGTGACTTATGGTCAACTTTCATTGCTAATAGGGGAAAAAATCAGCCTGACAAACTTAATATTTCCAGTGAGGCAGGGGTGGAGGAGTGTGTGTGTGTGTGTGTGGCGGTGGTCTGTCCTCAGCAAAGCTTGCAAGGTGAAGCCTCCTTCATTTTACATTTAACAAAGTTTTCCTAAGAGGGGGAGGCAACTTTTCCCCTAGTTTAAGTTCAGCTGCAACTCTCAGCCAGCCACTTCACTACAAGAACGCAGAGTGAGCCATTTGAGCCTTGTGATCTTTCAGCTACACAGCATCCCATTCATCATATGCTTGAGAAACATAATATGTAAAGCTGAGAAAAACAGAAGCTGCAGAGACAAGGAAAATCAATTAGCAAGAAAGCTTGTATAAGAAAAAAGACTTAAGCAAAATCTTCACATGTTATCATTTTGAAGTTTCTAAAGCTTTTATTTATTTATTTTGCCTTTAGATTAAAAACTTTACTGGCCACATTCCAAGTATATTATTTAAATTAGGGTATGGAGATAAGAGACTACTATTTATTCACAGACTAGAGATCATTGGTCATACAGATGGATTTATATTTTCTCCCCATGTAATTTCAGATAATTTCAGCAGGGACCACTTTCAGTACTAAGAAAGAGTGTTATAGTTTGCAATTAGTTTCCATCCTGGAAAGGAACCCATGCAACATAATTTAAACAATACAGTGAGGGCTAGATTCTGATCTCAGTTACACTGATATAAATTAGGAGTAACTTTACTAAAGTCAAAAGAGTTATACCAGTATAAAAGAGATGAAAATCCACCCCAATTAACTTCAAAAGAATTAATCCTCATTTACTCCAGTGTAACTGAGAAAGGAATCTGGCCCTTATTTTTCATGTGGAATCAATTCAGATAGTGACCAAATTCTCTTTTGAGTAACAGTGGTTTAAATATGGAGTTTCTGACTTCACTGGAGTTGCTCCCAATTTGCCACAGTGTAATTGAGCAAATTTTGGCCCAGTGACTATTCAGCATGAAGTTATTGCAATTAATGGTGGCAAGCAGGTGTGGGTCCCATCATACTTCTGCTTCCATAAATCAGAAAATGTATACTGCAGCCTGTTAAAACAGTTCTAAGTGATTTGGGGTACTGCCGTTCAAAATTATTTTTGATCACAATTATTTATCACATTCTAGAAATAAAGCAGACATGTGTAAAGTATTCAGCTCCCTAGTTCATTCCCCAGCCTTATGAATATTTTTTAACTTGTTAATTACTGGAACTTGATCCTCATGTAATACAGGAAATGTGTAATAGTGATACCAATGACCTTACTAAAGTGCAAGCTGTGAATAGCCCTAGTGAAGTTGAGCAGCCTCCAAAGACAAAAATGTTTGTATGCCAGCTATTTAATCCCAATGCAGGTGAATGGCCTTTGAAAAATATTTAAAGCACTTTAGCATGCTAAAGTAAGCTTTCATTATTGGGAAATAAAAAAAAAGTAACATCGCTACAGGTATAATAAATCACAAAGAAAATTGTAATATCCATTTATACAAAAGTCCAATTTGCTGGTTACAACAGTAAATAACTAAATATTCAGTTTCTGTCCCTAAAGTTAAAATATCCTTTATTTTACAAAATAGTCTAAAATAGTAAAACAGAGTGAGTAGTAAATAATTCACTCCTCAAATGTTGCTGCTTTGTTATGTTTACTAGCAGATTGTAAACATTTTCATATTTATTTGTCATTCAAAGTTTTTCATTGTTTTTTCCCTTTATATGAATAGCTCACAAATAGTTCATTGTGAATGTGAAATTCAAACTTTGTGCTGTGTTGCTTCCTGTTTTCCATTAGGCTATCAATTGTATGATCAGAGCTTTAGTTAGTTACGTATGTCACATGATATTGCTTCCTTACCATGATTAGCTTATGTAATTTACAATGTAAATTTCTAGTACTACTCTTAAAATTGGAAAATATAAAACTATTCAAGCTGGAACTTCACTACTCACAAATATTGCTATGAGTACAGCTTAACTGTTTGGGTGTTCACAGATGGCAAACATGAAAGGATCATAATGAACATAGGCTACTCAATGTTTGTTTATGAATTAAAATATATATTTTAGGAAAACAGTTGCCATGATTAGCTCAGCTCTAATGATTAAAATAAGAAAGCAATGATATGGTACAATAATTCCATTGGGAAGTTCTGTTGCCATTACTGAAGTGTTCTGTGTCAACCCTCTTCTAGGTACCTGTTCCTCTGTAGCCCTCCAACTAAAAAGTACACTGATCCCTCTCCTATTTATGCCACTTTTCTGCTTGTTTCTTTCTTTCTTTTTTTCCTACCTCAGTGCCTCTCTGATATCCACTTTCTTATTTCAGACCTGAACTGGAGGGATATTGAAAGTCAGTAGGCAAAACAGAATAGTCCTGGAAATTTTGCCTGAATCAGGACTGAGAAAAAACTGACAAGGGTTTTCTGAATTAGGTCCAATTTGAATTGGAGGTGTTCAACACCTCTTAGGATCAGGTCCATTGTCACCGATGTCCATCATGCTGCTCTTTGACTAGAACTGAGCAAATAGTTCCTATCAAAGAAGAGATTAGATTAACATAGCCTCTCTCTTGAATTGTCTATTATCTCTTGAATTGTCCCCTGCTCGGACCAGGAGGAGCTGAGAAAGAGTTGGGGTATGAAGCCTTGATACCAGGGTAAAAAAAAAGACAGAAGGAAAGAGACCTGCAGGGAGGCTTTGCAGTGAATCCAGAGAGGACACAGTAACAGAGAAGACTTGGGAAGTGGCTCTTCACACCAGCCTCATTGCATGGCCTGGCTGGAGCTACTTGCAGTGAATGGAAGAAGCATGTCTAAAAAGCAAGAGGCTTGAGGAAATGTCAAGCAACAGGACCTGGGGTTTACGGAAAAATCTGTTGAACCCAGCAAGGGGCTGAAAAACCTGTGCAGTGGGGGAAAGAGGTTTTGATTTAAGCTGACATTTGAACAATGGTGTTGTTTTAATACCCCAGGCCCCTACAAGGGGTGTTATTTGATACTCAGGAGACAGAGCAGCCTTTGAGAAGCCCAACAAGGGAAAATGGAGGCAGTGGCAGGATTGGGTAAGACCCTGTCACAGTGCCTCTTGAAATCACTTTTCCCCAGCATCAATAATCATTTACTCACATCCCATGAATATTGTCTAATATTCACTTATTTGCTGGTTCCATGAACATTCCTGACAGTGAATTCATTTGCCTGAACACTTACGGAAAATGAACACAACAGGGGTGTGAACACAGGTGCTTAACTCTCTCCCTGATGTATACTCACACGCATGCTGCTATATTCCTGCCTGTGTTCAGTATAATGATAGTCTGATGATTTTTAGTGAAATCAACTCAACTTGATTACACATCTCAACAGATTAGTGCTTCTGAAAATGTAATAATAGGCAAAGTCCTGATCTTTGCATGAGGATCAATCCTGCAAGTAAATGATGAGCCCCCAAATATCAAGTGGCTTTCCTGAAATGTACTGTCAGAGATCGCTGAGGGTATCTTCGCATGTAGCACAATGTGAACAGGGAGTGCACCCCTTGCTACAGTCCTTTCTGGCATGCAACGTACTCTCCCTATTGTGCTGGTTCTGCTCTATTAGCCAGTGCAGGGAAGGGTGGGTGTGAAGGTCCTGTCCTTTCTCATGCTCTTTGGTTCCCTGTACTCCCCAGAATGTTTCTATCACTCAAACACATCCTGTGACCCCAATAAGAACCAGTCAAAAACTGGCCTTGAAAGAGGATCTCTAATAGCAAATAATAGTTAATCCTCTCATTTCCACAATCAATAGGAGATTTCAGGGATCTATAAGTTTTGGTTCAGTAGCAGACTAAAGTAAAGTAAAGAGTACACAAAACTGCCAGTGTCTTTTGTAGCTAATAAGCCCTGGCAATTTTCAGAGTGGCTGAATTGCTGCTGGGTAATATTTTGGCACACATCTCTTGTCCTGGACCCTGCAGGAAGAAAAACAAGGCACCAGAAATGTAGTTTAATTAGGATGCAACTTTCGTATGTAACACATCTGGGAACTATTCGACAATAACTCCTCCAGTGCAAGTCATCCCTTTGTAATCCGTTCCACCTTGGGGAGGGTTGACCCCATTAACTTGGTTCCAGTACCATTGCTGGGATCCCAGACCTTCCTTTGTACAAGGGTTAATGGGGTGGGGTAGAGAAGGTTATACCAGGCATTAGAAGCCCAACCTCATTCTCCACCTTCTTTAGGAGTGGCCTTTTCCTAATCCAATTCCAATTCTGGTTTATCAAGGAAAGCCTGGGCACCTGCCAAGTAGCAACAAAATTAATTTTATAAACTAACCAACACACCACCTCCCTGGGCTGCTATGAGACAGGTGAAAAAACTCACCCTTGCCCAGGCTAATCTGGCAGCAAGGGAAAAATACCTTCCCAGTACCCAAGAAGCAACTAGCATGATGCAGACAGCAAGTCCCCAAAATCCAATTCTAATATAAACCTAACAAGATGGAGGATGGAGTTTTTCTTCCTGGTGCAGATTGCCACTCACTTGGGTGTGTGGGAGCCAAGAGGTTTATGCCACACGCTTCTGTCTAACCAGTCAGCCACATAGCCCCAACCTCCTCCAGTCCAGAAGGAGATTGAGTGCCCACCATGAGGTAAGAAAGGTGCAATACTTAAAGGAACCAAGGGTTTCTTCCCCTGCTGGCCCAAATAAAACCTCCTCACCTGTGAGCTTGTGGGAGGAGCAATTTAATCAGAAATGCCAATTTGCTGTACTAAACAATTTCAGGGGTCATCTTTTCATACTAAGGCATAAATGAAACTCTAATCAAGCACCAGAAAGATAGTTCAGAGTAAACTGAAAATAATCTGTACTTACAGTCTGATCCTACAGTTCTTACTCACATGAGTGTCATTTAGATTTAGTGGAACTACCCCCATGAGTGAGGCTACAGAATTGGACCCTTGATGTAAAAGACTTTTTTGAATCCCCTTATTGAAACTATTTTAGTCCATTAAGGATCACCAATAAAGAGATTATGTTGTACTTGAAATTTTTTAATGCACAAGAATTCTCCAAGTCTTCTTGTGTTATGGGAATCAACAAATGCACAAATTCCCTATTAATTTTTTGGTATTCAATTTTTTATCCATTTCAATAATAATAGCATTACTAATGTGAGTAACACATTTAGATGCATCAGGTTAATTCTTCCGTAAAGTGCTCTATCCCATTATTTAAAGCTGATTCTGAGTAATTTAGGCCCAGACCCTCAAAGATATTTAGGCTCCTGACTTCCACTGAAATCAAAGTCTAAACAGCTTTAAGGATCTGGGCCCTAGAGCCCAAACCCACATCACTGATTTCAAATGGAGCAGGGTCAGGCCCATTATGTTTTAAAAGATATTAGAGCTGGTTCGAATGTATTTTTCCATGGAAAATTTTAGCTTTTCAATGAAAAACTGAAAACCAAACCATTTCTGCTGAAAATTTCTAGGCAGATATGCCCCTGCAGCGCTTCATAGGAGTTGTAGTTCAGACGCCTCATGCCCCCATTCTACTGCATAGGCCAGGCTGTCTGTCTGTCTACTACATATTCCATGAGGTTCCATGGTTTCCCTACCTGCTGAGTTGCTGTAATGCAGCATTAGAGTCATATGGCCAGGGTACATCCTCAGAGGTATAGTCCCTTAGGGAGTCAAACCCATAGAGGAAAATGGGGACGAGACCCCCACATTAGAATTCCCATGAGAGGCTGCTGTGGCATTTCCAAATCAAAGTATTCAGATATTCAATTTTTTGGTGAAAAGTTGAAATTTCCATGGCAAGCAGATGCTTTTTGTGAAAAAATTTTAGACGAAAACCCAATGTTCCCTTTGAAGAACCGTTTTGATGGAAACATTTTAACCAGCTCTACAAGGTGTTACTATAAGTGGGTTTTAGTTTCCTGTTCTGCATCACCACCGACTTTCATTGTGCGACAATGTCAATGTATGTCACTGGACTTTATGATCACATTATCAGGTCAGCCAATGGAAAAGAACAACTTACCTGGATTTTGCTGAGATGAGCATCACAGAACAAGTCAATAGAAAAGAAGAATGAGTCTTCTTGTCTTATTGCATAAGCTAGAAGTAATCAGCAATTTATTTGTATTACTTTGACCATAAAAAATAGAGCTTTAAACATGGAAAACCAAAAGAACAGTAGTAATACAAAAGTTAATTCCTCTTACTGCATTCAGAGTTTGTTAAGGTTCAGTCTGTTAAAGAAAGGAAATTCAGGGTCAAAGATCAAACCCCTTTCCCAGTGTCTAGTCACAACGGGATGCCATCCTTAATTCTACCCAACTGTGTCATATTGGGGCCAAATATTGGAGGCTTGATCCTTAACTTTGAAGTTCCTTTCTTTTGTGGATTTAAGCCAGAACCACAACATTTTTTTGAAACGCAGTCTCTCGGTGAATTGAATGTTGTTTTCTGTGTGAAAGTAAAATTGAATACAAAGCTTTTCACACTTCCATGAGGGTAGCTTTAAAACTATCTTTGCCCCTTTATTTCTCTTCATATTTTCGTTGGCCCTAGTTATTTCATTAAAAATGTAGGAAATCAAAGTCAAAAGATCTTTTTTTTTAAAAAAGGAAGTGCAGATACTGATAACTGTTCCTCAAATATTTTCTGTCATTTTTATAAATGCTTTCCAGATTTGGGCTTGACATCCTTACAGATTTTATGATTGTTTCGAGGCTTATTCAAGTAACACTTGTCTTTACTTTGGCCCAGCTCATTAATATTATGATTTCACTATTAATCCTTTTCAAGAGTTCTCTTTGGAGATATTTGATATGAAATAGAGGTTTTGGGGGTTTAAATAAAATTTAAACAAAGACATTCATCAGAAAATTTAATTTGCATGTGTATTCACTTAGCGAATGTACTGCACTAATGGCTCAAAATGCCTATTGACTTCAAAGATAATTTTGCCTAAATAAGAAATACAAAATATACTAATAAAATGTATAAAACGTAACAAACTCTTTCCATAAAACTTTGCTTAAATCCCAAGCATTTTATATATGAAGACTGGGGTGTCTGATATGAAGGGGGTAGTTCTTGGTCAGAAAAAGCCTCATATCCTCAAATATTATGGCACCTAACAAGTAAGATTGTTGCAATATTCCTTTGGGTGCTACTTCCCACCCACCGATAGGATGAATCCCATATGCCCACAGTATGGGTTGCAAATCAATGTACACACATAATTCATTTAGCAGCTTTGTTCTCACTGCATTCCTTTTACCCCCACAATGAGGGTTTGTGGTGTACACAGAGTAATGAATAGGAACAAAAGAGTCCATGATGTTGGAGAAGGTAGCCATGTTAGTGGAAAACATGGAGTCAGTGGAGTTTATGTGGGGAGGAGGAGGACAGGACAGAGAGCTACAGAGAAATCTGGGAGATGAGAGGTCACTGAAAGGACTGCCGGGTATGACGGATGTGTAAGGGAGCGTGAACAATGTTACAAAAGAGCGAACGCCGTGGCGAGCTGTTCTAAACCTGGAGACTCATAGATGTTGATATCACGCAGGATGAAGGTGAGGGATTGGAATGAAAGCAAGAAGAACAGTAAAGCATTGAAATCAGAGAGGGCAAGGATGATGATAGAGTGTAGTGATATCAAGTGAGAGTAAACAGAAGAGCCATATGGCATGCACACCCAGAGCAGGCAAAGATGTTCAAGAAGTAAGAGAGGAGATGGAAGCAAGATTGTGAGAGCAGCACTCCACTGTCACCATTGTCACTACTGTAGCAGGGAATAATAGTCACAGAAATTAGAGATTGGATATTAGATCACCCACTCTATTGCCTAATGTTCAGACTTATGGCATTAGTAGTGAGCAAGGTAACTGCAGCTTCAGAAACAAGTACGAGAGTTAGATAATCCTGCATAAAATGTTTGAGCATTGCTGTTGTATAGATATGTCCTGTGTTGGGGTCTTTTTGTTTTTAAACTTTGTGCAATACATAAATACCTCTACAAGTGGAAATACTGAATACATGGATGAAGCTTTCCATGAACATTAAAAACATAAGAACAGCCATACTGGGTCAAACCAAAGGTCCATCTAGCCCAGTATCCTATTTTCCAGCAGTGGCCAATGCCAGGTACCCCAGAGGAAATTAACAGAACAGGTAATTATCAAGTGATCCATCCCCTGTTGCCCATTCCCAGCTTCTGGCAAACAAAGGCTAGGGACATGATCCCTGCCCATTGTGGCTAATAGCCATTGATGGACCTACCCTCCATGAATTTATCTAGTTCTTTTTTGAACCCTATTATAGTCTTGGCCTTCACAATACCCTGTGTCAAAGAGTTCCACAGGTTGACTGTGCATTGTGTGAAAAAAATCCTTCCTTTTGTTTGTTTTAAACCTGCTGCCTATTACCGGTAATTTCATATGGTGGCCCCTAGTTCTTGTGCTATGAGAAGGAGTAACTAACACTTCCTTATTTACTTTCTCCATACCACTCATGATTTTACAGAACTCTATCATATCCCCCCTTATTCATCTCTTTTCCAAGCTGAAAATTCCCAGTTTTATTAATCTCTCTTCATATGGCAGCCATTCCATACCCCTAATCATTTTTGTTGCCCTTTTCTGACCCTTTTCCAATTCCAATATATTTTTTTTGAAATGGGGCGACCACATCTGCATGCAATATTCAAGATGTGGGTGTACCATGTATTTATATAGAGGCAATATGATATTTTCTGTCTTATTATCTATCCCTTTCTTAACGATTCCCAACATTCTGTTCGCTTTTTTGACTGTTGCTGCACAATGAGTGGATGTTTTCAGAAAACTATCCACAATGACTCCAATATCTCTTCCTTGAGTGGTAACAACTAATTTAGACCCCATCATTTTATATGAATAGTTGGGATTATGTTTTCCAGTGTGCATTAATTTGCATTTATCAACATTGAATTTCATCTGCCATTTTATTACCCAGTTACTCAGTTTTGTGAGGTCCCTTTGTAACTCTTCAAGTCAGCTTTGGACTTAACTGTCTTGAGTAATTTAGTATCATCTGCAAAGTTTGACACCTCAGTATTTATCCCTTTTTCCAGAACATTTATGAGGATATTGAATAGGACTGGTCCCAGTACAGAACCCTGGGGGACACCCCACTATTTACCTCTCTCTGCTGTGAAAAGTGACCATTTATTCCTACCCTTCATTTCCTATCTTATATCCAGTTACCAAACCAATACCAAAGACATAGGAAGACTCATTGAGAGTTAGAGAAAATTGACACCAAACAACCGATATGGATTGGCTTTTTTTATACTGAAGGCAAAAATGTGCTTGTGAGAAAAGAAAATAAATGGACTGCCTATCTTTTTTTAGTTAGATGTGGAACATCTCTTGATGTTCTTTTTGAAGAGAGGCCTGGTCTGTTATTTATGAAATTGGTTTAATATTTTTTCTCTGTGGCAGTTATACTTGTGTCTACAGGATCAGTACAATATCCATAGCACTATTTAACATGGAAATATTCTCCCACTGCTAAAGGAGATTGCTGGAGAGATGCTTAAGCAGCAGCAAGGGAAGTAAAATACAAGTCATCATGTTGCTGCTGTCTACTTCAAAAAGGGAATAGAATCATTGCAGACAGAATTCCTCTGTAAAAAAATGCCAACACTCAGAAATGGAATTTACTTATCTGTAACTGGGGGTTCTTCAGGATATGTGTTCCTGTCTGTATTCCACACATGGATATGCATGTGCACGAGTCTGAAGATTTTTAGTAAAGCAGTGGCCGTTGGTCTGCACATGTGCAGTTGTTCTCCTAGTGCTCTGAACTGAGGTATAAAGGGTGGTGTGGACAGGAACCTCTTCAAGTTCCTTCTCCTACTACAAATCCAGTTGTGATCCACAGCAGAGGAGAAGGAAAGTGAGTAGTGGAATATAGATAAGGACAATACATCTCAAAGAACCTCCAGTAACCGGTAAGTAACATCCATTTCTTCTTCAAGTAGTTATCCCTATGTGTATTCCACACATGGAAGATTAGCAAGCAAAAGTCAAACAGGAGGTGGGTGTGAGGGTGTAGAAGTGATAGCTCTCTGTCATACTGCTGTCCTCACAGCTGTATCTGCAGCAGAAGACTGGCTCAAAGTGCAAATACTAAGCAAATACTTTGCCTCAGTCTTTAATGAGGCTAATGAAGAGCTTAGGGATAATGGCAGGATGACAAAAGGGAATGAGGATATGGAGGTAGATATTACCACATCCGAGGTAGAAGCCAAACTTGAACAGCTTAATGGGACTTAATGAGGGGGGCCAGATAATCTTCATCCAAGAAAATTAAAGGAACTGGCACATGAAATTGCAAGCCCATTAGCAAGAATTTTTAATGAATCTGTAAACTCAGGGGTTGTACCATATGACTGGAGAATTGCTAACATAGTTCCTATTTTTAAGAAAGGGAAAAAAAGTGATCCGGGTAACTACAGGCCTGTCAGCTTAACATCTGTAGTATGGAAGGTCTTGGAAAAAAATTTTAAGGAGAAAGTAGTTAAGGACATTGAGGTCAATGGTAATTGGGACAAAATACAACATGGTTTTACAAAAGGTATATCATGTCAAACCAACCTGATCTCCTTCTTTGAGAAGGTAACAGATTTTTTAGATAAAGGAAATGCAGTGGATCTAATTTACCTCGATTTCAGTAAGGCATTTGATACGGTTCCATGTGGGGAATTATTAGTTAAATTGGAAAAGTTGGGGATCAATATGAAAATTGAAAGGTGGATAAGGAACTGGTTAAAGGGGAGACTACAATGGGTCATACTGAAAGGTGAACTGTCAGGGTGGAGGGAGGTTACTAGTGGAGTTCCTCAGGGATCAGTTTTGGGACCAATCTTATTTAATCTTTTTATTACTGACCTTGGCAAAAAAAGTGGGAGTGTGCTAATAAAGTTTGCGGATGACACAAAGCTCGGAGGTATTTCCAATTCAGACAAAGGACCGGAATATCATACAGGAAGATCTGGATGACCTTGTAAACTGGAGTAATAATAATAGGATGAAATTTAATAGTGAAAAGTGCAAGGTCATGCATTTAGGGATTAATAACAAGAATTTTTGTTATAAGCTGGGGACTCATCAATTAGAAGTAACATAGGAGGAGAAGGACCTCAGAGTATTGGTTGATCGCATGATGACTATGAGCCACCAATGTGATATGGCCGTGAAAAAAGCTAATGCGGTCTTGGGATGCATTAGGCAAGATATTTCCAGTAGAGATAGGGAAGTATTAGTCCCGTTATACAAGGGACTGGTTAGACCTCATCTGGAATAGTGTGTGCAGTTCTGGTCTCCCATGTTTAAGAAGGATGAATTCAAACTGGAACAGATACAGAGAAGGGCTACTAGAATGATCTGAGGAATGGAAAACCTGTCTTATGAAAGGAGACTCAAGGAGCCTAACCAAAAGAAGACTGAGGGGACGTATGATTGCTCTCTATAAATATATTAGAAGGATAAATACCAGGGAGGGAGAGGAATTATTTAAGCTCAGTACCAATGTGGACACAAGAACAAATGGATATAAACTGGCCATCAGGAAATTTAGACTTGAAATTAGATGAAGGTTTCTAACCATCAGAGGTCTGAAGTTCTGGAACAGCCTTCCAAGGGGAGCAGTGGGAGCTTCAAGACTAAGCTTGATAAGTTTATGGAGGGGATGGTATGATGGGGATAGCCTAATTTTGGCAATTAATTGATCTTTGACTATTAGCAGTACATAGGCCCAATGGCCTGTGATGGGATGTTAGAGGGTGGGATCTGAGTTACTACAGAGAATTCTTTCCTGGGTGTCCGGCTGGTGAGTCTTTCCCACATGATCAGAGTTTAGCTGATCACCATATTTGGGGTCGGGAAGGATTTTTTCCTCCAGGGCAGATTGGCAGAGACCCTGGGTTTTTTTTGCCTTCGAAGGGAAGTTTGAGGGGAGATAAAAGAATGAGATTGAAGACCCACTGAGGTACTGGTTTCACCAATGGTGTGAAGGATCTGATAATAAGTCCCTTCAGAAATCTAGTCACCTTGGAATTAGTGAAGAAAGTGTGGTTCTCTATGCAGGGATAAAAAGCATCAATTGCTGCTAAATGAACCCATAGGGAATGAATAAAGAGACCTGATGTGAAGAGCTTGAATAATTGTAATTTTATTTGCAAAACTACATTTTTTCCCAGTAACTTTTGAAATAGATGCTCGGGCTAAAAGGTCTTCCAGGAGTTTAGCTACAATGTTGAACTAACATTAAAATAGCATAAGTGATATTTTCCTATTTAATTATCTAGGGTCTGGCTTCATTTAACACATAATGAAGTTATAGATCAGAAATTGGCTCCACTGGGTGTGAGATTTCTATCTGAAGAGAACTCTGCTGTTACTCTCATTTCTGTGTTAGTGAAGGCCAAAAAGAATATTTCATAAAATGACATGTTTTGTTAGGGAAATTGGATTAACTATATGGTCTTCTTCTCCCAAACATGTCCCAACCAGAAAAGAGAGGTTCACCTGCCAACAGAAACATCATCCAGAAAACAGATTTATATTAAAATAATTAACAGTTCAGGAAGTTAGAGATTTTTCATTGTACTAGACAAACTAATTTGGAGTAGATAAAAGGAAAATGGTAAACCTGATTATGAGTTTACACCAGTTTTACTTCAGGGTTACTCCTGATTACAGCATAATCCCTGATACTGCACCAACAAGCATAGACTAGGGGTGAAATCTCAGTAGAATGGCTGGGAATTCAGACAGATGCAGTGACTACACACATGGGTCTCAGTGCTGAATTAACACTTAAGTGAGATCAAAATCAGGCCTTTTCACTTTGAAAGCCATTTGAATAACATTTCAATAGTTATATCCTACTCAGTTTAAATCTTTAGACAATAGAGTTGATCCCAACAATTACTAATGGTATATCAGGCTGCACATCCAGTGCAGGCTATTTTATTTTAAAGAAAGTAAAAATGTATTTTTAAAAAAGGCAACAAATCAATATTTCATAGAATATTACAATAATAATAGAATTAGTATTTTGCTGCAACCTTTTCTCCTCTAAAAATATCTGTATTCATAGGAGTAGCCCCGTTTAAGTCAATGTAGTAATTCCCTGTGATAAGGGTTTGGGGGATCAAGTCCTGAGAATAACCATCTGTGTTGCTTATATTTAATTCCCAGATATGGTTGTTCTCCAGTGAGGAGACCACCAACAGATAACCCAAGCTATTTCTAAAGGACATGCAAAGCCACTGACTGCTTAGGTGTAACGTTTGATGGCAGTTGCTCCAAAACTTTGATTTAATCCACCACTCTCATCAGGACCACGGGATCCCTTGTGCAAATTCCAGCTGGCATCTTAGCACTGAGACTGCTTGACAACTGGTTACAGCAGAGCTCTGCCAATACCAGCCATTCATCCAACTCAAGGAGTTTGTTCTAGCTACCTGTCTCCTGTTTTAAAACACATGCTGAGATGCAGCTTCCCCATCCCCCCACCAGCATGAAAGATTTCACTAACATAGTGCTAATTCTTATTGTTGAAATTCTTCTTTCCTTATTAGCAGACAAACTGCTGAGTCTTCTCCATATATTAAAATGTAATGCAAAATAGCCTCAGTTAAACTGAACTGTAGCTGTTATCACTGTACTTGATTTGAATCATTTTTCTTGATCCATATAATAGTCTAATGGGAATTTTGCCTGAAACTGGAGTATAGGATTTGGCACTTCTGTATATAAACACACATTTATTTATTTATTTATTTAGGTAATATATTATAGTCTATTATTCATATAACATCAATAAATCAATTTCACTATAAGAATTAATGGTGTAACATCAGGACTCGCAGTCCTGATCACAAGGATTGCAAAATCTGACAGGTTTTTTTAACTGTCAATTTTTTAAAATTGCTGACTGTGCAAAATGGGGACTTTTTTTTTATTAACTGAAATCTGTATCATTAAGTTCAGCAGCAAGATAAGATAGATTAGCAGCAGCCCACAAAGGTGATGCTAAGAACCTAGTCCTGTAATGCTGCTGACTAGTCACAGGTACTGACTGTACAATAGAAGGTGCTTGTCTGCTAAAGTTTGCATGACAGTATCAGTGATGACATCGAGACTGAATTGTTTGTTCATGTCACCAGACTTTGATATAAAAATAAAGGACCAGATCATGACTCCATATATGAACACAGAGGGGACCCTAAAGAGGTAGACCAACTGCCTCTGCAGAACTGCCCCTTCACAATCACCACTCCCAATAATTCTGAAAACACTAGGGCTGGGCTGCCAAAAACCTCCATAGCAGGGCTAAAGGTGGGGTATCTCCATAGAGATGTCCCGCCTTGCAAGCTTCCTCCCTATTGTTCCATCTACAGGCAGGGTATGCTTAGTGTGGATGAACCTGAAGAGAACAATGGAAGGCCACAGTCCCCTTGTGCAGAGGCCCTGTGAATTCTCACTAGCAATGTGTCTCTGCCATGGCTGCCATTCCCTTGCAGCATGTTTCCAATTGCACTTCTCACCAGGGGCTCTCCTGCTTGCAGCTCCCCAGGCAGCTACTTGAAAGTGGGTGGACAACTGAGAGGATGCACTGCAGAGCAGGTACTGGTAGACCTAGAGAAAAGACAATGTGTGTCCCTTAGACACACTCTGGTTCGTGCCCCCATGCCCATGCAGCTACGGACCCATCAGAGAGCCTCTTTTCACACAGGACAGAAGGGTGAGATCCCTACACAAAGGATCCCCTTCATATGTGGATCTTGGGACACAATCCGGCCCTTACTTCCCAAAGGGCCTTTAGTGTTAATGTGCTATTTAGACAGTATATTTGCAACTTCTGTATATAAACACACATTTATTTATTTATTTATTTATTTAGGTAATATATTATAGTCTATTATTCATATAACAGCAATAAATCAATTTCAGTATAAGAATTAATGGTGTAACATCAGGACTCGCAGTCCTGATCACAAGGATTGCAAAATCTGACAGGTTTTTTAACTGTCAATTTTTTAAAATTGCTGACTGTGCAAAATGGGGACTTTTTTTTTATTAACTGAAATCTGTATCATTAAGTTCAGCAGCAAGATAAGATAGATTAGCAGCAGCCCACAAAGGTGATGTTAAGAACCTAGTCCTGTAATGCTGCTGACTAGTCACAGGTCAGCTTTAGCTTCTTCTGAAATTAACATAAAACAAAGTTGAGTTCACCACTGAAAACTGTTGCAATAAATTTCTGCAATTTATGACACAATAACACTCCTACCAGTGTATTATATAAAAGAAATAATCAACAGAAGGGCCTGTGGTTGTAGTGCAATAGCTGTATGCCTCGCCTGCATGGTGAGTTATAAGGCTGGAAGCCCAGTTATTGCTGTACTCAGGAAGGAAATAACCCATTCAGGAAATAATAACATTGACTTTCAGAAGGAGAAAAACAGCCATGAAGTTTTGCTATACTCAGATGAGTTAGACCTAGAGAACTGTGCAGAAGCTGCCAGTTTTGGTTTGCCTAGGTTTCAACAAACTTTGCCAGCAGGTTGGTTTGCTTTGCTCGGTTTCTCACCAATGAGTTTCAGGTTCACAGGAATTTGAAAACACAGAGTAAATAGGGAACTGGCCATGCTTTGTTAATTCCCCTCTTCCCTTGCACACACTGAATTTCCTGCAGTCCTCTTAGGTTATACAGGAGGCAGTGGCCTAGGTAGCCGGTATTACTGTGCAGCACGTTCAGAATCATCTCAGGCCACACAGTGTGCCAAGGGGAAGCAAATGGACTCTGTGAAGACTTGCTGCATTACTTTGGAGGTGGCTTACCTGCCCTGAGAGATAAGGGGAGGATGCCTACTTTTGCTGGCTCCCAACAGTAGGATGATGGGGAAATTGTGATGGGGGCCTCAAAGATGCAGACTCATGCCCTTGGGCTTTCAGCTTTGCTCCGTGAATACTCGTCCTCCCCTCTCACAACACAAGGGCTATAGTAATCCTTCCGGAGCCACAGCTGGGGCAAAATGGGGATCAAGGTGGGTCTCAATGTATTTGGGTGTTGGGAGAGTTGGGTGTGCGTATGTTCTTCCATTTTTCTCCCTCCTCCACTAGCCCAGTAGCCCATCCTCTCTTCAGAGATGATGGTTCCATTTGGGGAGCACAAAATCCTCCAAAGCTGATTGTCAGTGAGCTACAGAGAGAAAAGACCCACCAACACGAAGTTGGAAAGGCTCTCTTCATGTGCTTCCAGAGCCCAGGGCTGAGTAACAGATTGTGCTAGCTGATCAGGGGACAGGATCTGGTGGGGCATTTCTAGCCCTGAAGGGGGATTTCTCCCTCAAAATATGTACAACATTCTGTGGCAGCAGAATCATGCTGTGCCATAGAGCTCTGTGCCATGGAGTCTGATAGGTTCTGGATTTTCCCCTTATTCTCCTATTTATGGGCCTGAGTTTCAGAAGAATTGAGCACCCACACTTCCAGCTGGCTTCCATTACAATTCTACACAGTCAGCACTTTGGAAAATGAGGCCATATTTCTATTAAATCTATTAATAAAGAAAGATGCTTGTTAGGGCAATGATCCTTCTGCAATTATAATTAGAAAGTATGTCTGATCTGACCCTCCCAGATTCCAAATTATATTTATCCCTCACATTTTTCAATATTTTGTGCAGCGCTTCTCAGCCTGATTAGGAACTAAGAATAAATAAATTTGCTCCAATTGTCCATTTTTCAGCTGAAAAGGAAATGCATTTCTGTTTTGACATTTCCTTAAAAAGGATCAGACTGTTCTCTTGACTTTTGTGCAGTGTCATAGGTCAGTTGGAAACTCTCTAATTACTCTTATGAGCTGTGGGCTAAATTCTCCTCTCACTTACACTAGTGCAACTGTACTAAACACAGTAAAGTTGTGGTGATGATAGTGAGAGAGAATTGGGCCCTATTGCTTTCCATGTAGGAGTTGTTCATAACAATAAAATATTTGTCCTCCATGCCAGTGTATTTGGCAGCAATTCCTTCCTGTTTTTGCCTACAGGTGGTGAACATGGGACCAGATTAGTGACTTCATCAGAATGGTAGAGGGTGCTTTGAGAAGGGAACAATTAATTAAGTCCCAAAGAAGGCTTCTGAACGCATCATCTAAGAAAGAAACAGTGTATGTGTGGACTAAAAACAGTGGGCCAGATCCTCAGGGTGTAAATCAGAGTCTCTCCATTGACTTCAGTGGAGTTATGCCGATTTACACCAGCTGAGGATCTGCCCAAATACTCTTGAAGGTATGTTCATTCAAAATCATCAGAGATTTTGTGAGCAAAGGAGAAAATGGTTCCTCTAAGGCCTGGCCTACACTCAAAGTTGTATCAAGGTAACTAAAGTAAGGTACCACAATTACTCCTGTTCTTTTTAAAGTATTGAAGTTATTCCAGTTTCGTTAAACCAGTCCAACTTTGTGTGTGGACACTCTTATATTGGTTTAAATCCAGCTGATATTAGTGCACATTCACAGGCAAAAACTAAACCAATATAAGCCAGGTCTAAACCAATATAAAAGTGTCCACACACAAAGTTGTACCTGTTTAACTAAACTGGTTGTTAAGCCATTGCAAGATGTGTTTGTAGATAAGACCTAATTTCCATTCCCCTCCTTTCCCCCAAAAAACCCTTCTTTCTAGGGCAAACCTTAATCCACTTTGCGTGAGCAAGAAATGTTATCAGTGACTGTCACAGGTAAAACATGCTAGTTAATGTAACAAAATGTTCTGACATGAGTGTCAGACAGTCAGCATGTCCCTTGGTATAATTTATTACTTACCAGGCTTAAGCAATGATATACACAATTAAGTCCTAAATTGGAGGGTATTGCCTGTCCAGCATGGATTTGTATATACCCTTGCACATTCCACATTCACAGTACTATTTGAACAAGAATGCATATGAGAGAACATTTTGTTTCCCAGCAATTGCATATTAACAATTATTGTTGTGGTTACCAGCTTGCTACAGCAACGGTGGTCAAATAGCTACAGTTTGTGCTGCCTTTTTTCAGATGACTATCCTATATTTTTGGCTTGCACACAAGCATTGCATAACGGAGATTAACCACTAGCAAGAGAAATGTTGAACACGTTCACACTGTGGTTGTAAATAATGAAAGTCAATGATTCCACTTTTTTTTTTGTTTGTTTTTGCAAAAGGAAGTTGCTTGGGTTTTTCTGCCAGTAGACACATCAACATCTTTGAACACCCACAAGTACCAAATCATTCATATTCCAGATTTTCCATGAGATTTCATTTCTTGTCAGTAGATAAATGAGAGTCAGCATTAACCACCTCATCTCCTAAAATCCCAAGGCCATGAACTATCTCTCCAAATAAAATCAACAGGTTTTTTTCCCCATATTATTGTGTACAGAGGCATACTGATTAGTTTTAGTTTAATGTTCTTTGGGTCACTCACCCACAATCTGGAGAGCAATGCAAACTATGTTTCCATGAACATTAAGCAGATGGTAATTTCTGGCTATTGACTACCCGTTGAAAAAATACTATGTATTCAAATGAAATATACGTAATTATACATCTACCTGTGCAAATGGAACAGAGTAGGCTAAACGTATCCCTTCTGTAACAGCTACACTGACTTTCAATGGGCTAGATCGGCATTGTCTAGACCAAATTCCCAGTTGAATAAGAGCATGCAACCATGATTCCAGCAGTCACAGAGACAAACCAGGAATGAATTTGGCCCAGTTTCTGTGTCTTGGGGCATAGACTGTGGCTTCGTATCTGTGCATACTGTAAGTGCTCAATAAATAATGAAATGGATGTTCTAGAAAAGTAGGTCCAAATGTACCTGTCCCTGTTCCTTCTATTGGACAGTCTATCGGTTTGTCCTATACTAGATACATACAAAAGATGTGCATGTATCATATTTATTTGATACACCTAAGGATATGGATATCCTACAGATTTTGCTTCTGTGGGTGGTAGGTGATGGGGTTAATTTATTATTAATTATTAATTATTATTATTATTTTGGAGGTGATGACTTAAAACATCTTAGATTATTGGTCTTTCACTCATACCCTCCAACTGTCTGATGGTGAACCCAGCAAGACAACATTAAATCATCACTTTACAATAGCCTTTCTCACTAGGTAGAGTGATAGTGTGGCCCAGTAGATAAGCCACTGGACAGGCAGTATGAGTTGGAGAGAGACTATGGAGAGATATAAATTTCAGGGGGGAACTCTCAACTCACTTAACTCTCAAGTGAAACTAAATTTCTGAGGAAATCTTGAGCATGAGCCTTATGCTTGAATCCTCACAGCATACTACTCCAGTGATAAAGATCGATCAACTTTAAACAGGGCTGATCCATAGCACAATATAGTTTTGACTTACAGTAGCCATAAGACTCAGGCTTTAAGCTATGTGTTTCAATGAATGTTTAGATTGTCAGTCACCAATTATAGCTGTGCTTTGAAACTCTGGCATGCTATTGCCGTGCTTATATTCATTCTCGGTTTCTGTGAAGTGTTCTCTATTACTGCCTTGTTGCTGTGGTTGTTGTTGTTTTTAATAGACAATGACACATGCTTTGCCATGGGAAAAGAAGAACAGAAAGCAAAAGATTGCTGTTGAAACATTACTGAAACAGACCCTTTCCTCTCAGAGAAAATGCATTTTACATTTGCATGAACTCTTCTCTCTCTCTCTCTCTCTCACACACACACACACACACACTGTTCTGACTTCAGTTATAATCAAATTTGTTGTGGAGGGCTCCCACGGTTACTAAATTGTTCCAAATTCCCAGTCACCTGTGCTGGGGAGAAGAATGCTATTTGCCTCCCTACTATATGTAGTTTGTAGAGTTTCTCGAGGTCCCTTCCAGTCCTGTGATTCTATATGGAGCTGGCTAACAACCGCATTAAATTCTGAGGCCTAACAGAAGAATTCTTACTCAGCGAATGGACAAACTATCATAATTGCACCTCCACCCTTGATTCATTACTCCTAAGCTAGGGATACCTCTTTTTCTTTGGAGTGATGACAATCTGTGCTTTTGTGCTATGCAAGCCCCAAACGCTAAGTCCTACTATGAAAGGAAGGCTGGATGCAGGAAGTCAGGGGAGGGCCTTCCTGACACCTGACTAACTAATCAGGGCACTGGAGTGAAGACTTCTCAGCCAATAGCCAACCATGACTCAAGAGGGAAGGGCTGGTTTCTTCCAAGATGGCAACCTGCAGGCCTATGAAGTAAGGAGAGCTCCACAAACTACTGTATTACTTATGGTTCTTTAATTAAATTCTCACGTTACAACCCTAAGGGCTCAATCAAGGGCTCCTAGAGCCAGAGCCAGGTTGTGCGGGAGGATGTGTCCTGCTTAATGAGTGATGGCTAGAGTCATTATGGCTGAGTAGTGCAGTAGCGCATTTCATGCTTCCAGGAGTTCTGGGGTTAGAGCAGGGATCGGCAACCTTTGGCACGCGGCCTATCAGGGAAATCCGCTGGCGGGCCAGGATGGTTTGTTTATCTGTAGTGTCCACAGGTTCGGCCGATCGCAGCTCCCACTGGCTGCGGTTCACCATTCCAGGCCAATGGGGGCTGCAGGAAGCGGCATAGGCCGAGGGATATGCTGGTCGCTGCTTTCTGCAGCCCCGTTGTCCTGGAACGGTGAACCATGGCCAGTGGGAGCTGCGATTGGCTGAACCTGCAGATGCTGCACGAAAACAAACCATCCCTGCCCACCAACGGATTTCCCTGACAGGCCGCGTGCCAAAGGTTGGCAGATCCCTGGGTTAGAGTATTAACTGGCAGCCTTTGCTATGGCGCACACACACAACCCTCTAGCTTCATACTCCAGGCACTTGCCAAGGCCACACCCCTGCCCACGGCAGTATTCTCTGCTGGTAGTGTCAGTATTCAGGGACTGCTGGCTGCATCATTGTGGCCTTTTAGGCAGAGAAGTACTATGATGGTGATGGGTCTTCTTGGACCCTCTCCCACCAACCCTGATGCACTGTAGTTTGGGAAACCATAGTTTGGCCCCAAGATTGTACCTAAAATTATAAAACCTGCAGTCAATAACAAACAAAAGGGTTAATTAAATATATGGTAGAAATGGAAAATAAGATTAGAGGTGACACTTATGCCAGGAGGCCTTTTTCAGGCTGTGGAAAAAATAGAATACCGTTATTTTTCCCACAGCCTGAAGAAGGCCTCATGTCCTAAATGTCATCTCTAATCTTGTTGTCTATTTCTAGTGTATATTATAGCTGCACTGTTTGTGCCACTATAGTTAAAGTTGTGTCAGTGTTTCCATTATAAATCCCTGTTTTCAGAGGTTTGTAACTCAGCCATAAAAATTTTTGCTCTAGGCTGAAACTTGGCATACAAGTTATAGGACTGGAAAAGATATAATATTTTTTCCTCCTATAACTCAAACACAGGTTTGTATTTTTAAAATGAATATTTTTCAAGCTATTCGCTATCATGCAGACTCACAACACACAGCACTTGAAATTACTTCAGAAGTACTCTTAACAGCCTAGCTGCCTAATTATAAGTAAGACTGCAATTTAGTCACGGAGGTCACAGAAGTCACCAAAGACCTCTGTGACTTCAGCAAGCACCGTCTGGGAGCTGCAGGGTCCCCTGTCACCTGCAGAGGCAGGGAGCTGCGGGGTACCCTGCTGCCCCATGCTGCCCACCACAGCTCCCGGCCACTATGGCGGCACGGGGAACCCCCACCACTCCTGGCCTCCCCAGCGGCATGGGGGACCCCTGCCACTCCCCACTGCCACAGGCGGCACAGGGGACCTCTGCTGCTGCCCGCTGCTGTGGACAGCCGAGGGGGACCCTGGAGCTCTGAGCTCCCAGCTGCCCAGGCTCCCCTTTCTGTCATGGATATTTTTAGTAAAAGTCAGGGACAGGTCATGGGCTTTCATGAATTTTTCATTATTCCCGTGATCTGTCCGTGAATTTTACTAAAAATATCCATGAAAAAATCTTAGCCTTAATTATAAGCTTTTTTAAAACCTCCAAATACATATTTGCTGCAGTGAATTTTTAAGAAATGTATTAAATTAATAGTTAAACAATCAGATCAAATAATTTGGGTTTTAAAACTCTGTAATTAAATATTTATAGGATTGGGTCAATAATCTGCATTTTATAAAGGTTCCTAAGTACATATTTATATAATAAAGTGCAACAACTCTGCATTGCAGTCTAATGAGTCAATAACACACTTTTAGAAAACTTCATAAATGTAGTTACATGGACCAATAATCTGCAGTTTTTCACATAAAAGACTCTCTGTTTAGCTAAGAAAACCTTATTCATGCAGAAATATAATCAGATCTGTTTCATCTGTCTTTCTTTTTTTCCATGTGTCGTGGTAATGAAAGAGCTAAATATACATAGTTTGGCTCAGAGCGAGGAGATATGATAGATGACTTCTAAAATTTGAACAGTGTACTGTAAGACTGGAGATAAATTATTTAGAGAGAGACAAAAGAGTTCTAGCTACAGTCATAGTAATGTGATGAATTTAGTAATAATGAAAATTAACAAGGAAATTCAGTTGCCACTGGGATCTGTTGGATTATTGAATAATCTCTCTGGAGAAGCAGTAAAAAACCCACCATCTGGGACATTGAAAATTACATTCAGCACAATATCAGAAAATTATAATTTACAGAAAATTATCCTCACTGGTGTGGGCATGGCCTAGATGACTCAGTACATCTTTTCAGTCTTCAAAGATATGTCCAAAAACCCAAGCCTTTTATCCTGTAACTGGATCCTCACCAGAAGGCCCTTGTGTAATGTATGGAACATAATTGTGTATGTTCCACACCTAACCACTAGAGGGCATTTGTATGTAACACGATCCCTAGTAGTGGGGCAGTAGAATGAGGCAGAGCAAGAAGCAACTCAGCAGCTGAATAAACAAGCAGGTAACTTAGCTCTCTGTCCCCGTCTTAACTGGCAGGTTCCTGGGTGCAGATGTAACAGATCTAACAGTGATGACGAGGAGGTATCTGCTGTTTTAATTATCCTCCAGCACCAGGAGCCTATAAATGAGAGTGGACATGCTGATGGTTGTGATGGATGACAGGCCTGGTGCAGTATTCGGTTCCTCAGCAGCAGGCCTTACTGAGGGAAGGAAGGGAGCACTCAAAATCCCTGTAGCTAGACAAGGCATGAGTTGTGGCCTCAACAGCCTCACAAAGATTTAAAGAGGCAGCATCTGTTTCACAACTGACACTGAAAACATAGTTTTGCAAGCTGTGACATCATGGGGTCCCAGAAAGAATGTATGGACATGTCTGGAAGCACAACACAAAACTGGCCTGTGTACACTGGAGCAATATTTTGCATTCTATGACATGCCAGATGTGAAGAAATTATATGGGTGGCAAGACATGTCACCTACTTCACAGTCTCCAGACAAGCCATATATCAAGACTTTTGATGAGTTAGTGACAATATTACATGAGTATTTTGCACCTTTCGAGATAGCTGAGCACTTTAGATTCCATAAATGCAATTAGCCCGAAGGTGAAACCATCATGATGTATGGAGCTGCACTACAAAGATTAGCAGAATGCTGGAAATTTGGAGATGCCCTGCAAGTTGCCCCAAGGTATCAACTGGTATGTAGTATCAGATGAAGCAACCCAGAAGCATCTCCTGACAATAACCAGCCTCACGTTCAAGAGAACTATGGGGTTAGTTACCTCTATGGAGGCTGCCATCCGAGAGTCACATGAGCGTTAATCAATGGGTAAGAGTGAACACTCTACATACAAATTACATTACATTCTATGGTGAAAAGACAAGAGAATCACAGGGAAATTTCTAACACTGTGGCAAGGGCGCACACAGTGCAACTGATTGCCATTTCCAGCATGAGGACTGCCAATACTGGCGAAAAGGGGAACATCCAGGTCTGCCATCAAGAACAAAACACCAAATGACAAGAAGAAGAGACCAGAAACAAAACATAAAGTTCATGCTTTGAAAGTAGAAGCCGACTAGATTCATAAGCCCTTGTTGTCCATTTTTAACCCCAGAAGGGGCATTCCAGAAATGGACACTGCTCATGTTCAGAGATGGGCTTTATTCTTCTTTATTCTTTATGAGGCCCATAACTATGATGTCAAGTTTCAGAGAACTGCTCAACATTGTAATGCTGAGGGGTTATCACAACTATCACTGTTGGATATAAGCGCCACGCAGCAATAAGATGACCTTACAGCTGTTGAAATGTTCATTATGGCATAAATTGGCATACCCATGTGTAGCGGGGTGGCCACCCCGCTCCTGCCTGAAGGGGATAAAGCAGCCCTGGAGAGGGCTGCTGTGGGGAAACCTAGGCTGATTAGGGGAAGCAGCCACAGGTTGGGCTACCCCCCGGTCAGACCACAGCTGGCCCTATAAGAGGGCTGAGGGCCAGAGACTGAAGGAGACACTCTCTAGAGGCTAGAGAGAGAAGGATCTGGCTGCCTGGGAATCTGAGGAGGGTACCTAGGGTGGAGCAGTGCTGGGGAAGGGCAGAGGGAGCTGGGGAGCTCCAGCCTAGCAAAGCCCCAGGCTGCAGACCAAGTTAAGGGCCCACAAAAGGGTACTAGGGCTGTAGAAGGGCAGCCCAGGAATAGGCAGAGGCAGCTGGTCCAACCCCCCTTGCCAATGATGAGCAGTTTACAGTCTGAATTCTGCCCCAGAGAGCAGGGGCTAGATGATGACTGGCAGTAGCCACTGAGGCAAGGTGGGGATTGGGGGTTCCCCTGCATGGGGAGACCCAGATTGTGGGTTGCTGCTAGGGGGCAGAACCCTGATGTAAAGGGCACCAGGGTCCAGGAGGGACACAGGGGCCAGTGGCTGGCAAGGCATTAGCCGGCAGAGGGCGCTCTGAGCTCAAAAAGAGTTAATTCCCTGTACAAACAGTAGGAGGCACCAGGTTGGTGAGTCATTGCCCTGCCACACCATGCGATACTGAAACAAGAAATAAGCAAGGATTTTACCTTAGCAAAGGTATATAATGCTACTTTAAAAAGTTGGAAGACAGAACCAGTGGAGAGCTTAAAACATTCTTCCACTGGAGGAATTAAATCACAGATGCTCAAGTTGTCTGATGTGGGAAATTCATGCCATCTTTCCTATGAAACTCCAGGGAAGGGTCTTGGAGGAATTACATACAGAGCACCTAGTCAAGATGAAGACATTGGCTAGAGGATATGTCTGATGGCCAGGTATTGACTGACAGTTTGAGCAGTTAGTTAAGAATTGTTCCAGCTGTCAGAAGGTAAAAAATATGACTGGTTTGGCTAGTTCATCCTTGGAACTAGCCAACTGCTCCCTGAGTTCAATTTCAGCTGGATTTGACAAGCCTGTTCTCGGGTATACATTTTCTAGTAATAGTGGATGGATATTCCAAGTTGCTTGAAGTTTTATGCCATCCATGACTTCTGCAAATGCCATATCAGTTCTACAGAGCCTTTTTGCTTCCATGGGACTGCCAAGACAAGTTGTAAGCAACAATGATCCACAAATTGTTTCAGATGATTTCCAAGCTTTCTTGAAAAGTAATGGTATCAAACACATTACATTTGCACCATACCATCCTGCACCAAATGGCTTAAGAGAATGCTTTATTTAAACCACAAAACAAGCTTTGAAAGTTGCAACAAAACAACCAAGTTCAATATAGGCCAAACTTGAAAACAGCTTGTTGGCATATCGCAACACCTGGCAGGTGACAGCAAAGTTTGTTCCTAGGACACAGCCACTGATCTCACCTTGATTTGTTACCAGCAACGGGAGCTAATTAGCAAGCAGACCACTCAAGCAAAGGACCAGGGAAACTCTTCAATTCCAGACAACATGTTCTTGCTTGAGATTACAGAGGTTACCACAAGTGGGTTCCAGGCACTATCCAAGCTCAAAAGGAATCTTATTCTTATGCCATTGCAGTAACACTGATGCATTATGGCATGACTGCATCAAGGAGATTTGGGATTTACCCTCAATACAAAGTGTCATGATACCATCTGTACCTGATTTGACTGATCCAAAATTCTGAAGTTCCGGACACTGGAGTTCCACTGATTCCTGGAACAGAGTGACCAGAACCTGAATTGTCATATGAAGCATCTGTTCAAGTGTCTACTCCATAACCTGAAAGATGCTAACCTATGTGTCAAAGGAAACCACCTGAGCAACTCAATCTGTAATAGTTCATAGTTGATATAGTTCATAGTTCCAGCTGACGAGTGTTACAGAGGCAGAATAATCCTCTCATTTCATCTAGAGTGCTCAGATAGTCTATTCTGACCTGCTTAGTTATATTTGCAATATGTAATGTTAGGTTAGACATGTCTGAGGAGGTAACAACTCAATAAGTGGGGAGGACTGTAATGTATGCAATGTAATTGTACATGTTCCATGCCTATCCACTAGAGAGTATTTGTGGTATTAAGATCCTTAATAGCAGAGCAGTAAAATGCAGCAGAGCAAGAAGCAATGCAGCAGCTGAAGAAACAAACAGGTTACTTAGCTCTCTGTCTGTGTCTTAATTGGCAAGTTCCTGGGTCCAGATGTAACAAATCTAACACCTTGTGCCCATGTAGAACCCAACTGAAGCTAGTACGGTTCCTTTTGCTTTCAAGATCCACCTGTGTGCAGCTCTTTTCAGGACTGGCGCTGAAAGTAGAAATTCTATGATTGTCTATGTGCCGCTGATTCAGTCATTTGATTTTCTTTTAATGTGAACATGGTACAATATTTCCAAAAGAATTTGGATTAACAAGGTCTGACTGTTTTTATAATACCACAGAATCAGCTAAGTCACATGCTGCTTGGCATCTGGAGTCCAGCAATGATTAGTCATATACTCATTGTGGTCATGGTTTTGAAAAGGAATAAAAGTGATGGAGAGATTTGATCATTCAGGATCTCACCCTGCATTCCTTGCAAACCTCAAACTCACATTGACTTCAGTGAGACATTTGGATGTGCTAAAAAAGCAAGTTCAAGCTCTTAACTAATTAAAATGTACTTCAGAATTATAAATTAGAGATGCAGAAAACTCGGGGGAGTTTGAAGTTTTGGAAGCTGCACAAACTAGGGCCTGCTTCTATGGAAGCCAATGGCAACGTTGGTCCCACTTTACAAATGTTTTGGATTATGCAAAATGATTATGAGTTTTGCAAAACCTCATTTCTCCATAAATTATAAACACATGTTGAGTTTTGTGGAGATTCCATGAAAAATGTGTTTTTCTTTTTAAAGTAAAGCACGTGTTATGCAATTCACCCGGTGCAAAGGGCTAGCACCAAGGCTTATGCACCACTTGCATCTTCTGAGGAGTTCAGTGGGATTGAAAGGGTGTGTAGGCCTTGTTCTGACTCTTTGCACAGGGGGGTGAATTTTACCCTAGTATAATTGCGGGATTCGATTGTAAAAATTACCTTTGTGAATTTAATTTTTATCTGGTAAGGCACACGGAAATGTAATTTATTTGGCTTAAGAATTGACAAAGGAAAAATGTGATGCAGAATATATACAAGAGGGAAAAACAGGATCCATGCCAAGTTCCTGCCCCCAGGCATATCAGAACACAATAAAAATCAAAATCAAAACCATCAATCCTGTAAAGACTTATGTGCGTGCTTAACTCTAAGCATGTGAGTAATCTAATCACATTGACTATTGTCCAATTGCCACCTCAAATGGGTCAACTCATGTGTGTAAGCTTAAGGACATGTCCAAGTGCTTGCATGAGCTGGTCCTAAATAAAAGACTATGAATGGCAGTTAAATTACAAATATCACAAAATTAAGTCACAGGGCAGTTCAAAAGGGCTAATAAAAGCAGACAGTTAATTTGTTGTTATACCAAACAAGATAAAGTCATTAGGACTTATAGCCTATTTATAGCTGTCTGTATATACTGTTCACCTCTAGCACAAAGATCCACTGTAGTACAATTTACTGACATGTAGAAAATTAAATGCCATTGTTCTTTTTAATAGCCTAGCTTGGCTTTTATAGTAAATATTAGTATTAGCTCTGCTTCAGACATTTTCCCTAATTTATTTCCTTTTAAATTAAGAGTTCCTAATAATGCTACTGTATCTTCAGTTCACTTTATAGCAGCACACACATAGGCTCGGATTCATAATTTAAATATGATGGAGTATGTTCTCATAGGCTTTAATCCAAAACAAGTGGAAGCTGATAGGAATCACTTAAGTCCCATTGAAGCCAATAGACGTCTTTCCATTGAATTAGATAAGGCCCTTAAACTTCATTGTAACTTCCATCAATGTTTATGTGAATTGTGAGCATGCATGCATTTTATTTACATATTTGATATATCAATATTTTGTATTTAATTTAAAGATAATAGATGTTTTGAAAGAAAATCAAACTGTATATGTTTGATTTTTATGCTTTCGTGGTACGTTCCACAAAAATATTTCTATTTAATTAAGAGTCAGAGTCTCATGTTGTGCAGCACCTTACTCCATGAAGGATTCCATTGACTTCAGTGGAACTACTCATGGAATGCTACAACATTAGAATTGGTATCAGAATCTGGTCCTTGGGTATCATTACCAAGGGAGATTCAGCTATAGGAATATTATTAGATTCTTGTAAGAATGGAATATATATTTAATGTCAATTCTGTTCCTGGCTTTTGGGGGTTTGAGTTTACTGTTTATTTCGGCAACAACCTGACTTGGATTTCAATCTGTCAACTGTTTATTAATATATTACATCACTTTATAATAAATAATAATAATAATTTGCACTTATTGTATGGTAAACTGCCTGGATTAAATTCATTCCCAATGTCAAGACAAGTCCTTAAATACAATTTCAGACTTGTTTTGAAGCTTTAATCTGATGCAGGCCTGGTGCTCACTCTCTATACATGGGTGAATTTCAGCCTATGTATAAAATGGGTAAAATAACATTTGCCTGCCTCATAGATGTATCATGAGACTTAATGTATTTTTGCAAATATGTTTTGAGATCTTCAGCTGAAGATACAATGGTTCAGACTTTCAAAAAGCAGACTTTTTTGCACATGCAATTTTTCACACAATCTTTGCATATCCAGCACTTAGTATTTGTGCACTGAAGCTATACTTGCTAGTGCAAATTGGACAGTTGTGTGCACAAATCTAAGTGTGTGCATAAGAACATAAGTGTGAAAAGTACATAGCTGATTAGCAATGATAGAGGCTGTTTTGGAAAATTTGGATGAAAGGTTGTTTCCAGTGAAAAAGAGAAATGGAGGAATCCAATCCTGATATGGTATGTACTGTAAAAAATAACATTTAGGGGATTTCATATTTTTATTTGTTTCTAAAGCACTTTTACAAAAAGTATCTGAATGTATAATGGGATGCACTAGTTGAGCCAGATTCTGTTCACCTTGCTCCTGCAAATAGTCTTTGGTTTTAATGAGATTAGAAACATGAGGGAACCAAGTTTTTGGCCCGTTACATGCTTTTTAATATCCTACTCCTAGTTGTAATCTCAGCTCTATGCTGGGCACAGTTTAATCACTCCAGATAACAATAAAAATCCCCCATTCTTTCAATATTAAGTGTTAATTCTTCTGAATTTCTGAGCACCACTTCACCAAAAGGTAGGAGACAACTCTGGGCATAAAAAATAAGGAGACATCTCTTTCCATGTACACTGTATTCAGTAAACCCTATTTAAATGAAAAAGCACTTTGTCAAGGAGTTTACAGAGAGTGACCTGGTCCTATTCAAACTAGCAATAAACATGTTATTCGTTCCTCATAATGAATTGGCAGATTATGCTAATTTGAAAAGGAAGCTATCAATTACATTTGCTCCAGACCATCTCTGCCATTGATTTTGTAATTAATGATGCATGTATGTTTTGGGGAGTGAGACTATTGAGGAGGGAACCTCATGTGCAGAATAAAAATGTTACAGTAGCCTAATCAATTAGACATGGTTGACAAAGGATAATACTATAAAGTATTGTGCTTCAGTAATGGTCAAAGAGTCAGAGACAACATATCATGTCTATATTAATCCTCCTACAGGTTAAATGTTATTCACTGTACCAACAGAGTCTATCAGAAAAGCTCTTTGATATCTTTCATGATCAGGTGTATTTGATGCTATCTTGAAACATACTTGTTTTGTTCTCTGAAAAAGACATTCATAATGATGCAGTACATGGTGAGAAGATCATTTGTCATTATGTGTGTTGAATAACAGGCTTGAATGCCATGTTGCATGTGACGTTTAAAGAACAAATATTACACTGGGATCTAAATTAAGCTATTTTTAACTGTAAAAAAGATGTGCATACTTCCAAAGTGGACTGACCTTATGGTATGACTTGTGTACATGTTTACCATTCTTTGCTATGGCAGAGGTCATCACTCTGAGGCTAAATGGCCAAAATGGTAATTTATGTGGATGTTTTGGAATATTTATGTTCAGATTGATGGTGAGATTTAAACAGAGCATTTATCCATAAATTTCATCTACTAATCAGATCTGAATCCTAGGGCAAAACGTCATTACAAGTTTTGGACTTGATCCTTCAAGCTTTAATCCTGACTAAATATGGTGCACCTTTGACTTCATTACAGATAGTCATATGAGTAAGAATGAGTCATGTGAGTAAAAGATGCAGGGGCATGCTTATGTAGAAAAATAAAGATCCTGGAAAACAATATTTATATATAAGGCTAGGAGGCATCATCAGAGTTCACTTACCTAGTTCTCAGGTCATTCATAGAATTCTCCAGGGTAGACAAGATTGAATTTTTAATGAAAAATATGGCAGAAAAAAAATCCTTAAACCAACATACCCACCCACACACTTTGTAGGTCTTTGTATGTCACCATGAAGATGCCATTTGTAGTCAGTTTAGATTGTTGAACAAGTACTCTTTACACATGAATGTTCTGACTTTCTGCTTGTTCACTATGAAAATCTGGACTTCAGTTAATCCAACTGGTGGAGCCTTTAACCATGTCTTTTAAAAAGAATTGGCATAACCTTCAAGATAATATTCTGGGCCCAAGTCCCCACTTACTTTAACACAAATCAGAAGTAACTTCAGTGGATCCAATGGAGTTATGTGGGTGTACAACAGATGGAAGTAGAAGGGGAATCAGGCCTACAAACACTAATTGATTCAGGCTACAGTCTTAGTGTAACAACCTTAATATTTTTCAGTGACTCACAAAAATATTTTTTTTGCAGCCTACAATAGCGTTCATCACCATACCCTCACATTTCTTCAACTTGATGATAACAGCCATATTGTACAGTAAGCAGATGAGTTCCGGAGAAATATTTCCGGTATTGTGAAGGTATAATGTGTATTGGAATGTCTTGCACGTGAGAATGATAATAAAATGTCCAGGGATGCTATTCTTTTCAGATACAAAGGTCTAGATTCACAAAAATACTTAGGCCGTCACTTTAGGTGCCTAAACCCAAAATTTAGATTTTCAAAACAACTGCTCCCCAACCCTGAAGGCACCTCAATTCCCTAGGTGCCTGAATTTCCATCAATAAAGTCCTGAAAAAATCTGCCAGTGGGCACATGCAAAGCCAATTAAATCAAGCAGAATTCATTAACTAGGCATTTCCCCTCCTATCTCACCTGTGGGATCTAACCCATTAGGAAGGGACTAAAGAGAGTTCTCAAAGGCCACCTAAGACAGCAAACCTATGAGATCAGGCCCTGCATAAAACAGTCAGAGGTGATTCCCACTAACCCAATTGTCAGAGCACTCACATGGGAGACACCAGTTCAAATCTCTTCTCTGCCTGTTATGGAGCAGGGACTTGAATCTAGGTCCCCATATAGCAAGAGAGTAGGGTATTCTGGGGGTTAAGTGTCTCCTGTTGGAGCTGTACTACATTTGCATAAGTAATTAAATATTCATTCTGCGAGAGAACGACTCTATAGCCTGGTGGTCAGGACATTTTCCTGGAGATGGGAGACCTAGGTTCCAATGGGTGTTCTGAATACTGAGCAAAACTTCCCTCTTCCACATTTTTTTGCCAGAAAGGGCTTAGGTGCCTAATTCCAAGAGATGGTTCACAGCTGTGAATCATGAATGGCAGGAAGAACCTGCTTCTGACCCAGAGTTAGATGCCTAACTTTCTGATGGTGCATGGCTTAGCCCACACCCCTCTCCTTTTCATTTCCTCTGGCTAGCCTAGGTGGCTCCCCACTCAGTATGTGGGCTTCTGTGAATCCCATTCTTAGGCACCTAATTCTCTCCATGCATTGTATAAGGAACTTGGGTGCCCAAGTCAGGACTGAGAATCCACTGGGCAGCAGAGCACCTAAAGTTAGGCATTGAAATGCTGAGCCTAAGTCCCTTTTATCCCCAAATTAGCGTTCACAGTACCTAATGCTTTTTATGTGACAAAGGCATAGGAACTGAGTTACATTTGCTTAACCTGAACTTTAATGGATTGGATCCAAATGAGAATTAAAGTCAAATGTTTCCCAGTTTCTACAGTCCTAATACAGCTAATACATTATTAGCTTCATTGAAAGCAGGGTTTTTTAACTTTGCAATCTGCCATCCTTCAAACATTATTTTGCTAGTGTACATTATATTCCTGTTGCCTAACACGTAGTTCCAACTGACATCCTACAGTAGGTACTAGAAATATGAGTGAGTGGAAGGGAGATTTCACTTTTAAATGTGGCACAGAAGCTTAAAGTGGAGCAGGAAATGAGACTGTATTTAGCCAAACTCTGAGGAAATCCCTTCCTATTACTCAGAAGGATATAGCAATGAGGTTCAAGGTAATAATTCCTTCTACCTGCACATATATTTGTCCTGTGAAGTGCTGTATTAACAGCTACCGACTCAATTAGATCTCATAAAGCAGCCTAGTAACCTAATTAAACTTTATGGGGAAAGAAATAAAACAGACAAGATAAACACCATCAAAAGGAAGAGAAGGCTTTAATTATTGGAGAGGCTGTTCAAAGGGTTCCCCCCTCTCACCAGTACTGCCACATTAGCCATTTCATGGACAAATTCCCACCTCAGCACAATGCCAGCGCAGCTCCCAGCTCCATGGAGCAAGTTTGTAAACCTTTGTCAAGCAGTTTCACATGAGCTCTGGACTATTTAGGTTTCCTTAACAACGTGTTTATTAAAGTTAGATAAATCCATTCTTGAACTTCTGAAGCAAACAAAGTAGTTGAGCTCAAGTCTCAATTTTCACTATAAATAACTTCAAGCTCCAGTTGTAATGCCTGTATTTAGTTCCAAGCAGGTCTTTGATCTTAAGTATAGAAAATGAGCACATTTTTTAAAAAATACCTAAAGTATTACTATACAGGCAGGAAAACAAGTGGGTGGATGATTGTGTTCTATGCATATTTATTTTATCCTACTATATGGTACATGCTTTATGGGCCTGAACCAAAGCCCATTGAAGCCACTGATTTTGAAGAGCACTGGATCCAGCCTTACAAGATATTTTCACCTCTATTTGGCATTGTAGTTTGCTTGTTCAAGTGTTCTTCTTTTCTCATATATTGAGATCAAGTCGGATTACAATAATGCAGCTTTCTGTGCTTTCCGTATTGAATGCCTTTCCAGGAGCTATGCACTAGCTCAACCAGACGTTAGGGGCTTGGTGCATGAACCACCATGTGAAATTCTATGACCTGTGCTATGCAGGGGTTCAGACTTGATTATCAGAATGGGCCCTTCTGCCTCCAAATTTTTGAATCTACAAATCCTACACTGGCCAAGAACCCAGAATATTTCAGCTCCTGGAATTTTTTTTAAATACTTCCACAGTCTGTGTCACTTTCACTACCTAAAATGTTGATGGCAATCAAAGTCCAATCCTTCTGTCTCCACATTCCTTTTTAATCATTTATTTTACTTCAATACACTCATGTTTTCTCTCATGAAGATTATCCTGAGTTCTATATTTTTCTTCTCTTTTTTTGTTATTTGATTTCTTTCTTTGTTAATAAAATGAATATTTTCCCTGCTTTTTTTCTAAATTTAATCAATTTCATTTTCAAGTTAGAACAATGAATATTTTTGACTTCCAAGTTCATTTAGTCTATGCAGCGGCTATTACTACTTCTGTAGTTGCAGCTCTTACTCCTGAAAGCTTGAGATACTCTAAACAGATTCTTAGCTCATGAGTATTAAAAGCCTAAATACTTTTCTTGACAACAACAAAAATCCTAATCTAAGGTGAGGTAAATGGGCAAGCAGGGTATATTTTTCAGATTATTATCACTGTACCAGCCAATTAGCATTCTGGAATCTAAAACATCTGTTAAAAAATCTAATTATTATTTTTTTTAATTGTATAAACACAGTATGAGAAAAACATGTCTACAATAACAATTTAAATTCTGCACTGTGCAATCCCAGGTCCAATCCTCTCAACAATTATGCATGTGAGTAAATTTACACATTTCACAGATGTTGCTAGTACATACATGAGGCAGACAGATGATATATAGAGACCAGTTAAACTGATACATCCAGCACAGCACATAAGGCCTTCTTCATGTGGAATGAGATAACTCTCACTGGCTAAAATATTGATGGAATTGAAATAGCCTTAAAACCACACACATCTATGCAGTGCAGTGTTTGTTCTACGTAATATCCAAACAGATCCTGTTACTTTTAGCATTCAGGTTAATAGTTTGATGTAAGTGCTATTTTAAGAACATTTATTCTGTGTTTTTCTCTTTTGTCATGCTGTTCTGACCCTGTCACTTTTCCAATGGAAATATTTTTCACATTTGATACTGATCATTGCTAAACCACTTTCCCAGTAACTGCAGCAGTCTTGTACTCATTAAATTTTGGATCAAGATCATTGCAGGTTTTGCCCACACATTGTTCCTTGCATCCTATATTTTGATACTGAATATCATAACCATGTATATGGAATAAATATTAGGTTTTGCCTTATACTGTCATTCTTGCCTGTAGCAGAGCTAATGAATACTAGCATTGGTCAATACTCAGAATTGCTGTTTCATGGAAATTCCAACATTTTTAAATTTTCTTATGTTAAAAATATTGTTGAATCAGCATTTTGGGGTAGAAAACTGTTTCTGTCCAAAAATTTGTGAGCAGATCTAGTGAGTATATAATCTTTTCAAATCACACATCTCCTTGAATCACAATAGAGCACACCTATTGTGACAGTATAAGAGAATCCCTTAAGCCTCTACATGGGCTACCCAGCTTTTGGGTTAGGGCTGTAGGATCAAGTGGAGGTACTTGCCCTCTTACTTGCTTCCTGGAGCACACAAGGGTTCAGGAAGGGTGACAAATAAGCAGAGGCTATGCTATACAAACCTCTTCCTGCTCACTGGCCATAGCAACTGAGCCAGCACAAAAAGAGTAGTAATTTTCAGTTGATGAAGGAGCAAAGAGGAAAAGAATCATGACTAGAGGGCTTGTCTACATGGGAAACTCAGAAAACTTAATCTGAATTAACTACAGGTGTGAATTTAAAGTGGATTGGTTAAACTGCATTAAATCCCTGTGCTAGCGCTCGTATTCAGAATTAAAATGGCCTTAATTCATTTTAGCTTAATTCATTCTGGAAATGAATTAAGACCACTTTCATTTTGAATAAGAATGTGCACATGTGGTCTTAATCCACTTTAAATTCATGTCTTTTGTTAATTTGGGTACATTTTTCTGAGGGCTTATCTACATTACTCACTGGATCGACGAGCAGTGATCAATCCAGCAGGGGGGTTGATTTATCATGTCTAGTCTAGACACGATAAATCAACCGCTGAGCACTCTCCCATCAATTCTGGTACTCCACCAGGGTGAGAGGCACAGGCAGAGTCGACGGGAGAGCATCAGCCGTGAAGTGAAGACACCGCAATAAGTAGATCTAAGTACGTTGACTTCAGCTACATTATTCACATAGCTGAAGTTGCAAAACTTAGATCTATTCCCCACCCCCTAGTGTACACAAGGCCTGAGTGTCCCCATGCAGACAAATCCTTAGTTGTGTGTGTTTGAGCCAACCACAAACTCTCTCTCTCTCTCACACACACATACAGAGAGAGAGTGCGCACTCCTGGACTGGTGTGTTTAAATGCCATTACTTCTTCAGGTCTGAGTCTAAAATCACAATCTAGCCCAGGGGTCGGCAATCTTTCAGAAGTGGTGTGCCGAGTTTCCATTTATTCACTCTAATTTAAGGTTTTGCATGCCAGTAATACATTTTAATGTTTTTAGAAGGTCTCTTTCTATAAATCTATAATATATAACTAAACTATTGTTGAAGATGAAGTAAATAAGGCTTTTAAAATGTTTAAGAAGCTTCATTTAAAATTAAATTAAAATTCAGAACCCCCCGGACCGGTGGCCAGGACCCAGGCAGTGTGAGTGCCACTGAAAATCAGCTTGTGTGCCACCTTTGGCACACGTGCCATAGGTTGCCTACCCCTGATCTAGCCCTTAGTACAGTTAGAGCTTAATTCTGCTCTGACAATAAATTTCTGTAAATTAGGAGGTCAGTGGAAAGCAAACAGTGATGATCTTCATATGGCCTTTGGTAACTTAGCTACATCATTTATTCAGAGGATAGATTTCTTGGGGTCTGTAGGATCTTCTGGAAATAAATTCCCAACGAAAGGAATACTATCACATTTTCTGATCTCTTCTTCTCCTGGGCAATTCAAAAGATTTTTTGGCTTGCTCTATAATATAGAAGAGGTACCCTCTCTGCCTGAGCTGTTCTGTCAGCTGTTGTTTGTTGCAGGTTTCCCCACTGGTGAAGTTATGTCTGGTTCTTAGACCCTACATTAAAATAGTGGGACATTTGGTATGGAAGGTACAGCATGAAGTCCAGTTAAGGTACAGGTGAGCAGCTGTTGGTTTATTAACAGAACAATTTCTATTAGACCATAACATCCCATTGAAGTCAGTAGCAAATCACCCCTTTATATCAGTGGTGCAGGACATTGCCCAAGTTGGGGTTTACATAAAGGCAGTGACAGGATGTATGTTATTGTTAATACATAACATTTTTCAAAATTCTTCTTTAACCTTTACCTCATATAATGAGAATGTGGTTTATGGAGTAAAGTCAGTCCAGGTGTAAGTGGATGCATGAGTGTTTCTTCAATGCACTTGCACTCACACAAACCAGGATTGAATTTGAACCCAATAATTTCCGGCATATCTAGGGTTCATGCTGAAGTTGCATTGATTTTTCCCTTTGAAATTTTGCATAGGGTAGGGCCACATAAGTCTCTATAGGTGTACCTTGCTATTTGAGACAGTATCTGCCATTAAAAACTGACCTGAAGAAGAGCTTGAAAGCCTGTCTCTTTCACCGGTTGGTCCAATAAAAGATATTACTCATCCTGTCTCATTAAACATTAAGGCTGGGATTTTCCAAGGGGCCAATGGGTGTTGTATGCCAGCTCCCATTTTTTAACACCTAATTCATCTTTGGGCATCCCAACCTAAGTTTATTACAAGTGAGGATTAGTTGTGCTAAACTGGGGCCTGAGCCTGCAAGGGGCTCTATACTGTGCTTAGTGCTAGTTTCACTACTTCCCTCGTGCTGACAAGTGTACCAGAGCAGGGTACAGGACCGGCTCTACCATTTTTGCCGCCCCAAGCAAAAAAGAAAAAAGCCTCCCAGACTGTGCTGCCCCAAGAATGGATGGAGTGCCACCCCTTAGCATGTGTCTCCCCAGGCACATGCTTCCTCCACCGGTGCCTGGAGCCAGCCCTGCCAGGGTACACAGAAGGGTAAAATTACGCATCACTTCTACTTACATTTAAAGATGGTCTTGACATAATTCGTTGGTTTTCTCCACAGATCCTCTGAATATCCAATCATATGGCCTGGGGAGAAGCCAAGGGCAAATTGCACAGGCATGTGATCTGGCCCACTTTCTCCCATCTCAGAAGGAGGTAATCTGCATTCATCAGCAGAGCGAGGGTATGAAAGGCTTTTGATTTGAATTGGATACTATTGTCTTGCCCTGGACTACAGTATTGGGGAGTGATGGGGTCCTTTGATCCAATCAGGCATTTGTCTCACACTCCCTTCTTGTCTAGAAGGGCAGCAATCCATGTTAACATGTTAATTTATAATAATGACACTAATAAAATATGTGTGAAAACGTAAGCAAAAAAAAAGGGATGTAGAACAGGACGCTAATGAACAAATAGGACTGCAATATGTGTCATTCAGGATTTGGAGAACATACACAGTAAATGGGAAAAATAGTTCCAGGAATAAATCAAAGGCTGTGCTAGTATCTGCCATGCACCTCCTTGCTGAATATAGTTATAATATAGACAGCTCTCTTCAGAAAAGTAAACAGATGGTTCCATTCCATTTCAAATTTTATTAATGGTATTTGCACACTAGTATTATCACAAAGATGAAAAAGGTGTTTTTTTGTATGTATGTATTTTTAATCTAAATAATTTTCAGGGAACCTGTTTCTGTTTGTCTTTCAGCAGCTTGAATAAAATACACATATAATCCGTTGTTCTTGAGGAATGTGTCCTTCCGTTTTTGCAGAGAAACAGGAATTATTGCTTATGAAAAGCAACAGACAAGAAGAAAGAACAAAAGAAAATATAGCTGAATATCATGATTGCTTAGAACTTGATTATTATCAGCAGATAACAATTCCTTTGTTAAGGGTAGCTTGCAGTGGCTGTTAACCACAATAGTTAACAATTTCAAGGTAATTATTAATGGTTTAAAGCAGTTAGATGACCATTATATGGCTTAATTTTTTTTTTACATAAATAGCTTGCAAATCATAGATTTTTTTCCCTCACTTTGGCTAGTGAAGGTATCTGCCTTTAAGATTAATTCAACCTATTTCTTTTCTAAACATTATAAATAACTACACACACACACACACGGTTGTATCTTTAAAGCTCGAAGATGTGGATGAAGAAGCAAAATTGAACAAGAAGAAAGAAAATGAAAAGGAAGATCTTGCTCCAAATTACAAAAGTATCTGTCTGACTTAAATAATTCAAATGTGTATTATTTGGGGGGCAATGCAAGAGCCTAAAAGCTACATTTAAACACTTATTTTGCCTGAGACTAAAGATGTAAATGCTGCATATCGAGAAGAGCATCCCCATATCACTTTGACCTTCATAAAGAAGCAAATTTTATGATATATACATATTCACTTTCTCCTTGCCCCCTCAAAAAACAAAACAGGAAAGGGGTATCCTTAATAAAGGGGGATTAGTTTCAAATCTAAGCTGCTTTTTCAGAAAAGAGTGACACTGAAGGAGTCATGTAAAAATCAAACCCTCTCACTTATCCTGTGACCAAATTTTGCCTTCAGATATTTGGGTATGAATCTCTGTGGGCTTAGAGGCTCTCCATTGGTGCAGTTATGCTGGTGAATTCCACCCACAGAGAGTCAGAACACGAAGATATCCCTGAACTTAGCTACTAACAATACATTATACTTTGTGTTTCTATACCACTGCCTTTCATCATTGGATCTTAAAAAATTTCGCACACATTAATTTAAACCTCACAACACCCCTTTGAGATTAGTATTATTCCCATTGCAAGACCAAAGAAAGTAAAGCCAGTTTCTGCAAAATGCTGATCATCCTCAACTCTCACTACCATCACTGGGAAATGAGGACCCTCAATATTTTGCAGGGTCAACCCTAAGTGACTTGCCAGAGGTGACACAGAATACTACAGGCAGCTCCAACAGTGGAACCCAGAATTCCAGAATCTAGTCCTCTGCACTAACTCTTAGGCAATGTTTCTCATGATACAGCTGAGCACAGTTTTCTAGCTGTAGTGAAATTTGCAGAATCATAACTGAATAAATACTAGAACAATAAAAAAAAGTAAAATCAACCTATCTGCTTAATTACCTTATTATAAATACTATCACTCAGCCTGATTTCAGGATTCTTTCCTCCAATGTGTGTTTGGCATGACATGTTATCCTAGACTGATCTTATGTTCACAGATTGTGGAAAGTGTGTGAAAGCTTTTTTGCTGTAGTTATTGGGAGAAGTCACGTCTGTTACCTGGTACTCATGCAGAGAAATCAGTAATCTGGAAACAGATGGTGTGACTGAATGAGTGAGAGGGTGAGACAGAGAGAGAGATTGGTTGGATGAATGCAGAGTTTTTCACTCCGAGGAGATGAAAGAAGAATGAATAAACCCACCACAGCATGACAAAAACATAGAAATATAGAGGAATGTCAGTGCTGAAGGCCATTCCTTTAGAATTCATCAACTATGTGCCAAAAGAATTCACAGTCTACATAGCATGGAGGTATCAAAAGCTGCAACATTTTGTACATGCGGTCTAGAAAAGTGACATATTTCATATTTGAAGCAAAGGCTTTCAGAGGAATCAGGAAAAATATTTGCATTCCAAATTAATTACTAAATTAAGTAAAGATGAATACAAAGTGAAAAATTCAGGTCTAGATTTCAAGCACTCGCAATTTCTGGGTTTGTTTGGAGGCGGTGTGTTTGTTCAGCATGTCACAACAATAAGTGAGGGGGCTTTGCAAAGCCTGGACCAGATTCTGAATGCTACTAATGTTCAGTGATGTTTATATCCAAGGTTTCTGTTTAGTTCCATAATTATGAAGTAATTCCATGCTGGAAATTGCTACTAAAGTAGTATTTTACTAGTACAATATAAAAGGGTTGGATTTAACTAATCTCAAAACTTTAGTCAGCCTTAATTTCAATGGTATTTTTGCCTGAGGAAGGAGAGAGATGCCAGTTCTCACCCTTCCTTGTATAAGAAGTCCTTATTCAAAAAAAAATCATGTCAAACCAACCTGATAGCTTTCTTTGACAGGGTAACAAGCCTTGTGGATGTGGGGAAGCAGTAGATGTGGTATATCTTGAATTTAGTAAGGCTTTTAATACTCTCTCACATGATCTTCTCATAAATAAACTAGGGAAATATAACCTAGATGGGGCTACTATAAAGTGGGTGAATAACTGGTTGGAAAACTGTTCCCAGAGAGTAGTTATCAGCGGTTCACAATCAAGATGGAAAGGCATATCACGTGGGGTCCCCTGTTCAATATCTTCATCAATGACTTAGATAATGGTATAGAGAGGAGTTATACTGATTTTTATTTGAGGATAGGATTAAAATTCAAAATGATCTGGACAAACTAGAGAAATGCTCTGAAGTAGGGCTGTCAATCAATCACAGTTACGTCACACAATTAACTAAAAAAATTAATCACAACTGATCAGTTTTTTATCGCACCATTAAACAAGAGAATACCAATTGAAATGTATTAAATATTTTGGATGTTTTCTCTACATTTTCAAATATATTGATTTCAATTACAACATAGGATATAAAGTGAGCACTGTACACTTTGTATTAATTTTTATTACAAATATTTGCACTGTGAAAATGATAAACAAAAGAAACTATTTTTCAATTCACCTCATACAAGTACTGTAGTGCAATCTCTTTATTGTGAAAATACAATTTACAAATGCAGATTTTTTTTGTTACATAACTGCACTCCAAAACAAAACAATGTAAAACCTTAGAGCCTATGAGTCCACTCAGTCCTACTTCTTGTTCAGCCAATTGCTCAGACAAACAAATTTGTTTACATTTACAGGAGGTAATGCTGCCCACTTCTTATTTACAATGTCACCAGAAACTGAGAACAGGCGTTCATGTGTCAATTTTGTCGACGGCATTGCAAGATATTTACATTCCAGATATGTTAAACATTTGTATGTCCCTTTATGCTTTGGCCAGTATTTCAGAGGACATGCTTCCATGCTAATGATGCTTGTTAAAAAAAAATGCATTAATTAAATTTGTGACTGAACTCCTTGTGGGAGAACTCTATATCTCCAGCTCTGTTTTACCTGTATTCTGCCATGTATTTCATGTTATAGCAGTCTTGGATGATGACCCAGCATATGTTGTTCATTTTAAGAACACCTTCACCGCAGATTTGACAAAACGCAAAGAAGGTACGAATGTGAGATTTCTAAAGATAGCCACAACACTGGACTCAAGGTTTAAGAATCTGAACTGCCTTCCAAAATCTGAGAGGGACAAAGTGTGGAGCATGCTTTCAGAAGTCTTAAAAGAGCAACACTCTGATGTGGAAACTACAGAACCTGAACGATCAAAAAAAAAATCAACCTTCTGCTGGTGGCATCTGACTCAAATGATGAAAATGAACATGTGTCAGTCGCACTGTTTTAGATTGTTATTGAGCAAAACTTGTCATCAGCATGCACATGTCCTCTGGAATGATGGTTGAAACACGAAGGGACATTAATCTTTAGCGCAGTTGGTATGTAAATATCTTGCAACACTAGCTATGACAGTGCCACGCAAAAGCCTGTTCTCACTTTCAGGTGACATTGTAAACAAGAAGCGGGCAGCATTATCTCCTGTAAATGTAAACAAACTTGTTTGTCTAAGCAATTGGCTGAACAAGAAATAGGACTGAGTGGACTCATAGGCTCTAAAGTTTTCCATTGTTTTATTTTTGAATGCAGTTATTTTTTGTATATAATTCTACATTTGTAAGTTCAAGTTTCATGATAAAGAGTTTGCACTACAGTACTTGTATTAGGTGAATTGAAAAATACTATTTCTTTTGTTTTTTACAGTGCAAATATTTGTAATAAAAATAAATATAAGTGAGCACTGTACACTTCGTATTCTGTGTTGTAATGGAAATTGATATTTTTGAAAATGTAGAGAACATCCAAAAATATTTAAATAAATGGTATTCTATTATTGTTTAACAGCATGATTAATCATGCGATTATTTTTTTAATTGCGCAATTAATCGTGATTAATTTTTTTTAATCACTTGACAGCCCTACTCTGAAATAAATAGGGTGAAATTCAATAAGGACAAATTCAAAGTACTTCACTTAGGAAGGAACAATCAGTTGCACACATACAAAATGGGAAATGACTGCCTAGGAAGGAGTACGGCAGAAAGAGATGTGGGGGTCATATGGATCAAAAGCTAAATATGAATCAACAATGTAACACTGTTGCAAAAAAAGCAAACATTCTGGGATGTATTAGTATGAGTGTTGTAATCAAGACACGAGAAGTAATTCTTCTGCTCTACTCTGTGCTGATTAGGCTTCCACTGGAGTATTGAGATCTCCCACATACAGGCTTTGTCTTGACTAGAATAAAAGTTATGGTGGTAAGATATGTTAGCTAATGCTATAATACCATGGTAAAACCTAGCCCTGACAACGAGTTTGTCTCAGGGAGCTTGAGACTTAAGATGAGTTAAGATTTTTAACATAATTAAAGACAAACAATTTTGAGTGACTTCTTTTAGGGCCCCAGAATGGAGACTATTTAAAAAAAAAAAAGTAAATCTATGGGCATGCACAGCCAGGCAGTAGATAAGGTCTGACAAAAGGCTACTTGCATAGGATCATAGAAGCGTAGGACTGGAAGGGACCTTGAGAGGTTTTCTAGTCCAGTCCCCTCCACTCAAGGCAGGACTAAAGATTATCTAGAGCAGACGTGGGCAAACTACAGCCCGCAGGCCACATTGGCCCATGGGACTGTCCTGTCCGGCCCCTGAACTCCCATAGGGGAGCCTAGTCCCTAGTCCCTCCCTCACTGCTGTGCAGGCCGCGCTCTGGCCCGCCGCTCCCGCTGGGCAGCTTGGGGAGTGCAGCTGGCTCTGGCCGGGTGTCACCGCTGCGAGCTCCTGCTGCTGGTAAGGGGATGGGAAGCGAGGGGGGGAGAGTGGGTAAGGGAGCGAGGAGTTCTGGGGGGCATTCAGGGAGGAGGGGGTGGTTGGATGGGGTGGAGGTTCTGTGTGGTGGTGGTCAGGGGATGGGGAACAGGGAGGATTGGGAGTGGGAGTCCCAGGGGGCCTGTCAGGGGGTGGGGATGGGGATAGGGGTCGGTAGGGCAGTCAGGGGACAGGGAGCAGGGGGGGATAAGGTGGTGGGATCCCAGGGGGCAGTTAGGGGTGGGGGGTCCTGGGTGGGGGTGGTCAGAGGACAAGGAGCAGAGGGTGGTTGGATAGGGGGTGTGAGTCCCAGGGAGGGGGCTGTCAGTAGGCATGGGTGTGGATAGGTGTCGGGGCAGTCAGGGGACAGGCAGCAGGGAGGTTAGATAGGGGGTAGGGGTCCTGGGAGGGGGCGGTCGGGGACAAGTAGTGGGGGGGTTGGATAGGCTGGGAGTTCTGGGGGGGGGCAGTCAGGGGGCGGTAAGTGGGAGGGGGGGATGGGGGAGGCAGAGCCTTCTCTACCCGGCCCTCCATACAGTTGCACAACCCTGATGTGGCCCTCAGGCCAAAAAGTTTGCCCACCCCTGATCTAGAGTGACCATCTCTGACAGGTGTTTTTCTAACCTGCTTTTAAAAATCTTCAATGACAGAGATTCCACAACCTCCCTAGAAAATTTATTCCAGTGCTTAACCATCCTGACACTTAGGAAGTTTTTCCTAATGTCCAACTTAAACCATCCTTGCTGCAAGTTAAGCCTTTTGCTTCTTGTTCTATCTTCAGAGGTTAAAAAGAGCAACTGTTGTCCCTTCTCCTTGTAATACCTTTTATATACTTGAAAACTGTTATCATGCTCGCCCTCAGTCTTCTCTTCTCCAGACTAAACCAACTTGATGTTTTCAATCTTCCATCTAGGTTGTGTTTTCTAAACCTTTAATCATTTTTGTTGCTCCTTTCTGGACTTTCTCCAATTTGTCCTGTATTTAAGCCCAATGGGATGTCTGGTCGGAGTGCTCAGCTCACCCAGCAGCCTGGCCAGCAGGCTCCTTTCCCCACTGTCTCTGCCTGGGCCGGTGCCCCAGGAAAGGCCAAGACTTTCTGGCCAAGTTATTGGCCAGAAGGAGTCAAGCCCTGCGTGTGCCAAAGCCCTGCACAGCGCTGGGATTTAAAGGGCTCTAGGCTCCCCGCGGCTGCCAGCAGCCCAGAGCCCTTTGAATCCCAGCCCCTGGCCGCTGATTGCCCCCTCCCCAGACCCCTGCCCCAACTGCCCCCCAGGATCCCCACCCCCTATCTAAGCACCACTGGTCCTTGTCCCCGGATTACCCCCTCCCGAGACCCCTGCCCCTAACTGCCCCCTTGGGACCCCTGCCCCTATCTAAGCCTCCCTTCTCCTTGTCCCCAACTGCCCCCTCCTGAGACCCCACCCAACTTCCCCCCAGGACCCTCCTACCTGTCCCCTGATAAACCTCCTGGACTCCCATGCCTATCCAATTGCTGCCTGTCCCCTGACTGCCCCGCCGAACCTCTGCCCCAGCCAACCCCCCCTGCTCCTTGTCCCTTGACTGCCCCCCGGAACCCCCTACTTCTTCTCCAACCCCCAAACCGCTTACTGTGCCACTCAGACCAGCGTGTCTGGCTCCCTGCAGCTCCAGACAGTTGCTGCCATGCTCCCCCATGGAGCCCACAGCCCTCTCCCACCCCCAGCACCTGCCTTCCAGATTTGAACACCTCAAAATTCAGGAGTGCTCAAGCTCGGTTTGGGCAGCTTTTACTTCATTTCTCCCAAATCAGTTTCCCCTGCAAGGTGCCAACTGAAGGTGTTGGAGAACAGAGAGATTGGGTGGCCTCCTAATGCCTGGAAAAGAGACAAAGGCCGGAGGAGGGAGTGTCAGTGCCTGTGCGGACTTCTGGGAAGTGCACGGTGTGGAAGGGGATGCTGTGATGCTTTGGAAAACTCCATACAAAGCCAGTCAGGACTCTGGGGGAGCCTCCTCTCTTGGAGCATACTGTCTCCAGGGCAAGAAGCTTACACCTTCCTGGGTCTGATCTCGGAGCATTCAGCATGCCCTTCCACATCGTGCACTTTCCACAGCGAGTCTGCCCAGGCTGGTCCTGGGGCAACCAGAGGTCCCTGCACCCCAACTCCGCAGTCAGATGTGACTCTCAGCCAGACTGTAAAACAGAAGGTTTATTAGATGACGGGAACACAGTTTAAACAGAGCTTGTTGGTACAGAAAACAGAACCCCTCTGTCAGGTCCATCTTGGGGGGTGGGGAGCCCAGAACCAAGTTCTGGGTCTTTCCCCATTTCCCCAGCCAGCTCCAAACTGACACTCCCTCTGGCCTCTGTCTCTCTTCTGGACAGGGAGGCCACCTGATCTCTTTGTCCCCAACACCTTCAGTAGGCATCTTGCAGGGGAAACTGAGGCACCCACACAGTATTCAGAGAAAATATTAAGAACATTCCCACTTCATCACAACAGGTGCAACAAAATATAATACTGTATATTGAAGTAGGCAAGTGCTGCTTCTGACTTTCCACTTTTAATTGACCCTTGTAATCTTGTGGCACTGACGCGTTGTAGCTTCATTTTATATCAGCTTACAGGGCGGGAGCGAGGGGGCACCACCATTTTGGGCCCCACCAAAAATTATACAAACCTGCCGCCTATGGATGGGAGCTGCTTCCAGCCACAGGGGAAGGGGTGGGAAAGAGATGAGCTGTGCAAATACAGTGGCCAGATCATCCCTTCCCATCCCCCTCCCCTGCAGCTGGAAGCAGCTCCCATCCCTTCCCTCCCATACAGTGCCGAAAGGCTGCCGCTGGCCACATTCTAGTGTGAACCCTGGCAGAAATCTGGGGGGACATGTGACCCTGTGTGTCCCCCGCAAGTGTTCCCTCATGAAGACAGTGCCAAATACATTGCATGTATTTTCAGTGTGAGTTTTCTACAGTATGCTTAAGATCTGACTTCAGTGGGAGTAGAGGGAACAGAATCAGATTCTTACCTAAGTGCAAATCAGTGGTGAGGTTAAACGAGTTACCCCAATGTAAAACTGGTGTTAAAGAAGAAACAAGCCCTTATTGTCTATAATATTCAAGGAGACTATTTATGTAATTCCTCACCAACATGAGTTAGGAGTTCGCCATCTCACTCTAATTTTTCTTGAATAATAATGTTTTTTTAACCATTTTAACCTACAGCCAAGAATCCTAGTTGTAACATTTCAGATGAAGCCATTTTAAGAATTTCACTGTTTCCAGCCAGCACAAGATTTCACATTTGGGTGCTATCCAGGACTTCAAGCAATTTTTCACAAGAAATCCACATTGTCAGATGTAGACAAGCAACACTGTATTTTATTATTTGATTCTTCCAGCAACATATCAGTCATTCCAGATAATTAATTTCCCAATGAGGCCAAACATTTGCTTTGTACCTTCATAATCTTATTAGGGGAAAAAATGATTTCTCTGGAACATTTTTAAAAAGCAAAATTCATCTGAAAAACCCACAGTAAACAACAGCGTGTTCAGAGCCCAGTAACCAGGTCTGGGATCAAATGTTTTGCCAGTGAAGTGTAAAATACATTCTTTGACAGTACTCAAATGATTGATCACATCTCATGGCTAAGTTACTAAAGAAGACTGTGTGGCCTCTTGGTCAGCCTCAGTTATCAAAGCAATTGTTGGGGCCAAAGCTGGCGGAGACACTTTGGAAAGATATATAAAGTATCTTACTTGAGAAAATTATATAAATCATCTTCTTGTATAACACGAAATCAAGGATACAATTACAGCTTTATACATTTGCTTAGTTACTTATTTAGGCTCTAATACTGGAAACAGACATACTAACACAGGGGATCAGCTTTAAAATACAATAGTAAATTTCTCTGCTTTCCCTCTTCCCCTAAATATTGTACCATGTCTGGGACAGGATGACTTCAGACTGCAAAAGCTGACCAGTAAGCTGTGTTTTTTTCTTTCCATGGCAAGCATTTTTCATTCCTTACTCAGGTCTTGTCTTCAGTCAGGAACAGATTCAGCTATTGGTGGCCATGATCAGTGTATCTGATGATCCTCTAAGCATAAACAAAGGCTAGCTGGAGTCTGCACAATTAAAATAAAAGGACTTGAAAGGGGAACATCCCAATTAGTTCAATCATTGCAAACATTGTCTACTCTTAAGTGTCAGCAGTACCAATGCAGTTACACTGATTGCAGGCCACAGATTGCCAGAATGGGATAGTCCATAATGTAGACAAGGCCTCAAGCAAAACTTGAAGTTCCAGTAGCTTCCATGGGCGTTTCACCCTCGTAAAAAGTATGGGAACCATTTCCCTAAGAAGAGCTCTCAGTAGTCCTGAAGGAAGAGGAGCAGAAGACTCCTTGACGATATACATTTAGGTTTTGCATGGAAGGGAAGAAGCTAATGGGAGTTAAATGAGCAACTATAGCTTCATATCTAGTCACTTGCATTTACTTTGGGGTTCTTGTCTGGCAACATTTCATCAGATTTATAACGATCATGTGATTTGCATTGGGAAGGGATAAAAAGGACAAAAAAGAAGGTGTGTCATTGCATACCCTGTATAGAACTTAGCAATGGTTTCTCCTTTGCTAGCACAAACAGAGGCAGAGAGGCACCTGGCAGAAACTGCTAGGGGTACACAGAAGTGGAGAACCTGATATCCTTGTTGCTATAATCCTTTTGTTTTAGCTGAGAAAGCAGTTCTTCGAGGGCCAGATTCTCATCTGATGTAAAAAGGCATAGCTCATCGAAGTCAATGTGATTGTGCTGATTTGCACCAGCAGAGGTGCTGACCTTTAGTCCCATTAAAGATATTTGTCTTGTTGGACGAGTTTCCCACCAGGAATCCTCTCATAAAAGTTATGGCTGAGTGCATGGGAATGTTGCCCACAGGTATCAGTCATGGTGATGGCAGGTTCTCCCTTTCTGTCTTTTCTTGAACCCATTTCAGAGAAGTTGGAGAGAAGAAAGGGGGTCTAGGTTGAGAGAAGGGCACCTTTCTGAACCATCATATCATTCAGGGCTGTAGTTTTAAGTCTCCCCTTGATTCATTAATAAACCCTATTCATGGGAGTGGAAATTACACATCAGGAGGAGAATGTAACAATTAACCTTTTACCCAAGATGAAAACAAAGTGCCTGTGCACCACAGAGGGAATGCTGATTTATCAGCTAGTCAGCACTGTAACTTACCTACAACTGTACTCTAATACAAATATTTGATTTCTGTGGTTTTGGCCACACCTCTGTGGCCCAGCTCCCAAAAAGCATAATTCTGGATCAACAAGTGGCTAGGCACTGCTACAGCAGAATGCAGACTTCCGCCTCTTAGAAGGACGGACAGAATTTTAAAAACCAATTGTTGGGCAGACTACTTCAGTATCCATCTTTTCTTCCCTTCCTTTAGGATTCCTTCTCTCTCTCTTCCTCCCACCCAACTCCCCCTTTTATGTCTCTGTTTCTCTCCTGGGCCTCTCCATGCACCACACCCTGACATCTTCAACATTACATTTTAAATCTCATAGTGACTTTTCTAAGGGTCCCCAATAGTGTTGCAAAGAACACTGTACACATAGAGACTAGGTTCATACATTAACCTCTGATATCCTAATACTTTTACACCCTGTAAACTAACACAGTAAATGATTCTTGGACTTGGGTCTCCAACTCTTTTTTGATGTGTGTGTTCTCACGGATCATGCCCAACTGAACCCCGCGTAAATACATGTTTTTCTCTAACAGCACAGCTTTAGTAGCTATTTCTGTTGATATCTTTCAGAATGCAAGGATCTAAAACTCATCACTTCCAGTGCCAGCTATACACATACACACACACCCTGCAAGACTGTGCACACTTGTAGGAGTGAAATACTCATTGTTTATAATGAGTTACTTGGCTCAGAACATAATGCCAGCTCTTGGCAAGACATGGACCTGGAATCTGTAGCAGTTTAATTTTATTGGTGCTCATGATATGGATGAGTTAAATTATAGAAACAAGAATTGTTTTTAACATTATTCAAGGGGAATGTTTCCAAAGTGCTGACTGTTGTGAAAGACGACAGTAACATCTCTTCCAAAGTGTTTGCCAGTTCAGAGAACTCCAAGCTGCCGTCACAAATGAGTGAAGATCAACAGTTTCATTAAGAGGAAAATGTTAGGCAATAAGGGCTCAGCCCTGAGCAGCTCCAGGCGGCCCTGCAGGCACTCAGCAACTTGCAGAATTGAGCCCCAAATAAACTATTTTTGTAGAATTGTGAATAATTAGTGGAGCCAAGAAATTAAATTTAGTAGCAGATTCTATTCCAATGCATTGTTGTATTCAGGGGGCCCTCTGAATTCATGACAAATTTTTCCTTCCCATTTTTGATACTATTATTGATGTAGTATTAGTGGGTAGAATCCCCAGTCATGGATCAGGAGCCCATTGTTCTGGGCACTGTGCAAACACAACAAAAGGACAGTCCCTGCCCCAAAGAGCTTTCCAGGGCATATTGTACACAACCTATTAATGTCAAAGAGATAATAAAATGGGAAGTTCCTTGAGATACAAGCAGATATGTAACTCACCGAAGGTGCAAAGCAGTGGGAAGGGCTGGGAGCAAAGCAGATTAATCATAATCCATTGGAAAGTCAAAGAGTCAACCTGCTAGTACAGTTCAGGACTGCTCAGGGAATCTGAGGCAATGCATTTAGCAGCTCTCATTACTTTGCTCCAGAAAGGAATGGTTGCATTCTCTCCAGCATGCCTGATGCCAATTGCATGGGTGGGCTGGGGGCACCTAGCACTTGGCCAATCCCCTGAGTGGAGGGAGAAATTTTTTTTCAAAGATGATAACAGGGCCTCCTCATACAATAGATCATGTTGCCTTACTGCTTGGTGGGTGTTCTGTGCAGGGAAAAGGCTCTCTATAGTGCTCCTGCCTCTCACACACTCAAAACACTGGTAGGATTTTGCCCCAAATATATTTTCTAGAGTTTTTTTTTAAAATAACAAGAAAACCAACATACACATCTGAGGATCCCAGTTAGCCCTTGCTGTATAGCTCTGATTGTTCCTCTGCAACCTGTCATTATTATTAGTGATCTTATGCTGTTAATCTCTTTAGGCCTGATCTTGCACAGATTTATGCCCATACTTGACTTTACACATGTGAGTGATTTTGTGGCTAGCACATGATGATTTCAGTGCGACTACACATGTGCCTAATGGCAAGCATGTGACCGCATCTTTGCAGAATCAGGGTCTTAAATTGTAAGCTTTTGATAAGTTTATAAAAAAAAAATCTTTGACTCAAACTCTTTGCTGAGACAATTCCAATTTCTATAATTTAACTCATATCAACTGATGCAATGAAGCTACACTTCGAGCTACACTTAGCTACTACCAATCGAGCTACACTTAGGGCTGGATTAAAGGCAATCTGGAGCTCTAGGGAAACTATGACATGGGCCACCCTCAAATCTACCCCCATGGCCCAACCCTGCACTGTGCCTTTGCCCACTTACAATGGTGTTAGCAGCGCTCTCCTCGTCTCTCAGAGGCAGGGGTGACAGAAAGGTCGACTGTTTGAGTGGGGAGCTGGGCCCACTGCACTCTTCTCCATTCTCAGAGTTCTCTGCTGGGTTGGTTCTGGCAAGATCACCCAGACCAGAGGGTTTGCTTTTAACACCATATTTAGATATATGGAATAACTGTTCACACCACTCTGAATTGTTGTTTCAGGTTGCCTGCAGATTCAGGCAGAAATGACTGCATAGGTAACAATCAGTCACATGTTCAAGCTTTTCTTTGTTAGGGCTAAAAGCCAATTTTTTTCCTTAAAATTAGAGCTTAGATTCTAATAATTAGAGTTGGTCCCAAAATATCCAATTATCAATACTGAAGTGTTCTGCAAGAACATGTCAATTTTGACCAAATCATATTTTGAAAAAACAACTGACATTAGCAGAACAGAATGTTTCAGTTTTTTTACTTTGAAATGACCTTTCCTTTAGAAATGTTACATTAGATTATAATAGAAAAATAAAAAGTCAAAATCAAATGTGATAGGGTCAGGCCAGATGGCTACAGGAGAGTGATAGAAGGCAGATATATTAGCCCCAGGTTAAGTAGGTCCCCTTTCCCTGGGTAAGGTAACAGGGAAGGTTCCAGAACAATCAGGAACTTTCTGGAAACAATTAAGGGAGACAGGCTGATTAGAACACCTGCAGCCAATCAAGAAACTGCTAGAATCAATTAAGGCAGACAAATCAGTGCACCTGGGTTTAAAAGGGAGCTCACTTTAGTTTGTGGTGCACGTGTGAGGAGCTGGGAGCAAGAGGCGCAAGGAGCTGAGAGGGAGAGGGAGAGGGAGAGGGAGAGGGTGTGCTGCTGGAGGACTGAGGAGTGCAAGCATTATCAGACACCAGGAGGAAGGTCTTGTGGTGAGGATAAAGATGATGTTTGGAGGAGGCCATGGGGAAATAGCCCAGGGAGTTGTAGCCGTCATAAGAGGCACTATAGGCAGCTGCAATCCACAGGGCCCTGGGCTGGAACCCGGAGTAGAGGGCAGGCCCGGGTTCCCCCCAAAACCTCCCAGCTCCTGATCTAACACAGGAAGATCTCTGAGGCTAGCAAAATCCGCCAATACGCTCAGGACCCACCAAGGTAGAGGAGGAACTTTGTCACACAAAATAAAAAATGTTGACTGATCCAAAACAAAATTTAAAAAAAAATGTAATGGGAAATTTCAAAATTCTTTATAATTTGTTCCAATGATCAATGAACACAAATTTCAGAATCATGGGCATTCCCATGAAATGGAAATTCCAGCTCCCATATGGCTCTAGTAATCATTTGACTCCAGGAGCTGGAACCCTAAACCTGGACTGATAGTGCCTATGCTTAATCCAGCCCTGGCTATACCAAATTGCAATAGCAGAGACTGTAGCCCTCCATGCTGCTCCAGGAAAATTCAAAATATAAAGATACCGATATGCTCATTTTACCATTGAAAGGAGCTGCCTCATCATGAGGTAGGGAAGCCACCATTTGTAAGGATATGAAAAGAGAAGCATGTTAAAACAAGAGATTTGCAGTTGTACATCCCGGGTGGGACCCCACAGGGTTTCACATTCAGACAGAACCCATGACTTCACAAATTATGATAAATCGTCTCATCAGTAGTGCATGAACATTCCTAGAAACTTGTTCCTGAAACTCACTAAACTTCTCATGAAGAGTCATTAAAAACTGAGTGTTGGTGCTGATTCACAGTAGACACATCAGTCATAAATTCTAATTGCATTCACAAACGGTAATGTAAAATGTAAAGGATGACAGACACAGTAGAAAACTAGAAATGAAGAGCCGGGGTGGAATTTCCAGTGCTAACACTGATAGGAAAATGGGAATTAATCAAAAATAAATATAATGGCAACAGTAGGAAGTGCAAATAAAAACAAATCATCCAATGAAGGAAATAACAATGCTACTAATAACGCTTCCTCTCAGCCCAGGGATCGTCATTAAATAGACTGCCTAAATATACATGCTTGGTATGAACGTGCATAGAAAGTTCAGAATCATGAACACAACGTAACTAATAAACTAAATGTTCCTAACACATCACTGAGGGCTGGAAAGCAGTACTGTATTAGATCTCTGCCCATACCCACAGACAGTATGCCAGTGGGTGGAATACTATCGTTCTTTAGTTCATCATAGAGTACAGAAAGATCCAAAACAATAGAGGCCAAATCTATGTACATTATCAGGCAACAAAGGAGGTTTTTAACTTATTCCACTATGGAGAGAGAAATATGGGATTATTTTTCCTCCCCAAAGTTCTGAGATAAACAAGGTTAAGGGTTTGGTTGTTTCTATTAGGACAGGGGCTGGTATGAAGCAGGGGCTGGTACGAAGCCACACTAACCCAGGAAAGAGTTCTGCAGTGAAATCCTGGCCCCACTGAAGTCAATAGCAAAACATAATCCCGCCTTCAGTTCTGCATCATACAGATACCGTGTGCTCCTCTAGTGCAGTTGACCAGCTCTGCAAACAGGTGAGGATTGCTGTGGTGTGGGCCATGGTCATACCTCTGCCCCTCTAGCTTTTCAGTGATTTGTACTCCCAAGGTGCCAAGGAAGTGCAAGTCTTGCTCCTGTGGGGCACAGGGACTGCTATAGCACCTGGTTTTTTTATGGAGCCAAGCTCCGTGTGCCCTCCCCAAATCCCTGCACACACTAAGGGCAGGCAAAATCTGGCTCTTTACACAGATATAGCTATATAGAGGTATTCCGTGCAAGTGGCATTACAGCTATTATGGTACATGGTAGAGCTCACAGAACAGGCCATACATCCTTCATTGACCATAAAGGGACTTTTGCCTGAACTCAGACCATAAGATTTGTTCCTGTATATGTAAAAGTAGGAAGAGGTGGGGAGGATTCAGGGAGGAGCACATGTTTTCTCCCTGTTTATTAAGTCAGGAAGACACTAAGTAGGCATATCCCTATGACCTGTTCTCTTGCCACTTGTTTTGGGGCACTAGTCTCCATGGTTAGATAAAACATTGCAGTCACATTATTCTTACTGTGTTTCTTACCACAGAATAAAGTCCTGTTGCTATGCCTTTTTTCCATTGCTTTAGAAATACAAAATTGATATACCTGTTTCTCCATACCCCAGATTCTATATTTAAAGCCTAGGCTAGGGGATGTGGTGGTGCTGTGGCAGAGACAGCAGATGGGTACTTAAAAGACCTGAGTTCTAATGTCACCTAAGCTACTAACTTTAGGTAAGCTATTTTTGCCTCTGTTTCCCCTCAAGCTGTGTGTGTCTTATCTATCTGGACTGTCAACTCTTCTGGGCAGGAACTATGTGTTTGTAAACTAACTGGCAAGCTGGGGTCTTCTTAGTACTACAGTAATAACAGCAATGGTGATGCACATGGATTAACCTAAGAAGAAAGCAGCAGAAATACAATGGAAGAGGATTATTCTTGTGCTGCCACTTTAAGAGGATTTCACTGGACTCTTAATGTTAATGTAAAAAGTTTAGATTTTCTTTGAGGGAATTAAATCTTCCAAAATCAGATGTTTCATCCTATCTACCAAACTGTTGCCTCCGGTCCTATTCCTATTGTGAAATTGCTTTTTTTATAGCTTGCATGTCTTACCACACTCCCTTGTTTCAAAGTGTGTCACAGACATCGTTTCAATTTCTAAAGTTACTCTCCATGGTCTTTTATTATTGGGCAATGGTAGCCGTCCCATAGTTAAGGTTGTCGTGCTTTCTCTTAACAGCCCAGTTCGGTTTCTATCCCTCTTCTGAAATCCTTAACTTAGTATTCCCACCTATATGCATTCCTACCAACAGAAAGGTCTAGAAGAGTGGGGGGTCCCCATCTGCTTATAGAGGAGATAGGGCAACTTAGTCTCCATGCATGAACATCCCATGACCTCTTTCTCTTGAGAATGCCAACAAGCATATTGATTGCAAAAAGAGGTGTTTGATCCCGGTGACACAGCCTGGTACAGTTCATTTGGTCTCTTGCAGAGATTGTGGCTTTCATTCAATGAATTACAATTTCTACACAGAAACTGATTCAGTCTGATGAAAGAAAGAGTTGTTACAAACCAAATGGTGCCAGGATTGCATCGAAGGCTCCAACAGATTCATTGTTATTAGTATTTTTTTTTATTTATAGAGACCAACAATGCCCTTGTCTGAATACATAGGGACTGATTCTAATCTCATTTACACCACTGTAAGTTACCAAAGCAAATGGAGTTACACCAGCATGAACTGGAATAACTATGGTAACATTATTACTATGTGTACCATGATAACACCTATAGTCTGCAGCCAAGACTGGGGCCCCATTGTGTTGACACTGTACAAATATAGCAAGACACATTCCCTGTGCTGAAGAACTAAGAATCTAAATAGGCAAGCCAAACTAAGTGTAGGAGGGGAAACAGAGGTACGGAGAGATGAAGTGACTTGCCCATGGTCAGTGACTTGCCCATGGTCAGTGACAAAGCCAAGAATAGGACCCAGGTCTTCTAACTCCACTAGATCTCTGACATGACCTGCTTACAGTCTCTCAGTTATGTTTAGGGACATTAGTCACAGTGATATACTTCAGTTGTCTTTTTTTCCCCTCAGAATAGAAATTTGTTCCTCTGAAGGAAGCTTATAATGCCTGTTCCTGCTCTGATTGACTTCAGTTGAGAAGGAGCACATCTATAATGTACACATTGTAAAACACTCACTCAGATGAATCAACAGCCCCTCAGACCAACACAGAATCTCAGCTGTTACTAAATAGAATTGTCAGCAGTTCCCATCATATAAAATTAAGACAGATCCCTTACTCATATTGAGTAACACTTTAGTGTCAAATAAGGACATTAGAACAGGCCACCATGAGTAATTGCTACTGAGTATGAGTAAGAGTAGTAGAATCTGGCCATAAGTCTTCAAATACTCACAAGCAAGACTTTTTGAAAATAGGAGCCAACATTTAGGCTCTTAAATCCATATTTAGGCACCTATCTCATTCTCAAAAATGGTCAATGGGAGATGGGAGATGGTCAATGGGAGATGTTAGCATAGGATTTTTGAAAATCATGTATTCAGCAGCCTAACTTTAGGATTCTAATTTTTGAAAACCTTGGCCCTGTAAGGTTACTAAGAGTGGGATTTTCAAAATCACTCAGAGTTGGCCAATTCTATTCCCCTGCAGGTACCTCTTAACTTTAACTGGAGCAGAGTTAGGGCAACACTGAGCACTTCTGAAAATCCCAGGTGAACTAAGAGTTTGCTGACCTGACAGTCCCATTACACTTGGTGTTTGAGGAAAATCAAAACATGCAATCTTATGGTCCAATATACCATATTACAACTAACTATTCTTGAAAAGCATTTCTTTTATATATAAATTCATATTTCAATAAATCAATATGCATTATATGAATATTCCAAAATCGTCCCCCCACAGTCCAACTGATCCTTACATATTAAAAAACATTATATATGTCTACCAATTGCCAGAGATTTGAATTCCAGATTTTGGAGAGGAGCCATTATGGATATGCAGCTTTGCAAAGTACTTTCTGCAGCAAAGGTTCCAGTGATCTGAAGATACCTCACATTAACCTAATACAATTTATTAGTGAAAATCTCTCTACACTACTGACGTGGTTGGATGAGGAAATACAATATCAGGTAAGGCTGATGCTTGGATTACATTCACTGTACTGTGCTGAGAATCATATTTCTGAAAAGTGAGCCCTTTTTTAATCAAATGGCAAAGAGCCTGCTCACAATGAAAAGAGACAAGAATGATTTACTAAAAAGGAAATCAGAGTCATTCAGGAGTCCAGGTTTTATGCAACACTAGGGCCTGGTGCTGCAATATTTGTTTAAGTTGAGTAGCTCTTACTCTTGTTGGACCAGTCTTGCTACAGACCATAGGGTACCTGAGTGAGTCAGTATTACTCACTGTGAATCAGGGTTCCAGAAGTGGGCCCTTTATAAGCAGTTATTTCTGCAACATGAACACTATAATCTCACGTTCCCCCCAGAAACAATAGCTTCTCATATTTTCTGTAGAAATGGGCCCAAACCAAAATTCTCCGGGAGAAGATTTCCAAGGCACAAATGACAACTAGGCACCTAACACACTGCAAGTCAATGAGAATTTGTGCCTCTGAAAATCTCCCTCCACGTCCAAAACCAAAAAGCCTAAAGTGTACTCGAAGTCTGAACCTGGATCCAGGTACAAATGTTATAAATGGTGTCCATGTTTATAATGGGATGAACCAAACCCGTAGACACCACAAACTCCTCAAAACTTTGATATCTGAATCCACATCTGCATACCAAATCTGAGATTTCAGTCCATCTCTACTGTGTAGTGAATATTGCCTTTTTGGTAAAGCTCAAGGAAAATCACTCCAGAACTTAAACATATGTCCTCTTTGCTTTTTAATGCAGCCTCATGAATTATCTTTATTATTGAGCATCTCTATTTGGGCCTCTCTGGCATAGTCACAATAGCTAATGGCCTTGTGTTTCCTTTGCAGGTTAACTCACTCTTTGAGAGGAGTTGAATTATTACTCCTCTTTTCTGCTGACTCCCCCACAAGGAAATGCCCTCTTTCTTGGCTAGCCAGCTGATTTTATCTACACACAAATGCTTTTGTGTCCCTAAATAAATGGTTCTATTTTTAAACTGAACTGAAGCTTGCAGTTGGCACAATCACGGATTCACCTGCAGCTAGCGTCTGCAGCTATCAGCACCAGTGCTTTTTGACTATGTATGTGTTTTCATGTAAAATGAGACACAAAACAAAGCTAGCAGCTGAGAGCAAAATGATAGAATTGACACCGTTAGCAGTTTTGACCATGGCTGGGGAGGACATTGATAGGGTTTGTCATATTAATGGGGAGCATGGCTGTATGTGCTTGAGCTTTTCACTTTCACAAACTTTTTTCTTTTTTTACAGTATTTTCCACAAGCAGCCAGTCATGGAACAGCTCTCTCCCCTCTAGCTGACCTGTTCACACACAGCTCAGCCAGTCCACTCAAGCCTGCATTGGCTCACAGTACACTATAGAATGCCGTCCATATGAACCTCCCATGGAGAGGATAAAAGGTTGGAGACTTTAATATAATGTAGGCCTCACGTCTCTCACTCTCTCTTGCTCTCCACGCTTGATTAAAGCTGACCAAAAAACTTACACTTTGGGACTGTGGAAACATTTTTTCCCTTCACGTTTAAGAATTAAGGGCCTGACGCTCCTCTCAGTTACACAGGGGCAGCTCCAGGCACCAGCGCAGCAAGTGCGTGCCTGCGGCGGACAAGCCATGGGGGGTGGCCTGCCAGTCACTGTGAGAGCGACAGTCAGGCTGCCTTCGGCAGCATGCCTGTGGGAGGTCCGCTGGTCCCGCGGCTTCAGCGGCAATTTGGCAGCGGGTACGCCGAATCCACGTTACTAGCGGACCTCCTGCAGGCACGCCGCCGAAAGCCACCTAACTGCTGTTCTTGGGGCAGCAAAATACATAGAGCCGCTCCTGCAGTTACATGGGGTAAATGAGAGGTACCACCACAAAAATCAGCGTAAACCCAGTATAAGAAAAAGGAGAAATAGAAACTAAACCCAGATAGGCGCAAGCATATTCCTGCACATTAGGATGAACAGCTGTTTGGACTCGGAGTCAATATAACCGCATTGTGGGCCTGCTTCCACATATGGTCATGGGGAGAAGTCATGACTTCTTGCTTCTTGCTAGCTGAGTTGCTGGGGGACAAGGAAAATCCTGATCCTAATCTCAGCAGAAACAGTGCCAAGAAACTTCTGGCTCCTGAATCAAGTTATGAATCCCCGAATGTAGAGGTGGAAAAGCCCCGCAGAGGATCCCTAGCCAAAACCTCAGAAATCAAAGTTTGATTTGAACAGAGCTTAAACTAAGTACTGTATTAAAACATTCTTTGTAAACAGCTGACTGCATATTACACTGCTTCATCTGATATTAAGCAAATCCTGCAATCCTTATATAGGTCAGATTTCCACTGATCTCACTAAGTTTTGCCTGAAAGTTGCTTTAATTTATGCAGGCCGCCAATTTGCTCAATGAGCTATTCTGAATGCCAGGGATAGCCAAGACACGAACAGATCTCAGCCACACCTCCAACTACAGCAGCCAAGATGGAGTTATATAGGAATGGCAGCAGGGAATCTCCTGCTATGACCAAATCCACTGACTGCTGACCACTCTGTACCACAAGAACAACACAGAAACCCTACATAGAGAAAGATTGTGGACAACATATTTAGTAGAAATTAGAGCAGGTTTGATTTTTTTTTTAATTTCAGAATTCAAAAGATAATAAAAGACTAGAATAGTACAGGGGAGAAATCTGGAGGTTTTCAGCCAACTTGTCAAAGAGCTAGTAAAAAAATTAAATTCAAAATGTTGATGACATTTTGAATCTTGAAATTTAAATATTTTGTTAATTCCCACTTCTCTTTTTCTCAATCAGCTGTGCTTGTGCTTTACTTGTTTTGTGAGGAGAGTCAATCGAGTACATTTCATGAGAATTGCATATTTCTTTTCACACTAGTGGGGTCTCATAGGGACAGAGCAAAGTTAATCTGTGATTCCTCTGTTCATTTGTAATGAGAAATCCTGTAAAAATCTCATTCTGGGCTCCATAATCTCATGATGTCATTATAATTTATCAGATATGAATGTGGTTATTCCCGATGACCCAGGCAAGAATTTATTAAGCCTCATGGAGTCTAACTGAAAATCATTCAGAATAGCATGCAACACTGTCTGAAATACGAGCAAGCATACTCAGTTCACCCACTTCCCACCGCTACTGCCACCATCACATATATATACAGTCACATGAATAGAGGCCTTCAACTTTTCAGATCAGAGACCTGGGCCCAGATCCTCAAAGGTATTTAGACACCTACCTCCCAAGAAGTGGATCAGGACCTTAGATTTGATTTTCCACTGCTGCACCCACTGAGTAGCTATTTACATCTGTGCAAAGTGAGTGGGTGTCAAACACTACCATTTTGACTAGGCGGGACTTTTAATCTACTGTGCACAGGTGTGGGTGACTTTGTAAAGTGTGGAGCAGTGGGGACCATCGCCAATGTTTAATCTACTCAAAGCTTTAAATCCAAAGCAGAGACTGGGTTTAAAAGTATACAAGCTCATAATGCTACTGTCATAAAATCTCATTACAGCCTAGCTTGTGTTGCATATGAAAATTAAGAAAATTAACACCACACAAAGGGAGCGGAAAAGGAGGGAATTTAGCCCAGGGAACAAGTTCACTAGGTTCCTCTATTCCCAAGAAAACCATTCGCAATAAGTATGGTCGTAAATTAGAGCTACTTGGGGCAGATCTAAATTATACAAATCCACTGCTTAATCTGTAATGAAAGAGGTGCTGGGGCTCAAGCAATTAGGTGCCAGGGCTCAAGGAATTTTTTTACTTTCATAAGTGGCATGGCAAACCCAGAGGTCGCTATCAACTGCCAAGCCTATGGGTGCCAGGACTCAGCCCTGGCACAAATTAAGCACTGCCCATATCTCATTTTATCCCCATCTTCCTATAGAGATTCTTTTCTTTTTTACAAAAAGTAAGTAATCTCATAAGATTTAATGCAACAATCACCTGCTGTGATGTTCAGTAATCATGCAGAGCCAAGGGGTCTAACAGAAGTGTGCTTCATTTGGAGTCTGAGCTCTAACTGAGCAGCGTTGCATAACATGAGCATCTGCATAACATAACAACCAGTTCAAAATGGCTCTTGTCAGATCCTCTCAAGGGTACCATTCCGCACACCTGTAATCATATGTAGATTCATATACTGCAATGTCTACATCAGTCACTCATTGACCTTAATAAAAAATATTCTATAGGCAAAAAACCCTCACTTATACTACACTGGCCCAAAATGTCATTCTATTCAACAAGGAAACCATATGTAAGCTACACTAAATCAATCCTCCTCCTTCTAACTTTCTCCCACTGAAGTCAATGGGAATTCTGTCATTGACCAGAATGGGCACTATAGGTATAATTTTAGGCAATGTGAGCTAAGAAACATTTGTATAAGTTAGAAATGACCTTTCATAACTCACAAGGTACAGACACAGCAAAGCAAGGCCTCAGCTGGGCTATGAGCAGTCATCTCTAGCAAAGCAAAAGGTCTCACATTTCCTTGCCTGTTAGCATTAACATTTGGTTGCTAGCATGTAAATATGTTTTGCACAATTTCAATCAGATTCTGAGGTCCTTATTCAGATGTTACTTAAGCTTTCCTTAGGAAAAACACCCTCTGATTTTACTGTGGGTTTGCTTGAGTAAGGACAGAGTAAAAAGTGAGTAAGGATTTCAGGATTTAGCTCATCCTTGGTATTTTTGTGTGATTTTTTATTTCTTTTACTTTTAAAAAATTGATTAAACTGCCTAATAAGTAAGCAATGTTCCTCTAATTTTTCCATCTATGTGCGGAATACATTGTTATGTGCACCGAGGTATGTGCGGATATGCCTCACTCGTAGAAACAAAGAACCTAGATATAATATCTACTTTTTAAAAGTTACCATAGGGATAATTAGGACAGGTTAGGCATGTTAGAACTCACTACTCAAAGAATTAAATTTAAGTGTAAGAGAAATAAAAATTATGAAATGCATAGGCCAGTCAAAACACTAAAATAACACACTTCGAAAGAATAAAATTACAGAGAATATATGTGCATTGCAGGCAGTACCAAAAGTAACAAAGAACAATAATACAAGTATGTGTTGGGAGGTGAGTGTGAAAGAGTGTGTGTGTGTGTGTGTGTGTGTGTGTGTGTGTGTGTGTGTGTGTGTGTGTGTGTGTGTGTGTGTGTGTGAGACACAGGGACTCTCTGTGAGTGAGTGAGACAGACAGAGAGTCTTGGCTGCTGGGGAAGTTTCTGAGTGACACCGTGCGCTCTCTCTTTAAGGCACTCACTGAAAGTTCTCCTGCTTTGTCCTGAACCTTGTCTCCTCACCCCCGGTCTGCAGAGATGGGGTACATGGACATGGGGGGAGAGACAGAGACAGAGAGAGCTGGTTGCTGGAGAAGTCTCAGTGACCGTGCGCTGTCTCTTTAAGAAAGGCACTCACTCACTCACTCACTGCTTGGAGGCTGGAGTTGTTTAGACCTCAGACTGCAGCAACTCCGAGTCCTGAGCTAGGCTGTCCCCTCTCCCCTGCTCTGTGGAGATGGGGCATGGGGTAAGGGGAATACCCTGACATCAGCACCCCCTGCTCTGCAGCCAGCTGGAGGGTCCCAGGGGCAGCTGCAGGAGCAATGTGGCTGCAGAGTAGCAGGGGGTGGGGCACTTGAACACATGCTGCTGGATGTGCGTGCTCTGCTAATCATCTGCGTGGTACTTGAATCTCTCCTGGGCGGTCACCCAACCGCACAGCTTAGAGGGAACACAGGGCACAAGCTCTGTCCAAAGATCTGACAATGTAAGACACAAAAAATGAGTATAACATATAATACAAGGAAAGGGAGGAAGATGAAAGTGATGAGAACAGGTGTTTACATAACTTAGTGGTTTTGAAATAATGTAAAAGTATTTTAGAAATATAAATAAATAGCTATCAGAAACTTTGGAGTTAAGATAAGTAGTTTAGTTTTAGCTATAAATTGAAGTTGCTGGTGAGATATCCAGGAAGTAATATTAGGTGTGGGACTGAGACAGGCCCACAGTGGGGAGGTAGACTGGCAAATCATCAGTAGAAGGCTGGCAATTGGTGGGTAGGACATTAGGGGACTTAGCTGTTCTCGAGGGTTAGTGAGTAAAGTTACAGCTCTGTGGTGGCAAGAATTGGGTTTGAGTTGCCTCTTTCTTCACAGAGTTGCTGCTTTCCTTTGAGGAACAACCTATTTTCAGAAGAAGAATAATATTATGCACTATTTGTACGACACAACAGGCACGCGTGAAGTTTTACAGGCACATAAGTAGTCCTGCCTGAGGAGCTCAATCTAACTTAGACAAAAACACAGAGTTATGACAACACACACTAGTGGCAGAGACAGGAGGAGGAAGGATTTCAGCAATAAATGATCATATAACTTTTTTTTGCTTTGTAGTTGCATTCTTGGTTCTCATTTTTCTTATCCATTGTTATATATCTGAATAGAACAAAGTCCAGCATCATATCAGAAGCAAGGACTGAACCGAAGCCTATTGAACTCAATGGAAAGACTTCCATGACTACAGAGAGCATTGGATCAGACCCTAGGTAGGAGCTGTGTGTGAGATCTAGATGGCATAAATATCTCTCAGACACATACTTACACACTTCCGTATGTGCACGCGCATGTGTCCAGTTATCCCCCTTGTATAGAGGAGCACAGCAACCATCTGGGGTACTACAACCTTGAGTCTTCAGCAGCTCTGCTGCTGCTAAATGGCATGGAAGGAAAGATGCATTACATGTGGACTGCTGCAGATATATCCTGCCTGGTTGTATGGACTGTGGGATGGGTATAGAGTTTGGCTTAGAACCTCGGAGTGCCAGGGGAAGCATGGTACTCAATGGGTTAAGAGCATGCTGCTTCAAACCAAAATCCAACCTGCCATAGCATCTGAATTAATAGCCTTTTCTAAGTTTATTAAAGTCCGCCCAATTTCCTTCAAGACTTGATAGTACTGGTAGGGAAGTTATAACTACAAGTAAAATGAGAAGCATAAAGAAAAGGAAAATAACACCTGTCATTGCAGCTGGTCGACATGCAGATCTTTAATGTGCTCCCTGCTGGGAAATGGACATAGTGTCATGTTACACTGGGTCCTCAGCGAACGATGGAGTTTGCAGAAAGGAATCTTGCAACCAGAAGATGTGAGGCTTGGGTCTCAGCCAAAAACAATGGAGAACAGCATTAAATGAAAAGTTCCATACGTACAAATGCATTAAATCACTGAGCAACACACAGTTTTGTGGTTTGAAAGAATTTTAAAAAGAAATTTAAGTCATAACTGCAGAGCTACCAGTTGTTTCTAATTGTGAAGAACAATTCCTAACTACCTCCAAATGCTTCCCAAAATGACTCTGGCCCATATTCACTCATAACACACAACAAAGTATCTTCATTTAGGAACAACTGCCCGTGTCTAATAAGAGCCGATATGCATCCTTAAGCATCGCTTGGGAGTGAAGTCTGAAGCAGAATGTCTCCTTTTCTATGATAACGCTACACTTACTAAAGGTGGAATGTTTAGCTAATTTCCAATACAGCTCATGCTGATTTGCCAGTGAACTAACTGCATCTGCAACAGATGTGTGAGCCTCTGAGAAGCCTGCCCTCTCAGATGAATAAAGTTCTACCCCAAAATGACTGTGATAGAGGAGCCTGTGATAGTGGAGCTCTGTTGAAGACCATAATAACATATTATCATTACAGAGTTGTGCACCGCTGTATGTTCTCCAGTAGGATGGTAATATAGCCAATCAAATAACCCTAAAAGTTCTATTGACTTCGGTGGAGATACAGTGATTTATACCAGCTGAGAAGCTGGCCTATAGACCTTTTGGAAAAAAATTCTGCCAAGTCTTGCAATGATGCACTAAAGGAAAGAGGATACAAGAAGCCCATTACTTACCCCTTCCCCCACCCCCCGAGACTAACCAAGAAGAAGCTAGGCAAAATTTGAACCTACCTGTCCAGGTAGCATTAGCTAAGGATCCAGTTAATGTAACAAGCGGCAACCTATGATCCCAAATATAATGGTAGCACTTTTCAGCTTTGCCTTAGATTAGTAGGATCTGATGAGACTCTTCCTGGCATATTTTGTTTCTTTTAGGGCACTTTAATGCAAGAAGGACACTAATACATGGAAGGGAGCAACAAAAAAAAACCACCAGTTGGCTTTGTAATTATTTTTTTAAAAATACAGTGGTACAAATTCTGTTCTAAGTTACACCCTGGGTATGATACTGGGACAGACATTGAAAGAATTTAATGCTAAGAATGGCAGAAAGTATCAGAACAAATTGAAGAAAAAAGAAAAAGTTTGTCAATATCAAGAAAAGAACTCCTGACAATGAAAGCTCCTAGATTGTGCCCCTGAAATGGAATGTGACATTCAAAATTAAAGTAGGCAAAGTACTAGATTAGAAAATAATGAACTATCATATATTGGTATAGGGCTGGAGTGCCATTTATATCACAATCATCATCATCAACAATTAACATTTGTAGCAGTAAAGCAATGTAGATGTGCATGTTTCTCTGCAGAGAGGTTAAAGACACAGGCCAACATTTTCAGAAATGGTCACTACTTTGGGGATCCCAGGAAACATTTAGGGTCCTTATTTTGAGAGGTGCTAAACACCTGTAGCTCCCATTGACTTTAACTGAAGCTGTAGGTGCTCAGCACGTCTTAGGGGGGGAAAAGGCCCGAGTTGTTTCAAATTGCATCCTCAAAACTATTAACACTTCTGAAAATTCTAGCCTCAGCCCTTGGCCTGAAAAGCTAACAATCTACCATTTATATCACTTCAAACCTTTACCAATGGGACTACGTGGTGAAGAAGGACTACTCATGTGAGTAAGAGTTGGAAGAATTAGACCCAAAGTGAGATACACAAGACTGGATGCAGGGATAGCCCATGTCGGGCAATGGAGTGGAGAGTTAGGTTTACATAGATAAGGCTATTTGGTTATTTGAATTGCATGACACACTGCAAAATTGCTTCCTTTTTAAAAAAAAATATCACTTATATTTCAGTACTTTGGTTCAAGGTTCATTGCTGGAGATTTGTTGACCGAACATATTTTTCATCTCTAATGTCTATGATTCTATTAAATAAAAAATTTCCTTTACAAACAGACCAAAAAATATCAAAAACAAAAACAACAAAATCAACAAAGTACTGGAAAGGGATCCAGGTTTCCAGTCAGTTGAAATCTCCCTAATTGGCTGACATGTTTTTGTTGCACTTACTACAGTAAACCCTGCCACCTGTTTCTTACTTCAAAAGAAACATTCAGGGTGATAAGCAAGCTAACTGCCAAGACTTATCATGCATACAGAGGTATTAAAAAAAACCCATGATATCCACCAGCTCCCTGTGGACAGAATATTTGCATTATTAACTTGATGATTACAGTTAGAAAAAAATGCAACAAACAAATATTCAACCAACATCCATTTGGTAAATAATGGGGGTAAGTACAAATGGGATAATTTCATTTGCAGTTTTCCTGTCTTTCTGTTTTGGTTTTATCTTTCCTTGTGGGGCATCAGATTAAGCTGTGTCCATCGGGTTAGATTCATTGATTTGTTTGTTGATTGAAGCATTCTATTGATTTTGCAAGATTTATAGGTGTAAAATATTAACTACTGTGGCCCAAGGGAAAGCCCAATAAGCAAAAAAGGACAGGAAAAGAAAAAAAAAATCATACACAGTACCAGGATGAAGGAACAGTGATAGAGGAGTGAAGAGGATATGCATTCACTACTGCTAGATATCCTTTGTAGCAGGAAATACATCATTGCCTTAAATTCTCTAAAGTTACTAGTGTCAATTTGAGCACCTGAAATTACATCTAAAATGGGTCTGATTTTTCACACGATGGCAAGCACCTCTGCTCTCAAAAGCAAACCCCATTAAGGTGTCTCAAGCTTGCCACTCAAAAATTGAGGAACTCAAAATCACTAATCCCTCTTAAAAAATGTAGGCCTATTGCTTGTCAGAATCCAAGGATAAAGACCAGTTGTCCTCAGATTGCTAATGTCTCTTGTAAACCAGCTCCAGTGCTGCCGGTTCAAGTCATTGCACAACTCAAGTTCATTGCAAAGGCTAAGGTGCAAAAACCAATGGCACTACCGCCATTCCACTGTGCCTTGGGGCATGTCATGAGGAGGAAAACCCCTGCATATGCTATAGGTAATAAGCCATGGTAACTACACCTCTACCCTGATATAACGCTGTCCTTGGGAGCCAAAAAATCTTACTGCGTTATAAGTGAAACCGCGTTATATCGAACTTGCTTTGATCCACCGCAGTGTGTTTGATCCCCCCCGCCCCCTCCATCTCCCCAGTTCCCTCCCTGGTGCGCTGCTTTATTTCGTTATATCTGAATTCATGTTATATTGGGTCGCGTTATATCGGGGTAAAGGTGTACTATAATTTGGAAGCTGCAACAGCATGACACATGCTCCCTATGTGATGCCAAAACAGGTGATGTTTAATTTAAATGGAGCAGATTATCAAGGTTTTGATCTTCAAAGATATTTAGGCTCCTAACTTCCATGCAGTAGTTTCTGTGTGATTGAGAGATGGGACACACATGAAGCTGAGTTAATGTTCTGCACTTCTGTGCAGTTGGTAGGAATCTACCATCTTCCTGGCTCCCCTCTGTTCACATTATCAGGTGGAGAACAGGGAGTGTGAAGAATAGTGTGTAACAAAACCCTTTCATATCATTCAGGTTAGATTTGTTTTTTTAACAGATCTCATTAATCACCAAAGTCCTTTGAGTCTCCTTTGCCTTTATCTGCCATTGGCAGCACCATGTTTCCTGACTTTCTAACCTTCCAACATAAAGTGAGCACTAGGCCTTTGATTGAAAGATATTGGCAAGATGAAGTGTGAAATATGGCCACCTATGGAAAGGAAGTGATACAACACATTTCAGTGCTGTCATGAAATTCATCAGAATAATCCCTTCCCACCAGGAATTATCCCCAGATCAGCAGAGCAGGGTGCCATAAAGAAAACTGGAAGATTTTATAAAGAATGCACAGACATTGCACATTTTGTTATGAGGTGCTATGCCTCAGAACTCCCCTGGGAAAGGTCTAATGCTGTGAGCAGAAAGGAAAGGTTCATGAACCCCATAACCAGGACTCCGGCAGATCAAGCATTCGTACTTGGCATAAGAGCCTGAGGACCTCAAAAGCAAAGGAGAGAAGGGGAAACAAGTCTCATACCAGGAAAAGAGCCATGTCTAGACAATGTCACGGCTCAGCTTACAAATGCAATTGATGACTGCAGTTTGTGTTCTCCCTCCACTTCCCCCTCAATAGATATATATAATTCAGCGTGGGAAACAGGAGAGTGGTGATGAGCCGGAGTGATAGCTGCCTGGTACTTGCTACCTTAAAAGGGAGGCCTGAGAAAGTGCAAGAACAGCAGCATGTTAAATCTCACATGCAGAGGAGGTGTCTCTGCTATCACTCTGGAGTGCAACTAATAAAGCAAGAGGGAGTCAAAGCAGTTCTCAGGCAAAGCAGGGCTTTGGAAACACAGATAAATTCAGAGGAGATATTTGAACTTGAAAACTAGATGTCAAAAGGCATGGGAATTCAATCAGCCACTCTTTGAGCTTCAGTGATTACCACATAGGTTTGGTCTCTGTCAGGGGGAATTGTGCTTTGTGATGCTTGAGTTGAGTTATTCTCCAGTTCACTTAATTACTCACTCACAAATCTACTTTACACAAAGCAAATAGCTCTTAAATTAAATTTTAAAAAAGCCTCACTGGCTACCAATAGCTTGGACTAGGTTTTCTATGTTTGCAAAAAGTGTCATCGTCCTGCTGCTTATAGCAGAGCCATTTAACATCTCCTATGCTACAGAACTGAATCCTAAATTGGTCAGAGCTGCTCTACACACATTTCTCACAAACAAATACACCCTCTGCTAGCAGGACTGATTTTTAATAAAGCAGTTGGAAAACCCCTATTTATACAGAATCACAAACAGCATATGCTGTTGGGTGCTTAATGGGCAGGTACCATAAAAAATTATGCTTCCTGAATGCCAGTTGCCAAGGAAACTATTAGGATATATAGTCTAGAAGCTTTCATGAAAGGGACATAATGTCATTTAAGGTAATGTGTAGAGCTGGTCAAATTATTGGCTGTGAATACACATGCTGACAAATTCAGACTTTTTTCCATTTGCAAATTGTTTGCCAACAGACTACTGTTTACTGATATATTTTCTATTTGTGATGATGCAATGAACTGTTTAACGGCCTGATCCAAAGCCCAAGACTACCAATGATTTCAGTGGGCTTTGGATCAGGCCCTACGTGAACAAATTTCAGCCAGAAAGTTCATGAAATGTTCACTTGGACTATATCCCATTTGTGGTGTTTAGGCGGTCACCTACGTCATACAGTACGGTTGACTTCTGGACTAGGCGACTGAAGCCTTTTAATCAGGAGATTAATTGTTAAATAGCCAATAACAAATATTCTTGTTCACATGTAAATGCTTTACTCTGATGTAAGTATGGCTATTCTAATGAAGAACAGCCTTTCTCCACAAATCTGTATTAATAAAATACCCCTGAATGTTGGTGAATGCCAAATAAAAGGTTGTAACAAAAGGCAATAGCGATTTGGAATTCAAATGAATATTTAATAACACTGCTTTGCAGCTTTCAACCAGCTATCCACCATTTCAAGGATCATTACTGTGGGGCAAAAGTAAAGCCCTAGAATTGACTGGGGTGTGGACTGAAGCACTGAGTGCTAAAATTAAAGGTTCATCTGTTCCTCCCAGGGAGTGAATGGAAGATCAGACAGTGGACTTGACTAGAGTAGCTGCTTCAGTTCTTAAAGACAGAGGCTGGAGCAAAGAGATGAGCTATTTAATGTAGGGATCAAGTTATCTTTTATGATCCCTATTTAATGTAGGGATCGAGTTATCTTTTACGATTCAGCCCAATTTTAGTTTTCTAAGATTAGTATATATGTATTTGCTTAGAAAGGATGTTCCATACCTCAAAATATTTACGAGCTAAGGACCAGATTGCAATACCCTCACCTATGTTGTGTACCTACTCCTTGTAGTTTCATTGGCTTTCAATGAGACTTCTCAGGGATTAATGTGCCACTCATCACAAGGGAAGATATTACAATCTAATCCTTCATGACTTAGAGATGACAGTAGCAAGAGAGATGGGTGGGCTCATGGTTAGTGTTTGAGGAAACTAAAGCATGCTTTTATTTAGAGGGGAAGGAGCCAGAAGAGGGTGAGCAGTTAAGAGAGAGGATGTAAATGAGCGTGGGGACAAAGGTGAGGGTGGCAGGTGGATGACAAGCAAGCGATGGCAGGGTCAGTGACATGGGAGAGGAAGAGAAATGTGCTGGGCAGGAGGAAGGTGAAAAGTACAGGGAGATGAGTAAGGAGGTGGATTTCCCATCAGGCTTAGCTGTTGCTTCTTGGTGGCATTTCTTTTGATTTTATTCTTCTTTCAAGGCTCAGCTCTTCCCTGGCATGTTTCTGTATTTGTGTAACCCCTCTGCTAGGCTGAAATGATAGCAGCAAGGGCCAGGTTCAATACATAGGGGTCCGTTCCCCACCACGTAATGCAAACCAACTCGAGCCCCCACCCAGTGACCTGGGAAAATCTTACACACACCCCTGGGCGCCTCAAGGAGGCAATACTTCCCCTCTCACAGCACAGACTCTTGGTGTAGCAGAAAAGGTTTAATTACATAGGATAAACAACAAGCATTAAATTTGGAAAATACCTTAACTAGAGTTCATAGGTCAAACCGTGAGCAAAGACCCACCCCAGCAACTTGGGCCGTGTCCTTCTCTCTGGGCCCTTGAGTCTAGCAACCCCCCAAATCACCCACAGTCCCAAAAGTCCCACAATTCAAAAGTCTCTGCCCCGGGTCAGGCAGCCCCAGAGTTCAAGAGTCTCTTTGCAGAGGTCCCCCTCCCCAGCCTAGGTAGAAAGGGGCACCTTACGTGGTTCGGGGCCAACTGCCCTGCCTCTTCGTGGGGTTCTGCTTCCACTAGTCGTCCCCGCAAACAGCTCAGCTCCGCTTACTCTGTGGGCTGCTCCACTCTGCCAGCTGCTCTGGTCCACCAGCTGTTCTGTGATCCGCTCCAGCCGTCCTCATGAGCTGCTCAGCTCCACTCACCCAGTGGCTGCACAAACTGCTCCACTCCGCTCTGCCAGTATTGCTTCAGGCTCCCCCACTCATTAGCACAGTGCTCTCAGCTCAGCAAGTCCAGCTCTTCAGTGATTTCAGCTCATAGTAGGGGAGCCCCAGTACCAGTGAATTCAGCTCAGTAACCTGCATCTAGATTCTTAAGGGAATCAAAAATTAACTCTGACATTCCACAGTGGAGAGAAGCATAGGTGGAACTGGTGCTTCTGGCTCACACAAGGAGCCTGCACCACCAAGTACAGATACCTGTCCCCAGCCTCTCTCTCTCTCTCCCCAATAGGTTTTGGAACCCATGTCCCCTGTCTAGCAAGCTGCTGACAATGAAACCCCCCATCACAAGACAATTTTGTAGTTCCCCATTTATCCAATCAGAGTGACAACATTTCATTGCTCCTGCCCCAATAACAATGAAATTGGGGGACCCACAGCTGTGAAAATACTCATCCCATGCTGCTTTGCGGTATGCTAAGTGGGGTGGGAGTGCCAATGCAAATAACCGAAACTTCTTTCCGCACTCCCCATAGTTTACCACCAGATGTCAGGGTGGGGCTCATCCTGACTCTGCTTACATTTGTATGCAGTGCCGATAGAGAGAAATCTGTAAATAAATCTAATCATTTGCAACACACACTTCCCTCTCTAGGGGAGGTGGCTTTACATGGAGTAGTAATGCATATAAGGGGAGCGGGGGAAGAGGAATAGAGTCAAATGTGTCTGACTTCAAAGCATGGGAATTGTATTGTAAAGGGGTCCCTGCAAACACCCTTTCTGAATGCAAGTGTGACCCACCAGAGTCAGTGTAAGTTACAATGATTCTATAACAGCCCCCACATACTGAACCTGGCTCTATAGCTGAAGCTGTGGAGACTTGTGCTTTTAGTAATGAAGGATATTAGTCAATCCCCTGGGTGGGCCAAGAGGGTGGCTATCCATTTATCCACATAAGAGGAACCATTACCTCCAGTGTTTGCATTGCACTTAGCACAATGTGACTCTAATCCTGACTGAGATCTCTGGGCACCGCAACAGTAGATAATTACTAAAAATAATCAGCTACTAAAAGTATGGGCACATCTGGTGCCAATGTAAGCCTAACTTATTTTACTATCTTCTGAAAAGTTCCACCTTGCATTGTGCAGTCAGCTGATCAGATTGAGATCAGAGGTGATCACAGGGAGATGGCTCAGAAAGGCTGTGGGCTAGATTGTGGCTTTCACAATCACGATGTGTTGCTAAAGAAATTCTTTTGTGGCTGGCTGAAGCAGCCAATATGCTTCTAGGACAGCGGTTCTCAAACTGGGGGTCGGGACCCCAAAGTGGGTCATGACCCTGTTCTAGTGGGGTCACCAGGGCTGACATTAGACTTGCTGGGGCCAGGGCTGAAGCCAAGCCCCACTGCTTGGAGCCAAAGCTGAAGCCCCCCAGTGGTTACAAAGGTTACAGGCCCCCCACTAGGGCTGAAGCTCTTGGGTTTTCTCCCCCCCCAGAGTGGTGGGGCTTAGCTTTGGCTTTGCCCCCCACTCCCCTATCCCCACCTGGGGCAGTGGGGCTCGGACAGGCTCAGGCTTCGGTCCCCTCTCCTGGGGTCATGTAGTAATTTTTGTTGTCAGAAGGGGGTCGTGGTGCAATGACATTTGAGAACCCCTGATCAAGGAGAACTAAAAGAACACATGCCAGAGCAGCAACTACTACACCTCTACAATCACTGGCCCAAACAGGGACCGGTGCCAACTTAAACTACCCCATATGGGAGTTTGTTACACTGGAAAATGTTAATGGCTGCCCCAAAGCATGTATTTTGATCTATAGGCAATCACAGATCCATTCATTCAGGAAAAATGGAAGCAATTAAGCTTTATGGAGTAAGATAGCTGAAGCAATAGAAGCCACTGCCCAAGGCACTGGGCCATATGGGAAGGCCTGAGCATGAACTAATTCAGGGAGAATAAAACGGGTTTCCCCTGGGACTGACTGATTGGTTGCAGCTCTGTTTGTCTGTGTAGGTTTCAGAGGCAGAATGGAACAGGAAACCAAAGAGAAAATAAGCAAAATCCTCGAGAAACAGTTGTGAGCGTAGCTCTGAGAGGGAGCAGATGTAGAGCTCCTTAGGACTGGCTGGAAAAGCAGGTTTGGAAATTGTGAGCAAGGAAACTGCCTACTGCTGTTGTTTGTTCCTATGATGTTCAGTGAAACAGGACTTTGTGTACATTCTTTGTAAATAAACAGGACTGTACTAAATCATATACCTGACTCGTACAATCCAGCAAGGCCCAAAATATTGGAAGGGACAACAGAGACAAAATGTTTCCCAGAGCTCTCCACTGCTCATGGAGAATGTGATAATGCTACACCCCATCAGGAGCTGCAGCATACTCCCCAGTCCCATATACCTAGCCAGCACTCTCATTATCCTCTTCAGCTCTTTTACTCCACAGGGTAAAGACAGAGCATTTCCTGTGCTCATGTTTTGTGAAGATGGAGGCTTCTTGCACCAGCTTTCCTACTGTGCACCCCTGAGGAACCTGAGCACAGTGTGGTCCATACAAATCTGAGATGCATCTCTCTATAGTCATTTAGCCTTTCTCCAGCCCTGTGCCAATGCGAGATTGCTCCTTATCAATCATCATTCAGTCTCCTTTTTGCCTGAGCAATATGGATTCCGCCACCTCCTTTTAAGCCTAGCAGATCTCACTGTCAGGAATTTCCCTGGATACACACCATTCTTGAATTCATCCCACCACTCCCAGCTTCTCTCCATCTTGGCTTCCCATCTTTCAAATATTGAGAGAGGATTGGGACAAGAGTCCAACACCCTCATTCAAACAGACCAGTATTTTCTCTTTCATGGGGCCACACAGAAAGTAAATATTGTACTACTAAGCAAAAGTACAAACAAAAGCAACGTCTTGCCTTTTATCATCACTTAGCCACATTACAGACATTTAAGGATTTTCGTTTTTCCTCACAAGTCCCGTCCCTCAGATACATCTATTGCAAACCAGCAGTTATTTTCATTATTCTTATGTTGCCTTGCAGAGATATCCCTTGGCTGTAGAAGCCCCATAAGGCACTTAGGCCTGGTCTACACTACGAGTTTAGGATGAATTTAGCAGCATTAAATCGAATTAACCCTGCACCCATCCACACAACAAAGCCATTTACTTCGACATAAAGGGTTCTTAAAATCGATTTCTGTACTCCTCCCCGATGAGGGGAGTAGCGCTGAAATTGACATTGCTGGTTCGAATTAGGGTTAGTGTGGATGCAATTCCATGGTATTGTCCTCTGGGAGCTATTCCACAGTGCACCATTGTGACCGCTCTGGACAGCAATCTGAACTCGGATGCACTGGCCAGGTAGACAGGAAAAGCCCTGCAAACTTTTGAATTTCATGTCCTGTTTGCCCAGCATGGAGAGCTAATCAGCACAGGTAACCATGCAGTCCGAGATTCGAAAAAGAGCTCCAGCATGGACCATACGGGAGGTACTGGATCTGATCACTGTATGGGGAGACGATTCCGTGCTAGCAGAACTACGTTCCAAAAGACAAAATACCAAAACATTTGAAAAAATCTCCAAGGCCATGATGGAGAGCGGCCGCAATAGGGACTCAATACAGTGCCACGTGAAAGTTAAGGAGCTCAGACAAGCCTACCAGAAAACTAAAGAAGCAAACGGACGCTCCGGGGCAGAGCCACAGACATGCCACTTCTACGCTGAGCTGCATGCAATTCTAGGGAGGGGCCACCACCACTGCCCCACCCCTGACCGTGGATTCCGAGGAGGGGGTACTCTCAGCCATGCCTGAGGATTTTGTGGACGGGGAAAATGATGATGAGGAGGAGGACAACGACAAGGAGCTTCAGGAGAGCACACAGCACACTGTTCTCCCCAACAGCCAGGATCTTTTTCTCACCTTGACTGAAATACCCTCCCAACCCTCCCAAGGCAGTATCCCAGACCATGAAGCTGGAGAAGGGACCTCTGGTGAGTGTACCTTTGTAAATATAAAACATGGTTTAAAAGCAAGCGATTTTTAATTAATAATTTGCCCTGACGACTTGGGATGCATTCGCAGCCAGTACAACTACTGGAAAAGTCTGTTAACATGTCTGGGGATGGAGCGGAAATCCTCCAGGGACATCTCCATGAAGCTCTCCTGGAGGTACTCCAAAAGCCTTTGCAGAAGGTTTCTCGGGAGAGCAGTCTTATTCTGCCCTCCATGATAGGACACTTTACCACGCCATGCTAGTAGCAAGTAATCTGGTATCATTGCATGACAAAGCCTGGCAGCGTATGGTCCCGGTGTTCGCTGGCATTCAAGCAACATCCGTTCTTTATCTCGCTGTGTTATCCTCAGGAGAGTGATATCGTTCATGGTAACCTGGTTGAAATATGGGAATTTAATTAAGGAGACATTCGAAGGTGGCTGTTCCTACTGGGCTGTTTGCCTGTGGCTGAAAAGAAATTCTCCCCGCAGTTAGCCAAGCGGTGGGGGGGGGGGCATTGGCACTGAGCTGTTTGCGTTTGGCCAGCAGGGACCTTCTCTAATACCAGCCACGGGGTGGGGGGAGGGGTAAAGCGATCATCCCAGAGAACTGGATGGGGTGGGGGGTTAGTTTGGTTTCTGCTGCTGCACATTAACATGAAAACCGCAGCACTCAATGGGCTTTGCTTGGTATGGGAAAGGAGGGTGCTGCTTTTATGAAGGTTGCAGAAGCCGAAAGACTATGACTTACCATGGCCACATGCAAGCCAAATTCTGTTGCCCGGCCCTCCGTCTGTGATCTCTAAACACCAAAGCCGCAGGTACTCAATATTAAGATGCAAAATGTGACCTTGTACCAAAATCACATGTGCTATATAATGTGAATAGTGTTGATCACCGTGGAAGAGTATACCCATTGTTCTGTAAAATGTATCTTTTTAAATACTTCTCTCCCTTTTTTCCCTCCCGCAGCTGCAAATTTTTCAAGCCTCCCTCCTCCGTCCCGAAGGCTATCTCAGATAAGGCGGCAAAAAAAATGCACATGCGATGAAATGTTCTCTGAGATCATGCAGTCGACCCGCAATGAAAGAGCTCATCTCAATGAGTGGAAGGACACAGTATCGGAAAAGTGACCAATGAACGTGAGGACAGGAGGGACAAACGTGAGGACAGGAGGGACAAACGTGAGGACAGGAGGGACAATTGAGATGAGAGGTGGTGGCAGGAAGATCAGGAGGCGGCAGGATGCAATGCTGGGGCTAATGTGGGATCAAATGGACATGCTCTGGTGTCTGGTGGAGCTTCAGGAATGGCAGCAGGATCACAGAGTGCCACTGCAGCCCCTGTTTAACTGCCCTTCCCCCTCCCCAAGTTCCATAGCCTCCTCGCCCAGACGCCCAAGAATGCGGGGGAGGGGGGAGGCTTTCTACACCCTGCCCCAGTGGACAGCCCAAGCAACAGAAGGCTGTCATTCAACAAGTTTTGAAGTGGCCTTTTCCTTCCCTCCTCCTACACCCCATCCAGGCTACCTTGTCAGTTCTCTCCCTATTTTTATAATAAATTAATAAAGAATACATGGTTTTTAAATGATAGTGACTTTATTTCCTTTGCAAGCAAGCTGTGATCGAAGGGGGGAGGGTGGGTGGCTTCCAGGGAATGAGTCAACCAAGGGGGCAGGTTTTCATCAAGGAGAAACAAACAGAACTCTCACACCATAGCCTGGCCAGTCATGAAACTGGGTTTCAAAGCTTCTCTGATGCACAGCGCTTCCTGATGTGCTCTTCTAATCACCCTGGTGTCTGGCTGTGCGTAATCAGCGGCCAGGCGATTTGCCTCAGCCTCCCACCCCACCATAAATGTCTCCCCCTTATTCTCACAGAGATTGTGGAGCACACAGCAAGCAGCAATAACAATGGGAATATTGGTTTTGCTGAGGTCTGAGTGAGTCAGTAAAGTGCACCAGCGACCCTTTAAACATCCAAATGCACATTCTACCACCATTCTGCACTTGCTCAGCCTATAGTTGAACAGTTCCTGACTACTGTCCAGGCTGCCTGTGTATGGCTTCACGAGCCATGGCATTAAGGGGTAGACTGGGTCCCCAAGGATAACTATAGGCATGTCAATATCCCTAACAGTTATTTTCTGGTCTGAGAAGTAATTCCTTTGCTGCAGCCATTTAAACAGATTAGTGTTCCTGAAGACGCGAGTGTCATGAACCCTTCCCGGCCATCCCTCGCTGATGTTGGTGAAACGTCCCTTGTGATCCACCAGTGTTTGCAGCACCATTGAAAAGTACCCCTTGCGGTTTATGTACTGGCTGCCCTGGTGGTCCAGAGCCAAGATAGGGATACGGGTTCCATCTATCGCCCCACCACAGTTAGGGAATCCCATTGCAGCAAAGCCATCTACTATGACCTGCACATTTCCCATAGTCACAACCTTTCGTAGCAGCAGCTCAGTGATTGCTTTGGCTACTTGGATCACAGCAGCCCCCACAGTAGATTTGCCCACTCCAAATTGATTCCTGGCTGACCAGTAGCTGTCTGGCGTTGCAAGCTTCCACAGGGCTATCGCCACTCGCTTCTCAACTGTGAGGGCTGCTCTCATCCTGGTATTCTGGCGCTTCAGGGCAGGGGAAAGCAAGTCACAAAGTTCCATGAAAGTGCCCTTATGCATGCGAAAGTTTCACAGCCACTGGGAATCGTCCCACACCTGCAGCACTATGCGGTCCCACCAGTCTGTGCTTGTTTCCCAGGTCCAGAATCAGTACTCCACAGCATGAACCTGCCCCATTAACACCATGATCTCCAAAGCCTGCACTTTGAGAGAATTCTGTGTCCATGTCCTCATCACTCTCATCGCCGCGCTGCCGTCGCCTCCTCCTCACCTGGTTTTGCAGGTTCTGGTTCAACATAAACTGCATGATAATGCGAAAGTGTTTACAATGTTCATGACTGCTGCATTGAGCTGAGTGGGCTCCATGCTTGCCATGGTATGGTGTCTGCACTGAAAAAAGGCATGAAATGATTGTCTGCCGTGGCTCTGACGGAGGGAGGGGCGACCGACGACATGGCTTACAGGGAATTAAAATCCACAAAGGCAGAGGCTTTGCATCAAGGAGAAACACAAACAACTGTCACACAGAATGGCCCCCTCAAGGATTGAACTCAAAAGCCTGGGTTTAGCAGGCTGTTGATTTCACAGAGGGAGGGGGGAGCAAATGAACACAAAACAAATCTGATCTATTTCTTGTTTTGATCCACTCCATCTATCTTTTACATCTTAGGCTGGCAGCAGACGGTGCAGTACGACTGCTAGCCATCGTCATCTCCTGGGTACTTGGCAGAAGATGCTGCATTAAGACTGCTAGCCATCATTATCTCCTGGGTGCTCGGCAGAAGATGGGAAATGACCTGGCTGAGTCACTCCCATCTCTGTATGATGACGATGGCTTTCAGTCCTAATGCACCATCTGCTGCCAAAAGGCAATGAGCTGCTGCTGTGTAGCAATGCAGTCCCATGTCTGCCAGCACCCAGGAGACATACGGTGACGGTCAGCTGTGCAGGCTCCATGCTTGCCGTGGTATGGCGTCTGCACAGGTAACCCAGGAAAAAGGCGCGAAATGGTTTTCTGCCATTGCTTTCACTGAGGGAGGGAGGGAAGGAGGGAGAGGGGGCCCTGACGACATGTACCCAGAACCACCCACAACAATGTTTTTTGACCCATCAGGCATTGAGATCTCAACCCAGAATTCCAATGGGTGGGGGAGACTACGGGAACTATGGGATAGCTACCCACAGTGCAAAACTCCGGAAGTCGATGCTAGCCTCTGTACTATGGACGCACATCGCCGAATTAATGTGCTTAGTGTGGCCGCATGCACTCGACTTTATACAATCTGTTGCCAAAACTCGAATACTGTAAAATCAGTGTAATTTTGTAGTGTAGACATACCCTTAAATACCAAGATATTAGGCACCTTAGAAATTCCTAAGATGATTAGCAAAGGCCTTGAAGTATTGTAGCACAAAAGGCCCCGCAGGACATCAGGTAGCAATGTTTTTCCATCTCTTTTGGTTCCTGCATATCTTCATTTAAGCCTTGGATCATAATATTTGCTACAAGAGAATACAAACAATAAAATCAGGCCTCTCCTTAAGGTGGAGAATGAACCAAAGCTATAGAAGTGCTATTATCAGGGCCGGCTCCAGGCAGTGGCACCAGCTAAAGAAGCAGGTGCTTGGGGCGACCAATACCAAGGGGCAGCACTCCTGCCGCTATTGGGGTGGCACACCTGGGTCTTCGGCAGCAATTCGGTGGCGGGTCCCTCAGTCCCTCTAGGAGCGAAGGACCTGCCGCCAAATTGCCACCGAAGAGTGGAGCGGCGCGATTGCGCTGCTGCTTTTTTTTTTTGTTTGTTTGGGGTTTTTTGGCAGCTTGGGGCGGCAGAAAACCTGGAGCCGGCCCTGGCTATTAGATTGACATTAATTTGTTCCTTCCTGATACTATCTTGGTAGTGACTAGCAATGAATGTGAAGGAAATAACATTAGTGCCAGTGTTCAGTATGACATCTAGCAACATTTTTATAAATTATCTTGAAAACTCAAGGAAAAGGGAACTGGCAAATAACCATGGGTACAATGTGTTGGGCCAAGAATGTGATTTTGGAACATTTTCATTGTGATTTTCACTGCAGAGTAATTTGTATGATTTGGAAAGCTAGCAATATAGCTCTGTGTAAGGAAGGGTTATTCAAGGTAACTTCAATGTAGCAAGGAGGGAATATTTTAAAAGCTATGGACCCAAAATAAGGTCATACACTGCACACTACCTGGAACTACTGAAAAAGACAGAGAACCCACTGTTTTTAATTTCTCACATTATCTTGCACAGTACAGAGACACTTATTTTACTGTTCTTAAAATATACAGCCATTAATATGCTAATGGCATGGGCAGCAAAAGAGCAGTGCCTAATAAAATGTCCTTGTAGCTGAAACATTAACTTTTCATATTATTTAATGACACTATTCACATTGCTTCTCTCAAGAAAAGCAATGAAATAGAAGCATATTTGTGTAATATGTCAAAGCCTTTAAAATAGAGTGGTGTCACTGATGTTTTAATTTTATTCTAGGTCATGTGGCCTCTCTGCTTGGTTGATATAAGTTTAAGCTGTGGACTGTAACTGTAAGCAAGTGTGGCTAACTCATCTGAGGTTTCTGCCCACTCTCTTTTTTCTACTCTTTTAGGGTTTTATGGGCTCAGTAGGACACAGGAAAACACATACCACCATTTAGGAGATTCAGGCTTAAATGTCATTTTCTCCAGCACAGGATGAATGTGATGTTGCAAATGTCTAACACTTCTGAGGAACGTAGAAATAAGTTATAAAGGAACTAAATAATATAGTGTGATATCCATTGAGGATTTAGGACCAGATTCTCAGCTGGGGGTAAATCATTGTTGCTTCAATGAAGTAAGTGAAGCTACCATGATTTACACCAGCTGAGGGACTGGCCTTAAATTTATGGGACAGGAGACTACAAATAGATTCATAGACTTTAAGACCAGAAGGGACCATCACACGATCATCTAGTCTGAACTCCAGCACATTGCAGGCCACAAAATCTCACCCATCCACCCTGTAATAAACCTCTGACTGAACTACTGAAGTCCTCAAATCTTGATTTAAAGACCTCAAGTTACAGAGAATCCATCATTTACACTAGTTTAAACCTGCAAGTGACCCGTGCCCCACACTGCAGAGGAAGGCGAAAACCCCCCAGGTTCTCTGCCAATCTGACCAGGGGGAAAATTCCTTTCCAACCCCACATACAGAGATCAGTTAGATCCTGAGCACATGGGCAAGACCCAGCAGCCAGACACCTGGGAAAGAATTTTCTGCAGTTACTCAGCACCCTCCCCATTTAGTGTCCCGTCACCAGGCACTGGAGATATTTGCTGCTAGCCATCGCAGATTTGTAGATTCCAGGCAGTCTCCTCATACCATCCCTTCCATAAACTTATCAAGCTCAGTCTAGAAGCCAGTTAGGATTTTTGACCCACTACTCCCCATGGAAGGCTATTCCAGAACTTCATTCCTCTGATGGTAAGAAAACGTCATCTAATGTCAAACCTAAACTTGTTGATGGCCATTTTATATCCATTTGTTCTTGTGTCCACATTGGTGCATAACTTAAAATTGTGGGTGTACTTCAGTTCAAACTGAGTATTTACATAAATGACTTAATGGGTATTAAATAAATTAAAACAATGTCATTTGATAACCCAAAGGACATTGTGCTTAGATTTTCTTAGCAGTCTTTGAAGAAATGGGGGAGTGGTTGAATGTTTCAAAATGTTTTCACAAAAACAACGGGGAGTCCAGTGGCACCTTAAAGACTAACATTTATTTGGGCATAAGTTCTCATGGGTAAAAAAACCTACTTCTCCATGCATCTGGATACAGACTAACAATACTATCCCCGATACGAAAAATGTTTTCAGTTTATTCACACATTTTGGGTGAGAACCTCACCCATGCTCCTGCCCCTTTACACCATATAAAAATCCAGAGCAGCAGAGAGGTGTCCTAGAAGCCCCAGTCCTGGCCATGAGGGATTTCCCCCTGTGCAGACACTGTGGCAGACAGCCATGAAAGCTGCATCCCAAGGCTCATGTCAGAAGCCCTGGCATAGGGAGCAAGCTGGAGGCAGGACTGGGGATGGAAAGGGCATGTCATAGGTGGGCCACAAGACATAGCACTGCAGAGATTCTGGGCAGCACTTCAGTGGTTTTTGTAATTTAGGCATTTATGTTTATCTAAATTATGCCAGAGGGGCTGGAGCATCCCTGGACTGAGAGGGCAGAAAAGCAGCTTAAAGCTGCCTCACTCCTGAGAGTTCTGTGCTGTGCCTCTCAGGGTATATCTATACTACCCGCCGGATCAGCATGTTGTGATCGATCTATCGGGGATCGATGTATCACGTCTCATCTAGATGCGATACATTGATCCCCGAATGCACTCCCCGTCAACTCCGGAACTCCACCAGGCGAGAGGCGGAAGCAGAGTCGATGGGGGAACGGCGGCCATTGATCCCGTTCCACAAGGACGCAAAGTAAGTCAAAGTCAATCTAAGATACATCAACTTCAGCTATGCTATTTTCGTAGATGAAGTTGCGTATCTTAGATCGATTCCCCTCCAGTGTAGACCAGGCCTCAGAATCTCACACCTAACATCCAAAATACATGCTAATGCAGTCGCTGCTGCTTTGATCACCTTTGATTGTCCCTCTGCATTGTATGCTTGGCAAAAGTATCAATGCGTTTCTTTATATCATTTCACTCCAATGCCTTCTCTGTCTCTTTCAGATAGATAACCACTGACCAGTTCAGTGAATTGTGCCTTTGGCTTGCTTTCATTTTGTATGTATTCCTTCTAACTGTGCACTAATACATCTCTAAATTCAGATCCTTTTGTTTACTGTCCTCCTTTAAATGTAGTAATTTCTTAGGGTTTATCTACACTGGCAAGTTTTGTTACCAAAAACTGCCTTTGGGTGACAAAACAGTGATAGCGTACACACTTCAAGGTCCCTTTTTTAAAAAAAAAAAAGCCTAGATTTGGAGACAAAAACCTAACACCCCTGGGAGAGACTTTTCTATTTTCCCTTCCCTTTATTGTTAACAAACAGCCAGTGCAGACACCACAGGTTGTTGGGGTTTTTTTCAATTTTATTGGCCTCCAGAAAGTATCCCACAATTCCCATGCTGCCGCTCTGGTCAGCGGTTTGAACTCTGCTGCCCTGCAGCACAACCCACCCCTCCCCCTGGCAACTCCTGGATTTTTAAATCTCATTTCCTGTTTGCTGGTTTCCCAGAAGAGTTTCCCAGGTGGCTTCTGAGGTGAGCATGGCTGGCTATCACACCAAACGTGCTCCCGCTTGGACCAGCACTGAATTGTTGGAGCTGATCAGTATATGGGGAGAAGAGTGTTCACTTGCAGCTGAGAGTGACCCGTAGGAATCGGGACACATATGGGCAAATTTCTCGAGGCTTGTGTGGAAAGGGCTATGATCGGGACACACAGCAGTGCGGAGCAAAGATAAAGGAGCTGAGGCAGGTGCACCATAAGGCGCGGGAGGTGAACAATCGCTCCGGTGGTACACCTAAGACCTGCTGTTTCTATAAGAAGCTGAATGCTATCCTCAGTGATGACCCCACCTCCATCGCCAATTGCCCCGTGGATACTTCGCATGTAGCTGAAAGAGGGGGTAACCCAGAGGCTGAAATTATGGATGAAGAAGTTGAGGTAGAAGAGGATGTGATAGAACCTCAGGTTTACCTTGACCAGTCAACATGTATTAAAACTACAATTGCCTTATCTACCTGATTTTAACACATGTATTTAACAGGTGTTAGCTAATACTTTTTTAAAACCATATATTATCCCTAGTAAAGGCCCTAGGTTAATCTGATGAAACCAGAAAAGTTACTTTTTATAGAGGGAAACTTTTTAAATGAAAAATGTGTGGCTATCATAGCACTTTGTTTGCAATATTTTTTTTCAGGTGGAATGCTATTTAAGGCTAGTTAAAGTAACGTCATTACCAACGTATATACAATGAAATGTTTCCCTGTGGCTACACCATATTAAAAAGAATTAATAAAATGCCTTTATTCTTGTGGTCAAAATTTCTTCAATACCAATTTCTGCTCTTGTGTAAGCTGCCAGTGCTACAGGCAAATCAACAGTATGAATTCATGGACAATTCACTACCTACTGCACAATCAAGCCTAATACAGAGTTCTGCAGGCAGCCATTCTGCAACAGCAGCAAGAGCTGGTACGCAGAGGCAGCAACAGTTGTTGGAGCAGATGCTTGGATAGCTGCTGGTGGGAATGCTGACTTCCCAACTGGTGGCCAGCTAGCTGTTCTTTGGTAGGAGGAGTTACAAGTTAAAAATATGGATTACATTTAAGAATCAATGAAGGTACAAGAACAACATACATCTCATGCCCAAATAAAGTACCTTCGGGGTACTCCTAATGGACAAAACTCCATGTGCACCAAAACCCACGTACCACAATGAGGTGGCCATAGCAGAAATGGGCAGTGATATAGGTTGCCCTCATCCAGTGATCCTGTGGTTCTCCTGCCACTCAGCTAGTATCTGTAGGAAGCAATTGCAGTTGCACACTTTTGATAAATCACTTGTTTGAAATGGACTAAATGAGCGTGTTGAGTCTGAAGACTATACTCATAGAGTCACAATGCATAATAGTTGCAGGCAGTGGCCCTGACTGTGAATGGTCACTTGGGCTCATTGATACTGACAACAATTTATGCTGTGGCCTATGTCTCAAAGAAATGCTCATCTGCCACTGATTGGGGCTCACAGAGGTATATACAGCTGGGCTGCAGTAGTTATTTTCTGAGTGGCCTCCCACTGGGAATAGTTTTGCTCCTGTACATTTCATGATTTTCTGTATCTCAGGCAGGAGAATCCTTTGGGACCTACTACACCTACGCCACTAGACTTTATCCAAGTACAGTATATGGAGCAGCAAACCCTTTTTCCCTACCTCAGTAACCCACTTAGCTGCTTGGTTGTGCAGGAATGAGCCAGTAGTACACAGGACAAGCTAAACCACACCCTTGTTGTGAATACAGAGTTAACTACGCTACACCAAAATGTAGCAATAGTAACTAGCCATACTACTCCCTTGTTTGCCCTCAGGGTTTAAACAAATGGTTCTTGTTAACAAACTCAGCTCAATATCTAGCAAACAATAGGCCAAATTCTCAGGCAAAAGACCACAGGGTGGAGACCTCTGAGACTAGAGACGCTCATGCCTACTTTCCCCTAACTTTTTTCCTGAAGTCATCAAAGGACAAGACAAAGAAGCAGAAAATATGAAATCTAAATGGAAGACTTGACTTTGCAGTCAAACTCTGATCTTCAGGATGTTCATTTAAAGTTCTTGTTTTAAAGTAAAGTTTCCCTTCTCTTACATAACCTTAGGCACACTATTGCAGTGGGCTAAGTGAGGGAACAAAATTAACAGATACAAGATATTTTTACTGCTTCACCCATGGATTCACAGAATTTGCTGGGAATTTTAACACTTGTTCAAAACAGTGCATGATTCCTCATGCTGCTATCAGTACTAGGAGGGAATCCTACATTGAACCTCTAATTAATCTGTACTGAAAGGTTTTGCATAATTATTTAACATACCTCTTCAAACTAATAAATCTGCTAAATTGGCCTCTGACAGGAGTCAAAGTACCGTTATTAAATATCTCTGCAAAATAACAGGGTTACCAAAGTGGAAGTCATTAAGCTGCCATTCCCACTGACTCTTGTGTATCTTATCACCAACTTAGCTGTAAAATGCTTTCTGATTTAAATTACCGCAAACATATTTGTATCAATTAGTTCAGCTTATATGATCAAGGAACAAGACACAGAGACCCACAACAAAGAAGGTTAATATCTGGCCAAGCATGAGACATATTTCATCTAATTTTAAAAACGCAGGTCTGATTTTACCATGTATCTACTTGTTTTGCCTGCATTACTTTGTCTATTGTTTCCTAATAGCAAAATATTTTGCATCTCTGAAAGAGGCTGGCAGCTCAAACGAAGTGTGCATAGCCATAGTTTCAAATGAATTCCCATTATATCATCCTCACTATTCATCTGCCCACATGTGGTCCATCAAAGGGAGAAAATTGTTGCATGTTTCTGCACCAGTACAGCTCTAGTGGTGCTACTAAGTGGAAGCTGTAGTACAGAGAAATGGCAGAATTAATACCACTGTGTTGCAATGATATCATCTAACCTAATGGAGTTGTGCCAGCGAAGAAAAATTACAAAAGCCTGTTGTCGTAGTTGAGGGCAACTGCACCTGTATTTCCCATCAGTGGTCCAGCAAGGGCACCTCCTCTCAGGCTTCCAGTTCCCCAGCTGTTGACTTTCTTGGGTAGAGACCCATGTCTCTCTCCCATCTGACTGGGGTATTTCCAGGCTGCACAGTTCCCTGTCTTCACTGTGTTATCCCCAGCAGAGACAGACTGCCCAAGCACACATGTTAACTGTCTATGAAGAGAAAGCAAGCATGTGTAATTGTTACAGTGTTACATTACCACCCAGTTCTTTCTATGTTATTCTTAAGGTGATACCACTACAGAGAAAAATATATTAAAAACAATAAAAAAAACCTACACACATGCTAATCAGCTTTCCAGGGTTCAGCCCAACTCTAACATTGATTCTGGCAGGATCAGTCCTTCAAATCCCCACTCAAGGGGATTCCTTGTGGTTACAAGTTCATCACAGCTTCTGCTCAGAACAAGCACCCAGTCTGATGGGGCCTCAGTAGATCCAATCCTTTCAACTCTACCCTAAGGACTGGGGCCCTCCCTGGATCAGAGTTCCTGTCCATTTGCTGGCTCAGGAAGAAGGCCTAGAGCCAATTTAAAACCAGGCTATTTATCCAAAAATCCTTTCTGTGCCTGTGGTGCCTGGATAATCCAGTTTGAACTAATATATGCACACCTCTCCAGGGGGTGGCTTCAAAGGCTGAAAACAGAGGAAGTACATTAGCATCCCCTCTCTTCCTAGAAAAGGAGGCCACAATAATAAGGTGGAAGCACAACTGGTTGTAAAACTGTAGTCACAGAGTAGTAATCAATGGTTCACAGTCAAGCTGGAAGGCTACTGAGTGGGGTCCCGCAGGACTCTGTCCTGGTTCGGGTTCTGTTCAATATCTACATAAATGATTTGGATAATGGCAAAGAGAATGAGGAGTCTGGTGGCACCTTAAAGACTAACAGGCCAATTTAGTCAGGGTGGATGTAGTTGGCTGGTGTGGTTGGGTCCTATTATGGTGTCATTTGACCGCTAGGACCCAACCATACCAGCCACACCATCAGAGGTTCATTCACTTGCACATCTACTATATGATATATGCCATCACGTGCCAGCAATTCCTCTCCGCCATGTACATTGGCAAAACTGGACAGTCTCTATGTAAAAGGATAAATGGACACAAATCAGATATCAGGAATGGTAACATACAAAAGCCAGCAGGAGAACACTTTAATCTCCCTGGACACTCAATAACAGATTTAAAAGTAGCCATACTTCAACAAAAAAACCTTCAGAAACAGACTTCAAAGAGAAACTGCAGAGCTACAATTCATTTGCAAACTTAACACCATCAATTTGGGCTTGAACAGGGACTGGGAGTGGCTGGCTCACTACAAATTCAATTTTCCCTCTCTTGGTATTGACACCTCCTCATCAATTATTGGGAGTGGACTTCATCCACCCTGATTGAATTGGCCTTCAACATTGGTTCTCTGCTTGTAAGGTAACTCCCTTCTCTTCATGTGCCAATATATATTTATTCCTGTATCTGTAATTTTCACTCCATGCATCTGAAGTGGGTTTTTTACCCACAAAAGCTTATGCCCAAATAAATCTTAGTCTTTAAGGTGCCACTGGACTCCTCGTTGTTTTTGTGCCTACACACTAACACAGCTACCTCTCTGATAAATGGCAAAGAGAGTTCACTTATAAAATGTACAGATGACAGCAAACGAGGAGAAGTTGCAAGCACTTTGTGTGTAGTTAGAATTCAAAATGATCTTGACAAACTGGAGAAATGGTCTCAATTAAACAGGATGAAGTTCAATAAGGACAAATGCAAAATACTACACTTAGGAAGGAATTATCAGTTGCACAAACACAAAATGGGAAATCACTGCTTAGGAAGGAGTACTGCAGAAAAGGAGCTGGAGATTATAGTGAATTACTAACTAAATATGAGTCAACAATGTAATACTGTTACAAAAAAAAAAAGCAAACACTATTATGGAATGTATTAGCAGGAGTGTTGTAAGCAAGACACAGGAAGTAATTCTTCTACTCCACTCAGCATTGATAAAGCCACAACTGGAGTACTGTGTCCAGTTCTGGGCACCACACTTTGGGAAAGATGGGGGCAAATTGGAGAGAGTCCAGAGGAGAGCAACAAAAATGATGAAAAGTCTAGAAAACATGACCTACATGGGGGTTGTTTAGTCTGGAGAAGACTAGAGGGGGAGAACATGATAACAGTGTTCAAGTACATAAAAGGTTGTTTTAAAGAGGCAGGTGAGGGATTGTTCTCCTTAAACACTGAGGACAGAACAAGTAATGGGTTTAAATTGCAGCAAAAGTGATATAGGTTGTACATTAGGAAAATCTTCCAAATTATAAGGTAGTTAAGCACTGGAACAACTTTACCTACAGCAGTGGTTCTCAACCAGGGATATGGGTATCCCTGAGAATACACAGAGGTCTTCCAGGCACTACATCAACCCATCTAGATATTTGCCTAGTTTTACAACAGAATACATAAAAAGCACTAGCAAAGTCAGTACAAACTGTATTTTACCCTATTTTTTTCTGTAGTTCTGCATGCCAAGATTTTCAAAAGTAACTACTGATTTTGAACACCCAACTTGAGACAGCCTAAACAGGGCAGTTTTCTGAGAGTCGATGCTCGCTACTTTCAGGGGCCTCCAGCTGGGCACCTCAAAAATGAGGCACCCCAAATCATTCATCACTTTTGAAAATGTTTACCTAATCTTTGAAAACAGCTCAGTGCTACCCAAATTCCTTGATTCAAAGTATAGGCATGTATGTACATTCCACAGCACCATGCACATCAGTTAATCTGTGTATATCTGACTTTGTAGAAAGTAAATGAAACAAACTAACTTCTGATTTACATAGGGTATGTCTACATGCAATTGAGGGGTAAGACTGGAGCTCCTATAAACACACACAAGCTAACTTTAATCTAGCTAGTTCAGGCACCGAAGCAATGCAGTTGCAGCAGCATGGACTAGCCACCCAATGCATTACCCAGGGTTCAGGGAAGACCATACTACCAGGAGTTTTACTACTCTGCTACTCAAGCAAGCTAGATTTCACACCTAAATCTGGTTTTCACATGAGCTGCAATCCCACCTCATGATTGCAGTGTACACATACCCACACTCAGTATATTTAAATGCAATGCCCGATATTTAAGGTACATGAAAAAGTGACATGTTATCATTGGAACCAAGCTGGCCATTAATGAACAGTAAAATCATAGTAATGTTCATATTTATCAAGAGGTCCCATTAGTACTCACTCCAGAAATCATTCCAAGCAATAAGTAGAATAAAGGTGAGAGATACTGGTGATTCCTACTAGCCTCTTGTTCAATACCCTTCCATTAAAAATAATAGAAGCTACACAAGCAATGGAAAGATCAGATTTCGTGTTTTGTTGTTTGTGGTAATAATGCACTAACATTTATGACAACTGGAGAAATGAATTTCAACCTTTCTCCCCCCTTTCTCTTATTTTTTTTCCTATCTTAAATTGTTTTAAGTCTTCCTGACCTAACAAAAGAGAAAAACTAATTTAGTGGGAAAGTATCCCCCCACAAACAGAAAGACACATTTACAGGCATCTTTATCTTCCCTAGTCAAAATAAGATTTTTTTCTTGTAGTTCTTCACAATAGTCTCTATCAGGCCTATTCTAATTTCCATTAGCATTAATAAGAGTTGTGAGTTCACATCAAAAGGAGAATATGCCTGATATGAAGTCTTCAAATTGAACAAAATATTTAAATGAATAGATTGAGAAGAGATTTGAGTCAATTGACGCAGTTTGCAACAAGTCTATGAAGGATTATAAAATTACTTATCTTAGCAGACCTAAAAAGATTTCATTCTTGAACTAGAAGGGCTAAATATAGGCCAACAAGGAAGACTATAAAATCTTTCTATAACAATGCAAGAATCAAAAAGTAACATTATGTATAAGACTACATTATTCTATGAAAAAGCAAGGAATTTAAAAATAGCCCTGGGTGCTTTAAAATGCTTACAAGAAACCTTATTCTTGTCATTAAAAGGTGCTAACAAAGGAAGGTTTTATGATTAACACCTCAGAACAAGGAGTAAGAACTGAGTTCTGTTCCTGCCTTTGGCCTGTGTAGCCTTGGCCAAGTAACTTGTACTCTTGTTTTCTCACCTGTACTATGGGGATAATACTATTTCCCACCTTGTAAGGCTTAATTTACTAATGTTTGCAACATTCTTTCAGTCCTCATACAGAAGGAGCTATAGACGAACAACATATTTGCATTCCTTTTAAAAGAAATCTTAGGGACAGAGGAAATGCCATACCTGATCAGCTCACTGATCCGCCTACTTTGCTCTCCTGTCTTTAATAATGACTAATTAGTACAAGAAGCTTCAGAGGGTGACATAAAACCTTCTTCATGGACAATTATGCAATAACAGTCCTATGGAAGAATATTTTGTTTTCATCAAAATTTTAAGTAGAATTTTTTTTTACTTTTTGTCAAAAAAATGAAAACCCTCAAATTACCAAAATCCAAAACTTCTCAGTTGCAAACCAAAAGATTTTCACCTAGCAACTTTTGAAAACCAAAATATTTTTAACCTGCCAAAAAACACAAAATCTTTCAGTTTTCAGCAAAAAAATATTCAATTTGGGAGATTTTGATTTTCTAATAAAAATATAAAATTTCAGAAGAAAATAGACACTTGCTATAAAAAAAATTAGTCAAAAACCCAATTTCTTTTGTGGAAAAAATTTTCACTGGAAAATTTTCAGCCTGACCCATTTATGAGAGAGATCCAGAGATGATTCAGGCCATTAGCTTCAAATGTTAGGAAGATACATTTATTTGTAGAAATTTTCTTTTGGGGAATAAAAATGTCAAATACCTTCTACTTATAAGTTAACTGGCACCTTTGGTGGAAATCAAAGGGGGAGGGGAAGAGAGAAAGGCTTTTATGAATAAGGGAGACTAAAATATCTCTTATTCACAGTAGCAATGTTTCTATAGAGTGGCTTTGTCTTGAAATTTTCCAGGAGACAGATCCTCATCTCATAGCTCCACTGACTTCAATGCAGCTATGACAATTTAGATCAGGTGAAGATATGCCCTTAAGATTTTAAAATGGTTGTTCCAAGGACATCCTCTAAACTCATATCTTCTTCCCTGTGCAAGTCTGAGAAACAACAAACAACCTACAAAATAGATTAGAGACATAATCTTGCTGGTTCTTGAAATCTGTCAAGTAGGCTAACAACACTGCAAAACTATAAGATCTCTGAAATATTAAAGAAAGTGATAAACTTGCCAACAGAGATCAGCTTCTGCCTATGATGCTGTGAGGGCTCTCTGATGATGGCACACTTCAAACTACAGAAAAGATTGGGCACTTTTGTTACTGATGGGGGAATGGATAAGCCTAAAGTGGACAGTTTTAGCAAACTGCCATTCTATACTGGTTTTGGCTGGAGCAAGTGCTTCCTCTGAGCATATCTTTATGACTATAGCCGGCATTACTAACAATGAAAAGATCTTTCTAAAAAGCTCAACATTCTATGGCTTTTATTAAAAAGAGAATATAACTCACTTTTCTTCACTCATGTTTAATACAAAGAAAGGAGACTGTGGGCCAGATTTTCCAAAGGACTAGTTACACACACATAGGAGCACTGATAAGCTGCACTTTTCTATGCCAGGGCAATGAAATCTTATGAAAAAGTCTCTTGAGCACACTGCCCTATCTATGAAGTCTCACCTCGAGGCAGTTGCTTTTAGGATTGACAGTGTAATTTAGTCTCTATGTAATGCAATTGAGGCACTCTTGTCAGATTTGTTTCCGAATACAGCAGGGTAGATACAATACTTGAGGGAATAATACAGAGGAATATCTGTCCCTGTGTAGCAGTTTGAGCAAGGAGTTTATACATGGGAGCCAAACCCTGTCAAACATCCCACTTTGACATCAGTTTTTCCACATTCCCCCAAGATATACCATTAAACATATTTTATTGCTAATAATTTATTATTATAGAAGCATTTATAAACATATATATCACCCTGTGCTTTTTATTGGTTTAGATTGGAACCCATTAATAATATCACAAAGGAAACAACAAATCTATTATTTTCTATCGATATCACACTCATGACTGTGGTATCAAAGGACCTGACCCTGTCTCTTGCAACACCATACCTTTAAAGGACAGAAGGTGAAGAAAATCCTAGCTAGCAGGCTAAGTGGCAGGGATTCTGGAGTCCATAGTTAGTGGAAAGTTTGAACAAAATACAGCTAAATGCAAAATGCAATCTAAGACACATATCCTGCAATCCATGCTGCAAGGGCCATCCCCTGTATCCATGCAGAGCACAGGCGTAAGAGTCTTCATGCATATCAGATCATAGGATCAGGACCTAAATGTGTCTAGAGCTGAACTTAAGTTACAGGTAGAAGCAAGTACCAGATTCCCACTCTTATGAGCTTTATTCATCAGACAGATAGCTGAAGAGATCTGATAGATCACAAACATAGTGGGTGTAGTGAGTTATAGGACCCAGCAGCATGTTAAAAGATCTGCGTTGACTATACACTATAAAATTATTGCTGTCATGTGCTGTAATATATTTATAAGTCAAAAAGGTTGTCTGATATTATTGCCCACTAGTAAAGCAAATTAAAAAAAAGTTACTCTGCAATCAGAAGCAGCTAACATTTATGTTAAATTATTAAGCAACAACTCAGGTATAGTATCAGAGGGGTAGCCGTGTTAGTCTGGATCTGTAAAAGCAACAAAGAATCCTGTGGCACCTTATAGACTAACAGACGTTTTGCAGCATGAGCTTTCGTGGGTGAATACCCACTTCTTCAGATGCAAGAAGAACTCAGGTATAGAAATTGTAACAGACGGAGCCATTCGAGCAAAGTCATCATTATAACAGTACTGTGTCCTCATATGCCACATACAATTGACACATTCTTTCAACTGAAATTCCAAAACAAAAGTAAATCTGTAAGAACTGACTGAATCACATGATTCAAGATGCATCAAAAACTGGAGCGTGAACATCAATTACAACATCAGCAAATCTTCCTTGATAAAGTTACACAGGCTAAGGGTGTGATGTGTTGTGTGTGTAGATCCTCACCTGATACCAGTAGCATGCAGAGCTACACAGAGGAAGATCTGGTCCCTAAACAGTGACTACTCAAAGCAATTGTAATGGCATATAGCTCATGGAATCAATAGACTTCAATATATTCTCCGAGAACATTTGTCATGTAAGTAACACACTAAAATTAAAGTCTGTTCATAGATAAGACACAAACAGAAAAAGGGAGCTAACTAGAATCAGATGTTTGCTGGAGGATACCTTATTCAGCCCTACTATAGACAGCACTGCAGTAATAAAATCAGAGAGCTGCTTTGTGCTCTTAACTTCCCAGCCTCAGGTTACAGGTTGATCCTCTCCAGAAGGCATCCTCCCAGGATATTAACTACTTAAAATCTATAGCTGTAGCTGAGGATCTGTGATCCAAGGGCCTCTTGATGCAGACAGAGGGCATGTGGGCACAGGGATTCCCTGGTCTGGTATTTACATTTTAGTTCACCAGAATGTGTCATGTAAGGTTTCTACTGTGTTACACTCACCATCATAAACTCTGGGCAATGGATGTGTGGAAAATGTATAGGGAGGTATGGCTCTATATTGGAAACTATGTACTTAAGACCTTCTAGTTAAAGACAGGTCACCCAGAAATACCATGCCTCTTCCAGACAAGAGATGAGTGGCACTTATCTCCCTAGCTAACCATTGTGTATTGTGGGGTCTTACAATAGACGTCTATGAGCATACAGAGTCAAATGCTAATGAAGGAAATGCAGGGACATCAGAAGGAAAATTAACAAGAAGAGATAAACAGGTGGGAGGGAAGCCCTGTTTTACAGGTGCAGAACGAAGGACTGACCTGGTATATCTGGGGAGAGAAGTTGCCAGCGCGCTTGGTCACAACATTAAAATACTGTGAGAAGGACTTGGGGCAAGAAGTACCTAATTAGAAAGAGGGCACCTTGTGAGTTGAGTTTAGGCTCTAGAATGTGTATTATGATTTTATTTTATCTGTAACCCTTTGTTTCCAACATTTCTGTTGACTGGCATTGAAATCACTGATCCTTGTTAAACAAACTTATACTTGTTTTCTCTACAAACATAAATGTTGTGTGTTAACTGGAGCAGTATTCTCAAGCATCATTAGTAAGCTGTGGCACTGCCTTTCTCTGGGAACAAAAGATCTGGTAATCCTGTGAGTGTCCAGTAGAGAAAAGGCTGGACACTGCACGAGAATGCTCAGAGGACTCCAGCTTGTGCCTATTGCTATCCTGCATGACGGACAGCAAAGCCCACATGGGCTGAGACAGGACTGCTTGTGTTGCCTGTGACTGAGGTTATCTGGGAGCTGACCCTGAAAGGCACAGACAAGGCTCCCGCACGCTAAGGCAGAGAATAGCAAGGTGCCTCACAGCACCGGGTACCTCTGGGGAGCGAGGAGGAGTGGGTGAATTTAAAGCTAAAAACTAAAGTGCCAGCTGCCAAAGGCCCACCAGGGAGTATTCTGTCAGGCATTGAAGAACCCTGCCAACTCCCTGCACTGGTGTATCATAAGAGGTACCATGACAGCTCTCTATCACCAAAGATTTCCCTGTGCACGAGGAATCCTTCTGTGGCCAGATACACCAGTTTTAGGGCTTGTTTGCACTGAGGGAGCAGCAAAACATGTCCCCAATGAACCAAAGGCTCAGGTCATTCAATTATCACCGTAGCATGTTGAATATGGGAGAACATTAAGGTTCTAACCTTTGGCCAGCAGAGAGCAAGCACATCACTTACAGCTTGATTCATCAAAAACCATGTGTGGCTTATTGATCAGGGTGATTTCTCATTGCCTAGTAATTTTTTTTATTGTGCCCTGAAAATCAGTCCACAGATAACCAGGGCTATCATCTTCCCTGGGAATACTGTGTCTGCCTTCTCACTGAAGGCAACATACTTGAATAAAAGTGGGAGAGGGAAGAGTGCAGTGGCAAAGACTTAGAAGAATAGTCTTCCTAGCTTTTAATGTGCATTGTCCAAAAATAAATTCACTTTGTAATAGGAAAGGAACATGAAGTAGAAAAGGCATTTGCAGATTTCTGATTCTCCTATGACAAGAATCTTATTAATTAGTTTACACATTATTCACAAAGTGATTTTTTTCTCCCCATCATTGAAGGTCTACCCTATTCAATGGATACTGCTCTGTTCAGTAGTTCTGAAATCTGACCTCCTCCATCAGTAAACAGGAAGTAAATAAGTCAGTTGAGAACAGGTTGTGACCCCTCAGAACTTGAGTTACAAGTGCTGACTAAAACTGGTACATGTCCTATAAGTCATGCTAGACTTATTTTATATTCTGTCTCTCTTCAGTTTGGAGTGACATGTGCATTAAGTGTGATCAAAATCTTATAGAAAAAGTGAGCTGTTAACACAGGATTGTTATAACAAACTTTACTTGGACCAAGAATACACAGTCATACTTGACAGCACGTCTCTATCAATATGTTCTGGAGCTTTTATGCGCTGCACATTTGCTTTAAACTGTACAAAAGAAAATTAAGAAAACTACCATTCAGGTCTTTTCAGACACTGCTTCTGGTAATCTAATCAATGCGTTTACACAGGTAGTACTCCCCTATCTAACTTGAGAAGCTTCTCACAATAAGAAATCCATCTACTAAATCAGCGTTTGTATGCACTACACATTCATTTTAAACGCATAGTGAAATATAAAACATTTCTGTGTCTGCCTTTTTTTGTTGTGTGTGGTCTTTTGTTTGTATGAACTGGGAACTGACTGCATAAGGGGAGTTTATGGGACAGATGAATCCAAACAAGGGAGCCAAGCTAGTGAGTTTGGAGATACTTGGTTGGCTGAGTGCACATAGGGAATGCTAGGAATGACACAAGTTACTTCATCTTAGGCTTCTTTGGCTCTGGTTGGGAAATTGTCTCACAGGGGAACAGGTAATTCAGATTTCTTTTGCATGAGGTTTTGGATGGGAAAAACTAGATCTGTTTAAAATAAGGCTGATGCATTTGACAGTTTAATCAGTGGGGTTGGGAGGGCCAAACAGATCTGGGATGTATCACTGATACGTAACTGAATGATCCCATCAGCCTGTTTGGCACAGCTGATATCTTCTAGGTACTCAGTGATCCATCAGCTTTGAGCAGAATGAAGAGGTGAAGGAGGAGCGGCAGTATTTTCGTTTAACTTGCACTGTACAGTATGGTTAACTGTGGAGATGTCTTTCTCAGTATTAGCTTTTGCAAATGATCCTGCTGCAACACCAATTATTTGTTTCACGTGTTGTAGTGCTTGGGTTAGACTGGGGATTTTGCACTTGAAGTCTTTGAGTTCTTGTTGGACTTCAGCCAATAGACAGATGGCATACTGGATGGCTGGAACCTGTTTTCCTGGAAGCAATAGTCTCTAGGTTTTGCCCACAGCATCAATAGGAGCTCCCATAGAGCTGGCCATAGGCTTAACCTTATCGCTGGATCTGTATGGAAACTGCCACAATTTGAGTCATTCCTTTTGACCAATGCACCCACCACCTCTAATTCAATGCATGTTATCAATGCCAGAGCTACTTTATTTCTTAACAACTCCTAAGGATTTTTATAGTGCCCTTGCTGGTTGAGGCATAGCTAATTTCCCTTTCCAGCCAGGGAGTTGATCAGTCACTGACAGCTATTATCGGCTGTTCCAGGAGGGCTGCTTTCTACTTAGTCCCTCTTTGTCCCCTTGTTGTTTCTTGTGTCCAGAGGATGTAATGGTTTATAGTGTTCTCCAGGGGATGGAGCAAGTAGGGTGCAGACTGGAGAGGAGATGCCTGAGACTTCTCTTAGAGTTTGAAAATTATATATTTGTGGTACAGGGATTCTATGAAGGCATACAAGAAAGTTCAGTCTGCGGCTAAGAGGCATTACTTGTCCCCAGCCATAGACACTGTGATTCAAATGGGCCTCATTCATGGAGTAAAGAACTACTCATTGTGAGTAATGGCAGCAGAACTAGGCCCTGTGCTAATAAAACTGACTCTAAATAAGCTTGAAGAACCTGAAGTAATTTTGATAGTGGGTGTGATGCACTCTAGAGGGGAAGGTGACCATTTACACTAATATGCTCACCACTTGTACAAAATTGTGATATATCTTGCAAAGTATGCCTGTAATATACGCATTGTAACAAGACAATCAGCAGATCAACATGCGTGGAGTGATGAAATTTTGCTATGTTTGTAACTCAAACATATTGTGGGCCTGAGAAACACCCACAGGTTAGCTCTTTAGAAATAACAAAGGAGCTGTAAACAAGGGCATCTGCATGTCATCTGCAAAGACACCTCAGACAGCAGGTAGGCAAAGGTGAAAGCTAGAATCTGCAATTCAGATGAAGGATGGATGACAGAGTACGTGCACCATGGAACCGCCTGACCTTTAACACAGCCAGGATTTTTCCAGTAAAATGGGTAAAAGTATAAAAATGGAGAACAAAGGTCACTGGCCACCTCTTTCCTACCCCATCTCTGGACTGTGAATTCTGACCAGGGAAGTTTTGAACAAAAAGGACTGAGGTCCCCAAAACTACTTGGGCAACCCAGAAAGACTTGTAGAAAACTAGCAGATTTAACATCCCTACTACATACTCACATCCAACTGTAATGTGTTTTATCTGCCGTAACCTTTTAAAAATGCTCATTTCTCTTCTTAGTTAAGAAATTTCTAGACAGTTTACTAAGGATTGGTTACAACATTGTTTTTGGTGTAAGCCCTGAGCGTCCATTGACCTGGGTAAGTCACCGGCCCGCTGAGGCTGGAGAACCTAATGTGTAGTGATTTGGGGTTTTAATAACCTTTCATCACAGCAATCCAGTTTCTCTGGGTGGTAATAGAGGATGTAAGGAGACTGCCTGTTGCTCCATATTAAGCTAGTATAGCAATCCAGGAGCACACATTTGTTACTGGTTTGGTTAAATCGGATTATAGAATAAACCACCAGTGTGGGAGTGTCTGCCCAGTTTTTATCAGTCTGACATGAAATTGGCTCTTTCAGCTGTGATCCACACCAGGCATGGTAACAATGGAGTGGGATCACATGGCCGTTTCCTAATAGCTGTATTGCAGCCATTCTTCTAACAGACTCAGAAAGCCTAAGCCTGGTGTATTTTTTCTGCCTCTCTTAGTAGATGCACTTCAGACAACCTCAGCTAATTAAGTTTGTTTAGAGAGATATAATAGCATATCAACAACTTTTGTTGTCCTAGAGCTCATGGGGACCATTCTGGCTGAATGGTATTGGGAACACATGAGAAGACCAGAGCTGCTAGAAGAGTACTTGGTTCCAAATAAACTCATTCTGAATGTGATTCTGGCTTGTTCAATATAAAGCCTGTTTCACAAAACTGGCTCAGAGATGCAACTGTTCATCACATCAGCCTCTTATTTGTCAGATGCCAACTTCTTTGATGTAGGCTGAAAAGGCCATCCTTAGCCAGGGCACTAAGTTGCTATAGCAAGATTAATGCCAGAATCCCTATGAAAGGCTGACACGATGTATTCAGTGCATCTTTTTAGGCTAGGTTTTACACTTGTGCGTGTATCCAAATGAGTGCCCACTGATCAGTAGCATCTTATACAAGGTGAATAAATGATGTTTAAATGATGTGTAAGAAAGTTGGGTCACCAATTACGATTTCAGAGCCAAGGATTCAAAGAAGCCTCAACCTAGTTTATAAACTTGTATCTACAGTTTTACAGCCACAAATTCTGTCTTTTTAAGAGTACAGATGACTGTTCAATAAAAACTTTATCCTACAATCTGATCATAGTGAAACACATTGAGTTGTAAGATTTGCATTACAAATGTAATAATTACCTTATTAAGCAAGCCCATGCACTTTACATTCAAGTTCCCATCTGTAAGTGCACACCATCTTCATGAATCACCACTCATTGAACATTACAATCAGAATGGGTCTTTGATAAAGGAAAATGTAGGGGATTTAATGTCAGTGAGATTCAGTGCATGCTGCCACTGTAATATAGGCTACATGTCAACATTTTCAAACCTGTGTCTTTAGAGTTACGCACAAATCCACATTTAAGCATATAAGTAAAATACTTAGGCACCCAGAACTCCCATCACATTCACCTTGAGCCAAGCATGCTCAGCACCTTTGAAAATCAGACCATTTACTTAGGAGTTTACACCTAGATTTAGACACCCGCATTTGAAAATGTTGGTTGTAGTTTTTTCCTCAGAGCATGTAGGCCCCAATCCTATTCTCACTGAATTCAATTGCAAATGGCCCAGAATGAATTGACCTATCAGGCTGAACAATCGATGACATACTGCTCAAAATAATCCCTTTTTGATACCAAAAACTACTGCCAAAGAGGAGGCAGGGCCCAGTGCTGTGCTGGGTAGCTGCACGCTTCTGGCATTCCTTGATATTTATTAGTTTATTAAACCTCGAAAGGTTTGATTCAAATGAGGAAAGCATCCAAAGTGACATTAAAACATAGAAGTACATTATAGTGAAATGCAATCTGACACAATAACAGCCTTTCAAAAATATATCATTCCTGCATGTCATTTGGCACTGGATTTGTGTGGGATACTTTATCTTGGATAGCAATATTTAAAAATAGAACAGAAATGGAGTTTTTTGGGGAAATGATAGAGCAGTGTGGATAGAAACTCCTAACTGTAACCTCAACTTTGAATCTGTGCAAGAATATAAATTCCTTGTGGTATACAAATTGGTCGATGGCTTGGGATTCATGGGATTTTCCCCTGAAGATATTTGAAATTGAATCCTCTGTTTTATTCTGGCTTGTATTTCGCCCACTACTAACTGTGGATATTCAGCATGTATAATGTACGCTTGAACCCTGAGATAACACTAGCAGAATGAGCATAATTATGGATACTCATTACCCTTCTCAAAAATGCAGGATAGCCTTTCTGTTAGAAGTCATGGTATAATATATTTACATATAACACCTTTTTGCAGAACCAACGAGCTGCTGTGACAGTGGTAACTTAATTGCATAGCGGCCACATCCAAAGATATTTTAAAATACCATGAGCAAGTCCAACTTTTAAGTTTAAAAAAAGCCACTTTGCTGAAAACAGATATTTAAAAGTATGGGCCAGAAAAGGCCTTTTGAACAAGAAAGGCTCAAATAAAACTAAAAGCAACAATTGCATCTTTAAAATTTTACTTCTAGGATACTACATGCTGCATCTGAGCTCTCTAACACTTCCACATATCTAGCTTAGTGACATGATGAAGAGGTAGGGTTGCCAACTCTGATTGAAGCTATTCCGGGAGATTTCCCCCCCACACACACACATGATGTAATGTCATTTTCTTAAAATCTCCTATTAAAATCTCCTGGATTGCTTTCAATAGTCACCAGGAGAGCAATGCTGATTCCAGGAGACTCCGGCCAGTCCTGAGGGTTGGCAACCCTATGAAGAGGGCTCCCAAGAGCACAGTGTTAAAATTCTCCCACCCACGGAAGGGAAGATTGGGATGAGTTCTCTCTGGAGCCCCATTTTGCTTGGTGTTGTACACTCACAGAATGAAGACTCAAAGTCCTTGTCCCAAAGAGTTTACAGCTTAGGTAAGAAATGAGCATAGAGACTGCCTCGAAGATTCAACCTCCCACCTCTTTGGTTTGGGTGGGAAAATTCAATAAATATCATGAGATGCCCTCTTTCTCCCAGCAAAACAGGGAAGACCAGACTATTTTCTAAGGTAAAAACAAACAACAAAACAATATATTTAAACACCTTTCAGACCTTCTTCATAAAGTCATAAAATAGCAAAAAGGCACATTCATTTTTTAATTAAAATCCTTTGTAGGTCAGCTTTGAACTTTATCGCAAAACATTGTTTTGAGTTTCAGTTAAACTATGCACAGAATTCACAGCCACCTTCCTTTTACATTAACATTAATTAACACTTAACATTAATCTTTAAGATATTTTAGACATGAGTCTCTGAAACAGTACTGCATACGTGCAGTGCTTTCAACAGTGGGGAAAAACACTCTACTTTTTCAGTCTGCACTGTATAAACAAACATGTATGTGTGTATTTGGATTCATGATAAGTAAGGCAGAAACTTTTGGCAAGAACTGCAAAAATAAACACTTTCTACAGGTATCCAAACCTCAGAATAATTCAGTTTAGGCCCTGACATTCCAAATGATACAGACAAGGAGCTAAAGCTTAGTAATGAGCACAAGCTCAAGTAACCAAGCTATGTGGTCTGACCAACAGAATCCCTCTTACGCCTTGTCTGCCCTGGCAAGTTTCTGTGCAGTAAAGTTGCTTTCTGTGTTGTAACTCCCGAGGTATACACACTGCCAAGCCACTTAGTGCGCAGAACCTCGAGAGACGTACAGCTTTTTGCGCTGGGCTACAGTGCTGTGGTGCCATGTAGACACCTTGGTCGATTACAGTGCTGTGATTGGCCTCTGGGATGTGCCCCACAATGCCTGTTCTTGCTTCTATGGTCATTGGTTTGAACTCTACTGCCCTGCCCTCAGGTGACCAACTGGGAGCCCCCCACCCTTAAATTCCTTGGGCATTTTGAAAGTCCCCTTCCTGTTTGCTCAGTGACACATGCAATGGTCTCAGTGCATCTTTCCAGGTGACCATGCTTGCTCCATGCTCCAGGCGATCCCACACTTGGAGCAATGCCGAGCTCAGCATTTGGGGAGAGAAGGCTGTCCAGTACCAGCTGCACTCTAGCCTTACGAATTATGATACCTATGGACAGATTTCACGATGCATGACAGAAAGGAGCCATGACCGGCACACGTTACAGTGCAGGGTCAAAGTGAAGGAGTTGCGGAACATCTACGACAAACCGCAGCTCCGGTGCTGCGCCTATGAGCTACTGGTTCTACAAAGAGCTGGACGCGATACTCGGTGGCGACCCCACCTCCACTGCAAAGGTCACTGTGGATACTTTGGTGGCTCACGTGCCACTCAAGAGTGGACCAAGCCAGGAGGAGCAAATTTTGGACGAGGATGTGGAGGGGAACTCAGAATCAGAGGTCAGAGATGCATGCAGCCAAGAGCTCTTTTCTACCCCAGAACAAGCTAACCAGTCACAGCTGTCAGAGCTTGGCAAGGTGGAAACAGGAGAGGAGGCCCCTGGTAAGTGGCTTTGATTTGGGGAAAATTGCTGAAGTGAGTTGTTAGGGGCAGAAGGGTTGCTGCAGGCTTGTGTCTGTGTGATGCGTGTACCACCACATGCCTAGTCTGAATGGTGGAACAGGGTGTTGATTGATTCCCTCACTTCACAGGAATCTGCCTGAGATCTCCATGAAACTCTCATGGAGATACTGGGCAACCCACTGCCGCAGGTTTCTTGCCCCATTAAGGGTAACTTTCCTTTGCCATCACTGTGGGAGGGAGGGACAATTGCTGCACACAGGTGAGCCACATAAGGGCCAGAGGGGAAGATGCAGGCTTGGAGAAGACCCTCCCTTGATTCCCTGCTCACCCTCAGCAGCGAGATATCTTCCATAACGAACACAGCCTGTTGAAAACATGTGCCCAGCATACAGTAGGGTCCGGGAACACTGATTTCCCCTGCCCCTGCAGTTACTCACCATTTTGGGGGTGTTGTGGCTCATGCGTGCTTGCCTGGGGTCAGACAGTTAGTGACAGGTATATGAATAATGGCTGTGTTTTAAATCACTGAATCAGTGGCCTGTGTGTTGCAGACAATACTGCTTCTCTAAAATGTTGCATTTTGGCTTCACAGAGATGACCTTGGGAGCCCAGCCTCCCTCTTTGTTATTGCCAGCTGAACGGCTGTGCAGAATTAGGAAACGGCCACAAAGAACTGAAGAGGACTTTCTGTGTGAGGTCATGATGCACTCCCTCGCCAAAAAACAAGAACTGAAGGAGTGGCAGGACAGTGAGAAGAGAGACTGAATGGAGAACGTGGCGCCCCAGAATGAAACCATGAAGCAGCTCTTAAACATTATGGTGCGCCAAGCAGACACTCTACAGGCGCTATTAGCACCGGAAACCAAGCAGCTCTGCGCCCATCCTCCCCTGCAACCACTGTTGCAAAGCTCTTTCTCATACACTCCCCAGACATTGCCAACATACTCTTATCCACCTCCTGGATCCAGTTTGTACCCATGGCATTCCACTCCTCCCCCAGCCCTGCAGACTCCCAGTACACACTGCATTCAACACCCATCCCTCTGCAGTTTAGCCCTGTGAAGTACAGTACACGCTGCACTGTACTCCAAAGGAGAAGGCTGGATATAATCACTGGACTTACACAAATCTTTAACCATCCCGGGACCCCACCTCCTCCTGGGACCCTCCCTTCCCCATCCCCCTCAGTGCTGATGTGTTATTTTGTTTGTCTCTCTCCTCAGGTGGTTGTTTTTTAATAAAAGAATTGTTTTGGATTGAAAGCAATCTTTATTCCATGAATTGAAAGCAAACAGAGCCCTGCAAAGCAACAGGCAATTTTCTTACACCTTCATAGTGCATCATCTGCACCAATCACAATCACCTCCTAGCATTACAAGCACTGCACCACGGAGCATAGCCACAAATATTAGTGGCTTTCAGCTTCAAATTGCTGCCTCAAGGCACCCCTGATCCTTATGGCCCCGCACTGCACTCCTCTAATAGCCATGGTCTCTGGCTGTTCAAATTCAGCCTCCAGGCACTGAGCCTCAGAGGTCCAGCCCTGAATGAAGCTTTCACCCTTCCCTTCACAAATACGATGGAGTGTACAGCATGTGGAGCAGGATGCAAGTAATGGCCCTGCACACTTCCATAAACACAAGTCCACCGGTCAACTTTCCAACTCTGAACTGGTTAGCGACAGATCTGTAGCAGTCTGGAGTAGCCAGTGCAATCACCACATGCTTCTCCACAGTGCAATCACCACACGCTTCTCCAATGACAGGGCAGCTCTCATTCTCGTGTCCTTGTGTCACAGGGCTGAGGTGAGCTCACCACACAGTCCCATGAATGTGGCTTTCCTCATGTGAAAGTTCTGCAGCCACTGCTCGTCATCCCAGAAGTGCATGTCAATGTGATCACACCACTCAGTGCTTGTTTCCCGAGCCCAAAAGCGGCGTTCCACAGTGATCAGCACCTCTGTGAATGCCACAAGCAATCTCATGTAGTAGCTACTATGCGTGGCAAGATAAATGTTGAACTGCTCTTGCCTTTGTAGTTTAAGGAATAACTCCACTGCCACTCGTGATGTGTTAGTGAGAGCGAGCAGCATACTGGTCAACAGTGCGGGATCCATTCCCACAGAGCGCGCAGTACACAAACTGTTGAAAGAGGGCGCCAAGCATGGACGGAAGCTCAGGGTTTGCTGGGATGCGAAGCAATGCATCACGGGGCATTGGGACAGGACCCAGGTTGACACCCTCCACCTTCCCACAACTCTTAGCGGCAGAAGAGGAAGAAATGCTCTGTGGGATAGCTGCCCAGACTGCACTGCTTCAAATACCGCTGCAAGTTCCACAATTGTGAATACGCTATTGCACGGGCAGCTGACCGTGTGAACACACGACAGCGTTTTCCCTTCAGTGCTCTCTGAGCGGCACTGTAACTCCTGGTGCTGTAACTCTGCCTGTGTAGCCATACCCTTAGTTATAAACTGTATGGTGCAACCTGTGTGTAGTTGCTAGGACAAGGTGTGGATGGAGATGTGGACACAGTCCATAACAATGCTCAAAGCACATTTTATAGTCGGTGGATATACTGAATTTGCTGTCTGTGCTATGTCTCTCCCATTGCCTTGGCTTCCTACACTGAGGGACCAATCCACCCTTCACTGAAGTCAATAGAAAAACTCCCATTGACTTAAGTGGAGCTGGATTTGACCCACAGTCATTAGGAGAGCATCAGTTCAGAGCTGGATTCTAAGGCAGACAGGAAGGTACAGAGTCACTGGGAGTTTCTTTACAAACTTTACTCCTAGCTATATGGTACTTGGTAGTTCGGGATGTTTTTATATATAATAAGTCTATTAGACACATTCTTACAACATTTTGTATTTATTATAAATTAGGAATTATGCCGGTATGTGTAACATATCTGCAAAGACGTGTGTGTGTGTGTGTGTGTGTGTGTAACAGTTACCACATACACATGCAGTTCAGAATGGGAAATTAAATACCAAAGCCTATGTTAACAAAGTCAAGTATAAGGATTAACATGATGAAAGACAGATCATGCAAATTGGAGGCTGAAATTCTGTCTCTTACCCGATCTATTGTGTACAGTAGGTGTTGCAGAAGCGGATGATTTCAGATGCCATATACAGTATGCTCAATTAGCTAGCCTCCATGTTAATGACAGTGCATCAGCCATAATTCTGAATTTCCTGGCTTTTGTTAATTTAAATTAGACGTAAACATGATTAGAGCTTATCTGTTTGCATTTAACTCCCTTCTTTTATCGTTACTTTTACAAGAAATGCACAAGAGGAGCCCACATGCTCTTGAAAATGTTTGAGCGCTGACAATCTAGACAGCTGTTTCAGAGTTGCTATGGTTTATCACTTAAATGTAAACAGTTTTTAGATGTGTATTATTTACTGGCTAGATTCCAAGTGATGCTACACAAAGCCAGTATAGTTTCAGTGTGTCAGTCTGTTTTCCAAGTACCAACTGCATGTATCTTAGACCATGTGATTGTTAAAGTTTGTATCAATAATAGTTACTGTGTATTTTCAACGTTAAATACTAGATTAAAGCCATTAATTTTGTACGACCATTTGAAAAGACAAATGTGTGGTAATTCTTTGACATGAAAAAGGCATATGACAAAAAAAGGCAAAATGTAGGCCCCAATCCTGCATTACTCAGTGACATCAAAGTATTCAGAGAGCTAGTTCATTGCTACTAGTCTAATGAGTACAGATTACTCACATGAACAAGGTTTGCAGGACATGACACCATATTGTTGAGTACTACGATGCCTAAGAAGTGCCAAACAAGAATTGGCATTGTGCCATGTTTTACACACCAAGGGCATGATTCTGCCACTGTTACTTATGCTTTCAGTGAGAGTACTCATGCAGTGGAAGTGCTACACGACATGAGTAAGAGTGGAAGAATTAGGCTCCCTGAGTACCATTCTATTTACATTGACAACAGACATTCTAAAAGGACATCTTCTGAAATAACTGGACAAGCTGTTGTTGTTAGTTTGAAAAACGCTTCTGGAAAAGCAATGCTGAATTTGTGGGGGGAAGTGTCACTGACAAACAAAGGGACCTGTTATAACCATGGTACAGTATATCCTTTTCAAAAAAAAGGAAACTCAGTGCAAAGTGAATGCCACTTGAAAGCAAATAGTTTCTGTTTTCACACTGGTGAGAATCAAGATTTACCTCTCTGAAATCAATGGTGCTGCACCAATGTAAAACTGATGTGAGAGGAGAACCAGACACACTTTAAGTAATTACTGTAGGATGTAAATATAGGGGAAAGAATTAATGTAAATGTTAAAATGTATAAGCAAATGCTGCACACATACTCATGAGTAATCCAGCAGTGGGTGGAAAGCAGACATCCTTGATTAGCACTGCACCACAGCACCATTACTAAGAGATCACTCAGCAAAGGTGAAATTCACCCTTTCTTTTCCAAGCCTGACTAAATGAGGGGAAAGAATCCATCCCCATGGACAGTGGGCAGTGCATGGAGCAGCCCTGCTGCCTCTCTAAAGTAATTACTCCAGCCCCTGAGATTCAATATATGGATGATCTCATTGCACAAGGGTTGATGGCATAGGTGCCCACCCCATGGGTGCTCTGCAGCTGAAGCACACACAGGAAAAAAAATAGTGGGTGCTCAGCACCCACTGGCAGCCCCTCAGATCAGCACCTCACCCTCACCCCCAGAGCCTCCTGCACACCAGCAGCCCAGTTGATCAGTTCCTTCCCCTCCCTTCCCATGCACTGCAGATCAGCTGTTCAGCTGGTGGGGAGGAGTGGGGGCAGGAAGAGATGGGGGAGGGTCAGGCAGAGCAGGGGTTGAACACCCCCTCCCGGAACAGAGGAAGTCAGCGCCTATGGTTCATGGCCAATTGTCTCCCCTCAAGTTTACCCACACCTACCACAGCCCTCCTTTACTTTGGTTCAGGCAGAGCTAGTATGGAGCTTAGCTTCACCATGTGTGAGGGGTGCAGAGTCTGCTCATTCCACATCTGCCCTAGCCCTGCACTGTGGAACTGCAATGCGTCCGTTGTTTTAGGGGGCTGCTGGGTAAATTTCACCCTAGAGAGAACAATGAACTGAATGACACCTTTGGGGCAGCCAGATGTTTGCAAAACACTTGACTAAGAAGCATTTAAGCCCTAGCGCACAAATCTTGCTCCACTTTCTGAACAAGCCTTCTGAGATAACAGAAACAAAGTTCCAATGCACCCATCTTGTTGTGAGACTGAAAATAAAGACAATTCCATACAAAGTGCTGCCTGGCTAGAAATAAAGAGACCAAGAAAAACAAATACTATAGGTAGCCTGGAAACTAGAGAACCTCGAGGGAGTAGTTGAGATGGAATGTCATCCGACAAGGCTGCAAGAGAGCTCAAAAGCTGTAAACAGATATGAAAATCTTGGGAAACAATTTAATTGAATTCTGGGCAGCCATAAACAATGTGAAGTAATGGGAACCTCCCAAGGTTATCTAGTTAGGAATGGCAAACAGCTACAAAACATTACTATGGCAACAGACTGCAGAAGTCTGAGGTTGAAAGCCCCCAAGCAAAGTCAGGTGTTAATTACACAGAGGAGTGAAAAGGGAAGCAGCTTTATTCCAGTTGAATTCTTGCACTCAGAGGGTTGGGAACACCCCCTAGTTCAGGGGTGGCCAACCTGAGCCTGAGAAGAAGACAGAATTTACTAATGTACATTGCCAAAGAGCCACAGTAATATGTCAGCAGCCCTCCCCATCAGCTCCCCCACCCCGCTCCCAGCGCCTCCCACTCACCGGCAGCCCCGCCAATCCGCGCCTCCCCCTCCCTCCCTGTACCTCCAGATCAGCTGTTTTGTGGTGTGCAGGAGGCTGAGGGGGAGGGAGAGGAGCGAGGGCACGGCAGGCTATGGGGAGGGGGGCGGGAAGGTGTGGAGTGGGGGCAGAGCCAGGGGTTGAGCAGTGAGCACCCCCTGGCACATTGGAAAGTTGGCACATGTAGCTCCAGCCCAGGAGTCGGTGCCTATACAAGGATCCACCAATTAACTTCTGAAGAGCCACATGTGGCTCCAGAGTTAAGGTCCTGCCAGGAGAAACTAGGCTGCTGGCATTGCTCCTGTCTTGTACCGCATGGCACAAGCTGTCAGCTACCCCACTTAGCTGGGAGAGCAGAGCTGCCAACAAAAGAGACCTGGGCTAGCTGGGGAGGAGCGGGCCCAGGCCAAACCCAAGGTGCACTGAATTAGTTCATCTCCCAAGAAGCTAGTGTCAGAAGGGCTCCTAAAGAACTAAGGTGAAAATTTAGAAGAAGCCTCTCCCCAGGCAGAATTTCTGAGGGATAATGCCTGGACTGTCAATTCCCCCCCACCCTGTATTTGCAGGTATAGAGGGGTGCAAGTTAGATCCTTCAGCACCCATGAAAGTGAGTCTCACCCACACAATTTGAGTACTTCTCCAAGCAGTAGGAATCAAAATTTTATTAGTGCCCCATGAGATACCTCTTTTCCCCACAAATACATCCTATACATATGGCCTAATCAATCATTCTCCCATTTTTTTCCTGTCATCTGGCAGCAAGGTTCCTTTGCCACCTCTAGTGGTGGGGTAGTATATGACCTTTATGACTGAGGAGTTAATATTTAGGCACGTGGTGCCTGATCATTCCCCTTGGGTCTTAGCAATGAGGGGACCCTGTGAACATGGACATCCCATACGTCATAAGGGACAGCTGGGGTCAGCTTCCTCCTTGAGAATCATTGTGAACTCCCTGTGACTCCATGCAATCTAGGACCCTTTGTGAGGCAGGGCCAAGGAACTCCCTTACATTCCCCAGCAATGCTGGAAATCTGCAGGAAAGTTAAAGCTTTATTACTTTTCCTGTGAAGCCTGCTCCATGCTGTGGCACTCCTATTAAAGGTGGAGGAGTCTCTGGCGGTGTGGCTCCAGTGGAGCTGAATGGGGTCAGCAAGTCGAAGAAGCTGTGACTGGAGAGATGGGAACAGATGTGACAGCTGGTACAAAAACATAGACGCCGACACAGATGGTCCATTTCCTTTGGTGGAGCCCTGAAACTGGTACTGATAACGCCACAGAATTGGAGTTCAAATCCCTCACTTCTCCTGCACAGGGGCAAAACCTGCTTCCCCTAGATCTTTTAGCAAACAAGCTTACTGGCAAACTAAAAGTGAGCACTGCAGAGTATTCATGGAAAGGAAATTTCAAATTTCAAATTCTCACCAGAAATCTGATTCTCAGAATCATACTCATACAATCAGGGGAATAGCTCATACCATGTGAACTGTGCATCCAATCAAAACCAATGAAATTTCAAATAGCTGCAACAAACCACACATTGGCCAACTCCAGACCAAGAATTAGTGAATAACTGTGGAAAACAAACTAATTCTAGAAAGTCATGATCTGTTTGCATGCAATTAATGAACAGAAAAGAAGCAAAAGTCTGAGAAAATTATTCATTAGAAATTATTTGCCCAGCTCTATTCATGATAATTAATTACAAAATTAACAGGCATGAGACAATAGACTGATTAGTATATAATGTGCCTGCCCGGAATGACAATTAATTAAGGAGAGACAACTGTGATAACAAGTAACTAGGTTGTACAGTGGAATTAGATGTTGTCTTTTAATTGCAAGATATTGTATTCGAACCAGCTCATCCAACCAGCATCTGGGGCCAAACTCTGCACTGAAAAAGATGCAGAAAAAAAAGTATCTCAACCAAACAAAACAAAAACAAAAAAAGTGAGGATACAAATCCCTATCTAGAATTGCACATTGGGTTGAGAAATAATCTTATATCCTCCTACCTCAGCATAGTAACAAAAGCAGACAGAGATAAGACTGTAGGCTGAGCTTTCAATACATCTGCTCTTGATCACTAATATATATGAAGGAGAAAATTAAGACCAGGACTCCAGAGTAGTATTTCACATGACAATCCTCTCTAGAGCAGAACTGAAAGGAAATGTAATAATCACAAAGGTATTTGATTAGAATTAGGTATGGGACTACTGGTTTAACTAAAATAAAACTAACTTGAACAATTGCCAAGATTTCAACAAAACCCAAATATCCAAAATCATTCTGGAGTTCAGTCAAAAAAACAAACCAAAACAAAAACAAAAACAAAAAACACTTCAGTATTACTTGACTGAACAGGGGTGGCTCTAGGCATTCTGCTGCCCCAAGCACGGCAGGCAGGCTGCCTTTGGCGGCTTGCCTGTGCTGTGGGAGGTCCTCCGAAGCCGCGGGACCAGCGGACCCTCCGCAGGCAAGCCGCTGAGGGCAGCCTGCCTGCCGCCCTCGCGGCGCCGGCAGAGTGCCCCCTGCAGCTTGCCGCCCCAAGCACGTGCTTGGCGTGCTGGGGCCTGGAGCCGCCCCTGTGGCTGAATAACACAAGACAGGTTGCCATAGCTGTTTGACCAGCAGGAAGTATCAGAAACCTGACAAGAAAGCTTGGGCCAAGATTTTTAAAAGTCACTGATGAACAGAGGTTCCTCAACTTGAGACACCTGAAACAGGCTTGATTAACTGAAAAAGCTAAGCACCTGCCCTATGAAAATCTATCCGCTTAAAGATTTCTCAAGTTGGACAACCAAAAACAATAGAGGCACCCAGATTCATTACTTCCTTTAGAAAATTTCAGCCCATTGATCTTTGCAGCTATCTAGTCCATTTCTGCAGCCCTAAGCAGTTTGAATAGTTCATATAAACAGAATTTGGGTGGCTTATCTGAACTGAAACTCAAACACTTGAGATTCATTTATTGGCAATTAAATCCAGGATTGTGTCTTGAGAAATCAGACATACATTTGAAATTTTAGCTCCAAATTCTCCATTACCAAACAGGGTGGAGGATTCCACAAACATTTCTGGGTTGTCCTATCACAATACCACAATTTCACAAGTGCCAAAAGATAATCTGGATACAAGTGATCTTGTTCCTGGATCTTTTTGCAGCAAATCTTTTGTGGAGCAAATCTTGTTAATACTTTCCCTTGAGGATTTGCTACTTCAGAAGCATCTTGTAATGGGTCAAACTTTATCCAAATATTCTATATCACTTCTAGAACTCAATTTGCTCTTATGGTGTCTGCACTTTGTGAAGTTGAAATGTCCCATGCAAATTTAGCGAAGAGCTCCAACAGAAACAAATCAGAGAAACAGAACAAAGGACGATAAGTAGAGCCCTGCACATCCATGAACGTCCACTTTATAGCTGTGGATATCTACATCCGCAGATGCAGAGGCAGTTGTATTGTTTACCATCTTTGCAGATCGTGAATCAAATGCAGATCCAAATTCTTGTATCCGCACAGGGCTTTAACAGTGAGATAAGGTGTTGGTGCGGATGCAGATACATATAAAAGGTAGAGTGAGGGTCACGGGTCAGATGCAAGTTCATTATTGTGCATGCAGACCAGATGCGGATCCAAATTTTTGTATCTGCTCAGGGCTCCAATGATAAAGTATCTAAATCCCATTTTACAGAGAAGAAAGAAAGAGGAGGGTAAATTGGTTGTCAATATGAACTTCTTCAAATATGAGGCCCAATCATGGCCTAGCTCAGGCTCACAGGGAGGAGCTTTCAGCAGCTCAATAGTGCTTTTGAGCTACGCAGTTCAAGATGTGCCTCTGGATCCTAAAAAGGCAGGAGACCGTATCACTTTGCTACGCAGTAACAGTAGGAGTAAAGGGCTACTACATCTTTTACCAGTAGGTAACAACAAATTAGACCCTTTGTTATTTTTCAGTGTTTGTGCATAAAAAATGCATAGATTGGGAGGAAAAAACAAAATCAAATCTAAGGAAAGTGAATAAAAATGTCTATGATTAAAATAAGCCTAAGATTGGAAACAATCAAGACGCTACTTCTTAAAAGCTGAGATCTCCGAAATCACACTGTTTAAATGCAGGAACATTTAAAATTGTCTTTCTTTGTTGGGATACATGCCATCTAAACTTCCATTTCTTATCTTAATGATCATTGATCATCTAGACACTGAGCAATAGACAGGACACTAACGACATGTTGTACTACAATTTTACAGCAGCATTTTTCTTTTTCATTCCTTTGCCATGGAGAGACTTGTGGCAAACATCTATGGAGACAGAGAGCACGCACTATATCAATAATAGTCTGATGATGACAATGATCTTTCTTTGACATGAATCATGAGATCTGGGTATTTCCATGACACCTTTGACAGTCTGATTGTCTAGTAAAAAAAATCATCATGTTACCAGATTTGCCCGTTACTTTGGGGTGTGCTCATTTATTCGGGTTACTCTTCTGGGGGAGGGAGGATTCTGTAATTCTATCAATGTATTGCTTGTGTTTTCATATAGAGCTCTACTTCTCCCTGCTGCAAGTCCCCTCCCAGTGGAGCTATCCTGCAGGACCTAGGTTCCCTAGGGCTGGGTTTCTCCAGCCCCAGAACCAGATGAACACACACACATATTAACAGAGCAAATCTGTGTGGACTGGGTCAATCAGCACTTTCAAGCTGACCCCTTTTATGTCTCTGGACTCACTGGGCTGGATGAAGCAGCACTTTCAAGCTGCCCCCCACCTTATATGCCCCTGGGCTCCATGGACTGGGTCAAGCAGCACTTTCAAGCTGTCACCCTTATGCATCCCAGATTCAGCATGTCCCTATCCCCACTCTCACATCACAATTGTACTGGCAGTAACCTACTTGATGGGCAAACTCCACAGTATTTTGGGCACTGCAGGGATCTTTAGCTTAGGTAAAAGAGATGGTCAATGCACCAAAGAGCATGCAATCTAAGTACAAGACAACAGGTGACTAAACCAAACAGATGGCAGGAGCAAAGGGCTCTTCAAGAATTCCTCCATTTCTGAATAACAATAGTTTGGGACCTTTACTGAAGAGTATGACATAAAGACTGGATTTGCATGATATAAATGAAGATCAGAGTAAGTAAGAGTCCAGAGCGAGTACTTGCTTTCCAAGTTTTCCATTCCTAAGGGCATGGCTACACTTGTGAATTACAGCACAATAAAGGAGCCCCAGGTGCCCTAGCTCACTACCCATCCACGCTCTACGTGCCTTGCCAGTGCTCTGACTCTGCGGCTACAGCGCTGCTGGTACTCCACCTTGGCAAGTGGAATAACATTTGCTGCACCCCTGCTGGAGTGCCACGGTGCCAGTGTGGATGAGGTGTTGCATTACTGTGCTCTGATCAGCCTCCAGAAATGTCCCATAATCCCCTTACGTCAAGTGGCCACTCTTGTCATTGTTTTGAATCACTGTAGGAATGTGGATATGCCCTTTGAAAGCTCCGTTTCCGACAAAGCAACCATCTGCTCCGAGACAAAGCAACCATTAGTTTGGAATGCTTAGTGTAAGAGAGAGGCGTGGAGGAGGTCTGCTGCTGTCTGAACTTACAAGACAGCATGCTGACATGCTCTCAGGCCCCCAAAACACACCGTCTCTCCCCCCACACAACACACTCCCTGTCACACTCCACTCCACTTCACCCCCATTTGAAAAGCATGTTGAAGTCACTTGCATGCTGGGATAGCTGCCCATAATGCACCTCTCCCAATGTCGCTGCAAATGCAGCCACGCCAGTGTGCAAGTAGCAGTCAGTGTGGACAGACTGCAGCGCTTTCCCTACTGTGCTCTCCGAAGGTAGATTTAACTCACAGCACTCTACATCTGCAAGTGTAGCCATGCCCTAAGGCGAGAGATGGAATGGGAGAAATTCTCATTTTTGTGATTTGCTTCATTTTTATTTAAGTTTTTTTGGTAAATGAAAGAGCCATAGGGTAAAATTTTCATAAGTGCCTAAGACCCAGATCCTCAAAGGAATTTAGGTACCTAACTCCCATTGGAACATAGGCCTAAGTGACATAGGAGCCTAACTCTAATTTTCCAGTGCCCTTAAGTCCCATTGACTTTTAGCAGTATTTAGTATCCTTAAACACATATGTACTTTTGAAAATTTTACCCATAGTGCCCTGGCACAGGGGCAGAGGGTTATATGCTACATAATCCCATGATAGTCATGGGGTAGAATTGAAATAAGCAGAAGATAAAGCAAGTTATCTGGGGTACAATGCAGAAATGACCCTTGTTTACATACCTCCATGTTCCCAAGAAAGGCAACATATTTGCATTGGCCCCAGCAGGTCTCCAAAAAATAACTTGGACAGGCTGAGAAGGAGCCAACCACACTAGTTACACAGATTCTATCATCATTATAGGCAGCAAAGAGTCCTGTGGCACCTTATAGACTAACAGACGTATTGGAGCATGAGCTTTTGTGGGTGAATACCCACTTCGTCAGATGTGTATTCACCCACGAAAGCTCATACTCCAATACGTCTGTTAGTCTATAAGGTGCCACAGGACTCTTTGCTGCTTTTACAGATCCAGACTAACATGGCTACCCCTCTGATACTTATCGTTATATTTGTGAAAATCAGAGCCCATCTAGCAAAAATGTTCCTGCAGATAGATTAACTTCTGTTCAACAGCCTCTGCAGATAGGGAGATAATGAACAGTTTTTGCAGGAGATAAAGTCCACACACTTATAGCTCTATTAAGATTAAAGTGAAAAGCAAATATTAGCTGTTAAAAGCATCACATAGATTTGGATACTCTTTTGAGGCAAGAGACCCTCCAAAATGCTATACAGTGTTTTGGCTACTTGTTAAAGATATAAACCAGCTCATGTACAGCCTGTCTCATAATAAACTACAGGAATATGTCCCCATGTTTTTTACTGTAGCACCCAGAAATGTCCAAACACTTGTGTCTCTGCCTTAAGACTTTCAGAAACACTGATGAAAGTGTCTCCATCATCCAAGAAATATTCACTAAAGAGCTGAAGAGGGATACTGCTTCATGACATTCCATTAAAACACCATGTATTGGACTATTCCTTCCAACTCTGTTGTTTAACCACATACATAACTGCTCTGGAGTGTCTGTTTCTGTCAAGTAGAATGATAATCTGTGTCTACTCAGATGAGTGGAAAGGGAACTAAGTGTGAGGTCTTATTTGCCACAGAAAACGTTATCCACTGTGTCAGCAGGGAGTACACACATGGCAGCAGGTCAAGGTGAGGTTATAACAGACACATATTTATGAAGGAACAGCACACAGCATGACAAGCATCCTGCCTAGCTCCTGGTAGTGCCATTGGAGATGAGCCTCTCAAGCTTCATGCTACAGACTGGATTTAGGATCTTATAAGGCATTTTTGTGTTTTCCCAGGCTTTCTGCAGACTGTTCACTTTCATTGTAAGCTGTCTTCCCTGGCAGAATTCCCTGAAGGAACTATGGAGGGAGAGGGATCTTCTTGTGAAATAGAAGTATATCAGTATATCCAGTATATCAGCTAAAGCTAATGCCACAACAAATCTTTATTCAGGTAACCATGTCTGAATCTTACAAAGCTTCAGGGACTGGCATAATCTACCAAGCAAAAGCAGCCTGATACATCAGACAAAGTTGTTTCCCAGCATGATTTAAACACCAGTGTATCTAGGCAGGATGCACTGATCCACCTTTCAAGAATAAATGGACCAGGCGCACAGCTTAATCCACCTGCTTTCCTTCTACTCTGACTTCCCTCCCTTCCCCTCTGCCCTTTCACTCTCCTTCTGTCTTTCATCCTCACTCTCTTTTCTCACTGCTCATCTGCTCTTCTTTTTCTCTCCTACATCTCTCATCCTATTCCTCCAACCCCACATGTAGCCTGATTCAGCAGAGTACTTAAGTATGTGATATCAAGCATGCCAGTAGTGGCAATGACTTCCTTGGGACTATTGCCATGTTTAATATGCTGAAGTGGGGTTTTCCCCCACAGCCTCTCCACAGGGCCAGCTCCAGGGGTTTTGCCGCCCCAAGCAGCCACAAAAAAAAAAAAAGCCGCAATCGCAATCTGCGGCAATTTAGCGGGAGGTCCTTCGCTCCGAGCGGGAGTGAGGGACCCTTCACCGAATTGCCACTGAATACCTGAACGTGCCACCCCGCTCTGGAGTGGCCACCCCAAGCACCTGCTTGATAATCTGGTGCCTGGAGCCGGCCCTGCCTCTCCCTCTTATTTCCCATTCAAATTCTATGGGTTTGATGCTGCTTGGACTTTCCACAAGCATAAGTCAGAAGTAGCTTCACTGAAGTCAGTGAGATTATAGCGGTGTAAAACTGGTGTAAGTGAGAGCAGACGCATAACTTTAACTGTAAAACTGACATATTTTCACTGGCATGTGTAACTATATTATATTACTTTTTTTGAAAGACGTAGGGTGAAATTCCACCCTAATTTGACCCCCAAAAAGTATTATAGGGTTGTAAGGATGTAGCTTAAGGCAAAATATGGTATGAAAGAATAAGATTTATCAAGTATGTTTAACATAGTTATCCTATTTTAATTTTTTAGAAATGGGTTTTGCTATTTTTGAGGTTCTCAGTTTTTCTTCCCTAAAGAGAGATTTTCTAGGCCAAATTTTCATTCCAGTAGTGAACAATAGTAGCAGTTGTGAAACATGTACATAACTCCTCCACTTGGTGACCATTTGTCCACATAAAACTGAAAGTGTCAGGAATTAACAGAAAACAATTTTTGTGTGATGATACTTAGAATATCTCTTGGGTTTTTTTTCCTGGTAACTACTTCATAGGAGCCATGAGCTCTTCCATTAAACCAGATATCAAAGGTCTGAAATTCCACAATGACTTTTGATGTCTGCACAAGTTCAGTAGTTAAAGTTGAAGACTTGTCACATGATGAGTTTATGCCAATTAGAAGGCATAAAAAGAAAACACACACATATAGTTGTATAGTATCAGAGGGGTAGCCATGTTAGTCTGGATCTGTAAAAGCAGCAGAGAGTCCTGTGGCACCTTATAGACTAACAGACGTATTGGAGCATGAGCTTTCGTGGGTGAATACCCACTTCGTCGGATGCATGTAGTGGAAATTTCCAGAGGCAGGTATATATGTGCAAGGAAGAATCAGGCTAGAGATAACGAGGTTAGTTCAATCAGGGAGGATGAGGCCCTCTTCTAGCAGTTGAGGTGTGACAATAGCTGCTTATATAGTTGTATGTTCATTAGTGAAACAAAAATAACTCCACAACTGAATAGCCCTCCTTCTGGATGTCTGGCTTACTTTATGAAAAAATGGAGACTCAGAATAGCTCCAGTTCTCAAGTTAAGTTTCCCCCACCCCCAAGCAGTTTAATAAATGTCAGTGGTCCCTTTGCTTGCATGTACAATTTTTATATCTTTCATTTTCAACTAAGCAGCACTAGGGCATTTATTAGTTTAACCTCACTCACCCTTTCCATCTTTCTGTAATGGACACTTCTTCCACTTCAAATACGAGAGCCCCGTTTTTCTACTTTTTCTACCACTGTCACATGGAGAGGTTGTCTTGCCCTGACTTACAGCGGCACAGAAGGAGTTTCCCTACTGTTTAAAACATAACAAAATAATGTCAGAAAGATTTGCCCTAAAGTTAAAATTGTCCAGGCATCTTTTACCTTCACCTTGACGTTAACACTTGCCACTCTTGCATTTATCCACTAACAAATGAAAGGCCGGATTCTCAGCAGGTGCAATTTGGTGTAACACCACTGAAGTCATTTGCTAAATGTTAAGCATGTACATTTGTGCGTACCAGGCTGGGGTGGGGGCAGGGAGGTAAGCACACAAGTAAGTTTTAAGTACTAATGGGGTACTAATACTGTTTGGGGAAGATTTTCAAAGCACAAAGGGGACGTAGGCATCCAAATCTCTCTAACAATGTCAATGCGCCTTTGAAAATCTCCCCCTTAACTATCAGTGGTTGAATAGTATAAGAAAGTGCTCACAGCATTTGTTCAAATCCCAAACTCCTGTGCAAGTCAACTTTGTAGTGCCTCCATCATAATCAATATCCACCAACATCCATTAGAATAGGTTTTTGTACACAAAGTTTAAAGAACAGCTGCTTTTCATTTCAATAAGAATGCTGAAAAGAGAATTCATGAATGAACAAGAGAGTGTTTTTATTGGTTATTCGTTAGTTGCTATTTAGTCTTCGTTAGTCTCCTGTTAAAAAATTTTCAGTCATCAAATCAAGGAGCTTAAATAATACCATGTGACTAAGATGACCTATCATATACCACAAATAGAGAACAAAGTGCACAATTTGTGAGTAACCAGAAGTTTGAACCTTATTCACCCAAGGTAAGACATTTGCAGAAACAGGATCAACCCACAAAACAGAAGAAAAAAGAAAAAAAGGCTAAAAGTTGCTCATAACTTACTCATTGCTAATCATTTGTCCAGTTTTGGCAAGGGGTGAGCAATGGCCAGAGAACTGAAAAGGATTCTAATTTATGAAAACTCCAATTGGCCCAATCAAACCTTGAGAAACAGAATCTATAACAGCTCTGGGTACAGTTGTGCAACCAAGCAAAAATATTCTGTGCAATGTTAATCAAAACACACAATAATTCATCTGGAGTTTGCTAGAGAGTGATGAACAAGGCTCAGAAAATGTAATTTTATATTTTTGCCAAGCATTTGAACTGGCTGGATTTGGTTGATTTTGACCAGAGCTACCAACAAGGAGTAGGCTAACTGGTGTGCAACCTCCCTCATTCTGAGATGAGTTTAAATGATACAGTCAAACTCCTAGACAATTACTGTCTTTTTAGTGTCTTTTTAACTGTTAGTTCAAAACCCGTTAATTCATTTGTTTTCCAGTAGAGAACTGTGAATTCTTGGTCTCCTCTTCAGAGGTACTCAGCACCTTCAGATCCCATTGACTTCAATGGAGGTTTGGGGGTACTCAGCAATTCACATGATCAGGCCCTAGCAATGCAAAAGTCCAGCCATATTATGGGTACTGTGTATCCATTACATATCTAACATTTCAGTTGGCTACTAGATTCCTGTTTTGTCTGGGAACTGAGATCTACTACTTGGCAGGCATTGTAAGAAGGCAATAATCAATAACTTGTTTAAGTCTTGTCTCAAATAACATCTGAAAAGTCTTCAGGGAAGAAGAAAAATTTTAAAAATAGCATTTTTCTGCTGCTCTTTGGAAACCCTCCGACCTAGGCTTTTCCATTGATTCAGATGTACCACAGAGTATTAGTTATGGGGTTTAGCTGGAATGTGCCAGGCTGCAGATAGAGCAGCAGCAAGCTGTGAGGCAGTTAGGCCCACACTGCTCACCTACCATACACAAGGAAAAACAGAGAGCGGCAGCTGCTTTGATGAGTCAGGGTGGGCTCATTTAGTGAGGACTCCTGGCAAAAGCTGGAGAAAAGCAACAAGCCTCCGCAACAACTACTCCAAGAATCTGTGACAACTGATTTATTCTCACTTTATTTCCTTTTATTGAGTCTCCTTTACCCACTTTAGGCAGTCCTTATACTATGTTGTATACTGGTTACAAAATCATCCTGACAGTGAATATCTGATCTGACACATCACTATTTTTTATATTTACATTGAAAGCTTCTAACAATACCTAAATTGCTGCTTATCCCATGCATAATTTGTATTGCAACAGCAACCTCTTAATAGGCATTCATTATCCTAACCCAAGAGACGTACAGTATATCAGATTGAAAAAGAAGAACCTGAAAGAAAGCAAGAGCAAGAAAGAAAGATTGTAGCAAAACGCAAAAAACAAGCAACTGGCCTGATATTGTGATCACTATTACCCCAATGTGAATATAGAATAATGCTCCATTGACTTGGTCCTACATAGGAGGTGACTTGTGCTACCAGATTCCAATGTTTACTGTACGATAGCATAAACAGAAAAAGTACTGTTTGGCTCTTGATTCAAATCAGTATTAAAATATGATTCAGGGTTTGGGTTCAAGACTCAATCTTCTTATTGGGATCAATGAATCCAAAACTGATCAGCAGTTTTGAAAATCTGGCCATTCCCTAATCTGGAGCTCAGCTCTTGTAAAAATGTGCAATTCTAGATACTGAGCACTTTGGAAAATATAGCCCTTGTGTGTATATTTCCTGTGCTGAATACAGATAATTTTGTTAATAGCTTTAGAGATATTCTAGAAAGTCACAGAGGCAATACTTATCAAGAATCAAAGGTGATCCAGTGAATTCATACACTAGCTTGTCATCTACAAAGGCTTAGGTTCAAATCATGCCTTAGATGATATCTAAACTCTGGTGCGCATTTGCTGTTTTCCTGGTCAAAAGTTAGGCACATACTTGAAGTGACGAAATTAACAAGTACACTCTGTGGAACTGCAGACTCAGGTGATAATTAGGGCCAGTGGAAAAGCAGAAAAGATATTTGTCAAATATATAATGGAGCAAATTTTATCATTATAATAATTTCACTGGAACAAAATTTCACTAATTATCTGACCAGCAGAAAAATATATGTCAAAAATATTCGATTGATACTTTTGAAATTAATTGAATAATAATATATTAAAGTCCAAAACTATTATGATAAATATAACTGTTTTAAGAACTGGCATATTACAGGTCATTACGCCTGTTTGTCACGTAACATTCTCTGATATTTATCCATCTATTTCATTACAACAGCTAACTTGCAAAAGGCTATTGGAAACATTTTCCTCTTTAAAAATGCCTTGTTATGACATGCAAAGTGTGTTGTAATGTAGCTAAGAATAACTTCCCAAAGAACAGCAATGTACTCTCATTGTGAAATACCATAAATGATGTTCTTAAAAGACTGTATGCTATTTCGCATTCATTTAAATAGCAATTTCTATCAATTTTGTGGTATTCTACTGCTTGCAGCCATGGTGGTTTTAAGAGCAGAGAAGCTTCTTGTGGACATGAAGCATTTTTGTTAGTTGCTCAGAAAGCCACTAAATTGGAGCACTTAATGTAGAAAATTAGATCCTATGCCCTATATAATACTTATATCTGTTCCAACAGAAAATATGCTATTGATAGTGATAGTCTTTTCATTAGCTAATATTTATTGTCAGACTGCAGCTGTAGCCTTTGGGCTAGCTGAAATACTTTTAAGTATTTTTAAATAAATATATGAAACAACAAGAGTTAACAGCGCAAAGTAAAATTCTAAGGCAGTTGTATCAAACTTTGCTCTTACTTACTACCGCAGAGTTGAACTGACTTTACACTGGTGTAAATGAAAGCAAAATTTGGACCTCAGTCTATATTATGATATGTGTAATGTATAATATTTTCATATAGAAGATATAACATTAGGAAATTTATCAATTTATTATCGATACAGCTAAGGATGCTAGAATGAGATACATCTATGGTAATGAAGATGCATAGATGAAAAGACTAAAAGAACTGAAAGAAGAATTCCAGTGCCAAGCATTCAAGCTCTGTGTCATACAACAAATGAGATAGTCTTTTGAATTACCCAGAGTAATGCTCATTAATGTACAGACAAAAACATGTGACAGGACTGCTTTTGTCATGGAATTCCACCCATCAATCCCAAGCAATTTCACTCGCCTACCAAAAACTATTAAAAAGAACTATTTTCTAATAGCCAGTTCAGAACAATTATATAGACTACATAAGTATGTGAAAGTATTCCCTAGTCTACAAATATAATATTTATCATTCAACAAGAACTAACATCTACTGGATGGTTACAAATCTATACCTATAAGGCCATATCTTGATCCCACCGAAGTCAATGAAAAAAATTCCTATTGACTTCAATGGAACCAGCATTTGTCTCATTTTTTCTGATTAAGAAATGTGTGTTACACATTAATACTGTATCTGTGAATACTAACTGCTGTAAGAAAGTGTTTAAATCTACATTTTATTGCACTCAAAAAACTACATTAAAATAATATCAGTTCTTCCGCATCTCACAACTCCCAGTCTACTCCCCCGACAAGATCTTTGTCCCAATCTACTTGCTCCGATGCTACCCCAACCCCAGGCCAGCTCTTGTCATGCTTCCTCCTCCACATTGCTGCGAAGCCAACAAGAGGAGTACTAAGAGTCCAGGAGAGAGTCTCCCTGCTTTCATTACTGGCATAGCAGCCCACAGCAACCACAAGTTGCAGTTGGAGGGAAAGTCCTGCTCAGTCCCTTGCATTCCTGGGCTGGAGCATGCCCACCACAGAAAGAATCTTTGGATAATTTAGCTGCCAAACTTTAACAAATTTCTACTGAGCAAATTTGAGCTGAGGCTGATAACTTGGCCAAATTTGTGTGATATTTCACAGGAACAGCAAAAGGCGTATCCCCGACAGCAGGACAACCCTCCTGCCAAATTTTAAGTCGCTGTTCCAAAGCATAGAGGTGCTAGATCTTCCCAACAAAAGAGCTGAAAGACATTTTTTATGTGAACAAAACAACATATTTTCCCCCAATCTTATTCTTGAAAATGGCTGAAGCACTGTAGCTGAAACTTTTCAAAAAAAAAAATTCAGCCTGAAGAAGAAACCCAGCATGAACTTTTCAATCCAAATGGTTGAAGTTATAAGCAACTTAAAACAGGGTCTTCTAATGGAAAGTATTGGATGGCCTTAACCACAGGCAGTGTGATCAGCCCTATAAGCACAAGGGATCCCATCATCATCCAAAAGAAAAAAAACAAATAAGAAAGGGGAAAAGAGTAGGCAGAATCATCAATAATTTCTGAATAAGTCACCAGTCTAAGCCTCCTATCAGACAGCTACACTACAAATGTGACTGTGGTCTAGCAAGAGAAAAGCTATTTTGATTAAAAAGTATAAAGACCTAGACATAAATAGTAAATGGAAACCCTTTAGACACCTCACCTCAGAACAATACCTCTTGACGAATTAAACATACAGGGCAATAGGACACAACAGCTCATTGATTTTAAAGAATAACCTGAAAAAGACATTTTAAAAAGGGCTTGTGCCCTTTTATACTTCTCTGCGGCATATAAAAAAGGCCTGAGAACTTCTTTGTCTGCTTGAAAAATCAAGCCTTGCCAGCCCACCCTGGAAGGCTCTGATGTCTAAAGAAGTAGCGGAATGGTGACATCACGAGCGCCAAGAAAGTGAAAGTTGAGAGGAGAATGGATTTGCTTTTGTTAATAGACATATAACTTCAAATGATTAATTAACATTTCAGATAAAGGAAGTCTTTGTTAAAGATTCAGCATCCTGCCATTTCAGTTAAGGTGTAAAAAATCACAAATAAATGTGCTGTGAGACCTCCAACTGGTTCCCTGCATAAATAGCAAAAAGCAGACTTTGCATTCCTCATGTTCCTGAGGGAATATATTTAGGGAACAGATGTCATTCACCACTTCCAGCTAGGGAAACTCAAGTGCCCAGCAGAAAAAATCATGCTAGATTCTATGGGATCGATTTTCTCCCTAACTGGTAATGTGCTTTGCCAGCTTTAACTGAAATGTGCTATATACATGCATATGGTGTTGTTATCTTTTTAATTGCACTTTAAAATTATCTTCCAACCGGTTAGGAGATTCTTTGGTTGGTTGGTTTTAATGAACCAGTTCATGCTTCTGTATTTGAAATGTTCAGCCAATGTAGTGCAACAATTAACTTAACATCTACTATGGCTTTATAATAAAATTTCATTTCATTTGGATCATATAATCTGTTGGTTGGGATGTCTTCAGAAAGTCAATTTGATTTTTTAAAACGTCTCATTTTCTTTAAGTTTTATTGCACATGCAGAAATAGAAACCTTGTTTTGGCTGAACTGATCATGGTCAAATGCAAGAATAAGTATAACTGTGACATTGACAAAGTTTACTGTTACCTCACTGCAGTTTACCTGTATTTTGAGCTATACTCTGATAGGTCCATGTGCTGGTGTACTTGGGAGGAAGTGCACAAAAAGAGCCCCTAACACTTAAACTTGTGCAGCTAAATAATTACAGCCCCTGTACTCAGGAGACCTCCCTCTTGAGTGTTGCTGGGGGCACATGGTGCTCCCCCTCCACTGCAGCCCCTGAAGTAGGCCAAACACACCTATGTGTGCAGTTCATGTGGACCAGGCCCCTCCAAGACATCTGCCCCTGTAAATTACACAATCTGGTCCACAGCCTCTGGCCTCCCCAGGATACCCACTGCCTGTCTTACTTCAGCTGTGAGTTCTTTGGTTAACAGACTGTCCATATTTGTTGAATAGCACTGAGCACACTGTCTATTCCATTCTCTGACACTGCTCCCATCTATGAGAACACTTGTGGGTGCAGTATAAAACAAGTTGGCCGACACAAAGTATATATATGCATGCATAGATTTAATATATATAATTGTGCTGATGTAACTGTAAATAACTTATTGTGAACTTACTGTCAACTTTTAGTTATCTATGTGCATGTTTTTATATAGCTAATGTGGCAAATTGCCAGCACTATTATGATGGGTCTTCCTCTTCTTTGGGGGAGGGGGGTTCAGGACGCCATTTCTTGCCCCTGAATTGGAATATTAATTTCCCCACTAGTGTCCTAGAGGAGGGGAGTGGAGAGGGAGGGACCTGGGTCCACCATCTACTCCAGGTCCCAGCCCAGGGGCCCTGAGGATAGTGGTGAACCACTTGAATTGATGGTTCCTTCCCCTGGGCTACGTCCCTCTCCTGCCCTTCAGCTTGTGGGGGGGCTTTCTGCCCTCCCTTTGCACAAGCCAGGTGCCCCTTACCTAAGGTCTTGGACTTCTTAGCCCACCGCGGCACTTCTCCAAACTGTTCTCTGCTCTAACACCAATCCTCTCTGCTCCAACTCCTCCTCTGTCTGATTGAAGCAGGGGTTTTTATCAGGTGACTGACTGCAGGTGCTCTAATTGGCTTCAGGTGCTCTAATTAATCTATAGCAAACTTTCTTCCCCCTACAGGGAATAAGGCTCCCTGCTAACCCTCTCCTGCTGCCCTCTGGCCATGCTGTATCACACTATATATATCCTTTTAAGAAGCTAGATCTATCATGAAAGGGATGTTGCCGTGTGCCTGATAAGGAGGCCTCTCATTCATACAGAGCAGGAACTTTTTGACCTTCCTCATTTTCAAACACTACAAAAATGTCACCACCATATAACACTATCTCTTCGCTCCTACTACCGCCATCTGGAGTCTTTGCTTCCTTTTATGCTATTCCTAAAAATACCAGATATTCTCTGGAGTATCAATTTATTCTTTTCAGAAAAAAATGTCCACTTGCTTCCATGGGAGAAATCTGACACAAACCTGGCAGATGTATTCTGAGAAGACTCCTTGCAGCTATCAACTGAGGTGATTGCTCCCAAACCCATCACTTCCCACTTCTTTTCACATAGTCATGATTTCTTTGACCTCTCAGTCTATCCCCTCCTCCAAGGATTTAAAGATTAACAACAGCACAACAGTTAAAACATCCCCAGGTTAAAGGATACAGCATTCTCTGCCCCTCTCTTTTCCAGTTTCCTCTTCTATCTTTCTTTTTATTTTCCTAAACTCCCATTTCCATTGGCTTCCTGGCAGTCAGCTTCCTAACGACATACTATTAGCACTTCTCTATTATAATCCCCTCTTTAGCTGCCTACCTCAACATTAGTATTAGCATCAGAGTTATCGTGTTATCATGTAACATAGCTGCATGAAAAATTATGACAGTTGTGCAGCAGTTACAGTGTAATTACTTAGTGCCACTCAATGTGTAGTGCTGCAGTAATAGGTTTTGTAACCAATTAAATTTCTGAATTCTGCTCACAAAAGAAAGGCTCTAAAACGATGTCAGTATTGATGTTTCTTGATGCTTTCTGCAACTGATTTGCATTGCACCAGTGATGTATAAGGAGTCAAAGCACTAGGCCTGTCTATTTCTACAGTTTCAGACAGCGGTAAGAGCATACTACATTTTCACTATGAGTTTTACCTTTGTCAAATTGCAGCACATTTGACCAAAAAACAGATTACACCTCTGTGAAAATTCCTCTGTGTTGGATTAGCATGTTTGCATTCTCCAGTCAGACTTTTCATCCTTATGACTGGGAAAACAGATAGAATTTTGCTATCCATATGAAAACAATAGTAAGCCATGGAAGTCTTTGCTAACAGACTACTGAAAACAAGTTATTTTGTATGAATGTAAACTGCAACCAAGTGATAAAAGCCAAGCCTTCAAATCCTTACTCATTTGATTTGTCACTTGAACTTCTGTAGCACAGCTCATCAGAATAAATGTTTGCAGGACTCGTTTACAGAATTGCAGCAAAATAGGCTACTTTCTATTTAGCAGCCCTTTATTTCTCTAGAAAAATCGCACCTTCATCAATAATGAGATACAGAAAACTTATCCATAAAGGCTGACATAGAGATAACTTATGTCCACAAAGATTTCTCTAGATTTTAGTACGCTTTTACATAATAGCTTTCTTCATGACATCTTACATTTTTCAATTATACATTTAATAATAAATATTATGTATAAGGCAAATTGCAATGTGCCATGTATGGCAAGATGTTAATAAAAAGGTATCATGCATGCAACTGGATAAGAAATCATCATCTGTTGCATTGGTTAATATTAACTTCTTTTATTCACTAGCAAAGTTCTGTCATCAGATCAGTTTTGTTACATAAAACAGCCATAAAACACACCCTGTAATCAAGAAATCTTGAAAAATTACCATGCTGATAAAAATTCCACTTGAAGGAAGCACAAAACAGTTGGGTCTTTTGAAAGGCAAACCATCCATTCTTGTGAATTTTAAACTGGGGTGAGGAACTGGGATGTGAATTTGTATTTTGTCATTCCTTTTTCTGGAAAAACTAGAGTAAGCTGAAACATCTAGAGAAGATTAGAATAATGTTTGTTCTTTATAAGGGAGATGCATGTCCACCTAGTATTATTATTGAGGTTCACAACACGGGGGTCTTTCTGAGTCATTGGCTGTTCCCAGATTCTTGGGTAGCATCGGTAGTCCAGAGTGGGTTCTTTTACATCCATGCCTGGCTAGACATTTGTGCTTTCCTCTAAGATATAGACTTTGCCTTCTAAAATCATTGTAATGCATACCACAAAAAGTACTTGGAGTCTTAAGCTACCACAGAGTGAGTAAGTAATGTTTTTCTTGTATCAAGTTTATTATACCTGTTCTTAGACTGTAATGGCTACCCATGTGTTTCCAGGTTCAGTTCAAGATGATGATTTTGGTCCATAAAACCAGTGGTCACCATTATAAAATTATTATTTATCCATAATTGCCACATGCTGTTATTTCTATTTTAAGAATAAGGGCAAAGTGGAATATTTCAGATGCTATCTTGTTAACTGCTGACTTTTTAATGGCAACTACCAGAAAGCTTTACAGGTCAAAACATGTCTATGATAACTAACCTTATACTTGTGTACTACAGTCCAAGTCTAATAAAGGACAAGCTTTCAACTTTCAGTTCCAGATTTTCCCTACCTTCTCACACTTTCTTACTATTTTCCAGACGTTGCATTTCAGAAAAAGGGAGGATGTAAAAAACAAGGAAGGGGTGGAGCACTAAAATCCAAAAAGTGAAAATTGAAAACAAATTTTAAAGTTTCTAAAAAACAAAATGAAACAATCTTTAAGTCAAAATAAAACAAAATAGGAAAAAGTTATTTGAAATTTCCTAAATCAAATCAAAACTTTTAACCGGAATTGCAATTTACCTGTGAAAAAACGTTGGTTTCAATTAAATTTAGTTTTTGGATTGGAAAAATACTCTATGCAAAAAAAAAAGAAAAAATGACCAATTCTATTCGTCATCCTCAGTATTACCTTATTTCGTAAGGAGTACCTGTGATTTCAATGGGACTACTCATGGAGTAAGGTATTACACAATGTGAGTAAGAGTGGCGAATCAGCCATAAGACATTAATATAAGAGAAAAAAATCTCTTCTTGCTTCAGACTGTACAGCCAGTATCTAATGGGTATCAGGAAGGAAACAGAAAATTTGCTTCTTCCTCCCCAATACCTTGAGTAACAATGCACAAATGGTGAAGTGCATTATGAGACGCGGGGCTGGCTCCAGCTTTTTTGCCGCCCCAAGCGGCGAAGAACAAAAAAAAAAGAAAAACCTGATTGAGCTGCCGCCAAAGTGCCACCAAAAAGGAATAGACAGAGTGAAAGACCGGCGGAAATTCGACTTCTATGGGCACTCGGAACTTCTCAGAATTAGGCCCATAATGAGCATTTCTTGTCATTGCAGGGTCAGTGGTATTTTTGTGTTGCAGGTAGAGATTGTTTTGTGATTAATTTTATCTTCTTCAATGCAGTTTTTGTGAAAGATTGTCACATTTACAACATAAAACCAAGAAAAAGCAGTTCTCTCTGTCATGCTGATATGTTTGACCAGAAGCTCCCCAGAGATTTTTGTGATAGCTGATTTATAATATAATTCAGCTGGAGCAGACTAAGCAATGCTGTGGTACAGTGTAAATGCCTGTGCTAATATTTCTGGGGATTATGTTCTAGTTTTGTAGCAAGATGGTTTATCTGAAATTATACACATTTCAAAGGACAATCAGAAATATTCTCTTAATGTAGGAGTGAGCCTGGACAAAGAACTTCCAACTATTAAAATATATGGTTTTATACTCTTTCCTGCTTTCTTTTATAGTCACTCCTGTAGTGCTATGCAAACAATTTACTACAGTGCACATTTAAGAATTCTGTTGATTTTTATACTTTGCTATTTAGGGTCAAATGTATTAAAATACAATGAATCTAGCTCCTGAAATATGATTTGCTCTTTTATTATTATCACCATGCATTATGAATTACACAGATACATTGAGACTGGATGTCCTTCTAAAAGACGTGTTCTAGTTCACCCAGAAGTTATTGACTTGATGCCGGAATCACTTGGTAAAATTCCTTGGCCTGTGTTATACAGGTGCTCAGATTAGATCATAATGGTAGTGTCTGGCCTTAAAAAAAAAAAAAAAAATCAATAGACAGACAGAACCACCAGTCAGTCAAATAGATAAATCCAAAGGATAAAAACACAATCAGCCAATGCCTCAGGTGGTGTAGATTTGTGTGTCTAAAAAATATTTAGATCACGTGAGGATCCAGTCTGTGTTTTGGGCTTCACCTCCTTCAGGTATTATAATGTCATGATTTGATTTCCCAATATGAGTGTTGTGAGTTCCAAAGACAAGCTTTTGAACAAAAGTCTGCTCTGATTTGCCAACTGTACAATACTGGGTGGTGGGGTGAGTAGACCTGTAGCAAATTGAGTGATGCAGACTAGGATGAGTCAAGGAACACCTGAGGGAAATAGACTTACCTAGTGCCACCCTCCACTGCTACTACTGACTGCAGCATGCTTACAGGAAGCTGGAGACCAGGAGCTAGTCCATGCCTCAAATGAGATTGATTGCCTCTCTTGAGGCAGTGGTGAGGTTACAGGCATATTAGCTGGATTCTTCTTCTAGAGGTCACAGTATTAGGGATATATCCTGCCCCACGCCCACATGGATGTGCAGAGCATGGAAGGAGAAGCTCCCTGCTCCCACTTCTACAGGCTTTATCTCATACAACACAGGGTAGGCCTCTGCCCTTTTTGTGGTCATCAACTCTGGATCACGGTGCCCACATCTAAGGAAAGGGAGGAAGAAAGTGTTCAGCTTACTTAGCACTGACTAAATATTAAAAAAAATAAAATAAAGGTGAGACCCATCAAAGCCTTCTGTAGGAGCAACAACAGCACAAGAGTCATCACCCCGGCAGCAGGATTCAAACTCTATGCCAAACCAATTCTTGGCCTCTGATACAATGGCCAAAAATGGTACCAGCTGTGATTGTGCTGGTTTCTGTGATGTAGACGCCTGTCAACCAGTAGCTGGACTTTACCCACCTTAAGTTCACATGCAGTAGAGCCATCTAAGGGTTGTTATTCTGTAACAATTTGTGGGCACTACTGACCTGAACCTAATCTGAAGCAATAGCCTAGATGTGAAAAGATCCGTGTTCCATTATTTCCTGAGTCATCAGATCTCCAGAAAACCTAGTTTGCAACAGTAAGTGCTCTCTTATTAATATATTGTGTGGAGTTAACTGTGGTTGAACAGAATATATATTTGGGGCAAATCTGCTGAGCCACTATGTATAGTCAGCGTATAGCATGATTTTATCTGTTAGGGATGATAGGCTATTAGGTGGTGACCAAGTCACCGTGTGCAAGTGTACTGTTTCTCTCATCCTTTGAGAATCCTTTGCAGTAAGGACCCAAGCTGATTTCTTTTTAATTTTCTAATTCACCTTTGCCTTCTATTTCCCTTTTAACACATCTCCACTTTCTTTTTCTTAGCTCCCCCCAAATCACATCCAATCTCCTCTCTTCCTCATCTATAGGGCCCTACATGCTCTTGTTCCCACCTGTATCTTCACTCTCATTTCCCCTATGCTCTACCCCCGTCTCTCTCTTTACTCCTTTTGGATTTGTGAATGCTCTCCTGCTGCCTCAGTCAGGCATCTTGTCCCCCTGCAGCCTCATTCTCCACCTTGAAATCCCTCCTTGTAATCACAACCTCTCCACATGATCCCTCCTGACTCCTCCTCCTCACACATAGTCCCCACAACATCCTTCTTCTGAACTGGTAGCCTTTGTCTTGTCTTGCCTGTGTCTTATTTAGACTAAGCTCTTCAGGGCAGATGATGTGTCTTATCTATGTTTAGGTGTGAATTTATGGTGCTATGTGATTTATATAGTAATCAAATCATAACTGAAGGTTGGGCTTAGTCAGTGCTCTTTGGATAACATCAGGCAACTTACAGTTAATGTATTTGTTTAGACTTCTTTTAAATGAATGTATCTATATTCTAAGTTAAGGTAAATAGATACAAGCATTATAAAACAAAGGAGACCAATGGCAAAAAGTAGATCCGCCCTTCAGTTAATTTTGTTGATCCAGTGAGATCATTAATACCCCAAACTGGACTATTAATACACTCTCCAAGACCTTCGTACCCTCCCCATTCCTTCCTCAAAAGCCTGGGGAAACATATGGGCCTTCCAACATGCCCTGGAGAGTAATGGATGTGGGCAGCATTGAACTACATGGGGAGCAAATTCCACCTTAAGCTTCCCCTTAGCTTTCTGTTTGATTTTCCCCCAATGCTCTCCCTCTGCCCCCTTGGGATCCAGCTTGGGGAGGATGAAGTTATCAAGTCTTAGTATAAAAATAACTGAGCATTAGAACAAATCCCTGTAGCAGATGTGAGATGCTGGTGAAGCAACTTCAGGGCTCAGGAAGCATACTGAGAGTGGAGAAAATATTTTTCATACCTGGAATGTTCTGACTGATACTGGCCTATGTTGTTGGCAGGAGCTAGCTTTTTCCTCCAGCAGCTGCAACATTTCTCTTCATCATTCCCTTCCTTTTACCCTGCAGGTGGCTTGGGGTCAACCAGCTAGGATCAGAAGTGTAAGTGCTGAAATGCCATGCCTCTCATGGTAGATATTTTGCATGAACAACCTAAGTGGAAGCAGGAAGTTATGGGAATTGTGCCATTGACCTCAGTGAGAGTGAGTTCAGGCCCTAACTGGGCAAAACTCCCACTTGTCTTCAATGGGAGTTTTGCTCAGTTAATAGACATATTCTTCAGTCCTTAAGGCCAAATTTCAAATGGGCTTCCTAAATTGCATCCATAAAATTTGCATGAGAGCACCCTGTATTTGCATGTACAAGAGATACTCAAGCATGCATATCAGGCAATTGTATGTTCAAATGGGGACTCAAAAATAGTTTGACTATGAGCTGTGACCCATTTCTCTGGAGAGATGCAGAACCCACCCATGATATTATCTGAAAAACAAATGCACAAATCTACATTATAAAGCCTTTTCACAACCAGCTCTCTACACCACATCCAAACAGCTTTTTTAATTCAACACTCCACAAAATCTCAGCTATAAAAATGAAATAAAATAAATCAACATATTTGTAATTTATATTCTTTATTTTGTAACCACAATTGAATTATACTGTACAAGATGACCTATGTTGGATTTGAACTCACCATCTTTAGCATCTAAAGCTAGAAAAACTGTAGCACTGAAACAAGTAACTGCCTAAGACCTGACATCTTTGCCATTCTAAGCCAGGAGCACAGCTCAGTGTGCACATATTGTAGGACATTGCGAGTTAGATATGGGCCCCAGCTACAAACTAAACCCAGATTTCAGCACCCACCCATCCACCCAGTGTTTTGTGGCATTAAAAACTGGGGTTTGGGCTTGGGTGATTACACAAATAGGAGTCAGATGCAATATCTGGAATCCAGATAAGGTTCCAACACCCAGATACCCAAGTATGGGGTGTTCAGATCTAGGCCCACCTCTGATATTAAGTGTTTTTAGATTCCTGTAAGCCTTGTTTCAGCCTTTTCTCACTCCCATTTCAGCTTTTCCCTAATGTCTTCCCTCTCCCTCCAGTTTCCTCCATTACTTGCTTCCCCCTCTCTCCCAACCACAAACTAAATAGATCAGAAGTGTGGGTTGTTGTTTTTAAAATGAGTTAACTAATGTGGAGCTCAAACCAAACCCTCGCATTCAAACTCCCCTTTGCCTGTCCTTTCCATACACAGATGCAAACTTCATGCCACATCCAGTTCAAAACTTTGCAACTGGCCCTTTTATGACTTTGTAATGGGCTATGCCAAAACCCCATATCTAGACACTCCACAAACTGTAGGGAAGTCTAAATGCTATTCTAAATTTTTGGTGTCTCAGGCCAATGATTAAAATAAAGCTAAACGATGCAATACAAATGGGATGTTTGAAATTGCATTCTGTGTATCTAAATCTAGTTAACATTTCCTCCACTTCACCAACCACTCTGAAAATCAAAGTGTTCCATTAGATCCCTGAACACTCCAGCTTTTCCTTTGGATTTCCTAGTTTAGTAGAAATTAATCTTATCCCACACATCAAAAGGAATTAAAAAAATGGAAACATACCAAGTTAAGCTTTCATTGTATCTCATTTTTGTCTTGTTGCATTTCAGAATTCATTATTACATCTTCAAACCACGAGAATAATTCCTCTTATCGTGAAATAGAACAATTCCATTGAAGCATTCACATTCAGTTTTTAGCATTCAAGATACCACAGTTCAACTCTTAGTTTGAATGTTGGTTTTAAGGGTGCTAACTTTCTGACAGAGAGTAAGATCAGGGAGAGCCTTCAGTCCTAATGATATAGGAGAGAAGAAGCAGCTACAGGTTATGTGCTTCCAAGTGTCTTGTAAGGCTTACTCTCATACAACAAGCCTGAGAAAATACATTCCATGCTTGAAGGCTCCTGCAAGCTGCGAGAAGAGAAAGGAAATAAGGAGAGCTCAGTTTCAGCAACTGGGGAGAAATAAACACCAGCCAGTAAATGAGAGACCCAGTTCAGCTGGGGATGATAGGCCACCAACTGCAAGTGCAGCTGAAGCACAGGAAACCTAGCCCTTTGCTAACAAGAGGGCTATACTTGGCTTTTTATCCCATGGCAACGGTGCTGTTAAAGGAAATGACTTCTCCCCACTGTAGAGCTTCTATCACCAGTGGAAGGGGGAGAGAAGGTGCTGTTGCCAGGGAAATTGGGGGAAGAGAGAGGAGGTATTTGCATGATGAGTAAGGGTGGGGAAGGAAGAGTTGGTGCCTGGAGAATGGGAAGGGTAAGAAAGAGATGATCCTGCTGATGGGGTCTAAGAGGGAATGTTCTCATCTGGAAGCTCTTGACGAAGGGAGGGAAGATATCTCCATGCTACTCTTGTGACAACACCTCCTCTTCCTGCCCCTCACCGAAGCAGCAGCAGTTATGCCTCCATACACACCCATCTTCACCTACTCCAAAGCTGCTGGTAAACAATGGGAGTTCCTGTCCCTTCCGTTCTGCTAATGCCAGTGGGGTAGACAGACAGTAGCTGGTCTCCAATACTACAAGCACCAGGTTCTACAAATCCCACCCCTTTCCCAGCAGAAGGAGTGTTGATCTACACATTCACTGTTCTTATTGGTAAGGCCAGGAGGCTTCCTCCCACCCACCTTTCAGCCAAACTAGCTCATAGGCAAAAAGGCCACCTTTTAGGGCCTCCCAGTTGCTGAGACTGGGCTCCTGGACATGAGAGCTGTCAGACTGTCACCAATAGCAGCTGATTCTTCTCTCCATTGCTGCTGAAACTACACTGGCTGCCTTGCTCTGTCTCTCAACTCTGGATCTTCACACCTGGTTTTGCTGAATTCTTGAGGCAGATAGATGCGTGGGGGCTGGGGGAACTGACTGGCTTCCTGCATGGGGGGCTGAGACACTGTCAGCAACAATCCCCTTAATGTAGCTGTTGTTCTCCAGGGCCCTATGTCATCTCTAGGCCCCTCCCAATCCCTGAACTCATTTAGGGAGTTACATTTCAGCTTGAGCATGGCTTTTATCTGCCAAATATAGCTGGTTGGGGGGGGCGGTGAGGGGACATGGGGGAAGCACAGATTGGGGAATAGCTCTTTATGGGGAATAACTCTTTCTAAGTTAGCAAAGGGTAAGAGAGGGAGAACAACTGTTGAAAGTGACTATTCACTGAGCAAACTACTACTCAGCATGGGTAAGGATGGCAGAATGTGGCTCTGAGTAAGAAGCCCTGGATTTGGCCCACTGTGATGGCCTTAAAACACTAATCTCACTGTCTCCTGAATAGGAATAGACACATATATCTACAGGAGATGTCTTGTCATCCATGTATTTTCCTGCTGGTTTGCATTTTAGATTTTTTTCCCTTAGCTCTGGTATTTCCGATTGTACCCACTGCATTACGTTCTCAGTGGTATCCTGCCTCCCACATTATTTCCCTTGGAACACAAATATGCAAACAACTGAAGAATTCCAAGAACTGCTAATGGCCTCTTTCAGTTCTGCAAAAGTCAGAAAGACTATCAGTTGGCATTTTTTATTATTCCCATTTCAAGGAACAGCTGCTTTTCCCCATCCACTGGCAGCCTGCCAAAAAATACCAAAGTAGCTAGTTAACACAGAATTGTCAATAATCCATAAAAAGTGGGCCTGATAAAGTAATCAGAAAGGGATATAATTTAATCAGGTCCTAGGAATGGTGAGAAATAATTGAGATTACTAATCAGGTAAATGCAGAGGGAATATCTCAGGAATAATTTATGTTGAATTGATGGAACACTGCATCAAACCTATCATCGAGGGGAGGAATTTTTCATGCAGGCATTCCTCATTATGACTGCTAATCTCTGCGTCATGTTCAATGTGCAAATTAGGTGAGAATCTGCTCCTGCTGAAGCTGGCTCTTTAAATGCCACAATTTTGTGTCAGTAAGCTCCTGATGCTGGCTGGGTGCTCTGGAGAGCAGTATTTTCACTAATGCTTTGATGGGGGAGGAAAAACATATTGGCACAGTGGATCAAACACAGGGTTCACTGCAAATTGACCTGAGATCTTCCAAATACATATAGTTGACAGGCATATGTGGTGTGTATAAATTAGGCTAGATCAGGAAAATAGCCTGCTAGGATTTCCAGCACCTGCATCTTTCAATGAAAACCTTATACAACTTTCAAATTCAAAGGCACATCACTAGTATGTGCTTGGTGATACTTGCTATAAAACTATGGTTTCATATAGCATACTAGAAACTCCTGCTACCATAGGCCTCAAAGGGTTAGAAGGCTTCACTGATATTATTTCTTGGATGTCCAAGGTTGACATCCTGGCCTCATTGAGGTTAATGGGAGTTTTTACACAGACTTCAATAGGGCCAGGATTTCATCCACATACTTATCTATAGTTTATCCAAATCTTTTGTCATCTTCCCCCATCTTTTTCCTTCCCACCTCTCAAAGCAGCTCAATCCTTTCCCTTTCCCTAGCCTTAATTTTGTTCCTATCTATCTGTTCCTCCTTCCAACAACAATTCCTAAAATAGACCTGCTTCTTTTCTTGGCTCTGACATTGACTCTCTGTCACCAAAGACAAGTCAATTCACTTCCTTGTGCTTCGGTTTCACCATCTGCTAAACATAGGGCACTATTTGCCCACCATTTTAAAAGGTGGCACCCTTGCATCAAAAATGCTCACATCCCACAAAATCCCCTGTTTCTGGCTTCCGAAAGCCCTGCAGTATCTTTGTTGAGCTCCTGCCAAGTCCTTCACAGGTTCTCAGCAAAGCTGTTAGTTTCTGATGGGGCCAGCTGCTGTCTTCAAAACTCACTTACTCTGAGCTTCTTTGTATTAGAAACACACCTGAATGTATTATGTACTTCTGCCCTCAGAGATCATCAGATTGGAAGAGAACACTCAGCCGACCATAGCAGAAATTTGACCTGGTGAGCCCTGAAATAGGATTTGTGTGATATAGCAATAGGTTAGACAGGCTGGCAGTCAGGAAGGAGGAGGTTTCCATCCTAACCTTAGTGAAGGTTCAGGTTTGGCAATGTGTCTACAGAGGTTCTAATTTTTTCCAGTTTTTCCAATCCCACTGAAAAGACGTACAATTTCAGAAGCTGAGAAGGAGTTCAGCCACGACCAACTTTTTGAAATGTTATGGGGCTTTCTACTGCACTTTTTGGTGTGGAATGTATTTTTAGAAGTAACAAGTTCCTAGAGAGAGAGACAGAGAAAAAGAAAGAGGTCAAAATAATATAAATAAATGTAGGTACACTCATATCTCTTGGCAGGATTTATGCATGGATAGGCCTAGAGTACCTCTTTTTTTCTTATAGAAACTATTAATGCAACTTCAAGAATGGGAATGTTATGAAACTGTTTTTATGAAGTCAAAAGAAAAAAAATTCACACTAAACTTCAAACTGGCAGATGAATAGACATGACTAGCAATTGCATGCAAACAAACTAAAAAAGCTACCTTAAAAACAAAAACGAACACCTGGTATTTAGCCACCAGTAATGTACTAATGTGCCCCAGTCTAATGACATGATCCTGAACAATTGGAGTCAATGAGAATTGCAGGTTCTTAGCACTTTTCAAGATCAGGCTTTAATTAAGGTAATCTTTCTTGTTTGTATGCACTCTTGTAAGCTGGCTAAACACGATTCAAATATCATAAAAAAAATCATACACTGCACACTTTTCATTGTCACCTATTCTTAGGGTGGAGTGATCCCCTCCTGGAAGACAGCCTAAACAACCCTGCATTGCTTTATTTTTGTTGTTGGGAGAGCATATTAACAATAAAAGAGGCTGTCAACATAATGGCTCAAGCAGAAGGAATATGTGGAGTGGATGTGGCAGTCCTTAGAGGAATATGAAAATGTTTGCTGAGAGGAATGGTGTCTGGGTTTCTTGTGTAACGGCTGGGACTGGCATGTGATAGCGAGGGTGCTACGGTAATTGCTTGCTATTGTTGAATAGCAGAGTAATTATCCTAGCAAACTCCTGCCTAACTTGTCAGCACATAAATTGAAGCTGCCTACAGGCAGTACCTTCCTTTAGACAAACTGTTCCAAGTTGGTTTTGGTTTGTTGTTTTTTTTAAATGAAATACACAGATTAGCCACACTGCCTAGCAACACAATTCTGTTTCATATGGTTCCATTCTCTTACCCCCTCCCTCCTTCTCCCTCTCCACAATACACAATACAGACGTACCCTAATGCAGCGGGTTTCAATCTTTTTTCATTTGCAGACCCCTTTGGAAATTTCAGACAGAGGTGTGGACCCCTTTGGAAATCTATTATCTGTATATATAGTTGAATTCTGTTCAGTGCGTTTTTAGACTAGGTCTTTGTATCCCTTACACAGGTTGAGAACCACTGCCCTAAGGTATGCAATGAAGGAAAGGAATCACAGTGTGGGAATCTTGATGAAGAATGCTTGTTATGCAGAAACTATATTCTGAAACCTTTCCACTAAATGAATATTATGAAATGTATTAGGAAATTAAGTGTCAGAATGCATGTGCATTTGCTAAATAATTCTAATTTTGTCACTAGTGATCCAAAGTATGTTATTAACGGCACTGTCAGTCACAGTGTATAAATTTAGTGCATGGTGGGATAAACATCAATACTTGCTTAGTATCAAAGCTCCTGGCATCACTGTGTAAATATAGCTTGTAGGTGAGATGATGTCATTTGTGCTAAATACCAACTGAACTCCAAACCTCCTCTTCAGTTGATTGAACAACCCCTCAACAGATCATGGGGAACCAAAGGACACAGGCATGCTCAGTCAACTCACAAGCTTTTACTAACATGGCCTCCCCTTCAATACATATTAGTTCCACCTCCATAGCTTTTGTCTTATGGGACAAATGGAGGAGGGAAGCGGGGCGAGGGAAAATCCCTGTATCTTTACTGCTGTCAAATTGATACCATGAGGGTCAATGAATATCATTTTTTTCCACTGAAGAAGTCTCTATAAGAGAAATTTACCTCAGCACAGGAATGCACATCCCTCTAGAGATTATTTCTGCTCCATAATACATTTTAATATTAACTGCTTTACCCAGGATTTCACTAGAAACAAATTATTCTCTTTTTCCTATGTATGCAATGTAGTTGTAGCCATGTCTGCATTCAGAGCATTTCTTTTTGTTTATGATCTACACATAAACAAAAAGGCCCAAATAATATCTCCAAGATAAAACAAAGCTCCGGCACCCACTTAAGAGAGGAAGGTAATAGCCAGTGTTATGTATTCAGTGGAGTTCATAGAGCATACATTTTTTAAGAACGTCACAATGAATGAACTTAAAGGAACACGGTTAAACAAGATTGAGAATTAATGGTTTAAAAACCTATTTTCGGACCATGGAGAATGTTCAACAATTAACTGTCAGAATAAGAGTCTGATATCATCAACAACCAGCCCGATGAATAACAGGACTAGAGAACTGATTCAGGCTCCAATCCTGCAAATATTTATACAGGTGCTTAACATCATGTATATCAGCATTTCCATTGACATTTCATTTAGTATTAATTCAAGATAAACAGCACTGCAAAAGCACCTTCTACACTGTAGGCTGGAATGAGAAAGGGGAACAGAGAGAGTTAACATACATGATTGTCCCATACTCCTAGACAGCTTGGCAGCTCCCAATTACAGATCGAACCGCCTTCATCCTAGGTTGTGCATCAGGTTAACCATCCCTCAGTACAGTTGCTTCATACGCGTCAAGTTTACCTAGCCATCTAGGGGTATCCTGCGTCTTACGGCCTCAGTTACTGGCCTGTTTTGCTGGATTGGGTCCCAGATGAACTAGTATATTCATGCTCAGTCCTCCAGTAAACCCAAATTTGTTCCTGTGCTAAGATCTAATCAGAATGAAGAAAGGGACACAGCTCAAGTTTCAGATCAATTATTCCAAAGATTTTAAGTATATTAGGAGGACATCAGTCATCCTAATCTGAGTCACTCTGCTGGGCAAAAGAAATTGTTCAAAAAAGTCATCCTCCCTGTTAGGATATAGATATTCAGGCCTGTCTGCAAAGGCCTATACTTTAAGAATTTAGGTGTATTCTTATCACTTAGCTAGTTATAGAGGTATAAAAGAAAGAATCAAAGATCACTGTCTGTGTAATGGCCTTCTCTTACTGTGATAGTCTGAGGCCTTCAGCTAAGATGTAGTTAGGCAGCCATAAGCTGGGAAGTGTATGGTCACATCCTCACATTCCAAACTAGTCACATTGAAATAAAGTGCTATTGGGCTATTGGGAATACAATCCTGCCCTGATATTCCATCACCTCCAGAGAAAGGGAAGAGCCTAGAAGATGTAAAAGGAAACTTAGTTTGATAGCATCCTGTCTGGCAAGAACTCACTTATCAATAGACACAGCTGGAAAACCCTTATGTCTGTATAGATATAGTTGTGAAATCCTTACTTCTGTATTGTTTTGTACGTTTATTTGCATGGTCTCTGTCTGGTTCTGTAATTGTTTCAGTCTACTGTATAATTAATTTTGTTGGGTGTAAACCAATTAAGGTGGTGGGGTATAATTGGTTAAATAACCATGTTACAATATGTTATGATTGATTAGTTAAATTTCAGTAAAATGATTGGTTAAGGAATAGCTAAGCAAAATGCAGGTTTTACTGTATAGTCTGCAGTCAATCAGGAAGGGGGAGGAAATGGGAACGGGAACAGGGACTGGGGATGGGGGAATTAAAATCATGTCTTGCTAAAGGGGAAAATGGGAACAGGGATGGGAACAGGAACAGGGACATAGGCAAGGCTCTGTGGTGTCAGAGCTGGGAAGGGGGATACTGAGGAAGGAAACTGGAATCATGCTTGCTGGAAGTTCACCCCAATAAACATTGAATTGTTTGCGCCTTTGGACTTCGGGTATTGTTGCTCTCTGTTCATGCAAGAAGGACCAGGGAAGTGAGAGGGTGAAGGAAGAAGCGCCCTAACACTCCCCTTCATTCATAATGTATTACAAAGTAATCTACCATAGTTAGTTCAGAAAACCTCAAACCTATAACTAGCTATGAAATATGTTGATAAAACAATATTTTAAATTTGAACTTAGACGATTTTTAGGCTTTAAAGTGCATTTTGCAGTTACTCTGAGACACACATTTTTAATTTTTAACAACCGTGTGTTGATAATAAAGGAATCGGTGTACATATTATCTACTTGGTCAAACACAGTGAAATTACAAAAATGCTTACAAGATATGAAGGAAAATTTCTGACTCAGTGAGAATCAAAGTAGGGAGGATTATACACTAAATAGTGCTGATCAGGAATATTTCAATTAGTTTTCATTCAGCAATTCTGATTTAATTGAAACTGAAATTTTTTAAATTGTCAAAATGCTCCCTTTCAAAATTTTCAAAAATTTCCATTTGAGGGGCTGAAACAATTTTCTGCCTAGAAATTTAAGTTAATTTATAGATTTTTTGAAAGATGTAAATCAAAACAAATTGTTTTGATTGACCCAAACAGAAAAAATCAGTTTTATGGTTCACAAAAATTTTAAATTTTGACTTTTTGTCCCAATTCTGGAAAATTTTTCAAAAGATCTGCTCCTCTTCAAAACTGCTTTTTGCCTACCTATAATAGTAAAAAAAACAGTTCTCTCTCATTGACAATATTAGCATATTCAAGTATTTGTTAGGTTTTTCTTATTATTGCAATATAACAGGCCATCATTTGCTTTGATGCACACTTTTTAGGTTTTACAGGTTCTGTCAAGTTACTCAATAAAGCTGTAAATATCCATAAATCTTTCACGGTTATGAAGATCTTTATATTGCTCTACCATTGCTCCAAAATTAAGGGACTGATCATTAGCTGACTTCAGTTACACTAAATGAGATTCTTCCCTTTAATTACTGAGTTGTTCATCTTTGTGCACACTTTTGAATATGCATGTGGCCTGCAAATTTTTGCAAGTTCTTCAGTTCTATTTTTAAAGGATAGAAAGATAGATCTTCAGTGAATATGAAAAATCTTTCAAATAGTGATGAGTGAACAAGTTCAGGGGAAACTCAAACCAAACTGAAAATCTTTTAGTGTGTGTGTATATATATATTTGTATACTTTACTCTTTTTCCATTTTTTCCCAATTCTGTTTACGTCCTAGCTGGGATCAAAATTTTCCAAGTTATCAAGGTTGTTTTGAATTCTAATCCTGTCCAACAAAAGTGCTTGCAACTCCTCCCAGCTGGAAAGTTTATAAATATACTCTCCACTCTGTTATCCATGTCATTTAATGAAAATGTTGACTACTACTGGACTCAGAATAATCCCCTTTAGGAGCTACTAGATACATCCTCCCAATTTGACAGTGATGTTGAAGTGTTTATACAAACCAATCAGAACATTTTAAAATAGAGTTTAATTACAGTGCACTCTGTTTAAGTGCATATCATTTAACTATGTAAACCTGCTTATGCACCTAAGAATCCAATGATTTTATTTCCTTTGGATCACTGGTGTTACTATTCTGGTTAATTGCATTGTGACTAATGGCAAAATTCATCTATTTGCAAAGTAAACAGATTTCCAAATACTGCTTTTTTAAAGTGTAAACTCTCTGGATAAGTGAAAGGACAGACTGTTCATGCTATGGTGCCCATTCTCTTACTTCCTTTTAAAAAAACCCAGCTGTTAGTACTGTAGATACAGTAAAATCTAGGCTGTGCAATCACTGGGGCTTATGAAAAATGTGGTTGTAACAGTACCAGGTGTAATTAGTAGTGGAGGTTAATAAAGGACAATCCTATGTCTGTGGCTTGATACAGTGTTTAGGTTTGGTTGGTTTGGTTGTTATTAGAAAATGTTGTCAGAGTAATTCTGGGGCAAGCGACCAGCCTATGCACTGAAGAAGATGGGAGGGATCACATCCTTTCACACCAGGCACGACGGTAGTCCATGAACTACACTGAGCTCAGACCTGAGTCACTGAGTCACTGTCTGTGACTAGAGTGAAGAGTGCCAGAGTCATTTGGGGGTATTCCACTCAAGCTGCTGCTGCAAAAAACATCTGTTAGTCTATAAGGTGCCACAGGATTCTTTGCTGCTTCTACAGAACCAGACTAACACGGCTACCCCTCTGATACTTGGCAACCCTACTGAAGGTTATGCATCCTCTCTGCTTCTTAAGAAATAATACCTTACTGAGGCACGACTCCTGGAGCTGCCAGTGAAATGGCTCACCTCCATAACCCCCCTCTGCCATAACTGGAACAATTTAGCCCACAATTTCTATCTGGTATCTACATACAGTGGTGATGGCTCTGTTATAAATAGTGTATTTATTAGGCATGCGCACACGCACACAGGGACCTACCCTTTCACCCTCCTAATTGTTTTCATACCATTGCAGAAAGGATTTACTCAAAAAATAGACTGTCTTGCAGTTTGAAACTCTCTTGACAAATTATTAGAGCTCCTGGTAAACAAAAGCAGGAAAGTTTTAACTAGAGAGAGAGAGGATGGTATGGGGAGGCAAAGGACAAATAGAAGGTGGAGAAATGGCACATTCAAAAAGAGTGGTTCTGATCCTTGTGTCTAGTTATATTATTGTAGGCCCCTGACCAAGAGGGATGGGGGCAAAGTTGTCATTATGCCACCTTTGTGGCCCCCAAAGTGAGTAGTGACCCCTTTTTACTGGGGTCACCAGGGCTGGCATTAGTGTAAAAAAAAAAAAAGAAGGGGGGAGGGAAAAGAGGGATAAAAAGTGAGAGGAAGGAGGGGAGGGGGAAAACAAAAATCCACAATCCAAGCTTGAAAAGCTCAATTTTTCAATTTTTAAAATCCTAAATGAAGTGACATTTTAGATCTAAACAAAAACAAAAATCTTTGTTTAGTTACAATATGAAAATTCCTGCAGAAAATGCTAAATGATTCGGTTGACAATCAAGAGGAGATTTTTCCTCATAAAATTTTCCATGAGAAAATGTGGGGTTTTCCAATCACCTCTAACAATAAAGTTTGGTATTTCAGCGCCCCATTATGCAATATTACTTTTCAAGGCTTTTACAGAAGGTTTAGATCCACACTAGAGGTCTGATCCTTCATTCCAGTTCCACCCAGAACTCCCATCAATTTCCTAGAATGGGGTACAGGCTAAATCCCCAAGCATAGTCAGTTATCAGGCCTGTTCTTAAGCAGCTGTTTATCTAACAATGAAATTGACCTCTGCGCACTAACACCTAAGCACTATTTAAGTTCCACTTCATCCCACTGGGACTTTAGAGCATAGACCTTGTTCTGAGATTCTGCACAGGGGTCAATTTCACCCTAAAGTGAGTTTCAGTGTATGATAATTCACATCTCTGCAAACCATTTAATAGCACACCTTGTATTCTTATCCCCCCCCCCCGCCCCAGTTTTATTATATCAAAATGTCCCATGTAATCCTCTATGATCATTCTAGCTCTGGAATTTGTGTATATTTAATTAATATTAAAAACCACAACATCAGCAGATCTGAGTTTTGAGTATTGAGTCAAATCTTTCCTTCCAATTGTTTCCTTTATTGCAACTTGAATGCCCGTGAGGGTTTTTGTCAAAGTGTGTCAGTGGCAAAATCAGGGCACCAGCTTGTTAAATAAACAAACAGCCCCTAAGCCATTCAAAAAAAAATTGATATTTCTCATTTTTTCATCCTTTGTGTGTTAAGGTTTATTTAGTTTTTGAATCCCTGAAGGTAAATGTACAATGTGTAAGGCAGAAGCCAGTAAGATAAACATTTTTAACCATATTGCTTACTAAAGAGTAACATGGCTTTTAAAACAGATCAAGATGTTGCACTTCATTAAACATCGTTAACCTTTTCTCATCTAGTAAACTTTCCCCTTTATTTAATTTTTCAGTTTTATTCATTCAAATCTGTACCTAAAAGCTACACTTAACTTACATTTAAAGATGGTATCAACAGAGCTTTGACTTTTAACTCCGAAGTTGTAACAGTAACATTAAAATAGAAAGTTATTTTTCCTTTCGAAGACCTTCCTCCTTGTCCATTAAAATATGGCTGTGGAATAGAACAATCTATGCTATCTATTCAAATGCTGCAATTGTGTAAGAGTATATGAATATTTAACAAAGGGGAGTAATTCCCCTTTTCTAAAACACTTGTAATCCCAAATGATAAAGGCTTTGTTATTTAATCATCCATACCTAGGCACACACAAACAATACTGTACATACAACTGACATTCATTTTCAATTTTAAAAGGACAGCTTTGCAAATGGTTTACAAGGAACCTGAAACCATGTAAAACTGGCTTGGTCTCAGGTTCTGCTACAAACTTGGAACTCAGGTTCATTAAAAGGTTAGCTGAGGTTCATAAAGTTTGAAAGCAAGCCTGGGCCCATTTTCAAGCCAACTTTAGCTTCTCATTGACATTAAAAATGGGTCTGAACTTTCCTGAAGCTCCCATAAGAGAGATAAGGGTCAACTGCAAAGACTGGATTTGGTTCTGGATCTGAACTTCACCCAGTTCAGAGGTGTTCAAATCATGGATGTTCACTATGATTGCACTCCAAATCAAACCATATTTGGCATGGTACACATAGACACTGAAATGCATAGGACACTTTAAATGGTTTTAAATGAGTTTTTATTTGAATTTTGGGGTCAGATCCTCAACTCAAAGTAAATCTCAGGGTCTTATTCCCCAGCTGCCATGGCATATCAGAAACTGTCACTGATTTTAATGGAAGTTACTTTTTTAAACAGGCACATGAGCACGCACGCACGTACACACACAATAGGAAACAAGAGAAATCCATGTGCAGAAAAACCAAAAACAATGTTTGTATTGTACACTGCAAAATTAAATGGTGAAGCAGGTCCTTGTGCTGTTCTTGGGTTTAAAGGTAAAATGCTTTTAAGGGGACAATATAAAGGGCTTGGAGAAACATGTGGTTCTATGGGCAAGAAAATAAAGTTCCTGCCTAAGATTTTGTTAGGGTTTTGTTTATTTGTTTGAGTGAGGAGTACTGAATCCTTCCCAAAAGGCTCCCAAATCTCCATTGTGGTCAGCGGTGAACAATACACGTAGCTTTAGACTCCATTATTCTTGTAAAAAGGCAGAAGGAAACTTAGTGGAAGGAAATCTCTGTGATTTGTTACTGCCTAGTGGGAATATAATATGGGCTCCTTGGAATGCTGTAATCCAATTTAATTTCCCTGTCAAAGAGCCTGATGGATTGGTCTATACAGTTTTTAAATGGAAGATAAAACTCTTCACTACTTAAGGCAGAGAGCACTTTACCTTTCAATCACTAGCCAGGGGCTCAGCCTCCACCTGCTTAGATGGACTCCACTAATTTAGTTCTCTTTCACCTCTAGCTCTGTTGAGCAGGCTGACTAAACCTAGTAAACTTCATTAGTTTGAGTGAAAATTAAAGCACCTCCCTGGGTGAGTGAAAGTCACTTTTGCTCATAGTGGAGATGTCAACAGCAGCCTATACTGACTTTGCTGAATGATCCCTTAATCTTAAACCACAGCGCGACTGGGATCTAGCTGTAGTCCTGTAGTACCAGCAATGGGACGGGTTGCCGTGCAGAGGACCCCTATATTTGATCCATGAATGTGTGGCCTGGTAGGGAATGGAAGTGTTGTGCATGCAATCTGCTAGAGCAACAGTTCTCAAATTGTGGGTTGGGACCCCAAAGTGGGTCATTTTAATGGGGTCACTAGGGCTGGCTTAGATTTGCTGGGGCTCTGGGCTGATGCCCGAGCCTCACTGCGCGGGGCCAAAGCTGAAGTCCAAGGGCTACAGCCCTGGGTGGCAGGGCTCAGGTTACAGGCCCCCAACTGGGCCTGAAGCCCTTGGGCTTGGGCTTTGGCCCCCCTGCCCAGGAAGGTAGGGCTCAGGCTTAGGCCTTCCTGCCTGAGGCTGCGGGACTTGGGCGGACTCAGGCTTTGGTCCCCGTTCCTGGTTTACCCCACCCTTCCCCTTCTGTCACTAGCTCCAATAAACACAGCACACTTTCTCCCTTGTGTTAAGAATGTAAGAACCATTTCAGATGAACTGTAGGAAACTGTTTAACTTGCAATTGAACCCTCATCTGAGAGAAGTTTGATGCTGCCTTCTACTTTATCCCTTCCATTATTCTTATGTTTTTCCTTTGTCTCTTTGTAACCTTTACATATCCATGAAGGTACTATACTGGGTGTGGCATGGGTAACATTGACTGTCTCCCTAGAACCATTCCAGAAAGTGCCCCCTGACTGTGACATCACAGCCTAGTTCTTTAGCACACACAGGGTTAGGCAGATATTATGAGTAACTGCTGCTAACAGAAGGAAATTTAATTCTGGGCCATGTGGAGGTGTTTTTTACATTTTCTCTCTCTTTCATGCGTGGATACAATACACATATTCTTCTCTCACTTATACCAGTCAAAAATTGAGTAACTTAATTAAGTCAATAAGGTTAATTAAGAATCAGACTTGATAACTACACAAAGGGAAATGAATATAGATTGTGTTCCATTTTTGTGGTATTATCTTGGTGACACATACAAGTCAAAGGGGACAAATCTAACTAAAAGTATAACTCTATCAAACAGAGTGTTTTCACCAAAACATTTCAGGTATAAAGAATAGGTCTGGCTTACTGCTAACTTCCAGCTACTGAAACCTATGTTAATAAGAATGACCATTATTCTTTGAAAATTCTATTTTCAGTATCCCAAAGCTGCATGTTGACCAGCTGGCTTTATCCATCCTTAGATTTATTAGAACATTATCCTCGCAAATGGCTTTGAAAGATAATTCCCAGTAACTACAAGAGAGTGGTTGAGAGAAGAGCCACTCAGCTGTTGCCTGCCATGCTGGTAAGCTTAGACAGCAAGAAACCGTCCAAAAACAGTCCACCTTTAATGGTAGAGGAGCTAGAGGGAGGAAACACCTCCTGAACAAACAGATCATGAGATCTGATATTCCACACAAAAAACAAGATATCACTCAGCTTCATCAGGAACCAGTAGACTTTATAAAAATATGCTAAAGAGAGACACAATGAATGAATGTGAAGTTCTCTGTCATGGTCATGACAATGTCTTTTTTACGAACCGAGAGGGGAAAATCCACCTGACCATTCAGATCATCTCTAAAAATTGTCAAAATCAAGGTGAAAAAGGGTAATCTATTGGAGTGTAATCATAAACACTCTTCTACAAACTTCCCAAGGGAATGGCATTTCTATCTATCATGACATGGCTCCTCAGGTCCCAAGCAAATGAAGAATAGGCCATTTGTTGATTATGTAAATGTTTAATCTCAGATACAGTTGCATTCCAATGATGGATTTCAAGAGATTCCTGTGTATGAGAAACTTTGGGGTAAATAATATTATATTAAACTATCACTGTACTTGTTGTCTTAAGGCAGAAATATTTAATACTGTGAAAATTTTAAATATACAGAGAAAGAAGAGAACCTTATAAATGATTATTTAAAGTCTGCAGATATGTCCCAGTTTAGGAACCAAATCACTGAATCAATTTTTTCCCTGATTAGAAGGGAAATTGAGGGGAAAAAATGCAGTGTCACTCATGCAACGGGCCTTTACATCATAGATGAATTAAGCGTAAAAGCTATCTATTTTCTTTTACCCAGAGAGCGATGGAAATGGCAATAAAAAATAGTAATTTCCCACCTGACCTGAGGGGAAAGTGTCATGGAAGCCACTGAACCTGATTCTGATCCACAACTCCAATGAGATATGTTAGATTTACATTAGTGTGACATCAGAAACAGCATTTTTCTCCTTACAAAAGAAACTATACGGGTGAGACACTATATGAATGCCTGTATGGCTTCTACGCAGACACGTGCAAAAACAATGGATGTTGTGGGTGCAAATTCTAATATACTCTCAAGCACAGATGTTAGAAGCTTTTTAAGTTGTGTGCATTTGCTTGTTCTTGCCAAGAGCAGACACATTTGTGTGTGTATCTGAACAGGAGAGCTGACTTTGAAAATGTAGGCCTATATTTCAATAGCAATAGGTTTAAGAGTTATAGTCTTTTGTCTTTCCAGTCTGTTACAATAGCCATTCTTTTTAAAATTGGGTTTAGGCAGCAAAATATACTTATGTATGTGTTATCATTTAAATTTGTTTATTATTTCCAGTTTCCATCAAGTATGATTGAACCTTCTTCAACTATCTTTAAAATTAAAAAGTTAAGAACCAAATATTATGAGGAACTGACTGAATAAATTTAAATGATGTGCGCTGTCAGGGCTGCTCAAGAGAAACACTGCTAAAGCTAGCTGCATCTAACCAAGAGCTGGGAAACAAAAAATAATTGTGTGTAGATTTCATATTAAAAGTCTCCTCAAATGTTGAATATTATTTACCATTGTAATTCCTAAAGTACAGACAGACCTCTAGTTATGAGCACAGATGATGACCCCAGAATTTCAATACAAGGCAAGAAAGTGTATAACTATTAGTACAATTGATAAAGTCCAGGGATTGTTTTGGGGTAGTTTGGCTCCGGCCCAAAAGAGAGCAACTCCATTTGTTAGGGAGGAGAATGGACATTCAGGGACTACTAAGTAAAGAAGCAATTTTCTCATCAATACATTGAATAACAAGAAGATTCTGAAGCAATTGCAAACTGCCCTAATATGTTGAGACAATGGAGTATGAATAGCAGCAGCATCCTGGCAGCGTGGTTTGTACCATCTGCACATGCTATAAAAGCTTGTCTAGGGGGCCAGCAAGCAAAGTTGTACTAACAAATCCTAAAAGTCATAAACACACTATTCCCATATTAAATTGTTCCTATTGCAACAATATTTTTAAGATGGTAAAAAGAAGATAGGTATTAACATAAATCTTAAATGAACAAGCATGATCATCCCTCATAGTCCTGGGAGGGACAATGCCTTTAAGTAAATTGACAGGCTTGAATTCATACACAAGGAATGGAATTTAGAAATTTAATTTCAACCACAATTGATTTTTCAGAAAATTCTATTCTATTCTTTATAGTTTCTTGTACCACGCTCTTCACCACAGTTTCTGAGAGCCTTCCAGTACTGCATTAACTGATGTGACTAACATCTGTTGCATGCAGTATATTCTCTCTCATCTTCTCCCACAGGGGAAATAGTGCCTGCAGTATAGTTCTCTAATAGAGTATCAGATATGCCAGACATGGGTGAATGTCAGCCTAGGATGGGGATTATGTTTGGATGAGTATCCACCACCTCCTGATGAAGAGCCACTTCAGGACTCCCCCATCCTCTTACATTTGCTAACATGCACATGTGTCAGCAGGTTAGGCATTGCTAATGGGCAGGCTGGTGTGTTCCAATCTTACGAGCTTCGCTCAGTCAGAGACACGTAACTTGTTCTGACACCTTAAATGCAGGTGATCTCAGTGTGTGAAATCAAAAATTAGCAGCTGGCCAAGCAGAAATTGTTAGAACTGCTGAACTCCCATGAGTGACATATGGGAAATAATTAAAGGTAAGGTGCCCTGCTGCAGGGAGAGGGGAAAAGAAAGAAGGAGAAGCATGGTCTGAGAACAGAAGTCATGGAGTCACACTAACTTTAAATAGCTCCATGGAGGCAAAACAGTATAAATATCTCTGTACTAGACTAGAGAGCATACCAGCACCATAGAGGCAAATCAATGGATGTCCCTAATGCTATTTTGGTACTTTGACCAGACTAATGCAATACTGAATTTGTGAAATACATGGGGCCAAATTGTGTGTTTCAGTTACACTGAGGTGGTTCTAGAGTAACTCTGATGTTAGCAGAGTACCTCTGGATCTACCATGATATAGCCAACAAGAGAATTTAACCCACAGATTGTTTTTGTTTTTGTTTTGTATTTTTTACAAAATTAAGGGCTTGACCCAACTCCTAATTAAGTCAACAAAAAGATTCCAGTTGGGTTCATTAGGAGCTAGACCAGACCCTGCTATTCCAGTGTATTGGATCAGCTCCTCCAACATGACTCTTCCTGGTACCTTAATGAAAAAGGGAAAGCCAATAAATAAAATTTCCCTCACTGAGAGAACATTTCTTCAACAAAAGAGTAATTATTGCTCTCTGGAGTGGATTGGGAACTTCTTCAGCAGCTTGTGTCATATATGTAAAACAGATCCTGTATATGGACTACATGGTTAACCTAAGGAAAATTTCTTGTATGTATGTATGTATGTATCAATACATCTATATATTCATATTAGAACTCAAACTAACAAACAGATTTTCTTGAAATCAAGATTTAATCAGAGACTATACACACTGAAAATTTCCTGCAAATGCACTGTTTTTCATAGAAAAACAAAGGCCACAAACTGGAAATAACATAACTACATTGCTTTTAATTCACACCTTTAGTTATTTCAGTGCCAACTTGCATGTTATTTCTTATTCATAGTGTCCTATTTTGATATATCTTAAATTGTAAAGAAACAATGTTGTAACAAAATAGGACACAATTAATCAGAAATAAGATGAGCCCACACAGATTTAAACCAAAGTAACTAAAGGGGTGAATTAAAGCTGATTTTGTTATTTCGGGTCCAGTTGGCCCTCAGGTTACAAAACACTGGGTACCTTTACAATGCTATAAAAACCAGCCTTATTACTAAATATATATATATACAATTTACAATTATATCACAATTTGATTAAATGATGTTATCAATTTTGCATTAATATATGTAAAATCATACACAATATAATAGATAAGCTTTTAAAAATACAATTTTCTATACTTTATTTAAGAAACCTAGATGGTAATAGGGCTAGAAATAAAGTTGTGAGGGTCTGTAAACAATTACCATATTGTACTTTCAGTTCGAAAAAGCAAATACAAATTTGTGATTAAATAGTGTCATCAATCTGAGGTGCCTACAGAATCAAACATTTGGTAAAATAAATAAATAGAAATAAAGTAAATAAACAAATGAATAAAGGGAAGGAATGGATTAATTGATCTGAGAAAGTTCTGTGTGCAAAAAGAATTAAATATCTTTCTTATCTCCTCAGATCCTGGGACCAATTTGAAACAGTAGCTAGTTTATTACAGGTTGTGCCATCAGCCATTCCATAGCTAAAAGTGAATTACATCCTCCTTTGCTGTATATCAAAAGCTATCATATGAGAAAACTCTGTTGAAGCTTGCTGTACCCGGCAGAAGGGCCTTACAATATATGAACACAGGAGACTTCTATAATACATTTAAAGCCTGTGGTAGTTAACCTTCCCACTGTATGTACAGTAAGAAATATTGCAAATACTGTAGTGAGGCACACATTTATCTGGGTCAAGAAATATCCTATTGTTATCAGAACTAATGTACAGTGAAGAGTAAGGAGGAACATGGGCATCTCTAGGAAAAGAAACAGAGTGACTAATCAGCTAAGAAACTGTGAAACATATGTAATAAAAAAATTCTGACCTGGGGCCAGATTCTGCAGTCCGTACTCAGTCCAAAGTCCCATTGACATAAATGGAAGTTTGGCCTGCAGGATTTGTCACTAAGATCACTAAGCTTAACTTATAGGCATTTACACTTTGTCTCAATATGCATATCACTGCCTTTGTTATTCTTACCTTGTCCTCTACCATGAAGGAGGAGAACTGGCTATATAGATCATGCTCTGACCATTTCAATATCACCCCACATCAGCATGGCTGGAGTCACAGGAGAGGCAGTGGAATCCAAAAGTACAGTAAAAAGCCCAATTAAGCTTTTCACCAGCATAAAAAATGGGCCCAGTGTTGGTCATATTGAAGTCAATAGTAAGTTCAGGATCAAGTTTTTGAGAGGGGTGAAAAATGTTGATTGAGCAGAACTTCTGAACTATTGGCTCCATTGAAAGGGCCCTTTATTTCCTCAGCAGACAGGAGGTTCACAGAGGTCTGGGCTATGCTCATTATATAGAAAAATTCCTATCAAAAGAAAGTTGAAAATGTGTTAGAGTTTGCTGTATGAAATGCATAAACCTGCTTAAACCTTATTCTTTAAACTCTTCCAGTCCTCATGCACTCGGTAAGATATAGGCCCAGATTCTCCACTGCACTAGGTCAGATTTATATATCCTTCATCCCTCAGCTGCATTGAAAAGGCCTTGGCCATGTCAGGGGACCATGATATTTATGCTGAAATCTTTTATCTAAGACATTTTATAATTCAGTCTCTCAGATATTTGTGTATTAAAGAAAAATTTACCATAACAATTCTCTGTGTATTGCACACCCTCGGGTGGTTATTAAGATCTATAGCTGCACAAATAATATTTTAGAAAGTGTAAGTAGTTCATCAAGTATCCCTACATGATGAGAAATCCTCAAATCTGTCTGAAGAGTTTATTTAATAAGAAAAACCACAGTTTAGCACAGAGCCATGAACTGTCTTGACTGGCAAGCCCACCTGGCAGGAACATAAAACTCAGATCTCTACAACATATCTTTTTTACTATTCATTTTTAGTTTTGTGACTTTAAAGACACTTCATAAACCTCCTCTGCAGACATGCAATTTCTGCTGGGCGACCACATTAAATGAAATCACAGTGCAGCCCAACACAAACATCACACTTTATCACATCTTGAGAACATGATCTCACCAAAACCCAGACAAAATAATCTAAAAAATCACATTAATTTAAATTTAATCATTTCTCCCTTCTAAACCCCCTTTTAAGAACATCTATTTCTACTGTTACATTAAAAAAATTCCATTAGTGCCATCCATGAATATCGCATACCTTTCTCCTCATAACTTAGGGAAAGGATATAGCCTTATGCTAGCTGGCCCTGACATTGGAAATACCTCAGCATGGGTGCAGAGGTGGCTATGAAGAGCTCATTGCAGGTTCAGAACTTTAGATTCAATCCCTTGCCTATTATCTCCCCCTCTGTTTAGTACTTCAGAGGAAAGGGATGTTGTATTATAATTTTTTCAATTGAAGTTTAATTAATTAAAGGTGAAATTCAGCCCTGTGGAGAAGGTTGGCACACTGCAATGCACCACATGTTTTGCCAGCCTAGGTGGAGTATAGGCCTTGTGCTGGCCCTATGCACATGGATAAAATCCATCCTGAATGAGCCAAACCAAACCAGCTATATTCTGGTGGTTGTAATTTTCAGAACTGTTTCTGCATTCACATTGCATAAGTCCCTGTAATTGTGCACTACAGTGGCCAAGTTGCTTTTAACTCAGCAAATACACAGCAGTTACAATTACATGCACTACTGAATTGACTTCACATGCAAATGTGTGCATTTCTGTACATTTACCCATAATGGACTTCAGAAAATTTTGCCCTGTATGTCTAGCTATCTTCCTGTCGTAGCTCATTTACAGTATATATTGGGGAGAGCAGAAGCCTATTCAAAGTCCATAAAAATATTTTTAGATGACAATGATGGCATTACAGGCAGGCAAAATTGAAATGAAGAAAGATATTCTAGTCCTGTTTCTCACCTCATACTGGTTTTACCCCAGTGGAACTCCATTGACTTCAGCTGAGTTACCTCAGATTTGAATTGGTGTTAGTGAAATCAGAATCAGGCCCATTGTTCAGAAGATGGAAATATTGCATTCAGTTATTGAAACTTCCGGGATATATTTTACCATACTGTCTATAAGGTTTGCATTTTATGTTTGAGTTGCAACCTTCATCAATACAAATGTAGGCCCCAACTTTCTACAAAGGAGCTGACCAGCCCTTTAACTTTAATTGACAATCAGGAGGCCGAAGGGTTGCAGTGCAAGCAAGAGAGATGTTCTAGATGCCCAGGCAAGTCAACTGGAACAGCCTGTTCCTTCCTACATAATCAATGTAAATCTATGCATTAGTTATGAGGTGTTTTAATTCCAATAATAAACATTCTGTGATTGATGAATTTTTCACAGATGTTGTCTATATAGCTGTTTAATTAGAGCATGCTTGCAGAGGCTGTTAATTCTTCATCAAGTTGCCGACTCCCGTGCATTCAGCTCTCTGCCAGGGAGGGTGACAGTTGGTGAAGTGACTTGGGATGCTGGTCAGGGGACCTGACACTTGGCATAGAGTCAGCCATTATGAGACAAGCCAAATTCCATCAGCTTCCTAAAAATACCAGCAGACAGACAAACAGAAAGCGGTCTAATTGCTGATGCTACTGTCTTTGCTTTTTTGCTATTGACGGAGCTGAATCTAACTAGATAGGAATGTCTATATCATGATATTGTTGTTCGGAGAGAGGGGGCGAGCCAACCAACCATGATCTGGAAGAGAAAAAATCAGTAGCCTTGTCAACAGCGTTGTAATTTGCTTAAACTATTCAGCCTTCTGGATTCTTTTAACTGGAATATTCCCACAAAAGAGAGGAGTTTCTACTTACAGTGACTTTAGTCCTTGTGACAACAGTTTGATTGAGGGCCTTGGAAACAGAAGTTGACAGAACAGGTACAGCGTGGGCAGTTGGCAAAGGGAGTTCCACACCACTGCCTCACCAAGGTCAGACAGCTCACCCAGAAGGACCACCTCTAGAAGAGAGCAGGTGATTTATTCTCCCATCCGTTCATCCTTTGCCTCTGACAAAAGTGCCAGCAAGGTGCCAATTGTGAATGTAGTTTCTACAATGTGGACATCTGTCCAATAAGAACATGACTGAGACCACCGACTTATTTCACATATGCCACCAAAAAGCCTTCAGATGGTACAATTTTTAGACACTATTAAGCTGGGCTGAATTCAAACTGGTGACCCTCAGATGGATGATAGCCTATTAACAATTCCCTGAGCCAACCAGTTCCCCTGGCATGTTTTAGTAAAAGAGAAAAGATAGCTCTGTTTTACTCATGGGATACATAAGTTTAAAAATATTGTTGTTTTAGTTGCTTTGAACTGCTAGTGATTCCAAACAATTCTTAACAGTCAAGGAACTGAGTATTTAAGAACAACCACATTATTGTGACATTAAGGTTGTAGGTGAAATCTGTGACTATTGTAAATACAGGAAAATTACCTCTTCATGGAAATATGGCATGATCTTTGACACCTAAATATTGAGAGGGAGTTCAAGTCTGACTGTTCATTCATTCATACATATATAATCCAGAATCTGCAGGCTATAATGGGCCAGATCTTCAGCTGGAAATGTTCCTATTTGAAACCAAATAAAGCTTTCTTGTGTTGTAGAGATTTAAAAACTGGAACAAAAAGCTCCGTTTGAAACAAAATGATGTTTTTCATTTCAATCCAAGATTTCCTGCAGAAGAATTTTTATAATTCATCATAAAAGTTTTCCCCATGAAAAATTTCATTTTTGACAAAACCCCATTTTTCAACAGGAAAATTCTTTGGTTGAAAACCAATCTACACGGGAGGTCCACTTCCTAGACACCACGGTGCAAATAAGTGACGGTCACATTAACACCACCCTATACCGAAAACCTACCGACCGCTATGCCTACCTTCATGCCTCCAGCTTCCATCCCGGACACACCACAAGATCCATTGTCTACAGCCAAGCACTGAGGTACAACCGTATCTGCTCTAACCCCGGAGACAGAGACCAACACCTAGAAAATCTCCACCAAGCATTCTCAAGACTACAGTACCCACACAAGGAAATAAGGAAACAGATCAGCAGAGCCAGACGTGTACCCAGAAGCATCCTACTGCAAGACAAACCCAAGAAAGAAACCAACAGGACTCCACTGGCCATCACATACAGTCCCCAGCTAAAACCCCTCCAACGCATCATCAGGGATCTACAACCCATTCTTGACAATGATCCCACACTTTCACAGGCCTTGGGTGGCAGGCCAGTCCTCGCCCACAGACAACCTGCCAACCTGAAGCATATTCTCACCAGCAACTGCACACCGCACCATAGTAACTCTAGCTCAGGAACCAATCCATGCAACAAACCTCGATGCCAACTCTGCCCACATATCTACACCAGCAACACCATCACAGGACCTAACCAGATCAGCCACACCATCACCGGTTCATTCACCTGCACATCCACCAATGTAATATATGCCATCATATGCCAGCAATGCCCCTCTGCTATGTACATCGGCCAAACTGGACAGTCTCTAAGGAAAAGGATAAATGGACACAAATCAGATATTAGAAATGGCAATATACAAAAACCTGTAGGAGAACACTTCAACCTCCCTGGCCACACAATAGCAGATCTTAAGGTGGCCATCCTGCAGCGAAAAAACTTTAGGACCAGACTTCAAGGAGAAACTGCTGAGCTCCAGTTCATCTGCAAATTTGACACCATGAGCTCAGGATTAAACAAAGACTGTGAATGGCTTGCCGATTACAGAACCAGTTTCTCCTCCCTTGGTTTTCACACCTCAACTGCTAGAACAGGGCCTCATCCTCCCTGATTGATCTAACCTCGTTATCTCTAGCTTGCTTCTTGCTTGCTTATATATACCTGCCCCTGGAAATTTCCACTACTTGCATCCGAAGAAGTGGGTATTCACCCATGAAAGCTCATGCTGCAAAACGTCTGTTAGTCTATAAGGTGCCACAGGATTCTTTGCTGCTTTTATTGAGAATGTACCCTAAAACTCCAAAATTGCCTTTTAAGTTTTGTCTTTCACATTAACTGAGTTAGTGGAAGAGACAAGACTCCTGGCCCTGAACAAAAACCACCGAAGAGACGCTGATTAAACCAACAGGAACTGAACCTGCCAAGTCTTACGCCACTCTACTCAGCAGCTCTGCTGGATGCCTCGCTTACAGACCTTTGAAATTTTCAGTCCATGGCATGGTGTTTCACTGGCCATTTATCATAATCCATTCCTGAAAGGCAAATGATGAGTTCACAAGGTTAAGAGGAGGATGGTTTTCCACAGCTGAACTCTCTGGTAAACACTTCACTGTATTTCTTACTGGAAAGCTGAAAAGAGATGAATGCTTGAAAGAAATATAATTTATGGTCCTGATTCTGTTACCATGGTAGACATGGCAAAACTGCCACTTACTTCAATAGTAAAAGAATTTGGGCCTGTTTTTGTAATGCCTCTTTTATACAGAGCTAACCATCCAGTTGTATCCTACACAAGAACAGAGCCTGATCTTGCAAAAACATGGTACAGAGTGTTGTGTCTGCTATTGTGCATAGTCCCGTTGTGTTCAATAGTTTGTGAGCAATCCATTGGTTGAAATTTGTTTGCAAAATACATTTTAATTTAAAAAATTGTAAAATATAAAGTCTTTTTGTGACTACAGCGAGAATAAAAAATGGGGGTGCTAAATTATTGGAATAAATTATTTGATAGCAACACTTCACCAAGCTCTAGTGGAAACAACACCTCTTAAGCAATCAGGGATTTGTTACAATATAAAACACAACAAAGGAACATTGTGAGTAAGGTTTCAGTTGTAGCCGTGTTAGTCTGTATCAGCAAAAACAACGAGGAGTACTTGCGGCACCTTAGAGACTAACAAATTTAATTGGGCATAAACTTTCGTAGGCTAAAACCCACTTCATCAGCTGCATAGAGTAGAAAATACAGTAGAAGGATATATATATACACATAGTACATGGAAAGATGGGAGTTGCCATACCAATTCTAATGAGACAATTCAATTAAAGTGGGCTATTATCAACAGGAGGAAAAAATCACTTTTATAGTGGTAATCAGGGTGGCCCATTTCAAACAGTTGACAAGAAGGTGTGAGTAACTGGGGGGGAAATTAGCATGGAGAAATTAGTTTTTAGTTCTTGTAGTGACCTATCCACTCTCAGTCTTTATTCAGGCCTAATTTGATAGTGTCTAGTTTGCAAATTACAGTAACTCCTCACTTAATGTTGTAGTTATGTTCTTGAAAAATGTGACTTTAAGCGAAACAATGTTAAGCAAATCCAATTTCCCCATAAGAATTAATGTAAATGAGGGGTTTAGGTTCCAGGGAAATGTTTTTCACCAGACAAAAGACTATATATATATAAAATACACACACACACACACACACACACACACACAATAAGTTTTAAACAAATAGTTTAATACTGGTACACAGTGATTATGATTGTGAAGCTTGATTGAGGTGGAGGAGTCAGAGGGTGGGATATTTCCCTTACTGCTAAATGCTGAACTAGCAATTGGCTGAGCCCTGAAGGGTTAACTCTCTCACTCTACAAGGCAGCAGGAATGGAGGGAGATATACACATTTCCCCTTTAAGCCCACTGCCTTGTTAATTAGATCAGCTTGCTGAGACTGCAGCTGCTGCAAGCTCCCTCCGTCCTGAGCCCTGGTGTGTCCCCTCTGCCCTATGGAAGATGGGGTAAGTGGGGTGCAGGAGCAGGGGGGAGGGGGACACCCTGACATTAGCCCCCTCTTCCTTCCCTTCCTCCCTGCCCCCTCCCCCCTGCACAGCAAGCAAGAGTCTTGGGGAGCAGCTCCAAGGCAGAGGGCAGGAGCAGCACATGGCAGTGGCGGGAGGGACAGCTGCAATTGGGAGCAGGAGCGGGGGCGGGGGCGGGGCTGAGGCTGGGGCCCAGCGGAGGAGCTGCCCCGCCCCCCCCCCCCGCCCACGGGGCGGGCGGGGGCCAGGGCCAGGCCCCCCCCCCCCCCCCGCCCCCTCACCACGCGGGGGGGGGGGGGGGGGGGGCCGGCTCGGGCGCTTGATGGATGCGCTGAGGCTGGGAGAGAGGCGGAGGGGAGGCCTCTCTCTCTCTGGGGGGGCCCCTGCGGAGCCCGGGGCCCGGGGCAAATTGCCCCCTTTGCCCCCCCCCTCTGGGCGGCCCTGATTGGGAGCCTGCTGGGCAGCTGCTGCACAGGGAAGTTAGGGGAGTGGGGAGCTGATAGAGGGGCTGCTGGTCCACCCTGATTCCAAGCCCCCACCAGCTAGCTGCAATGGGCTACTCTTCCTGCAAGCAGTAGACAAAGCAGGCGGCTGCCAAATGACTTTAGAAGGGAGCATTACACAACTTTAAATGAGCATGTTCTCTAATTGATCAGCAACGTAACAACAAAACAACGTTAACTGGGAGTTACTGTAATTCCAGTTCTGTAGCTTCACGTTGGAGTCTGTTTTTGAAGTTTTTTTGTTGAAGAATTGCCACTTTTAAATCTGTCATTGAGTGTCCAGGGAGGTTGAAGTGTTCCCCAACTGGTTTTTGAATGTTATAATTCTTGACGTCTGATTTGTGTCCATTTATTCTTTTGCATAGAGATTGTCTGGTTTGGCCAATATACATGGCAGAGGAGCATTGCTGGCACATGATGGCATATCTTGCATTGGTAGATATGCAAGTGAATGAACCCCTGATGATGTGGCTGATGTGGTTAGGTCCTATGATGGTGTCCCTTAAATAGATATGTGGACAGAATTGGCAATAGGGTTTGTTGCAGGGATAGGTTCCTAGGTTAGTGTTTTTGTTGTGTGGTGTGTAGTTGCTGGTGAATATTTGTTTCAGGCTGGGAAGCAGCCCCCCCACTCAGTCCTTCTTCTTGGTCAGCCAATCACTCAGACAAACAAGGTTGGTTACAATTTGCAGGAGATAATGCCACCCCCGTCTTGTTTACAATGTCACCTGAAAGTGAGAGCAGGTGTTCACAGAGCAGGCACTGTTGTTGCTGGTGTTGCAAGATATTTACGTGCCAGATGCGCTAAAGATTCATATGTCCCTTCATGCTTCAACCACCATTCCAGAAGACATGCTGTTGATGGGTTCTGCTTGATAACGATCCAAAGCAGTGCAGACTGCCGCATGTGTTCATTTTCATGATCTGAGTCAGATGCCACCAGCAGAGGGTTAATTTTCTTTTTTGGTGGTTCGGGTTCTGTAGCTTTTGCATCAGAGTGTTGCTCTTTTAAAAGACTTCTAAAAGCATGCTCCACACCTCGTCCCTCTCAGATTTTGGACAGCACTTCAGATTCTTAAACCTTGGGTCGAGTGCTGTAGCTATTTTTAGAAATCTCACATCGGTACCTTCTTTGCATTTTGTCAAATCTGCTGTAAAAGTGTTCTTAAAACAAATGTGCTGGGTCATCATCCAAGACTGCTATAACATGAAATATATGGCAGAATGCAGGTAAAACAGAGCAGGAGACATACAATTCTCCCTCCAAGGAGTACAGTCACAAATTTAATTGATGCATCATTTTTTTAACAAGCAACATCAGCAAGGAAGCATGTCCTCTGGAATGGTGGCCGAAGCATGGAAGGGGCAGACAAATGTTTAGCATATCTGACATGTAAATACCTTGCAATGCCAGCTACAAAAGTGCCATTTGGATGCCTGTTCTCACTTTCAGGTGACATTGTAAATAAGAAGTGGGCAGCAGTATCTCCCATCAATGTAAACAAATGTGTTTGTCTGAGCAATTGGCTGAACGAGAAGTAGGACTGAGTGGACCTATATGGTCTAAAGCATTACATTGTTTTGTTTTGAATCTACAATTGTAAGTTGAACTTTCACGATAAAGAGATTGCACTACAGTACTTGTATGAGGTGAATTGAAAAATACTATTTCTTTGGTTTATCATTTTCACAGTGCATATATTTGTAATAAAAAACAATATAAAGTGAGCACCGTGCACTTTGTATTCTGTGTTGTAATTGAAATCAATATTGAAAATGTAGAAAAACATTCAAAAATATTTAATAAATTAAAATTGGTATTCTATTGTTATAAGTGCGATTAATCGTGATTGATTTTTTTGAGTTAATCGCGTGAGTTAACTGCAATTAATTGACAGCCCTAGTTTATATCCTTATAGTGCAGTTATCTGTGTAGTGTTCTCTCTCTTACTCTTCCACTTACTCTGTCTGTCTCTCTCTCTCTCTCTTCTGTAACCGAGTTTAATACACCTCATTGTTTTTTTCAAATAAGGTAGTATTAGGTAAATGATATTTAAATGAACTCTATTTCAAAGGCAAATCAAGGATCACCACTTTAAGAAAAAAACAATTTACATTTTATTCCAGGATATTTAGTTTATAAAGTACCCAAAATTTCACTCTCACATGATCTTCACCACCCTACTCCTGACAATTTAAACTAAAACTTCCAGAATAAATTGTAAATTGTGTTGTCTGCAGCAGTGATCCTTGAATGGCTTTTGAACAAAGAATCCATTATATGTTCAGAGCTGCTCTTTTAATCTGATTATCAATTACCTCCCTGGAAACAACAAGCTTTGCTGTAGAGCCCAGTACTGTGTAATTTTGAAAACGGGAGAAAAAAAGACTTCAGCTTTTATGGCAATCATTGCTGTGTATGCTGGATAGAGGTAAGGAGAGATGAATTATGCTCTGGATTCTTATCCCTGTGTAAATCCAATGACTTCAGATGAGTTACATTTGTGTAGTGCAGAGCAGAATTTGGTCCAGAGTGAGAATACCTGAGGGCCAAAAACTGACTCCATTTGAGATATATATTACGCACGCATGTTTACGCACACACACACATAGAGTCCGCTGTAACATGGCTCCGAACAGATGCATATAGGGACTACAGTACCATAATAAGCAATGTTTAAAAACAAAGGTAATCAGATCAACTTGGCTACTCTCGCTTTTGGAGAGAAGTACCTCACATGGGAGTAGACCCTGTTGTTGACAGGTTCATGAACAAATTATTTATTTTGACGGGAGTTAAGGGCACTAAGCATGCTGTGGGATCATGCCCTAAATTAGGATAGTGGAAAAATTAAACAGACAAAGATCAATGAGCAAAAATAAAGGTAATATAGCTCAGAGTGTAAATTATATTGTTGTAAATTTGCAGTAATTCCTTTGACTTCAGCTGGAATATTGTGTCCAATTCTGAGCACCATACTTTAGGAAAGATGGGGACAAGTTGCAAAGAGTCCATAGGAGAGCAAGAAAAATTATAAAAGGTTTAGACAACATGACTTATGAGGAAAGGTTAAAAAAAGTAGGCATGTTGAGTCCTAAGAAAAGAAGACTGAAGGGAGACCAGATAAGTCTTCAAATATGTTAAGGGCTGTTCTAAAGATAGCGGTCATCAATTGTTCTCCGTGTCCACCCAAGGTAGGACAAGAAGTAATGGGATTAATCTGCAGCAAGCAAAACTTAGTTTTTCCAAATATATAACCTATCTAACAATAAAGGGCAGATAATACTGCAATAGGCTTCCAAGGGAGGTTGTGGGATCCCCATAATTGGAGGTTTTTAAAAAGAGGTTTGTCAAAAACCTGTCAGGGATAGTCTAGGTTTATTTAGCCCAGGTCTACTCTAGCGGCGGCGGGGGGGGGGGTCCTTACCTGGCCGTGAGGAAGGTGGCGAGTTGACCACTGCTGCTCCCCCGTCGACTTTGCTTCCACCTCTCGCGAGCTGGAGTTCCAGAGTCAACGGGGAGCGCGATCGGGGATCGATTTTATTGCGTCTACACTAGATGCGATAAATTGACTCCTGATAGAGCGATCCCTACCCACCAATCTGGCAGGTAGTGAAGACCTGCCCTCAGTTGTGCCTCAGCACAGGGGGCTTGACTTAATTACTTCTTCAGGTTCCTTTCAGCCTTGCATTTCCATGATTTTATATGTGGAATTTAGAAGATTTCAATGAATAGCCAAGTGTTCACAAAGATTGCAGTGATCATAAGATCTAAAGTTATCATATTAAAATAGAAACTGAGACAGGACCTATGCATAACAATTGGATACAAGACATGGAAGAAATCAAGACAACTGAAATATTTCTCACTGTCCATCATTATAATGGAGCTTCAGTTTAAACTGTTACTCCATGGATATTACATGCAGCACAGATTGGTAAAGATGACACCAAAACATTGAAACCAATGCTAGAGAAAATATTAGCAGACTGGCACCTCTTGCACATATATTTTGGGAATTCAAAAAAAAATCCCTTCTGGAATGAAGCGTAGAGTCAAAATACTTTTATATTTGTAGGTTTTATTTGGTTAATATATAGAGGAGAAATAAGCAATAGGATTTTAGAAAGAAGAGCTCTCTCTTTTACTGCTTAACTTTTCTTCTGTCTATTCTGCACTCAGTCAGAGTTTTGCCTGATGACTACAAGAGTTGGTCCATATCATGTACATTACAAAGACTATGGGCCAAAATGCTGCTCTCAATTACATAGCATGCATCCGACGAAGTGGGTATTCACCCACGAAAGCTCATGCTCCAAAATGTCTGTTCGTCTATAAGGTGCCACAAGACTCTTTGCTGCTTTTACAGATCCAGACTAACACGGCTACCCCTCTGATACTTGACATCAATTACATAGGTGTGTCGCCCCTTTGATATCAGAGGTTTTGAACAGGGACTGCTCAGAGCACAAGAAACGCTCTTAACTTATAGTACTGCAGCTGGGGAAGATGCTTTATTCAACTAGATAGAGAGTGGGAGAAAATACACATTAACACAACAGGAAATAAGGAAGGGATGGAGTACAGCTCCAACCCATAATACCCTGAATAACCCTGGTAACCCCTTGATGACCACTTTACTACAAGAAATGTTGCATCAACATAAATGAGAATAGAATTTGGCCTGTGTCCTTATGGACCTGATTTTGGCAGCCAAATGGAGAAAGTGCAGAAGTTGTACTCATACATCTCAGAAAACTAGAATTTATACCTGGTTCCGGTCAGATTTGAGTTTGGCATTCTAAAAAATTAATCTCTAATGGAATTTCTGTATGTCATAAAACCACCACAATGCACAGTGTTTGGCAGAGTTCATTCTTGTGCGCCGGGGCTTGGCTTAGAATAGCAAGGGTGCCCAATGCTAGAGCTGTGGTGTTTTGGCAAAGGCATGGGAGTGGAACCTCAGACTGTTGCTCCTTGCATTATACCTGGCACTTCTGGCTAGGGCTGCCGTTCCCTCACTACTTTTAATAGCACTAAATTGCAGACACAGACACAAAAAGATAAAAGACAGGGGGGAAATTAAAACTAAAATACATTTTAAGGATTGCGCGTATATTTTGCAAAGAAATCACTGCAACTTTGGAAGATGTAAATCATCTCCCAGCTGAAAGTCCTGATATTTATGTAATACATGCATCTATTTTAAAAATGCTGTGGCCGTCATTAGGTATATAATTTTTAATCCTGTAACCAACATCATATATATATCTAATTGGACTGAAGACGTGATTTCAATGCCAACAATGCCATTAAATAGCAAGTAGCATCCAAGCTGCTATATCATCATCATAACCTACCATCTGAGGGTGGGTTGCTTCTTCACATTAGTGCCCTTGGGAAAGGTGTCTGTATATAAAGAAAAATGAGGCTGCTAGCCATTGTGCCCTGTGGTGTATTAATATTCACCATTGTAGTGTCTCTGCTGTGAGATAAGATTGCTTTCCCAACAGAAATTTAATACCTGATTGTCAGGGAATCCAATGAAAAAGGATAAGAGTAAAGGCAGAATAGGTAATAAATATTTTTAGGATATCAGTAGCAGAGAAGAAAAAGATATTTGAGGGCAGTGAGATATAAAAGATAGTTAAGAGGCACATCTAGAATTAACAAGAGCCCACTAGAGTTTTCCTTCATGTTGAAATTGGCAAGCATGCCCCACTTATAAAAGTTCAGTGCCTGCACTCATTTAAATAAAAAGCTAATTAGAAGTACTTGGATGGCAATGGTCACTCTCTAAGCAGCCATGTACTGAGATTCAGTGTTCAAATCAAGAGATTTGTGTGGATTATGTAGACTCAATCCTATTGAGAGGGATGGTGTGAAGTTGTTTAAATGAGTTTCTGTGAGACACCTCCTTCACATTGTGGATAAGATCTCAAAGTAGTCTGCTTGGCAGAGTTTTGCACCAAGTGAAAGTTGTTTAGCTTGTCAGCATCAGGGGACTTAAGTATGATAAATAAGAACCACTTCCAAAACCATCACCATAAATATTACATATCACTATTAGAATGTATTTGCATATAGTAAGCAAATTCTGGTAAATTTAAACCCACAGAACAACTAGACCAGGGCAAACCAGAACAGCAGAGCCAGGTCAAAGGGTTTAGGTTGGATCAACGAGCCATTGGAGCTGACTGTACACATTTGAAATAAAAATGACAAAGTGAGATATCTAAGGTCACTGTGACCACCAGGAAGCAATGCCAAAAATATTCTCACAGGCTTTACTCTTCTGCAGCTCATTCTCTTTCACAGATTGAGAGCCAACAAGGCAGAGCCAGGACTCTGCGAGCTTTCATTGGCTTACCCACCTCTTACTGCTAATGGGTCATGTTGCAGATTCACTTATATTTAGAAGAACAGGTGTGTGGCACAGTTCCAAATTAAATCAGCTTTATGCTTCTTCACAGCTTTCATATTTCTAAACTAATTTAGCATTGCAGACTATAGGTGGGTTTTTTACCCTTAGTCTCTTAAACATTGACAACTATTTTTGTCTCTATACAGGCTCACAAAACATGATTTTTCTTCTCTTTATGTAAAGTTATTATTTTATTATATCATTTTCCATCTGTCTTTGTCCTGGTAAAAACTGCCCTGGTTCCTTTTTGCTGCTTTGGAGGATTGCTTCGGGGGGAGGTAAGGGGGGAATCTTATATGCACAGCTGTGTTCAAACCCAAGCTCTGAACACCCAGAAATTTGGGGGATCCCTTGTATGTTTCCACTGTGGGAGGTGCTTTACCACCCCATGAAATAAGAAAGAGATTCAGTCCCTAGAAGCTGGAGATATTAGACCGTCCAGGTGGAGGCCCTGTGCCCCTGCACTGGCTCACTGATGCCTCTCTCACCCTTCCCAGCTCTGGAGCATTTACACTGGAGTTATGCTGCTGGGAACTCCCCAGCCTACTGCTGCCAGTAGATTCTCCCTTTATGGGGTGGCAGGGCCTCAACCAAAAAGTTAATACCCTGGAACTGTATCAGCATTCCTGAGTAATACCCACGAAGCTGATGGGGGGAAATGATGCCTATCCTCACTCCTTCAGCCCTGCCACCTCTGCATGCATGGATCTCTAGACCTATAGAGTTCCCTTAATGGGGTCCAGTGCCAGGAAGACAGCACCTCAGAGGGAGCAAACACACTCACTTCCTCACACACAAGGGCCAGGTCAGACTTGATGGGGCCTTTCTGGGTGTGGACACAATCCAGGCTATGGTTCTCAGTAGTGGACAAGCTCAGCGCTTCAGATAAATGTGCAATGAATGGATGTTTATCCAAAACATTACTTACTAATTAGTACTCTAGATTATTACCCTAATCTCTGGAGACTGAAGAACTGGGCCAGAAGTCTCATAACATGACATTTCCCAGCTAGAAGTATGACAAGAATAGCCTCCTTCCTGGTATGTCAGCATTTACAATATCACTATAGGAAACACAACTAGTAGTTCAAGGTGGGACTAGCATTCTAGATTCATGGGTTCTATCCATGACTGTCTCTGATTCACCATGACACCATGGGCAAGTCATGTAGGCCAAAACTTTCACATTTCAGCATCTCTGAAGCTCAAGACACTTATTTAGGTGCCTAAATATTAATTAAGAGTAGGATTTTCAAAAGTGCCAAAATGATGCATAAATTTATGGTGCATAAATTCCATTGAGAATCAATGGCTGTGCCTGACTTAAGACACCCATGTTTTAAAAGTTTTGTCTCTACCTCTCTGTACCTGTTTCTCCATCTGTAAAATGGGGCTAACACTCTTAACTTCTTCACTCTGAGATCCTCAAAAGAAGTATCATCGTCATCACAAAACTGTCATAAAAATGCAGATACTAAACTCTAATTTGAGGGATAGGATTTTAATATTTTTTAAAATAACTCTTGAGTAATAAAGGTGTTGACAAAATTACATATTTGGGGGGATAGCAATGTTCCAGCAGCTCCAATTATAAGTAGGGTTAACGTCAGCAACATAAAAGATAAGATTAACGATCTGTCACTGCAGCTGCTTCACATAATTTTGACCTAATAGTGAATATCATATATCTTTGCCAAGTTAATTTAAAGGAGTAGTACCACAATACTGCATTTAGATGTAGCTAGTCAGCGGACCTTTTGCAATGAATCCTCTTTCATTTCCACAGAGGTTTGATAAAATTCTTTGACTAGATCATCTTGAACAGGAAGGAGCTTGCATGGTCACTGTGTTAACAGAGCTGGCCTCTGGGACTCAGGACTGAAGATCCCAGCTTTCACTTAGAAGTCTTTGGGGAGAGTTTCAAAGGCATAAATGGCAGCTAAGTGCCCCCCTTCTATTGACATTCAATGGGACTAAGAGTCAAAGCCTTGGGAAATCTCCCACTCTAACATCATCCTTTCTAAAGAGAGCTTTGAAAATGTAAACTGCTGCAAACTAGTACATTCCGGTGCAAACTGAGCACTGGAGTTTGAGGGAACAAGCACCAAGGACTGGGAGTGAGCCTGGAGCTCTGTCTCTCCTTCAACTGCCCCCGCCCCCAGCTAAGAGAAAGCTGCTCCTATACTAGTCTCTATAGAAGGTGGGGTTTATAAAGATGGAACCCATGCAACTGCAGAGTTACATGTACTACAAAGGAGTGGAGGAAAGGGGCAGAAATAATTGTAAAGGACCCAGGAGGAGAGCAGCATGGAAAGTTCTGAACCAAAAGTAAAACTGTTGGTCATTGGTTGGCTTCTCACCAGGTTTACAGAAAGCTGAAAATGAATCACTTGTTGACATTCCAAATGACTGTTATTTACCCAAATGGCAGTTTTCACCAATAAAACCGGTTTGCTGCACATGACAAGCTTGAAAAAAATACTCTAAAAACGTACAAAGACGCAACTAATTTAGAAAGCCTTTGGGCAGAAGGCTGTTCCAGGTTACAACATTGGGCCTTGATCCTGCAACAGGATCTCCTGATTCAGAAGCCAGGTAGAGTCAAATTGACTTTGATGAGGCACAGTGGTTGGTGCTAATGGCTCCCATTGCAGGATCAGGGCCTTCTTCCCTAATGTGGGACTAGTCACATGATTAAAATTAAGCACTGCCAAAAAGTATGAGACTTTTACCAAGTTATTCTGTTTGACTGCAAAGGGCACACAGGAGAATGCCACAGCTCCCAGAGTGCAGTAAAAAAGACCCGGATGTTCATAAGAAATTTAACAAGTGAGAATTAAGTTTAACAAAGTAGATGCAGGTAGAGTATACTGTTACTGATCATGAGCAATAATGAAAGCAGGAAGTTTGAACTGAAGGAAAAAACTGCCAGATATACAAGAGAGACCAATTAAATGATTGTAGAAATGCTACTGGGAAATGCCTAAACTCAGAAAAGGAAACTGAACAAATTGTTAAGGAAATACCTGGGCATGCCATTTGACACTTCAGAGGTTGACCATAACACTCAAATCCGTAGCGTACATCTAAGCATGCGTTAAGAGAAAGGGAATAGAACCAGATAGGGAGAATGTTTCCCTTCCAATTCCAAAGAGAGTAGTGTAAAACTATCAGTTTTAGAGTCACAAGCGTTTGTGACAGTTAACATTTCCATGAGTGTTTTCTAATTTAATCCAGATCCAAATGTTCCCTTTGCTGCCAGTGAATACCACTTTTGCCATGGAAATCCATTCCCTTCCCAGCAAAATCCCACATTTTCATTAATTCTTTTCCTATGTGGAAGTCACCATTTTTCAAGTTCCTATAGGTTTTTACAATGCACATATTTTTTGTGCAGCAAAATGATATTGTCCTGCTCATGGAGCATGCCATTCTTTTTTTTTTTAATTGAGACTGGAGAGATAAAAAGAAAGTAAATTAGGTGTTCCTATTTACCCACTTCCATAATAGAAGAACAAGAGGACGTTCACTTAAACTGAAATTTAAAACTGATAAACTTTTTTAAACACAATGTGTAATTAACCTGTGGAACTTTCTGTAGCAAATTATCCTTGAGGCGAAGAGCTTTTTTAAATTTAGACATTTTAGATGAATAATGGAGACAGCCATGATTACTTTAGATAAAATAAAAATTATTTATTTTTAAACTTCAACCAACCATTAACTGAGGGGTTAGGAAGAAATGACCACTGCAGGCATGTTATTCCACACTTGTCTACTATATTGTTTCTTGCATAGTCCCCTGAAGCCTCTTGAACTGGTTAAAGATTGAGGCTAGAGAAGATACTGGACTAGATGGGGGACTAGTCTGTCTATGGCTCCTGTCACCATAGGATGTGAACATCTCACAATCTTTAATGTATTTTCCTCACAACACCCCTGTGAGGTAGGGTAGTGCTATTATCCCCATTCTACAGATGGAGAACTGAAATAGAGAGGCTAAGTGACTTGCCCAAAGTCATACAGAAATGAGAACCCAGGCAAGGGTGCTGGAACTAGGGCTTCTGGGGCAGCAGTACCCCCGGTTTGAAGTAGTAGCAATAACCAAATATACGGTTTCTGCTTTCAACGCCCCAACTATAAAAATTGTTCCAGCACCTCTGAACCCAGGTCTTCCAAGTCCTAAGCCATTACTTTAACCACTGGCCCATGGCAATTCCTATGTTCCTGAGCATAAAGTTGAGTAGATTTTGGTGGGGAGGGTGAGGGGGGTTAAATGCGTTCATGAAAACTGACTTCATCACTGATTTGACTGGAGGTGAGAACTTTTTTCTACACGTTTCCTTTTGTAAACTGAATAATGTTCAATAGCATAACCTATGGAAAACTCTCCTGACCAGCATTTAGCAGGACTAATGCAAATGGTAAGGTATCGTCACTGACTTTCTACTGGTTGGAAAGGTACCTGGGTTTATATCCAAATATATGCCACTTAAATGAAAAAACAAACAAAGTTTAACTTACCAGTGATTTCTAGAACTAGTCAAAAAAAATTTCAACACCACAATATTCTGTCAGAAAATGCAGTTGTCAAAACCAAAACATTTCACAAAAACCTGTGGATTTCAATTAAGATTTTGATGGAGAATCTTAATTGATTCCACAGGGGAAAAAGTCAAAAATGATTCTTTTTGACAGCATCACAATACTTCATTTAAATATGGTTAAAGTGGTTTTTCAACTTTATCATTTAAATTTATTTCATTATGACATAAAATATTGATTTAAATAGCATAGTTTATAATGTTTTGACATTAGCAAAATGAAGCTATTCGATGTTTCAAAAAAATACTAAGGATTTTTTTTTAATTGGCTTTTCATTCTGATTTAGAATGAAAATCATTTTGAAATGTGAGATTTTCTGCAGAATGAAAATTCCACTTTCTGACCAGCTCTAGTGAGTCTCTCTTTTCGGTCATCATTGCTGCCTAAGGAATTCATTGTGGAAACTGTCCAAAGCAGCGAAGACACCAAGGAATTCAGGTGAAAAAAAAATAATGATGGGAACAACATCAAACACAAAGATTTTTTTTTTAATATTGGAAGAGCCACAATATTCAAACCATCGTGTTTTGCAAGGCATTATTTTGGTTTGGTTTTTTTTTTTTTAAACGCCACACACAAATATTAGCAACTGTAGCCTCACAAATCACTTTAATTAATTTCTGTGAGGCTGACCCTGAAAGATATTGAGTACTTCTTGCATGATACAGAATGCCTGGTGCTGGCAATGGGCATGGAAGACCCTCAGCACATCACAGGGTTTGGCCCATGTAATTAGGATCAGTAAGAGGTAGTTGATGTTCAAAGCAATTAGGATTGTTGAAGCAATATAATTTAGTATGGCCCATGATGGGAAGCTATGAGAGTATATGGAAAACATCAGTGGTGTTTATTAATAGCTAGTGAGAAACTAGATACAATCCACAGAGTAGTTCAAAAAGCAGTAGATATAAATAAAGAAATAAAAGCAGTAGGAGTAAGCAAGCAGACGGTGTGGATAAAGTAGCAGGAGATTTCACAAAGGAAATATTCTTGGCCAGACTTGTCGGAATGTACACTGAATAAAATATTACTTGAAAACAGCATATAATCTACTGCCAGTATCACCTTATTTGTGAAACGGGAGCCACAAGAATATGAGAATTGAAGCCAAATCAGAGGGAGATCTACTACAAGCATCGTAGCAGAGCTGGAGGCAGATGTGACTGGAGATACAATGGGAAATCCAATAAGGTAAACGGTAAGGGAAAACTATACCAATATTTGTTAGGTTATTTATTTGTTAGAGATAATGATAAACTAAGTAGCACGAGTTAATGCTGCAAATCAGGAACTAAAAACTCGAAAAAGTCTTTCCACAGAATGAAAAGAAGGAAGCCACTATAGTGAGTATTTGCTACTACTTCCATATGTAAGCAGCAGCAGAAGACAAGCTCATGCAAATGGACTCCCAGTACACTTGGAGGGTTCCTAAAGTCTGTTCTGAGTTACATATCTGCAGATACGTATTTAGATCCAGATACCTTTGAACTGTGAGGAAGATGCAGTTCCAAACCAAATGGTGTCACACTTCCAGAATGAAAAGGGGGAACCCATGGTATTCTGAAGGCAGTATCATGATGGCTTCGAGGAGGACAATCATGGCTGATCCTCAAAGACTGTGGGGTTTGTGGGATTCTGGCTTGAAGGAATGGCACAGAAGAATCATACAGCAGTTTTCCATTCCCTGCCAAGGTTTTACCTGTGTCAAACCAAGGCCATAATTTGTATGTTTCCTTCTGAACTTCAATTCCCATCTATTTGATTTTTATAATGCCAACTACAAAGAGTATTCTTCAGTCTTTATTTAGATATTTAGTCATGAACAGAGCTTTGCAGACAACTGATTTTTTAGTTCAGTGACTGAACCAAAAAAAACCCAACCAAACAAAAAAAAAACACAGTTGTTTCAAGTCAAGCCAAAACTAATTTTTATTTTTCAGCAAACTAAAAGAGTTGAAAAATACAGGTTTTAGTTGGATCAAAATGCTTCATATTGTTTTGGGAGCTTACCCTTGTTTATATATACACATAACATTGCAGTAAAATTTAAAACAAAAAGATTATTTGAATCAAGTAAAACGTTTCATCTCTAACAAGCCAAAACAAAACATTTCTATTCTTTCAAAAAAAACCAAAACAATCTGGCAATTAAACTAATTGTTTGGTTGACCAGAATCTGCATTTTTCAGCAAAAGAGGTTTTGAATGAAAAATGTCACCCAGTCCTAGCCATAAATCCAAATCCTGTTTGTTCAAGTTGAGTCTTCTATTTGTGGGTACTATGAACAAAACGGAGACCTACTTTCTTTACAGTCTGCATAGACTCTTGCCTCTGCTACGCAACAAGAGCAATAAGCTGACTCCTTTAACCACTCCCACGTCAGATTGTTTACTCTCTAACCATCTTCTGAGTATGTAGCTCCTTGCACATGCCAGCAATCATTTAAATATTTTTGAGATCTTGTGGGAAAAAAATCCCTATACAAATAATAAGTATCTGCACACATGGGCTAATACCTACATTTAACCAAATTCCATGTAGGTGCTAATCCATGCCCATAATTTAAACAAGTCTTTATTTTGCACTCAAATGCATACCAGATGTAAGAGAAAAATCAGGACACTTATTCAGAATGCAAGTCTTGTGAAGCAGAATTTTAATGTGATGGACCACTTCAAAATTTGGCTTCTCATGGTACATAGCAAATGCTTAAATGTCCTGGTGAGAGACAACTGGATTGTTATTGTTGTCCTACCATATTATATGTGTTTTGGCTAACATGAGAAAATTGTGCATGGATGTTGACAACTCAATTGGATTGCTATTGTGACAGTCACCCTCTTGGGTGACACACTGGGGACGGAGCCAGAGACCTCAAGACCTAAAAAGCATGCTACAGCTTGAGATAAAGAGCCAAGCCTCTGTAGCTATTAGCTATAACAACTCATTTCCTCCGTGTATGGGCACACGGGGGACGTGTAACACACACTCACACATATTCATGGAAGTTAAATCGTTCCACTGCTGTGCAGCAGAATCATTTAAATTAGCACATCCAAGTGCAAACAAATATACCATTTAAGAGGCTAGCCTGGTTAACAGAACCTCATAAGACTATATGGAGTTAGGAGATAATCACCTTTTTCTTTGAGAAAATTTAAGGCTCATGAAAAGCACTGAACTCTTGACAGAAATTTTCTATTGACCATAGACTGGGTACTAACCAGCTGATAGTAGTGAAAGCTTCCTCACTCTGCCCTGGGATTATACCTCAGACATGCATCTCTAAGAGCAAGAGTTTAATTTACTCCCTTGCATCCCTCTCTAGGTATGTTGATAGTGCTATCATGGGATGGAGTGCAGCTGGAGTAAACATACCTTAACTAACTTTAATCTCACTAGTTCCAGTGCCAGTGCAGTGAAGTTACAGTGGCGGGTGCTTCAGCCTGGATTGTCCAAGCCTGTCCAGAACCCTGGGTAGGTAGTCATAGGACAGGCTTGTGCTGAAATCTGCACTGCCACAGTTTCACTGCTCTGGTACCCAAGCTAGCAAGATTAAAGCTAGCTTGGATATGCCTACTTGAGCTGTAGACACACACTGTGATTGCAGGATAGCAGGGGCGGCTCTAGCTTTTTTGCCACCCCAAGCACATCAGGCAGGCTGCCTTCGGTGGCATACCTTCGGCGGCATGCCTGCGGGAAGTCTGCCGGTCCCGTGCCTTCGGCGTACCCACCGCCGAATTACTGCCGAATCTGTGGGACCAGTAGACCTCCTGCAGGCATGCTGCCAAAGGCAGCCTGACTGCCGCCCTCGCAGGGACCAGCAGGGCGCCCCCCATGGCTTGCCACCCCAGGCAAGCGCTTGGAGCGCTGGTGGCTGGAGCCGCCGCTGCAGGATGGACAGAGCACAAGCCCACTAGGTACTGGAGTGAGACCACTAACTTGTACATACTACCGGCCACTTCCAGCTAACGGATTGCAATAGTTTGTAGTTACTATGGAAGGGGCTGCATTCAAATTGGTCCTTTCAAGGGTGTCTACAGTGCAGTAGGAGACTTGTGGCACTGCTGCAGCTAGCCCGGGTAAGCTGACATGGGCTCACATGGCTATAAAATTGCAGTACAGACATTTGGGTATGGGCTGGAGCCCAGGCTCCGAGACTCCACAGCATGGGAAGGTCTCAGAGCACAGGCTCCAGTCCACACCCTAATGTCCACACTGCAATTTTTAGCCCCACAGCCTGAGCCCTGGGAGCAGGGGCGGCTCTAGGGATTTTGCTGCCCCAAGCACGCCAGGCAGGCTGCCTCCAGCGGTTTGCCTGCGGAGGGTCCGCTGGTCCCGCGGCTTCGGCGGACCTGCCGCAGGTGTGCCTGCGGGAGGTCCTCCGAAGCCACGGGACCAGCGGACCCTCCACAGGCACGCCTGCGGGAGTCCACCAAAGCCGTGGGACCAGCAGACCCTCCGCAGACAAACCGACGGAGGCAGCCTGCCTGCCTGCCGCCCTCGCGGTGCCAGCAGAGCGCCCCCCCCCCGCGGCTTGCCGCCCCAAGCACGCGCTTGGCGTGCTGGGGCCTGGAGCCGCCCCTGCCTGGGAGCCCACATCAGCTGACCTGGGCTCTGACACTCAGTTCTCTCCTAGCAGTGACACTTTCAGCAAATGTCTGGGGAACCTTCCCATTCTTTTTGCAATGTGATGGTGATGAATGGGTTATATTATTCCTTAGAATAAAGCATTAGACAGTTGGGCTTTGAAGAAGAGTAACTAATAGTCTGGACCTTTTATAATTGTTTAAAAAAAACTGGAAAAAAATTTGCTCCAAGTATTTTATTCCAAACAACAAAATCTAACCAACATCAGCCACACTTGCCCAAGTTCCTCACATAGCCACTATATGCACTGCAGGACTTGAACTCCTGAGATTATAGAGTGCTGTGAATTTACCCCTCCAGAATGATGAGTGGAGGCCTTACAGAGTAAAGCCCGTTAGAGTCATTACACTGGACCATAGTGTGGCATGGAATAGGTCCCCTAATTGTTTGAAATATCTTTGCAGTTAAGTCTGGATTTTTTTTCCTACAGAGCTTGAAGCTGAATTGCCTCTGTCTCTCTCCTAATCAATTTATGGGGGACAGGGGGAGAATCATGTCCTCTGATTAGACTGATTTAGAGCAATCCCTCCATCCTGCAATTCAATTTCAGTCCAAAGTTAACATTTCCTTTCATTTAAAATGAAAATATTTGAGTGTTTTGGAGCAAATAAAGTGTGGGGCCTCCATGCTTACACAGGAGTACAATCCTTAGAACTGCGCACGCACGTGCGCACACAAACACACACACACACACACCTATTGATACGTAAGCAAGTCTGATGAGTGTAAGTCAAACCTCCCAATTCAGGTATGGTTCTGAAACTAGCCTGAGCATTTGCCCCAATGGACTTCCATGGCAGAACTCCCTTTGTCTTGCAGCGGTGGAGGATTTGCACTTCCAGACATCAGAATTGCAGAAACTGTTACCCAGGTATTTCAAAATCTCTGACAATGATTGATTTGAGCTGGGATCTAAAAACTGGCAAAGATTCAGTGACAAGGGCAGACAACCCTCATTCAGTCTGATCCCTTCCTTGTGTGTGAGGTAAAATACCAGCATCAGTGTTTGAAAGAAGCCAGAAAACACTCAAACTCAGTTGGTTGAATGTTTTTACATTCTCCAAAATGGGTGGGTATTAAATTGCCTCAGTCCTGTGTGCTTGCCAAGCTCTAGAAAGTGTTACTTCCAAAAATGTAATCTCACTGCCAGCAAAACATTTCTGGTGATGAAACTTTAAGAAAGCAATTTAGATTGACCAGTATGTTCGCTTGGCAATAATTTGTATAAAATATACAAGCTCCCCCCACTTCCATCCCCAGATTTTTTTCCTCTTTAAAAATTGACAAGGCTATCCTAAAACATGGGGCATTTGGATCTGAGGTTTAGGTTAAGGCACATTTTTCTATTTCTGATGAACCTTCATTCTGTTCCTTAAGAGGAAATGTGCCAAACTCTTGTTTTCTTTAAAGAAAGAAGTGGATTCATGCCTTCCTTTAAACTGCATTTGTTGGCATTATCATCAGTCCTGCACAGTTAGCTCCACTTTAGTTGTGTCACAGAACTTTGAAAAAATATTTCTAATTCCGTTTTGCATTATATTGGAATGAACATCACAGGCGCCAACTTTCCAATATGCCAGGGGGTGCTTGACCCCCAGTTCTGCCCCACTTCTTCCTGCTCCTGTCCTACCGCTTCCCGCCACCTGCTCCACTCCAGCCCTGCCTCTTCCTGCCCCATTCCTCTCCCTCCCCTGAGCACACTGTGCCCTCACTCCCCCCACCTCAGTGCCTCCTGCATGCCGCAAAACAGCTGACCACAGCGGGCAGGAGGCCTGGGGAGGGAGGGACCCGCCAGCGGGTGGGAGGAGATGTGGGGGGAGGAGAGGAGCTGATGGGGGGGCTGGCAGGGGGTGCTCAGCACCCACCATTTTTTCCCCATCAGTGCTCCAGCCCCAGAGCACCCATAGAGTCAGCACCTATGATGAATATAGACCCATGTGAACTCCACATATTAACAGAGGGGTTATTTTAGTGATCAAAGGGAGTGTTCTTCATTCCCCTTGTTGCTTATATTTGCAGCAGGGTGATCACTAAGGTCCAGATGCTCAAAGGCATCTGCCATTGAAATCAGTGGGGGAGGAGTTAAGCACCCAAATACCTTTGAGGATCTGAGCCTAAAGCCTTGATTCAAAGCCCACTGGTGTCCATGGGAGCCTCTCCATTTACTTCAATGGGCTTTTGGATCAGGCCCTAGGATTTTGCTTGTGGTATTTAGTCACAGCCTGAAGGCTGCGTAGAGGTGCATTATGGGTCAGTCACATTCTGCCTATAAATGTGTAAACGTGTTGCTGCTTTTTAGAGCCAAAAGCTGCCCTCAGCTGCACAAGCATGGCTCCCATTGAAGTCAGCAAGAGGGGCCCAGCTATATTCAGAAGTCTTGGCTTCAGTGTATATGGCAACTTCCGTTCAAAAGGAAAAAATAATAGCATAAAACTTGTGCAATACAAATCATCAGTGTCACCAAAAATGAAGGTATCCTAATGTTGGAAGTGGAAGGTTTATTTAAACTGTGAAAAACCCCCTTCTAGTATAAACCACAACCAGGTAATATGTTTTTAAATATCACTGGGTTTTTCTACACTAGATATGTGGTGTTTTACAATATCTAGAATAGTCTCACAGCAGGGTATTGGTTATCTGTATTTTAAGAGGAATCTTCCCATTTGAATCTGCATTTTAAATTTGTCTGTTCACTGTGGGCTCTTATACATACTTCAGATTGTATTGACTGTGCCAGAATGAAACAAGTCTTTGGTAGCTTCTGCAATCTCCCTTGAACTAGCAAATGAACACGACTTAGACTTTGTGCTCTGTAGTGCTTTACTCGAAGGCTTTGATGACTTCCTCAGGCCTGCATGTTATATAGTCTTCTGGGCTTTTAGGGAGTTGGTCTGATTTTAATTTATGTGATTTTTCCAGTAATAATAATGCCCAAATAAGATATCCATTCAAAAGCCATAATTTTAAATTAGAAGTAAAAATTTGATAGGGGTCTATTGACATTCTCCGTTAAATTATTGCAGCAGACTGCTAATGGAAGGCTTATATAGACAGAGCTATTACCAAGAATAATACACAAATTAAAATCAGTCTTTTAACATATTAGAGTGTACAATTCAGATCAGAAGTGAAGTGGCTGATATTCTTTCATTACAGCTTTATTAAAGAACACACAGCATTGGAGATTATATTCCAAAAACAGGTTAAATAAAACCAAAATTATTTTCTGCTGTCATCTGAGTAATAAAACTGTTCAGGGAGCTCAGGAAATCCTTTAATCTCTTAGGTTCCAAATCCAAGTATGGATCTTAAATTTAGGAGACACTAAATGAAAGATCCAGATCAGGCAAATAAAGATACAATATCACCCCACTGACAGCACTTTGGAACATCTTCAGCACCACTGTTATGAAATAACATTGCATTCTCATGTGCTATAGTTACACAAACTGATTGAAACTCCAACTGTTCCTTCCTTTGAGAAGTCCAGGAGTAGGTTGTTGTGTAGTGTGTAATTAGATACCAGAAATCAGAAGTATCCAGCTACTCACAATAATTTTGCAAGGATTTATGCACTCACAGAAATCTGCCATTTCACTCTGTGTATTTGCCCTCTACCACAACCTGCTTTGTGCAAAATATCAAGCCAATGGACTTTTTACATTTAAAAAAGGATAGTTAAATGCCACTTCTTCTCGTTTTTTATGCAAATCTTCCTGTTTTTGCAGGCTAATTGCTCTGTTTTCACTCAAAATAAAAATTTGTCTGATATATGTCCCTTTCTACGAAAGAGGCCATTTTGCTTTGAGTGCTTGCATATCTTTGCAAGATTTTTCTATGTAAGTGGGACTATTTTTGAGTTCATAATGAACTGTAATATCACAATGTATTCAAGTAGTTTTATCTTTCCTTATCAATATTTTACTCACCTCTGTTAAAGACAAACCTACCAGTGCCCACTTCAGAAATAGTTTCAACTCCAGGAAACTTTGGGTTTGTTTGATACAAGTGCAATTAGTTACTTGAAACTTTGGACAGTGTCTACTCACTCCACAAAGGAGATTGTTATATTTCACAGATATACTTTTTGCAAGCACGATACTGTACTTCAGAGCAGTACAAAGGAAATATTATAGGGCTGACCGTCTCAGTTCTTTCCAGCATTAATGTCTGCAGCAGATGTTAGGTGAACCTTTTGTTCTTTTCTGTAATGTGATGTTGATGAATATGTTGTACTATTCCTTTAGAAAAATAGCCATTTGGGCTTTGAAAGAGATACATTTAATAGACTGCAGAGCTTTTACATTTGCTTGAAAAATAGGGTATTTCATCCTAAACAATAAAACCTAAGTTCAATAATATTTACATCTGTTTCATTAATTGTCCACCTTAAACATCTGTCTAGGTTTTTAGTGCTCAGAATTGATGGCTGTATTATCCGTTGGTACCAAGGACTGGTTATCTGTTTAAGAAATACACTTCCAGTGGAAATCCTCTATTGTTTTTCCTTGATGGTAGGTAGGTCCTGTTCAGAAGCAATAGCGGCTCCAACTGTTAGTGTACAATATGGCCTCTATTCAGCAGAACACTTAACTTTCCATTAAACTAAGCACATGTTTAAGTTTCTATGGAAAATAATCCTCCCACAGTTTCTGGTTCATCTGGAGGAAAGAAAAGTATATACTGGTTACCCCAAGTGGTTTTGTCTATGAGTGAGGCTGTGTTACCAACGGGTATCTTTATGGAAAACTCTCATACAAGTAAAGAAAAGAAACTGGGGGAATAAACTGTATATTAAATTGGTCTTCTTCCCTCACAATCAAGCAACCCTATTTGACATCTTATAGGGCTGATCAGATTCTTGTCTGTGTTACATGAAGAGGTGTTCACTATATTACATGCTCCCTTCTCATATGGGGAGCTCTCTCCATGACCTTTGGCCCCTGTCCCTAAGTACCTTCTCTGAACAGGAGCAAAGATGTTTGATCTGTAACATTCCACCTTCTGGGGAGACCCATGCTTGGTTGGCTGCTGCCAGCACCCTGGCTGGGAACCACAGCCAATGGGAGCTGCGGGGACAGTGCTGTGGGCACAGGCAGCACACACTGTGCAGAGCCCCCTGAATCCTCTGCCTAGGGGCCAGACATGGCGGCCACTTCTGGGAACAGCACAGAGCCAGGGCAGGCAGAGAGCCTGCCTTAGCCTTGCTGTGCTGCCAATCGGGAGCCACCTGAGGTAAGCGCTGCCCAGCTGGAGACCACACCCCAAATCCCCTACCCCAGGTCAGAACCAGCTCCTGCACCCAAACTCCCCCCTGGAGCCTGTACCCCAAACCTCCTCTTGCACCCCAATCCCCCTGCCCCAGCCCCAAGCCTGCTCCCGCACTCCAGAGCCTTCAGCCCCAGCATGGAGCCCCCTACTGCACCCCAACCTCCTGCCCCAGCCCAGAGACCCCTCCTGCACCCTGAACCCCTCCTTTCTGGTCCCATCCCAGAGCCTAGGGAAAGCCCCAAGCCTCTATACGCCTCCCTCCCCTACCACCCCCCGAAGGGCCGTGTGGCCCATGACTGATTTTTTCTGTGGGTCAGTGGCCCCTGATAGAAAAAAAAAATTCCCCGTCCCGGGCCTAAAACATGTCTGGCCCATGACAGATTTAAATTTACTAACTTGATTATTCTACCCTGCTTTGGTGATTAATATCATGGTGGTAAAAATAGAAACCAAAGTAAAATTTTCCATAACAGCTTGTTTTATTTAGCAACGTTTGATTTAAGAAATAACCTAACTCTGGTGGAAGGTAAAAAACTGTTTATCTTTCAATACAAGGTACAGATTAGGTGCTATGTAAATGTTTCTAAAAGTAACTCCTCTAAAGCCATAGCATTCATTTTTCTTCCCTTCTAGTGCCTAGATGCTGACAGATGGAATGACATGTTTTGGGTCAGGGGGCTTTTCCACCAAGAAGAAGAAGTCAATCTACATTCTCCTCAAGACCTAGCAGCTTGTGCTTGAGTTTAGTTTATTGTATGGGTAAGGATATCATTTTGAATAATCCAGACATAACCCTGTTAAAAGCAAATGCTCCAGATCTTTTGCATCATTTTTTAAAAGGCCTTGAGTCTCTACTGGTGTCCCTAGCCTCTGTTTGCCAGAAGCTGGGAATGGGCGATGGGGATGGATCACTCGATTCCCTGCTCCGTTCATTCCCTCTGGGGTCCCTGGCATTGGACACTGTCGGAAGACAGGATACTGGGCTAGATGGACCTTTGATCTGACCCATTATGGCCATTCTTATGTACTGACCACAGACAGCTCTTCAGCTTGCTTAATCAGAGGTACATTTTGCCACCTGAATAAATTTAAACGTGTTCAGGCCCAATTCTTTCATAATTTGAGCCCAATTCAGCCCTCAGATACACCAGTGCCATCCCAGTCAATGGGACTCCACAGATGTGAATGGGGACAGAATATAGCTCATTATCCTTAAAAACAGGTTTTAATGTATCTAGATAGCAGTATGAAGGGCACCTGGAACTGTACAGGCGGTAAAGTGTGCCAAAGAGCCTATAACAAGTCTATGCTCTAAACAGCTTAGAGTCTAAGTGGGTACAATGTAGACCAAACAGCAGTGGTGCTGGAATAGTTTTTATAGTGGGGGTGTTGAAGGCAGAAACCATGTATGTGTGTTATTATTACTACTTCAAGCCAGGGATGCAGCAGCACCCCCAGAACTCTTAGTTCCAGCACCTATGCCAAATAGAGCAGGCCTGATTCTCCTCTTGATTACAAGGGTATAAATAAGGTGCACATTCAATGAAGTCAGCAGAATTTGACTGATGTAAAGCCAATGAGAGGAGAATCAGGCACAAAATGGCATATGGTCATTATAGCAGGAATGCTTTGATTAGCTGGTGGGATTTTAGAAATATTTTGCAAGAGGGAGCTGGCTGAATCAGTTAGAAGAGTCAAGCATATGAGATGGAGTGAAAGAAAGCACATCAGGATGAGGTGAAGGAAGAAAAGGGAGTGGTCAGCAACAATTGTCACTCAGGCCTTGGCTATACTTGTGAGTTACAGCGCAATAAAGCCTCCCAGAGTGCTGTACCTCACTCCCCATCCACACTGGGAAGGCACGTACAGCGCTGTGTCTCTGCAGCTACAGCGCTGCTGGAACTCTACCTCCCCAAGAGGAACAACAGCTGTTGCGTATTGGCTGAGACGCTGCTGCTCCAGTGTAAATGGGGAGTAACGCACTGATTGACCTCCGGAAACTCCCCATAATCCTTTTAACTGAAGCGTCCTCTCTTGTTTTGTTGTGAACTCCAGAGGAGGAAGCCCTTTCAAAGGTCTGTTTCCAGAGCTGCTTATCAAAAAAGCCCAAACACAGCTACTATTTGCTTTGAATGAGTGAGAGGCAGGCAGGGGAGCTCCGTTTGGAGTGCCGACAGCTAATGTTTGCTTGAAGAGAGGCTGAGCAGTTGCTTATCTGGTCTATGAGAAAAAAAAAAGAAACAGCTGCTGTTTACTTTCAGTGAGTGAGAGGGGTGGGGGAAGGAGGGAGGTCTGAACTTACAAGACAGCATGCTGACACTCTCAGCACTCCAAAAACCCACTCTCTCCCCCCACGCTCCCCGTCACGCTCCACCCCACCCCATTTGAAAAGCACGTTGCAGCCACTTGAATGCTGGGATAGCTGCCCATAATGCACCACTCCCAATGCAGCTGCAAATGCTGCAAATGTGGCCACAACAGTGCGCTAGCAGCTGTCAGTGTGCACAAACTGCAGCGCTTTCCCTACTCAGCTGTACGAAAGCAGGTTTAACTCACGGCTACACTTGCAGATGTACACCGCTAAGGCCTCAGAAAGAATTACAAGAGTTAGAACTTCCCATTCTGAACTCCCTACCACAAGTTCTCTAATCAACTAATTCTCTCCCCACTTCTCCTTTTTATTGTTTTTAAATAGGAGAGGGTATTTTCTGGGGACCAGAGAAAGTTTTGAAGCCAAGACCCCAGCATATGGGCCTATGATAGAAAGTTCAATGGCTTTAAGATCCAGGGTTCTGAGTTGAACCCATTTCCCCATGCTCGTTTCTGCAGATGATTTTTTTATGATTTGGGTTGTATTTTTGGGGCCCAAATTTTCATTAATGGCCTTTGATTTTGGGGACTTCCGTTTTTGATTAATCAACTTTAGGACACCTATGACCTGATTTCTAGATGCTCACAACTATAATTGTGGCTGAGTCAGGAGTGTGAAGAGGAGGGAGGTAGAAAGCCATGCGCCTTTTGTCTCTTGTGCATCCCTACAGCAGGCAGCCACAAAAGGGTGTTTGTTTTGCCAACAAGGCTTGTCCACACTGACTTAGTGAGCAGCAAGCCAGGGCGTGAACCTGCAGTGCACTAACTTGGCCATGCGGGCCCTGCTACCGTGCATTAGAAGTTCTATAGCACACTAAGCCGACTACAGAACCTTTAGTGTGGAGCAGCAGGGTCCACACGGCCAGTTCGTGTGTGGCAGGTTACAGCACTGTAGCTTTTCACTTTGGCTTGTTGCACAGACTGACTGACCATGTAGACAAGCCCAAAGTTGAAAGTAGACAGGAAACTGCTGTCCGTTTATTCTCCTTCCTCAAACTGTTCCTTGTGTCACTGTCATTTGTCAACAACCTCTGCTCACCTTGAGCCAGTGGGTGAGCATGCTCCTAAAAGCGTGACATGGAGAAGTCAATTTTATTTCACCCAGAACAACTGGTGAATCATATTAAAGATTATTGTATTCTGGAGGTGTCCTGATACCTGAAAAGCTAACAGGGTTTTAGCTTAGTTTATTCTGGGTTTTTTTAAATCTACATTCATTGCATTTCTTAATTGTTACAAAGGTTCTCTCTAAACACTTCAGTAGGAGGACACTTGATGTTTATGACTATACAAGATGAATCAGTATTTTAAAAACAGAAAAATAAAATGCGTGTGTCAAAAATTAATGAATTGCTTAAAACCAGCCACAGGAAGCTGTTTAGCTATTTGAATCCATGCTCACAAACATCAGAGCAATGCAGGAAGGTATTTTGCATTCCACCTCTCAGTTCTCTGGGATATTGCCAGGAAGATTGTGCTAATACACATATCATAGCGATAGCTGTTGCTGTGTAACTGACAACAGCTCAGATTAGACATGTCCCTGATAGACCTTAATTTACACATGCTTTTTCCCCTCAGATACATCTTCCACTTGTAATATGGTTACATGCAGCTTCTTTTCAGGACAGGGATTGCCTCATTTTCTGACAGAGCAGGCTATGCACACTGGGGAACAGGCTTCACCATCTTGCACAGTCCGACTGTACACCTAAGCACAGTCCCTCCCCAACGTCCATGCGAGATGAGCTAGCTCTGAGCCAGTCCCTCCTTACAGCAGTACCTAGACAGGCCTAAAGTCTCCATTGACTTGCTACAACCTCTCTCGTTGTTGCTCCCATAGCACTGGCTTCTTCCATGTCCAACCTTTCAATCTCACCACTGCCAGTGCAAGAGCTTTCTCCTCTGCAGCTCCTAAAATGGAGAACAACCTTTCCATAACCCTACACCTCCGCCACTGCCCCATTGCTCCTCTCACATATTTTCTCTTGTCTGCTTATTGATTAGCTGTATTGTTTACCACTCTAAAATGATATGCAAGAGTTTTTACGGAAGGTAGCATAAAAAAATAAAATTGTAGTTTCCTAATTTAAGATATATTGATCCAGACTACCCTTTGTTGTTACCTGAAATGCATTGTTCTCCACCATATAGTAGTCCACAATCCGTCACATGACTTAGGCCAAGTCTACACTAGAAAACTAAATCAGCTTACTACATCATTCAGGGGTGTGAGAAATCCAAACCCTTGGAGGAGCATAGTTAATCTGACCTGGCCTCCAGAGTAGACCGCGCTAGGTCTTCCATTGACCTACCTACCACTTCTCGGGGAGGTGGATTACTTAAGCCAATAGGAGAAGCACTGAAGCACTGCAGTGTTGCTGCTGTGCCGTAGACAAGCCCTAAGTCTAGAACAAAATCCTGCAGTAAAGGGTAGATTTGTTGTGAACAACAGAATTGCAGAATGGTGGAATACATGGCGCCTTTCATATAAAATTCTCATAACAGAAATTAATTTAGAAATATAGTTTTTAGTAAATAGTAGTTACTCTAAAAACAATATTAGACTTATTTTTGAAAATCAAGTGTTTAAAAGCCAGGAAATTCAGAGTTAAGTTCTACAAACAATCCAATCTCTTATCATGCATCTCTCTGTTCCCTTTTACTTGAATTGTAAGGACTGAATAAATAAGATATTAACTTTAAATGCTTTCACATCACAGGCTACACAGAGTATAAAGAAAAGGTAACACTTTCTGTACACAAGTGTCAGTACATTTTTCAGCCAATTTGTTTTGCATGGATAGGATAAAGGTGCCAAAAGTGCCTGTTTCTGAAGGGTGAGATGCTGGAGCCAATATAGGGAAGACAAGGTAGGGATAGGTCCAAATCAAATACCCCAAGCCCAAATACAGGTTTAGATTGAGAGCAGAGCTGGTTGGAAAACATTTTCCATTCTGTACAAAATTTTGAGATTTCAAGGGGGGGTGAGGGCGAGAGAAAGGGGGAAGAAATTCTTCTAAATTGGGATAAAAGCCAGATTATCAAAATTTTACACAAAACAAAATTCTGAAAACAAAAATTCATTTGGGGTCAATTGAAATGTTTTATTTAAAAAAATTGAAAATGTTTCATTTTTATTTCAATCCCTTTATTTTATTTTTCAGTATAGAGTTCATTCTGAAACAAAATTTAAAAAAAACCTTTTCAGTCTGAAGATGTCCAAATGGGTCATTTTGACATTTTAAAAATTGGAAAAAACCCACTATATTTCAGCAAAATCTATACAATTTCACAAAACAGTAGGTTTTGTTGAAGTGGCATTTTCTGGCAGAAAACTGTTCTGACAATTTTATGTCAGCCGGCTCTAATTTGCAGATGAACCTCTCTCTACAAAAGAACAAATGCAAACAACCCTAATATTGCAGAATTTCTTATTCACATCAAGGTTTCAAATCCACCAACCTTCAAAATGTTCAGATCTTGGCGTTTGGGTCCAGGCCCTTTTCTCAGAGATACCATGGGATTTATGGTCCATATATGATGAAAAATAATTGGTTTCTCGGGCTCGTAGTGGAAGAAGTAGAGGGGTTGGAATCCAAAGTTCACAAAAAACTCCTTCCTGATAATGCTAAAGAGAAAAAAAGTTGATAGTCGAAGGAAGCCCAACTCATTCAAATGTATACCACAAGGAGATCTTTAGAGAGATTACAGTCACTGAGGGTGAAATCTTGGCCCTGCGGAAGTCAATAACAAAGCTCCAAGTGATTTCAATAGAGCTGCAATTTCACCTTAAATCAGTTCATAATATTTTGACAGCAAAGATTTAATTAAGCACCAGAGACCAATAAGGTTTTTTTTTTCTTATAACGACATTCCTGTGTAACAAGTGTGTGTGTGTACACACACATATTATATATATATATTTTTTTTTACACGTGGTTTATCATCACCTGTCCTTTTTACTTAACCCATGGTTTAAGTGATAGATATTAGAATTAAATTTGTGCTAATTCTGCTGATTTCTACTGTGTTTTGAGTTAGAAATGGGAAGTGGACTGAGCCTGTTTGCTTCTTTGAGCAACATGCTATTAAATCTAATATAGAGGACTTAGGAAGACACCACTTAGCCCTAAATAACTTATACAGACAAAACAGGCAGATGGCAACAACACCAACACATTGAATTTACCCTCAAGAGATAAATCAACATTCTTGCTACCATCATGCTTTTGCTAGAAGGAGACGGTTATGACCTACTAAGGCACCAGCACCAAAAACTCTCACCATGTTATCTTTACCTAAAAGAAAATTTCAGCATTCTTCAGCTGTTCACATATGCAGATAGTTGGCAAACAGTAATGTACTTAGCTTTAGTACCATGGATGGTAGTTCACAGTCAGCATTATAAAGTTTGTTTTGCCCCTTTCTGGGGAAAAAACAAACCAGATACTTTTGTTTTTAAATAAACAGCTATTGAACAATTAATTTGGAATGGAAGAAATTAAACTTCCTCCTGCAGCAGAACAGTTCACGTTGTCCAGTGGGTAGAACAGAAGACTGAGTTAGGACTTTTAAGTTCTGCTCCCAGCTCTGCTACAGACTTGGGCAAGTCACTTAGGACTTGATCCTGCACCACTTACGTCAATAGGAGCTTTGTCATTTACATCAATGAGCATAAGATCAGTCCCCCCAGCCTCAAACTGACCATTCCCCACAAATAACCACCTGGCGGGGGGGTAACGAAGCCAGGAAATACAGAGGTGAATTGTGTACAATGTCTTGAAAAGCTGCCTATAGGGGAATGGTTTGTTGGGCTTTAGGGGGAGGATGCAGCCTCACAATCCCCATAGATCCAGGGTGGGGGAGTGGGGACAATCTACAGCACCTATCAAATGGATATCTAAGCACTGAGCCAAAGAGAAGAGACCCCTAGCTGGGCTCTCCATGCAGATCCTTTACCCTACACCACTGCTGCTACTTTCTCCAGATTGCATGGCTCCTGCAGGAGCCACTCTGCCATAGAGGCATCACTCCACACTTGTGCAAAGCTTTCCTATGGGTTCTGAAAACGCAGCATAAAAATAAATTATTTCTATCCATTTTTATAACTAGAGAAAGGAGGACACACAACTATAACAGAGAAAGATGCACCGTGTGAGCAGAGGGCAAGTGTGACAGGCCTTAAGTCAGCCAGGATTCCTCCATGATTTATGTTACAAGCCAGAGCACTAACACTGGAGCCCCACACCACAGAGCTGGAGTCTGATGGTCACTGAACACTGACTTTTGCCTATGAATTCTAGTTATAGAAACACCTGTGATAAATGGGTAAAATGCCCAGGTGCTCTATAGCTTTTCACATGTCGCATTTTTGAACACAAGGTGGGTTGTCTAACAGCCTCCCACTAGTTTGCAATAGAAACTACTTAGGGACGCTGGTTCTAAGTTTTTCAAACAATTTTCTTTTTTTTTTCCTCCTTTTTTTGCAGGGAAAACAAAGACTGACTTTCTGTTTCCCTGTCAACATATATTTATTTCCTTTTGCTTTTCTGTGTTACACAGTGAAGTACAACCATGGTCACAGAAATAACCATGTAAAAATGGCACCTTTATTCAAATACCCCTGCTCCCTGTGTGTTTGAGTCAGAGCTGCCCAAAAAAAAAAATGGAGAGATGGCCAATTCTCTCCTCACACCAACAAGATGGCCAGCTCTGGTCTAATGACAGAGTCTTTGGTGACTGTATGAAGGGCAGAGTGCATCACCACTTAGCTTCCAGTTGGTTTTGCAATGTGGGAAGGGCTATTATTAGTTCAATGCAGATGTGGCGCATTCACCTGGTTTGTGGTCAATGTAGATCTCTGCAGCACTGCTCAGTCACTGTGGCCATCTGTGGAGGGGTGGGATAGGACTGTAGTGCCCTTGGTAGCTATCTATTTTTCCTACCTGATTCATTGGATTTGCATGAAGTGAGGATATTTGAAAAGCAAATCTAAAATTAATACTTCTATACCAGATGCTATGGGTATGGCTATACTACAACAAGTACTGCAGCTGTGCTGTGGTAGCACAGGTGCTTCCTACAGCAAAGGAAGGGGTTACCCCCCGTCTGTTGTAAATTCACCTCTCCAAGAGATGGTAGCAAGACTGACAGAAGAATTCTTCCATCAACCTAGCTGCATCTACAGTGGGGGTTAGATCAACCTAACTGTCACACAGGGGGAGAAATTTTTCCACAGTGCTGAGTGATGTAGCTAGGCTGACGTAGATTTTAGCCATAGGCCCAGCCTACAAGAAGCCAGAAATGGGACCAATGGATGTACTCTTCACCATAATCAATAGTAAGAGCCATCACAAAGAAACAGTGCAATGACGAAGAAAATCTAACATGAAGGGGCAAAGGCACAAAGCTAATTTTGGACATTCCAGCTATCTTCACTTCAGCCACAACCTCCCTGTGCAAAACTCATCTTCTGTGGTTTGCAGCGGTTGTGAGTAAAAATAGGGGGTTTTGTGTGTCCGTTTTCCATTTTCACTCACAACCCTAATCACAGGGAAGGCCAAATCTAAGAGCAAGATGTACCCAAAGCCATTGAGTTTTCATGGTTTCAGAAGGAAGCCATGTGGCAATCAGCCGGTTTGCATTCCGGCCACCTGAAGTCACAAATCCAAAGCACCCTACACCCTTTACAGGTTCACTCAACAACTCAGCCTCAGGCTGATCAAAAGGTTTGTGAACCTTGGCAAGCCTTGGAAACCTGGATCACTCTTCAGGTCTGTAACAAAAGGCAATCCAGGCACATTTCACCTGGTTTCAGGGTTGGTTTCATCTCTGTGCACCACAAGGTCAGATGAGAAAGTTTGATTCTGAGGAAATATTTGATGGTTCTGTGATTCAAGTATTTTTATTCTTAGACACAGACCTATCATATTTTTAGATTGTGAGATTTTACAAGTTGCCTTAAGAGAGGTTTTTGAATGGGTGTATCTCTCTAGTAAAGAGACTGTGAAAGGGGAACTTATGTACATATGAGAAGACTCAGAAACCAGGAATGTTAAATATGAGAGGATACAGAAACATTACTGTTCACAGGAACTGAATACAACTAGACTAAGAATCTTTTTAAATATTAGCAAGGTGCTACACTGTGCTTCCATTTTTTGGAATGAATGCATTTATGAGGATAATTTCATAAGATAGTTCCAGCTCTCTGATCCCTCACTGACAAGTAGCAAAAGAAACCCACAATATCCACTGTTGTAGCTCATTCAGCTTCTCTCTCTTCACTAAAGGAATCTTTCTCAGCCAGGTTTCACATCACTGCTGAAGGATTCCCATTCTAGATGCCTAAAATTACATCTAACCTGTAATTAAATGCAGAACTTCAGGGTTCAATTTCACTGCCAATTCTATGGTATTCATGGGTACAAAACAACAAAGAGTCCTGTGGCACCTTATAGACTAACAGATGTATTGGAGCATAAGCTTTCGTGGGTGAATACCCACTTCGTCAGATGCATGTCAGATGAAGTGGGTATTCACCCACAAAAGCTTATGCTCCAATACATCTGTCAGTCTATAAGGTGCCACAGGACTCTTTGTTGCTTTTTACAGATCCAAACTAACATGGCTACCCCTCTGATACTTGATAGGTACAGAAGTTCTCTCTCCTTCTTCGTTATTCCCCTGTTTAGGGTCAGCAACTTTTATAATCTTCTTCTAAAACTCTTGCATGTATGCCAGGCTGTCATGCAGACTGATCTCTCTGAGGTCCACTGATATTTGGTCCATGTACCAGTCTTTGGGATCCCCCTGGGGGATCTTCCATCCATGCTCACTGAAAGCCATCCTACTGATATAACTCCAGTCTCTGCTGGACACACCCCCTACCAATGTAGCCTAGCTTCCCTCAACTTGTCTTCAATTGGAGCAACCTGCATTAGGTCCCTTACAATCTCATTTCAGATCACGGAGCATCCAACCATTTGACAATCTCAACATCTTCATTTCCATGGTGGAGAGCATACTGATCTCCGTTCTTGTTGCTAGCCTCTGGTCTGTACATTACAATGGGTCAAATTACAGGTTTCTACACCTCTATCTTTTAACTTCATCGGCATCTTTTTGTCGTAGAGGATTGGGGTTAGGTCCCACCATTTGTGCCAGGCAGTTTTAGTACCATGCCAGGAATCACTCAGGAGAGTACCATCACCAGCAATCATTGGTCCTTGGTAATTAAATTCCTTTACTGTAAACTCTCAGAAATTAACAAAAAAAACCAGCTAAATTTAAAACTGATAAAAATATTTTCACTGTGTCCAATCTTGAGGTTACTCAGAAAGTCGAGTTAAGGCCTAAAGCTGTGAAAATACTGTTTCTGCTACGAGGAGGACTAAAGAATCCACAGAGGGACTACCGCACATTCTCAGCACATTGCAAAACTTACTTCCATGGTGGCTTGCAGCAGATAAACGTGGAAGGAAGGACAGTGGATGTGATCCACACAAAAGGAGCATGTGGTCAGTGAGTCCACACTACTTACATCCATATAGTCAAAACCTCATGCAGGGGAGAGCAGCGATCCATGTGCCCCATAGCCAGCAGTAGTAACCATGGACCAATTATACAAATGCTAAAGCTCACGAAGGCTGAAGATTACTTTCCTCAGTTCCTGCTGTGAGCACAGCTCAACTCAGCTTGCTGACTGAGGATCAGGCCCTCTGTTTGATCATTTTAGGGAGATGGGGGAGGGGGCTTGATAAGCAGTGTTGGTAGTTTGTCTTTACTGTACAGCAAATGCAAGTGTTTATTGCTTATGTGCGGCTCACATTCAAATAAATAAAATAATTCACATTAAGTATGTTATGTGTTCAGAAGGTAACATGGCTTTTAGCAATATTGGCTCGGTGTAAGAGAAACCCCAGAGAGCTCTTAGCAGATGCCTTGTTAGATTATTGAAAGGGAAATGAAAAAAAGTCTTCCCTCTACTTTGAATCTATACCAAGTTCATCATCCAGGTACTGCCATCACCATGACAGAGCAACAAAAATCTCTTGTAAATGGGGAAAATCTCCTTGTGCTAACTCAGGGCCAGCCCTTGGAGCCCTAAGCCCCCAGCCTCTCCTGCACACACACACCTGATTTGCGGGGGTCAGTACAAAGAGATGAGTTAAGATTTCCTTTTTTAGGAACAAAGTCAGTTTCTGTCTCAAAGACAAAGTGGGTGAGACAATTTCTTCTTTTTTTTTAATATATAAACTAGACCAACTTCTGTTGGCGAGAGAGACAAGCTTTCAAGCTTACACACAGCCAGACCTGAAGCAGAGCTCTGTGTATGCCGGAAAGCCTGTCCCTCTCACGAACAGAAGTTGGTCCAATGAAAATTATTACCTCACTCACCTTGTCTCTACTATCCTGGGACCAACATGGCTATAGCAACACTGCATATAATTTCTGTCTGGGCATTCCTGTTGCCCCATCTGCCTAGCATCTGGCAGCCTTTCTGCTGCAAGATGTGTATACTACTTGCTGGTGCTGGAAGTTTGCCAGTGTAGTGATTATTCCCTAAAGATAATGGATTATTTTTGCTGCCCCCTCTGGGATTTATGACATGCAAGACAACAGATCCATTGATTTGGGGGAAGGAAGTGTAGGGAGAACTTAATTGGTGTTTTAAGAGAAACTTCAGGGCAGGAAAGGTAGTTTGGTCCAGGGAATAAGGCATTGGACTGAGCCTGTTTTTTCATTCTCAATTTTCCTATTAACTCCCTCAATAACCAAGAACAATAAGCTTCTCTATCTTCATTTCTCTATCTGTAAAATGGGGATAAGAAGATTGTAAAGTGATTTGGGAGCTACACATGAGGAGTGCTACACATGAGGAGTGCTATATAAGTGGCAAAGTATTTAAATGCTTCTTACCTTGCAGTGAAGTAATATATCAAAATATTGTTCTGTTATGGAAAAATAATTGCTGTCCCGGATAGATCAACGGTCCATCAATTTTAGTCTCTAACTGCAGCCAGTATCAAGTGTTTAGGTACAAGGATTCTTGTAGGTTACTCCACAATTGCCTGCTACAAGTAGGGAAAATTCCTTCCTAAACTCCATCAATTATCCCCTGAAGCATGAGGATTTATATCCCTTTTGTTTTTAATCCTACCTAATAGAATTCTTGATTTCCCCATTATCCTTATAAATATTTAACCCTTTTCTGAATCCTGCTAAGCTCAATTTGCCATCTCTTCACAATTTTCATTACATAAATCTATATGTAAATACATTCCTAGAAACATAACAAAAACAAATATTAAATAATATCAAGGGGCCAGTTTTCAGTACCATGTGTGGCAAATTATTAATTGGAATGACACTTAAATCCACTATGTGTTTCATGGAAAATGTAGCAAGTCTTGTCACTGATGTATTATAATCTAAATTCCCTTAAAAACATGTGTTCCCTTAAACATCAGTGAGTTATACAGAGCCAGGATTCAGAATGTAGAAGCCATGCATCAAACTTTGCAAAAGTAATCTTGGATATTTTTGAACAAGTATAGGCTGGCTTCATGTCTGTGATTGTATCATCCAGCTTCTCAGCACAATTTCATAACCCTGTCAGGACACAGATGGAATTCTGTTCCCCGTCAGACCAGTAACTCAGCAATTTCATGGAGAGTAACATAGGAGCCTGACATGGAATTCAGTGAGAGACCCAACATTCACATGGAAAGCAGAGAAAATGTCTCCTGCATCCCCTCTCAGTGGCCCCTTGACAGGAAGGCAATGCACAGCTGAAGTTTCCTGCTTGCCACAGTGCTGTTGGAAACAGCATAGAGGCCAGGAGACACAGCATTAGCTGATCAGATTAACTTTCCTTGCTACTCTTAGACGCTGAATAAGAAAGATTTGTTTGTAAAGGGTAAGCACAGATCTGTCCCTCATTGTGACAATGAAAGGACATCGGTAATGTAATGAGATTTAGCATGTCTATGTTTAGCATGTAACTAGCAAATGAAACTGCTTGTACAGGGGGTTTAACACCTGACCTGAGCGGTGCTAATAGCTGGTTTTTCAGGCTGGGGGATGAATCGAAAAATTTGGGGAAAAAAATATCAGTTCCATTTTAATCAAAGTTTGGGGAGGATGGCTCAGTTTCCTGCCCAAACAAACAAACAAGCAAGCAAAATCCTGAAAAATAATCATTTTGGGTCAAACAAAAATGTTTCATTAGAAATTTTTTTTCATGTTTTGCCATTATGTTTTGGGTGAGGAATTTTTGCCCTTTGTTTTTAATTAGCTAAATTTCAAAACAAAAAGCTGTTTAAAACAAAGTCAAAATATTTTTATTTTCAAAACAAAACATTTTGTTTCAAAATGGCCAAAATGAACTATTTTGATTGAACTTGTAGGGGAAAAAAAATCATAATTTTGGTCCTTCCTCCACACCCAAAAAATGCATTTTCTGGCGGATTTATTTTTCACTCAAAAAAAAAATTCACAAAAACTTACAGCTGTGAAAAACCAGATTTTCCTCCCGGCATGAATATAATGAAGGAATCATACAATTACACGAACACAGATATATACTGATTAAAATAAAGTACCCATAGAAGATCCAACAGCTTTCCAAAGGGAAAACGAGGAGCTTTGGAGTTATACTGTCTCATTCTCAATCTTTAATCGATAGTTTGTTGGGTGATGTAACAGGGTCAGCTGCCCCGTTGCCAGAGGAGTGGCTCTGCAGCAACTTGTCTCAGTTTCCCCTATTCAGGATTCTAAGTAAATTCCATCAGTCCAGAATCTTTAACGCATTCCCCTTCTGGCACTAATTTGTAGAATTCAAAACAAACTCAGTCCTGGGGCTTCTCCCCTTTCTGGTTCTTCCCCGCTTTGACAAGCCACTACTAGCCATACCTGATGGGAGTCTTTTGGTCTCTAAAGCAACAAATGGCAAAAATTCCTCACCCAAAACAATGGCAAAACATGAAAAAAAAATTCTAATGAAACAACAGCTTTACGATGACATTTAATAGTGAAAAGTGCAAGGTCATGCATTTAGGGATTAATAACAAGAATTTTAGTTATAAATTGGGGACACATCAGCTGGAAGTAACAGAGGAGGAAAAGGACCTCGGAGTATTGGTTGATCACAGGATGACTATGAGCCGCCAATGTGATATGGCCGTGAAAAAAGCTAATGCGGTTTTAGGATGCATCAGGCGAGGTATTTCCAGCAAAGATAAGGAGGTGTTAGTACCGTTATACAAGGCACTGGTGAGACCTCATCTGGAATACTGTGTGCAGTTCTGGTCTCCCATGTTTAAGAAGGATGAATTCAAACTGGAACAGGTTCAGAGACGGGCTACTAGGATGATCCGAGGAATGGAAAACCTGTCTTATGAAAGAAGAATCAAAGAGCTTGGCTTGTTTAGCCTAACCAAAATAAGGTTGAGGAGGGATATGATTGCTCTTTATAAATATATCAGAGGGATAAATATTAGGGAGGGAGAGGAATTATTTAAGCTTAGTACCAATGTGGACACAAGAACAAATGGATATAAACTGGACACTAGGAAGTTTAGACTTGAAATTAGACAAAGGTTTCTAACCATTAGAGGAGTGAAGTTCTGAAACAGCCTTCCAAGAGGAGTAGTGGGGGCAAAAGAAATATCTGGCTTTAAGACTAAGCTTGATAAGTTTATGGAGGGGATGCTATGATGGGATAGTCTAATTTTGGCAATTAATTTGGCAATTGATCTTGATTATCAGCAGGTAAGTATGCCCAGTGGTCTGTGATGGGATGTTAGATGGGATGGGATCTGAGTTACTACAGAGAATTACTTCCTGGGTGCTGGCTAGTGAGTCTTGCCCACATGCTCAGGGTTTATCTGATCGCCATATTTGGGGTCGGGAAGGAATTTTCCTCCAGGGCAGATTGGCAGAGGCCCTGGAGGTTTTTTGCCTTCCTCTGCAGCATGGGGCACAGGTCACTTGCTGGAGGATTCTCTGCAGCTTGAGGTCTTCAAACCACAATTTGAGGACTTCAGTAACTCAGACATAGGTTAAGGGGTTGTTATTGAAATGGGTGGGTGAGATTCTGTGACCTGCATTGTGCAGGAGGTCAGACTAGATGATCATAACGGTCCCTTCTGACCTTAAAGTCTATGAGCTTCTTCTGCAGCCTGCAGGCACCTCCTAACCCTCTGTAGCTTCACTCTGCCACAGCTTCCTCCTCCTGTTTCTCTCTGGCTCTTTATAGAGACCAGCTTCCCTCTCAGGTCCCACTGGGAGGCTGTTAATGAGGCACAGGTGGCCTGGCACAATTCCCCTTTAAAAGGCCCAGTCTAGGTTTGTTGTCAGGACCATCAGAACTACAGGTAGGTGAAACAAGCTCAAGGGCCTTGGGAGTAGCAGGCTGCTTCAGACCTTCTCCTACTTTCAGTGGGGAAACTATCTAGTGTACTGTTATTATGAGCGGAGGCCATTTAACAGAGAACTTTTTCAAGTCAGTGGTATGCTGTTTGCTGCCCTGCCCGGCAGCAGAGTGCACCAGAGAATCAAGTGATAAGAGTGATGTCACTACTTCACAAGCATCAGTCAACAGCTGAGTGACATCCCTGTGACAATACCTAACAACATTTAGAATAGTAGATCCAGGACACACTTGCTCTTTGACAGCCAAGCATCTTCAAACAAGGGACTATGGATTGAAGACACCCCTTTCCACAGAATAGGGCAGAAAGCATTCCCCTCAGGCTGCTCTAATTCATGCCAGGGACAGGTCAGACAGGCCCTCAGCCAAATCCATACAGGCAAAAAAAATAAATGTCATAAAGCCTCCTGAAAGACACAGCACAGAGCTGAAGGCTCACAATTTTGTAAAATTGTGATAGAAGAAGTATAAGAAAAGATATTGGAGAGAGAAATTAGAGAGCACCTGTTTATCAAACAGAGTGTGCCACACATTGTGGGCCAGATTGTCATGTGTTGTGTGGGTGGGAGGAGGATAAAGACACCTCCCTAGAACAACAAGGACCTCTCTGCATCTGCAGAATGGAGAGACTGCTCACTCCTCTCCCCTGGGGATCAAATCGCTGAAGGGAGGCTGAGAGGTCTAGAGTTGGCTAGAGCTGGTCAGCAGTTTTCCAATGAACCAGTTTTCATCAAAAAATACCAATATGTCAAATATTGGCTGTTTCTGTGAAATATCTATTTTGATGGATTTTCCCTGAAACACAGTTAGGTTTCCTGTCATCTTGCCTGGTGGGCTCTGAGGAGCCAGGCTTCTGGGGTCCATGTCTCCAATACAGCCCCAACATACAAACTACTTCAGAGTCCAAGGCCCCAGGACTTTCAAACTGCCTGCCACAGAGTGACAGCCTTTATCAGGGACTCAGCTAGAAAATTGGTAATTCTGACTTTTAATCAGCTCTGGGCATGGAACCATATCACCAGCTCCAATGGAGCAGGGCCAGGCATTGGGGGAAGCAACCAGAATACTCATCCCGTATGCAAATGGAGTAGTCCCAGGAAAGATTACACCTGCCATTCCACAACACCCACATACAGAATAGTGGCACAAATGCCACAATGCAGCCCTGTCCATGGATGACTGATAAGCGAGCATGAGATTTTTTTTTTTTTTTGTCTTTAAACTGAATATCCTACTCAGGCTAGAAAGCCGTTTATGTTCACCAGATTTAGGGTTTGGAATATGCTCTACTTATTTAAATATCCTCTGCCAACTATAGAGAAATTAAAAAGAAGCCGGCTTCTGGCACTCCAGTACTTATATTCATTCTCTCTCTGAAGCAATAAGAATATTATTTCAGAATGTCAATTTTGGCAAAGTTTCAAAGCTGATCAGTGCCAGGCTTTAGAGGAAAAAATAATCACATGTATAATTAAAATGCTCCCTTCCAAGCCTGGCGTAAGCTGTAGTATCAGGGATATTGTGTTGCTGGTACAGTCAGATTCCATTCCTACCAAACAAGTGGGCATTTGCAGGTAGGCATAGTGGTGCCTGACTAAAGGCAGAATAAACCCAAAACTTCATTCCTTTTCCCAGATCTGTGATGATAAAAAAATAAAAAATAAAACCAGACCTTTTAAAATGTTTGAAAAGATTCAGATAAGAGGCCTATTTGCCCACCCACCAACAAATCCCTCCATTTCAAACAACTGAAAGAAATTTTCCCTTCTGTGCACAGGAATGACCATTCCTCATCCTCTCAATTCATTTCCCTAAATGACCAGCATATCCACAATGTGCCATCACACCCCACAGTTTACAGGACTCCACTGTGACTCCATGAATCTCCCCCCACCCCCGCATTTTTTTTTTATCCCTGAAGATCTTCGTGTGGACTATGGTCCTGCAGCATGTCTGCTACCACCCCAGACAAAAATGCCATAGGGTGCTGAAACCAACTACTGAAGGAGAGTGAGGACCTAGAAGACAAACAGCTGAATTGCCAGGAATTTTAGGGTTGGAAGAGTCTGAGAGGAAGGGAAGGGGTGCAGCATAAGGGGAGAGGAGGGTCAGGAAGTCAGATAGGAAGATGTGACACTACGGCGGGAATCACAAAAAGGGAGCCAAGCCAAAGCCTATTAAGAAACTGAGAAATCTTGCAAGAGAGATGAAGACTCAATTAAAGGGTTGACAAGAAGGGTGAGGGGCTGAGATATGAGATCATTCCTGGAAGGGGCCTATTGAGGACCAGGGACTTGATAGATGAAACCTCAACACTTTGGATCAGATTTGGAGAAACATCGGAATCTGGGGGCTTATTCCCAAGTGAATTAAGTCACTGAACTCATTGAAATTCATCTCTCACAGCAGGTCGTACTGGTGTGTGGATAACATTAGAGTGTTTTTCCTTTTATGGTGCAGCCGTTTTTTGTGTTATTCCTGTAAATAATCACTTCCAAAACTCAATGCTTCCAGGAATTAACTTACAGAGCCAGAATTGCTGATTTGTTGACACCACACTCTTGTCCAGAAATACTTCCCTTTCCAGGAATAACAACTTTTAGTGGATGGACACTGCAGCTGCAGAGTTACTTTCACACTCGCGCACTACTTGTAGTCTGTTAAGATTCAGACCGTCATTTACTGAAGGTATTAAAATGACTATTGATTCATGTGTGCTTGGCGGGGCTTTGAGATAATATTAATAGCATGACATGCAGGGTATCTTAAAAGTTCTATCTTATGGCTCTCTTGGTTATTATAAAGAAAATTTTGATTTCATTGGCTTTTGATATGCAGAGCGCTTTTTATTTTTCTTCCATAAGTGTTTCAGTACACCTAAAATTTTAATTACATTTCTTTGAAGGATTCTGCTAGTTAAGTTTTAATTGAATTTTCATAGATGATTCCTTTATACACCTTTCAATTATACATGTAGCTTCTGTACATTTTTTCCCCAGTGTTCTTTGTTCATGTTTCTAATAGACTGCTAATTTCCCCCAAAATATCTAAAAAATGTGTTGTCTTGATTTTGCTTTAATTGGGAAATTAGATTATCTAGCTTTAAATGCTCTTTGGTGGGCAATCAGCAAATAAAGGTGACATTTTTATTTGATTGATTCTAAATCACATTTGGGATAATTGTAAAAGATTAATATACCACATCTAATAGTATTATTCCAAGTCATTATACATTATCCCATCTTCAGGTCCCTGGCATCTTTGCTAAACTAAGTGATAGGTGAAGGGATTCAACCTTGACAATAGAATGCATTGCAGCAATTTAATCAAAAAGCCAACCGTCAACCATGGCTAACGTATGACTGGTTTTGAAGAGCAAATATTTTGCACTGATATTCCACAAGAAAAGGCCATAGATATATAACAGGAGCTAGATAGAAAGTCAGCATCAGGACGAACAAGGTAACACATCCTATTAGTGCTGGCACATTTTAGCAGCAAACAAGAGATATAAAAATGAAACGTTATAGAAACTAATAGATTTCTATTCTGCTGAAGATGTGGCACTGCAAACTGATGATTAATCTCAGCTATGATAATAAGAAATTATTATTTTGTCATTTTTATTATTTGTATTACAGTAACACCTAGAGAGGTCCTGACTGATCAGGGCCCCACTGAGATAGTACAAATAAACACATAAGAAGAGAATCCCTTCTAAGAAATGCTTTTCTAGGGCCCTACCAAATTCACGGCCATGAAAAATGCATCATGGACCATGAAATCTGGTCTTCCTCTGTGAAATCCTGTCTTTTGTGTGCTTTTACCCTATATTATACAGATTTCATGGGGGGACACCAGCATTTCTCAAATTGGGGGTTCGTGGCCTGACAGGGAGTTGCAGGGGGGTCACAAGGTTATTTTTGGGGGGTTGCAATATTACCATCCTTACTTCTGCGCTGACTTAAGAACTGGGCAGCCAGAGAGCGGCAGCTGTTGGCCAAGCACCCAGCTCTGCAGGCTGCACCCTGCCAGCAGCAGCACAGAAGTAAGGGTGGCAATTCCATACCATGCCACCCTTGCTTCTGCGCTGCTGCCTGCAGAGCTGGGCAGCCAGAGAATGACGGCTGCTGACTGAGGGCCCAGCTCTGCAGGCAGCAGCGCAGAAGTAAGGGTGGCAATACCATACCATGCCATCCTTACTTCTGCACTGCTGCTGCTGGCAGGGGCCCTGCCTTCAGAGATGGGCTCCTGGCCAGCAGCCACTGCTCTCCAGCTGCCCAGCTCTGAAAGCAGCACCTCCGCCACAGCAGCACAGAAGTAAGAGTAGCAGTACTGCAACCACCCCCACAATTACCTTGCGACCCCCCCCACACACACACACACCACAACTCCTTTTTGGGTCAGGATCCCTATAATTACAACACTGAAATTTCAGATTTAAATAGATGAAATCTTGAAATTTATGATTTTTTAAATCCTATGATCGTGAAATTGACCCAAATGGACCGAGAATTTGGTACGGCTTTACTTATGTCTAAACAGACAATGGGGAGGGGGAATAGAGGCAGAGAGTGAAGTAACTTGCCCACGCAGCTCAACAGCAGCATAAAGCTAGATAGAACAATAGAAGACCTAAGTTTTATCACCAGCTCTCCTGAGTCCCAGTCTAGTGATCTATCCATTGTACCATGCTGCTTTTCTACAAACATAATACCTGCACTTTCAAACTGTAGGAAAGGAACAATTGAATCATTGGGTGTCATGTGAATTCAGCTACTTTCCTATAATTTGTATGGGGACAGGCAATATGATTTGAATAAATTAAGAATTGAGCAGAAGAGTCAATATATTTTCCCCTCGTTTATTTTTCAGATTCAGCTTCCTGACTGGTAGAGGAGTTACCAAAGTATCCCATCCCTCCCTCATTTCCAAGGCTGCACAGCTCTGATGGAACTCCCTCACTGGCCACTGCCTCAAATTTAGTGTTCCTGGTGGATTTCAGAATGCCAGGCACCAAAGTTATTGCTGACCCAGTTCTCACTAGCATAGGTGGGGACTCCCTGCAGGTTTTAAGTGTGTGTGTGGCAGAGGGGAGGCAAAGCCTTGAAGAGAAGTCTGCCTCCTCCTCATACTTGGACCCTGGGCTCAGCAAAGACCCATACAGAAGTTCCAAGGGCTTAATCTAGAGTAATAACGTGGGTTTAGGATTAAACAAATAGGGTAACATTCACCTTTTCCCTGCAGCTTGGAACTGCCTCTGGAGAGTCTCTTAGTTCATCTCTCCCACTTTGAGACAACAATTGAAAAGGTTTCCTCTTCAGAAGTGTGTGTGTTAATCATTGTTGGGCCATATGTCAGACATTTCATTTAATGATGCCAAAGAGCACGTCTCCACTGCAAAAAAAAACAACCAGTTCCACAGCAGCAAGTCTCAGAGCCCAGGTCAACTGACTTGGGTGTGCGGGGCTCACTCTACAGGTCTTACAATAGCCGTGTCAACATTTGGGCTCAGGCTCTGAGACCCTCCCACACTGCCGGCCTCTGAAACCCAGCAGTAGGGGATGGTCTTAGACCTTGGCTCCATTCCGAGCCCAAACGTCTACAACTGCTATTTTCAGCCCTGTAGCCTGAGTTAGTTGACCCAGGCTCTGAGGCTTAATGACTCGGGTCTTTCTTTTTTTGCAGCATAGACATTTTGTATGGTCACCGAGCATTGGATTGTTTTTTATATTTTGTGCTTTCTGATATTTTAATTGTTATTCTGATTTTAACTATCAAAAAAGGAGTAAAGACTCAATGTTATACAGTTCTTACAAGGCTTGGCATGAATATATGGCTGAATAAACTGTTTGTCCTTAATGGCCTGGAAATCTGAATAAAAATTGTACTGATTTTACCATTAACCAATAAAAAGTTTAAAATCACTTAAGAAATGAATACCAGCTTGTAGGTTGGATCCATTGCAAAAGTGACCCATCTAACCCCCAGAGGGGGAAAAAACAAGTAAATATAGTACAATCTAATGGCCTAATTACTACATCATACATGGACTGACTTCAGACAAGGATTCCTGCTCATAGACGCTACTGGGAAACAAAGGGGGATTACATAGAGAAGTAAACAGTTTAAGAACTGGGGTGGGTGGCAGTCTAGAAAAAATAAAATGAGTCAGGTCACACGGCCCTTCTGCCGTGTGACCTTTTGTTTACTACTGCAAAAGAATAATTAGATCCTTCCTACCAAAAGGATTAAAAAAATGTTTCATCTCCTCAGAAAGAAGAAAGGGAAAAAGGAATACTTCCCAAGCAGAGAAAAGGAGATGTAGCAGCCAGCTACAAAACTACCACTTTAGTGCTGCAGCTGTTTAACTCTGTCAAATCATAAGGGGCCAGCCAACAGAAAAGCAGGCTGAGAAAAGTTTACTACACAGGAAAGAGTTAACAAGAACCACGCGGTCACCCAAAAGAAAGAGCTGCTCCTGAATGTTATATGCCACTACTATGTCAAAAAGCCCTTATTGACAAGACACAAGGAAACAGACCAAGTTACCATAACTTTTCCCACTTTCAGATCCCTTTGCTATATACTAAAGTAGCAAGTAAAACAGATTCAGCAGTAACAATTGAACACACTACAGTGATTTAATCAAAAAGTCAGTCAGCCATGCCCTCTTACTTTCAATTAGTGCTCCCTGAGAAATTCAGATGAGTTTGGAATGCATACCTCACTCTGTTCTTCCCATCTCATGAAAGGGTTTGACAGGGTTAGGAGATAACATTGCTTAGCTGGCAGACGGGTTGGGCCTGCCTGATCTCAGTCACAAATAGTGTAAATCAGAAGTTACTCTTGAAATCAATGGAGTTATACCAGTATAAAACTAGTGTAGTGACAGAGCAGGATCAGATCTGTAATTGTATTGAGGGTTACAGTTTTGCACAAACAAATATTGCTACAGATAAAGACAAGAAACAGACCATTTAGGTGAAGGAATTTTGCAAGGTTAGATTCACATCGTCTTTCTTGCTTAACATCAGCCTTGCTATTTCTCTCCAGCCACACCTTACTGACAAGGTGAGCAGAGGTATCTACCCAAACAGCCTTTGATCTTTATGGATTATTGTCTGGGTGAAATGCTAAATTTTCTCCATATCTTTGAACATGAGTAGGCACTCTTCTACGGTTGGTTTATGATGTGCTGATTTACTCAAAAGGCCTCCTTTGCAGAAGATATTTAAATATCAGTGTCTTGATCAAGCAAGTCTACCAATTGCCTACACATTTGCTAATCTACTTGACATAGCATTACTCATCATCGGTTATGGTGAAACAACACCCCGTGTAGGAGGACAGCTCAAAGTCTATGTACCACTTGCGTTCCTTCATACCCAGTTTGAGATTTTAAGTGGGATCTACACAGAGTATATGCTGTGTGCTAGCCCTCTGCACAGAAGACAGTTTCATCCATAGTGAACAGATATACATGGTTATGAGATGTTATTGATTATTGAAGTGATACTGAAATATATCTGTGAGACTGTGAAGCTCCCACATCTTACAGTACGTGTTTTCCTCCCTAATGACTCTTCATATTGAAACAAATACTTTTGCCAACTCTCATGATTTTGCAAGTCTCACAGTAACTGGTGGTTTGTTTTTTGGTTGTTTTTTTGGGAGGGAGAGTTGTTATTTTTATAACCACAGCTGCTAGAGTTGTGCAACTGCATCAGACTCTTAACTGTGTTTTTTATTTTTAAGTATCTAGCCATCATGGTTCCAGAGAAACACATGGAAGTGTGACCCTCCTCCCACAGTGAAAGGCTCAGAAACAAGATAACAAAAAAAGCTCCAATTTTCTTTTTAAAATTTCATGATTTTTTAACATTTGGGGATGGCAGTACTGAATACTGTAGTGGTGAGTGCTATGAAAATGTCTAAAGATAAATAAATTAGTTAATTAAAATACATAGATGTCTTTTATCACACAGGCTTATATATAGAATACAATAATTCAAATATGGTAACTTTACTAAAAAAGTGTGTGAGCATATACCTTTACATTAGCAGGTCTAAATACATGTAAATCCATCTGCTTTAATAAGCCTGATTCTCCTCTCATTTATACTGGTGTAATCAGGAGTAATTCAATGTTAGTCATTGGACCAGATCTTCTGATGGTGTAAATCAGTGTAGCTTCTGATGATTACAATAACCATTGGAAGTGTACTAGGCTGAAAATGCCTGTAAGACATAAGGAACTGGTTTGCATAGTGAATAGCACAACGGGGCCCTGATCTCAGTTGGGACCTATGGACACAACTGTAATACAAATAGTTAATGTTAATAAAATAATAATAATAGGGTTAGACCACACCTGCATTTTGGTGTTCTGTGGGGGCCAGAGCAGATGGATTTAGCAGCAGCAGAAATCTTTATTTGAATCATGGAAGCATCTGAAAAAGCCACATTTCAGCACTGCAATATAGAGGAGTCATCATTTCTGCTGCTTCTCTACATGAATCTCTTGGGAGGATCTTATTCTGTGTAATTTGTAATTACAGGGACCTAATCAGTAAATTCCATGTTATAGTTCATGTTATATTTCTGAGTTACTTTCAATCCTTGCCTCTAGTTATGGATCTTGCTAAATGTATGGAGAAAGCTAAGAAGCCACTTTAAACCGGGTGAGAGTATTTCCAAGTCAACACAGGGAAACAGTGGGACATAATACTATAAATGAAGGACAGATGTAGTCACCTGCTACATCTGTAGCAACTGCTTTGGCACCATGTCATTGAGCCCAACAAAGATTTTATTTAACACTATTTGTATATACAACTTTTTTATTTTAATGACCTACATTTAAGCAGCTACTTACTATTTTATAGTGGCTTCATATAGGGTGGGGGAGGGAAGAGATTCAACTACAGAAGCTCTCTCTTTTTACAAGTCTTTGTTAGTCTTCTGTCTGCCAGTCTAGCAAAGCAGCCAATTTGTAAAAGCACCTTGTATGAAAACCACAGAAGTCCCTGGATAGTACAGCTATCTTCTATCATTTAACAAGGAATAAAATCCCCAACTGCAAAACCAGTCCATCTACATACCTGTTAGCGCATACTCTGCACCCTGAGTAGTAGCCTTGTGCACCACATTTATTTATTGCAATTGGGAATGTAATTATTCCAATCCCTACAAAAAGGGGGAAGTATAGAGACAATCAAATTTTTTCCCTTTGAGAAAACTATTTTGCAAAGTACAAAAGCACCCATTGTCCACTGATCCATTATTTGTAAGAAGGGAAGACAATGAGGGGAAATATGAGGATTTGAAAGCAAATAGGAATAATTTTTAGAAATATAATTAAATTGCAATAGAATATTTATGTTAGCAATGTTCTGTTCAGTCATTAATTATCTGATTTCCAAGAGATATAAGAGGAGCATTTGGGACCAGATTAAGTTCAGCATATTCACTGGGTCTTTTTTAGATCTGAACATAAGCTTCAGAATGGAAGCTGCTAAGTACTTTTGAAAATCTGTCCCTTATGTATCTACATAAGAATGGCTATACTGGGTCAGACCAATGGTCAATCTAGCCCTATATTCTGTCTTCCAACAGTAGAGATGTTTCAGAGGGAATGAACAGAATAGGACAATTTATCAAGTGATCCATCCTCTTTCATCCAGTCCCAGCTTTTGGCAGTCAGAGGTTTAGGAACACCCAGAGCAAGAGGTTGCGTCCCTGACCATCTTGGCTAATAGCCATTGACAGACCTATCCTCCATGAACTTATCTAATTCTTTTTTGAACCCAGTTATACTTTTGGCCTTCACAGTGTCCACTGGAAACATGTTCCACGGGTTGACTGTGCACTGTGTGAAGAAATACTTACTTATGTTTGTTTTAAACCTGCTACCTATTAACTTCATTGGGTAACCCTGGTTCTTGTGTTATGTGAAGGGGAAAAATAAAAAGATTACATAGCACTCTTCTAAAAGTAGGGAGTTGTTCTAATGTCCACATCCAAAATTCTCATTCATCAGACATTAAGCATAGTGTGCTGTGTCTCAATTGTTTCCCTCCACCCCAAGAGGTTAAGGTGGCTAAATTTCAGTGGTGGTGAAATTTTCCACAACCCAAGGCAAAGGAATAGGATTTCTCCTCTCTTCTCTCTCCCAGGGAGTTTCCAGAATTAGCCAAGTTTATCTGTCTGGGCTTTGGCAAGGGAATATCCATACAAATGCATTGCATGGACACCACACAGAGAGACACATACACAGACAGACACACACACACTTAATTTGGACTTTGTATACTAATCTTTATGTGTAACCTTTCCATTCATATGTGATATAGAGGGAATGGAAGTACTACAGCATTATAAGGAGTGGCACCAAACAGCAGTCAAATCAAAACTCTAGGCAATCCCTAATCACCACTGGTAATTTTAGAGCTAATTAGCATATGAAAATACTCAAAGGATAGCTTAGGTGGTAGAACAATCTCATTGGAATCTGATACTTCACAGACTGAAGTGCTGATAGGAAACACTCCAGCAGAGAGAGAATTCAAACAGGTTCCAGAAATCTCTAGATGCTAATCACCTGTCAGTATACGGCACCACTGGACATTGACTTGTAGTGGTTATGTTCAGCCAGCAAGTGTACTCTTGCTTCTATTCTTATTCACACATTCATTCCAGGCTGGAAACATTAGCTTAAAATCTAAAAGGCAAAATTAATATCGGGATGGCCTCCTCTTCCTTCAAGTGATTTTGTATTGATGTAAATCTATTGGCTGTGAGGGAATTCTGCCTGAATTACACCAGAGTAAGTGAAAGTGGAATCTGGCTCTTTGAGGCCATTTTCACTGATATGAACGTCAACAAGCCTTACAGAACACCTTATATAACATAAGACAGTAAGGGGGCCCAAAATCCACACGCAGAGAGTTAGTCATCTTCAAAGGAGTTATCCTGGATTTACACCAACATAACTGAAAAAAGAGAAACTGGCTCATGAACATCTTGATCATGAATGCTTTTGTAAAATCGTTCTGCAGCACAGGAAGCCATCTTCCTAACTGAATACTTGGATACTTTCCATATCCGCTACATGGAAATTTGAAAGAGCATATGCTTCAAAAATAGGGTGGAGGATGACCAGTCAGAAATTGTCAGGGGCAAACACCAAGCTCAGAGTTCTGTATGTACCTTAAGTTGGTTTGGGGGTTGCTAACCCAAACCTTCCTGCTTTTCATGCTTGTGATTACATTCTGTGTACACAATGTCAGTGCATACATAGTCATGGTCCAGTAACACATGATATGAATCTTGATCTCACGACTGGCATGTCTAAATTGATTTATGAAAAAGAATAAGACCCTCTCTCACACTTTCAGAGGTAAAAAAAAAAATTGGCTCAAGCTTGTTTGCAAATGTGTTTAGCCACTAGCTGCCCTTTCTCAGATTACACAATTCCAGATATTACAGCACAGAACATTAGTTACCCAATATTTTATTTTGCAACTGGAAAGTCTGGCATTTTTCATTCAGTTACTTAAAAAAATAATAATTTCTCTCCTAAATGGAACCTAAAGTGACTTTGGCCACTGCCAATCAAAAGAATAAATAATACATAAATGAATTGTGTTGTGCTTATTTTCCATTTAGTTACATTGTTTTTGAATACTGCAGCCTGCTAACAGAGTGCATATGAATAAGATCATAAAACTCAGTGTTCATTCCTGAGTGTATAAAATGCATTCGAATACAACTATAATTAATATGTGAATATATCAATAGTTAGAATGCTAACAATGTAGGGTGTAATATTAGTCATGAACAGCCTTCTTATCTGGAGGTATTTGGACCTTTTTAAGGAAATGCTAGTCATGTGCTATCACTCATGAGGTTTTGAAATGTCCCTGGCAGTCCAATGTGTGATGGCTTTTGTGAGTAGCGCGTGCAGAAACGTGTTGATATAGTGACTTATTTTAATATGGTGGCTTTATTGTACATTGCTAAGTGTTCTGTGTCAAAATCAGGAATGACGCATACTGCCCATGACAAAAAAACAAAGATACCTGATACTTAGTTGCTGGTGATGGCAATTAAGTGTATATTTATTTCAATATAGCTATATAAATAAGTGGGCAGTTAAAAGTGTGGGCATCTGATACCATGCATGTTAATTATCCCAGTTGGGTCACATAGGCTACATAAAATACAATATCTGATTGATTTCTTGGCTTTATTTTTGCCTGACCCATGTAATGTGACACAACTCTAGAAATACTGAGATTTTTATCCCTGCAGTGCAAATGGATACGTCACAGTCACCATTAAATCTCTTATATTGGTGCAACTGGACTACTTAAAATAATATAAGAGGTTTCACAATAATGTTTATGAGAACTACCATTATTATCACTTTGGAAGACATTTCTACAGAGTGGTAGCATGGACTAGCTGGAAGCTGGAGCCTCCTGACCTCTCATGTGAACTTTGATGCAAACTGGCTGTGTGATCTTGGACAAATCACATAAACCTCTGTCTCCCAAAGAGCTTCCTCCTCTGTGAAATGGGGGATAATATTTAGAGCCCATCAGAATGTTTTCATGGGACCAATTTTCTGATAAAAAATGCCCTTTTTGCAAAACCAACATTTTTCCACAGGTCTCCCACATTCCGGGTGCTATAATGACTGGGTTAAAGGTTACAAGGAAGCTCCTCCTATTTCTCCTCCCCCTTCCCAGACAGTTTGTGTATAGTTAGATAGCCTCTAAGCATTCCGACTGGCTTGGGCCCTGGATATGACTTAGAGGAGAACCTAATCCTCCCCTGGTTTGTGGCTCACTAGCAGAACGAGGCGTCTCCCAACAGCCTGGACTTTAGCACCTATCTCCACGAGGGGGTGGGGCTTAGGACACACCCTTAAGTTAGTGTCTCCTATTGGCTAGCATAGGCAGCTCTCCGCCTATCATGCTGGCTTTGTGGACCTTTTACTAAGGGACCCATCTCACCCCATTCATTGTATAGGAGCCTCAGCTTCTAGGCTTTGTGGATCAGTGCTGTTCCAGTGATTTTCTAGGTGCAGGGGCGGCTCTAGCCACCAGCGCGCCAAGCAGGCGCTTGGGGCGGCCGTTTCCCGGGGGGGCGGCATTTGGCTCCGGTGGAGCTCCCGCCGGCATGCCTGCGGCAGGTCCACCGGAGCCCGGGACGAGCGGACCTGCCGCAGGCGTGACTGCGGCGGGTCCCGTCTTCCCGCGGCTCCGGTTGAGCTCCCGCAGGCATGACTGCGGCAGGTCCGCTCGTCCCGGGGTCCGGTGGACCTGCCGCAGGCATGCCGGCAGGAGCTCAACCGGAGCCGCGGGAAGAGGGGACCCGCCGCGGGACCGGGGAAGGGCGGCGCAGCGCTCCGCGCTGCTTGGGGCAGCCCGATTTCTAGAGCCGCCCCTGTCTAGGTGCCTAAAAGTTAGGTGTTGCAAAGCTCAGCATCACAACACCCAAGGCCCCCCTGTGGATATGGGCCTAAATGTTTTTAGTTATTTAACAGCATTCTGTGTCTAACACAATCTGGGAAGCATATTAGGTCATTGAGGCTCTGGCTCATGGTGAAGTCTCCATGAGTGCAGGGATCTGCTAATAAAGGAAGATTCTCTGCTCTGACAAGCACAGGAGGAAGGATGGAAATACCTTACCAACAAGGATCTTAATTCTTGGTCACAGAAAAAAGATGGAGCAATTCCTAACTCAGGCCAATAGGAAGGTATAAGGCAATCCTTGTCCTGCTTTAAGTTCACTCCTCTGAGGGGTGAGATCATCTGCCTCACACACTTTTAGTGTGCTGGGCTCCACCTTTAGCGTGCAAGGCATTACTCAGTGGTTGCTTTGCGGAGACCCATTCTGTATCATCTCCCTGCAATGAAGCTGCATGTTAGACTCACATCCCCCACTTGTCAGTGACAAACTAGTCACTTGCTTGGGTACTATGGCCTAGATCCACAAAGGGACTGAACACTGCAACACCTAACACCTAGGCACCCACCAGAATCTGCAAACCCTGAGTTAGTCACGTAGGCTCCCTGGGCAATGCATTGGGCAAGATAGGTGCCTGAAAGTGGGATCCACAAAAGCCAGTACACTAGATAGAGAACCACCTAAGATAGCCAATAGCAGATGCTGAGGGGAGGGATGTGTCCTAAGCCCTGCCCCTGTCAGGGAGTTAGGACCCAGATCTTCAAAAGTATTTAGGCTCCTAAATCTATTGTGATTTCAGTGGAAGTTAGAAACCTAAATATTTCTGAAGATCTGGGTAGGTGCCTTAGTCAGGGCTGGAGGAAGGCACCTATCTCTGCTTCGGACCCACAGCCAGGAACCTTCTCCTGGAATCAATTGCCTGTAGGCACCTAAGCAGTTTCTTGCAAGAATGGCAGCAGCACGTGCCAAACGCCACACAAAATGGTGGCAGCAGCAAGAGGAGAAGGCCTCCGTTATAACCTTTAGTCCACTGGTTAGGGCATTCTCTCTAGAAGTGGAAGATCCCACTTCAATTCCCCCCTCTCTGATAGAGGAAGAGATCTGAACAGAGGTTTTCCACTTCTTAGGTGAGTACTCTAACCACTGAACTACAGAGTCGCTCAGTGTCTCCCTGGTCCAACGTATATTTAATTATTTATACAAAGTGGAACAGCTGCAACAAGAGAGAATTACATTAGAATATCCAATAGCCCAGTCTTCACCTGGTTTGAGGATCCTGCTGGGGTTTAGGAGCGAGATAGGCATCTGGACACCTGCCTAAGGCAGCAGTGCTTATCACCACAATAGAAGCTTAGGCACCTTCTACAGCACAAACATAGGTGGCTATAGGGTTATGCAGTAGCTGGGGGGGTAGGGGTCGTGGATCATAGTAGCACCTAAATCCCTTTATGGATTTGGGCCTATATACTTGTCAATCCAGTGTGAAGTTTCTACTACAATCTTGTTCCTTGAGACCCTCAGCTCACAGCTATTTCCTCAGGCCTCCAGGGATTGCTCTACCTCCCTACTTCCTTGCCTTCTCTCCATCCACAGCTCCCAGGCTGCCTCCAGCCTGCTACTCACATACCTGTTCCCAATCTCCCATACACTCTGGACATCACTTCTTGTTCATTATGGATTGCAGGAGCTCATCTAAATCCCTGCCCATTCACATCCCACTCCCTGACCACCTTAGAGGAACAGCTCTTAATAAGGAGCCAACAGTCCTATGACATTAGTTTCTAGCTGAAAATCAAGCTATGATGATCTTGTAATAGTGATCACATATGGAGGAGCAATCACTGTAGCCAACTGCAGATTTAATTGCTCAAAATAATAAGGACCAATAATCTACACGTTTGGATGTGTTTAGTAGTAACTAGTACCCTAGATTTTATGGGCCTTGAGCATTGCATATTTTCATGCGCACTGACTCCCTGATCTGTAAAAGTCTATTTATTCCCCAAAATGAGGTTGGCAATATTTAAATGTAATAGTTAAAAGGGTGTTGGGTTTCTCTGCAAACATTAGGTTTCCTTCGAGAACTCTGCTTTCCTTCAGGTCTGGTACCCTGGACTGCTGCACTGTGCTGTTTATTGTCAAATCAAGAAGTGAGCAAAAAGCCAGCAACAGATATCGGCTAAGGACAAAGCTGTAGTCTCTTGTAAGAACAATGGCTTTGACTTAACCTGTCCAGTACTACAGTTTATTCATCCTGATCCTCTTAAATTAATGGGAGTTTTGCCAATGGAAGGAGGATTGGATCTGTAGGTCCCAATCCAAAGCTCATTGAGTAAACCTCAATGACTAACTTCATTGACTAACGATTAGGCACTATATTTGTATAACCTTTTGTGAAACTCTCCACTTGAACTAGGTACATTAATTGCTCCAATGATTGATGCTAGAATCACATTAGTAATTGCTCTTTCATTATAAGATGATAATTATTACAAGGCCATCATATCTTGGCTTAGCTGTATAGAAACTGTACTAGTCTCAGATTCAGAAGGCAACATTTTCTAAAACAGCCTCTATTTTTGCACCAGCAATTTTGCATCTGAAATCATTTCTGCTGGCAGTTAATGGCAGACTCAAATGGCAGCATTTAGAAAGACATCTAACTACATGATTGCACCTGGAAATGAAGTAGAAAGATATTTAAATACTATGATCTGTGTCCAATTAATTGCACTTCAGTTGCCAGTGGGCACAAAAATAAGAGGCTGCAACAAAGCCTCCAAAAATGTGACCTAAAGAATCTTTCAAAGTTGTCTAAACAGTTCTAAACAGAGGATTTCCTCCTAGATTTGGAAGTCACCTTCCTAAACTCAAGCAGATATTGGGTTAAGGCTTAGTGCTCCTCTAAATTTAATCAGATCAATCAAATGTTGCATACTCACTGCTTCGCTTCTGACGTCAAATACTGATCTCTGCCTCTCCAGTTTTCTCAAACTCTCTGAAGAAAGCAAATTTGTTCTATTATGCCTATGGCTAGAAAACAAATTTACCTTGGTCATCGTTTCCTACAGAGTAATTTAGCCCCTACTAGTATTTCTGTAGCTTCAATCAATTAGGAAATTATGTCTGTTGAGAGACCTGAGTAGCCACGGTTTCAGCAGAAAACTGGACTATTATTCAGATTTGAAAATGGTTCTTATGCAAGTCTGAGGGTTGTTGTTGGAGGGAGGGAACTGTTTATTTGTTTGGGTTTTTGCAGGTGTGCAATTAATGGCAATGGCCACAGATTCCACTCAGTGTTTTGATTTTCTTGCTGGGCTAAATCATTAGTACACTACACAACCTGGCCTCTTTTTCAGAGAGATGACAGCATTGCATGAACAGTATAATGTTTATCATGTCATTATTCTTCATGAAAGCACACAACTGCGTAAAAGGCTTTTTCATCCTTAGAAGGATTCAAGTGTAAATGTTGTTTTAAAAGGAAGCAGCTAGAGTGATTGTAGTTCTCAGAGATTAAAGATTAGCAGATCTAGAGAGTGAAGCAATCAAAAAGCAGATTTTTTTTTGGTAGGGGGAGCAGATTTGCTGCTTGCTCTTTGTTGTACAGAAGGTGTTTTTACATATAGCTACAATTCCAGATCAGAAACAAAATTCTAACTGTTATATTATAAAGCAGCCCAAGTGTTCCAATAAATAAGGAATGAAAATAAATGGCTTAATGTAACATTACAAAACAACATTGCAGGACAAGATTAATCAAAACCTACCCTTGCTTTCTGCTTTTAAACGTAAGACAGCTTTGGTGGACAAGCTACCTCCCACTCTTCCTTCTCCCTCCGTTCACAGCCCTGCCTCATTACTATAATCCTTCAGAGAGAATTGCACCCATAATGTTGGAGAGCATGTCAAAATCTGAGTATACTTTTAATAACTAAAGGAATCTCTAAATACAGATAGTGTTAAGGCCAATAACCATCTTTGGATGAAAGTGATAAAAATTTATCACAAAATTTTACTCAGAAATGTTCACTTTTTTAATATGTTGGGCAATTTTACACCCCAGAATTTTTGCATTTCTATTAAATGTTAGAGCAGTGATGTTTTGTCATCTATCAAACTATGTGAAAATTCAAAATAATTTTTGAGCCGAAGTAGAGATGGATATAACAACCACCCTATGAGGAAAGTAGATAGAAGTGATAGAAAAGGGAAGAAAAATATATTATGCTTTTGCTGCTGCCCTCCTTTCCCTACTTCAACTTTCCTCCCTCATAGAGGACCTATGGGGTGCTCACACACATGTTCAGTGCTCCAACCATTGACCCACATTGTCTTATCTACAGCTCCACTCATCAACATCAACAAGTGATAACAGCAATAAACTGTGCTGGCTTCAAATTAACAGGAAGAACATAGATTGTGTAGGATGGAATTTAGGCCAGGCAGGCAGGGAATGGAGATCAGGCATCACTCAACAGCAGCAAATATAAAAAGAACAGGTAGAATTGAGATAAGAAAATACAGGGCCAGAAAACACACACAAAAAATCACAGAGAACAGCATCTTCTCCAGCAGACAGTCTTGCCTGTCCTCCACCAGGCTTCCACAGTGCACCCAAAGCAATGATGTCTTTCACACAGGGGGAACAGTGAAGCTTCTGGGTTATGGAGGAACTTGTATGAGATCTCTATGATGGGAAGAATTTTCCTATTTGGGGATTATCTAATATGTATGATCCCAATTCTAACTCCCTTGCTCAAGCTAAATAGCACTTCACTCTACAGTATTCCCTTTGATTTCAACTGGGCCACTCAATGAGCAAGGAAGGCACTATTCAACTTGAGTAAGAATGTCAGAATCTGGCCCTATGTGACAAATATTTACAATCAAAGAAAGATATGTCTCAGAAAGTTCCTCACAGTCCCCAAGCAGGATGGAAAGTTTTGCCTAATAAACAGGTGACTTTATATTGTGCAGAAGTGTTGAAACCTCCTTCGCTAGTGGTGTAGTTTTTCCATAAACATAAAACAGATATGGCAACATATCCTTTATATTGAGCAAACACAAAACAAGTTACTGTACATCACAGCGGATAAGGGAGCTAAAGATCAAAGGGTAAATACCATTTCCTACAACCTGTTTTTCCTGGATAAACCTTATGCAACTGTTCAGTTGCTCAACAACACTGAAGGAAAGGTTACAAGAGGATGGGAATGGAGCATGCTTAGAATTCTGGAGATAAATATACAAAAGAAATACTGGAAAAAAAATCATGCTTAGCTGGTAACTATAGCAGGCTCTTTTCTCTTTTGTTCTTTATTATTTGGGGGAGGGGGTGTTTGGGGGGAACTATAATATACTATTTTCCACTTCTAATTATTTTGAGCTGAAACTAAACTGCCAGATTGAAACACCTGAGAAGACTGGATACAAATTTTGGACCCAAATTTTGCATCTTATGCCTATCTCTGTTTGAAAGGCTAATATTGGACCTGTGACTCTCTAGTTGCATATGGATTTAAAGTTTACTTCATAGCATGCTGTTCTCTTCAAGTCTGGGAAACATCTGGGACATCCTGATGGTGATGTTCTGGGAGGAAAACAGCAGCAGATGCATTCACACACAGAAATACAGACACATGTACATACACACAAATACAGGTGTCACTTTTCAAGAGCTAGTGAAAGATTTCAAAGGCCAACTCTCTAAATAAAATGGTAACACCCTTTGGGGTTATCCTGTAACTCTTGGCTGTATTGATAATTGTTTTCTCTCACACATACACTATACATCTCTTTAATAACAGACTGGCTCTTAAAAGTAGAGTGTCCATTTTCCAGGAATATCATAATGGAAATTAAGGGACATGAGGATTATGGTTCTACTGAAAATGTTTTGACAAAGTATAAGAGAAATCACCACAAGCCCTCCCCACCACTACACTGATCCTCCTAGAAGCACCACTACCTAGACAACAGCCCTTAGGAAAAAAATACTTCTCTATTTCAAAGAGAAAAGCAGTGGCAGATGTGCTGCAATTGTGGAAGGGGTAAACACCACTACAAAGGCAGGAGCAGGATGAGGACCAAATGATAGTATGACAATCTTGGCTAGGCCAGAATGATTTAACTGGGACCAGGACACAGGTCATGCCCTATCTCAAAGATTGGTAGAAAAGCTCTCTGGTTTCAGCTAATTAGTGAATATTACATAAAGGACAGCATGGGGAAGGTGCATCAGGAGCAGTGTTTCTCCTTGGGGCTAATCAGCATGCAGGGGGGTGGCTCTGCCTCTTCCTCTTTCCCACCCCTTCCCAGGTGATATGGTCCGCAGAGGAGTCTGAGCACTCCTAGCTTACAGGTCATACTATTGTTATTGTCCCTTTCACAGGCCAGGCAAGTGTGGGGAATACGTAATTGTGGCCCCTCACCAGATCTCCCATGGAGCCATGCACAATCTGGTATGAAAGGAAGAAGACAAGTTAAGCCAAAGTCTTTTTTCCTAGGAGGGAGGGACTGACTCTCTCTCTCAATCCCTGGGTGGAGGAAGCCATGAGCTATTGAGCTCTGAAGCCTAGAGTCAGCGAGGGTGACTCTAGTTCTACATGGGGCAAAACTAAAACAGGGGCCGGCGCTGTACCTACACTGGTCACTATTCAGAAGTCCCATATATCCCACACGGTGGTATCAGAAACAGACACTGTTCTGAGTATAGGGCAATATGACTCAGTATAGAGCAAGTATTCCTGTATGATAGCAGCAGGAATGGAGACTAGTGTAGCTGACCCTAGGAGTAGAGGTTCCTTTGTTTTCATCCCAAAGCAAATGGCTGATGTTTCTCCACCTCTTGTTCTGAAAGTCAAGGGCTGGTTTGTTTTACATTCCCCTGACAACCAGGGTCTATATGGAGTGCTCCCCTGAAGCAACAAACAGTCTTGCTTATTCATGTGCTATAAAGACTCACTTCTTCAGTTATGTTCCCAGAGTGAGAAACCCTGTAAACTGGGACAATCCACAAAGGTTTAGCCTTTGTTGGAGGAGCTTGAACCATACAGACTCATTTTCATTGGCCCTTCGCCTTCTGTGGCACCCAAATATTTGGAGGCTATGGTCAGCCAACCTAGAAGCCACCAATAAGCCCTTGCAGGAAGCAAATGCAGCTGGAAAGAAAGCTACAGGACTGTACCTCTCATTTTCCTCTTCCCTCTAACCAGAGCCAAGACCAGAAAGAACAGCTAATCCTCTTCATTTCTAATATTCACCTTCCAGCATTTTATAAGTTGAAAAAGCCATTTCATTTTCCTACATACTCACAGCATAAACAATGCACTTCACCAGGGACGGATCTAGGAATTTGGCCGCCCCAAGCAATCATGCCTGCGGGAGGTGCACCGGAGCCGCAGGACCAGCGGACCTCCCGCTGGCATGACTGCCGAGGGTCCACTGGTCCCGCGGCTTCGGTGAAGCATCCGCAGGCGTGCCTGCGGGAGGTCCACCCGAGCCGCGGGACCAGCGAACCTCCGCAGTCATGCCTGCGGAAGATCCACCGGACCCGCCTGCCGCCCTGCCAGCAAAATGCCGCCCCAAGCGCGCGCTTGGCGCGCTGGGGTCTGGAGCCGGCCCTGCACTTCACACAGCTGTGTTTCAAGAAGCACAAAAATCAGCCACTCTGATCAATCACACTGGTAACATCTGCATGGATGGACCAGCTGTATGATTATCAGTGTTTGTGACACTAATGTCTTGTAAGGCTTGCTCAGACATACTCTCCTATACAATAAATACTAACATCCACTTTGCCTCCAAGCCAGGTGATGTAACTTACACTCCAAAAAGCGCTTTGCCCTTTGGAAAACATGCCCTTTTTTCCCCTATTCAGGAATTTCTAACCAGTGATTAGATTTCCCACTATGCTACCAAAATGGAAACAATTTCCTTCAGTTCACTTTAAACTCTAGAGCTTTAAGTACATATATGTAATCATTCTGAAATTTCTATTTTCTCTCTATTTCAGTTTGTTATATATTATCTTACAAATTGCAGAGGCAAAGGACTGATTTTTTTATACATATTATATATCAAAATAGAAATTGACAATGAAATTCAGACAGAAGTGAGGGATTTTAATCTGAACTCACTGTGAATTTTAAATTGAAATTTCATCACATGAAGGCGAGTCAGTGAGAAATGTCACAAGTACTATCAATTTTGCCACAGATATTTCTATAAATGAATCTGATGTTTTTACATGATTTTATTTTAGTATTTTGTCTACAGATGAGCAGTTTAATTCCAGCAAAGCACTTAAGCACATTTCTAATTCTAAGCATGTGAGTAGTGCCACTGAAATGAAAGTGAAGTATTTTGCTGAATCAAGATTCAAAGCCTTCCTGAATAGAAGTTATTCTTGGCTCCTAACTAGACTTTTTTTTTTTACACAAATTGGTGGCAAAAATTATAGTATTTGTAACTGTGTCATTTCTCAAAAAATGCCCTAACTTCAATGTAAAATTCCATTAATTTTATTACTTTGCCTTCATCTGATGAAATTTTATCTTAAATTTACAGTGAGTTTACCCACTTTTGTCCAAGTTTCATTGTTAAATATGTGGCTTTTTTTATAAAGGCTGTTCAGATTGTATTAAAATGTGGAAAACTTTTATACCAGCCAATATCTAAAGGTAAATAATTTCCTGTCATTGTTTGTAGCAAGCACCTCAAATATGCAGTAATGTTGATTCTTATTTGGCTTAGTTATTTAATTTATGGAGAAAGTGTATAGAAAAACTCACATTGCTGTATGCCGTGTTGTAGTAGCTGTGTTGGTCCCAGGATATTAAAGAGAGAAGGTGGGTGAGGTAATATCTTTTATTGAACCAACTTCTGTTGGTGAGACACAAGCTTTCAAGCCACAGAGACCAGAAGAAGAGCTCTGTGTGGCTTGAAAGCTCGTCTTTCTCACCAATAGAAGTTGGTCCAATAAAAGAGATATTACCTTGCCCACCTTGTCTTTATAGAAAAAACTCACTTCATTTACCAATCTTTTGGTTAGATTTTAATAACTTACCTTATATAACAGCAATTCAAGATAGAAACAAAATATTATTTACCAAGGTTTTATATCACAACATAAAGAGTGACTAGTAGCTAAGTGTTGATTCAGACATATTTCTGTCAGGATCACTTCCCTGCCAAAGTATACCTCCTATAACCAAACAGAAATTTTATTTTTAATAAATAACCACAAAATGGTTGCATAAACAGAGTAAACTGTGGGGAACTGTAGTTTATAATGAATATCTGTTGTAGCAACAGTAACAAATACCTTGCACAGACTGACTGCAAGTCAATGGTATGCCACCATCACTAGCTTATTGGTTAGTGGCAAACCAAATGATGTTGGAACACATCAGTGGTTTCCCTTAGTGAGAAATCTACATCCTAGCTACATCGGCTTTTACACTCTTGAAGGATTCTTCATGTTTGTACTTTCCAGACTTCTGGCTTTGGAAGTCTTACAGTTTTCAAAGGGAATAGTCAAGGTCTCTACTCGCTGACCCAGAAAGTCACTGTGGAAAGTTTGTTCACTGTACCCAGCCCAAAACATAAACACACAGAACACACTTATAGGGAGGCAGTGTGGTCAAGAGTTTGAAACAGGGGATGGGAGTCAAATCAGCCAGACTCCTAGTGAGACATTGGGCATGTCTATTGACCACTCTGTACCTCTCTCCCTTTCCCCATCTGCAAAATGGACATGATAATTCCTACCAACGGTGTGGGGGGGGGGGTCTGGTGAAGTGTAACAGATTAACTGTTTCAAGCATGTCGAGATCCTCATGGGAACAACACTACCCTGTATATCTGAGAATAATTAACCTAGATACCATAATTACTAATATTATTGCTGTAACAAGTGGGAAATGTACTTTGGAAAAAAAAAAAGATGAGAGAGAAACATTGATGTAGACTGATCTGCCCAGACTGAGCTGTGTTCAGTATAAAGGGTCTGATCCTGCATCATTGAAGCCATTGGGTGTTTTACCATTAACTTCAATGGGAACAGGATCAGACCCACTGTAAGAAGGGGCCTGATCCTGCATAGTCCTCAGCACTAGTTGTGATGCTAAACTTCCTCAGCTGCCATTGAACTCAGTGGAAGTCAAGGGCTCTCCGTACCTTATAGGATCCAGCCCTACAAGTTTTACTTTGGGGTCACCCATTTTAGTCTTTACAGTGGTGGCCATTCATGCAATTTTCTTCATGTAAATCAACTGATCAATTCAAAAACTACCTTGTAATTTTCTTGTTGCAAAATCAGTTTTATTTTTGTGCTTTCCTCGACCACATGTATATTTAGGTAAACTCTGAATTTCCACCTATGCAAACACCAGAGGCATTTACACTCTTTACTATAAACACATTTACAGTTCCAATTTCTCCAAGATGTCATTCATCTCAGATTGATCATTTGCTGCACAGTGAAGGGGAAAAAATAGGAGAAAACGTCCATGCATTCTTGCTTTTCTTTTTGGAGGGAAGAAAGATAAGCCTATCTTGGGAAAAACAAACCTTTTTATTAAGTGAGGACTGATCAAATAGTATCTGGAATTCAAATACGTGGATACTGATGTGGGAAATAATTGAGGATGGCACAAAAACACTAGGATGTTTTAAAAAAACTTAAAACAACTTTCTCAACAGTGGGCATCCTTGGTGTAACTCAGTTGATTTTGGTGGACTTACACCATGGATGAATTTGACCTATTGACCCTAAAAATACTTCATGTCTAGTTTGGCTTTATTTATTAAAATTGTAAAGCCTTCCCTTGACATCTCAAAATTGTACTTGTATTTCTTCCTCCCAGTCACAAATGTATTTTTCTTCTCAGAACTAGCTTCCATCAATGTTTTGTCACTCATGGAACCTTAGTGTTACTATGTGATAAGTTTCAGTCTACCTTGATTCAGTAGTGCAAGATTAAGTGTGTCATTTCTTTCACTGCTGTACTGTGATCCAGAAATTTGCTGTAACTAGCCTTCCATGATGACAGGATTCCTTCCACCTTTGCTGCTACTATTTTAACTAAATGACTGAGGACCACCTTCAGTTACCTTCACTCACAGTGAATAGCATCTTATTCTGAGAGTAGTCCAAGTGACTAACTTCAAGCAAAAGTTATTGAATTAGCAGAGACACATCCAATAGATTCTAAAAAACATTACTGCTGCGGTGAAAAAAGTGTTTGGTATTCAGACATTTACATATATTTACAGTTTATTCTAACTAATAATAATAATAATTTAATGAAAGTTGTATCCCAAACAAACCAAGGAACTATAGAACATGTTTTGATAGATCCAACTATTAGCTATGATGAGGCCAGTTGTAACATAAGCATCATCTAATCCCATACTTCACCTTTAAACTGAGTTGACAGGTCTTCCCATCTGTGGTAAGAACTCCATCTGCATAATAGCTTACCACTCCACCTGCATTATGCAGAAACTGCCAAGATGCACTACATTTAGTTGCAGTTTTGTTAAATGAAGTAATGTCCACTTGGGACTGAACAGAAAGCATTACACTTCTTTTACATAGGACCATATATTTGATACATGGCCTAATTAGTTATAAACTAGAGCTATATAAACAAGCAGAGCAGCCATATATAACTGCAATTCCAAATCCCATATAATCAAAAGAACTTCTCATTCATTCCTCCTACTTTTCTGGGGCATGACTGGAAGTATATTGGCTCTTAAAGATGCTAAAATAAATCCAATAAAGGTCTCAAGAACTGCTGCAATGTCACAGCGTAACAGCCAGCTCACAATCATGATATGACATAACAGCAGTTCTTGAGGCCTTTATTGGATTTATTTTAGCATCTTTAAGAGCCAATATGCTTAAGAAGCAGATGTAAACCAAATGTAGCCATATAATGCCCAGTGAGTTCATTCCAATCATGATCCAGCTCTCTAAAGGGTGTTATTTAAATAGCTCAGAAGTTGAATACGGACAGTGGTCTTCTTCAGAGATCATCAGTGAAGCTGTGCATGCCATTCTAGACAGTGTTGCAGTTACTGTTGACTGCAAGGGACCCAGTAGTTCATTCTCTGCAGGCAGAGTTAGGAACAGAAATGCATGTGTACCCTGTCACACATGAAGTGTGCACAGATTATTCAGTTAAAGGCCTGCAGAATTAAGATTTTCTCCTCCAGAATTTTCTTCGCTACCTTATTTATTTTGCAGACCTTCCCTTGCTATTATCTTGTAAGAATGGCAAAATGAAGACAATACAGGATACATGGCCTACCATTTCACACATACAATTTGCTACTACATTTTTTAACCCTGAAAAATTAATTATGGGTGCACAGCAGACTACCAACACCACTAAACACCTGATTTGTGCCTGCAACCAGTTAGGTAGAGGCTCAAGTGCTCAGATTTCTACCCACAATTCTATTACAGATGCAACAGGTACAGGCACAGCACCTCTGTACTACTTCCAGGAGCCTCCTTAGAGACAGATCCCACAACATGGGCTCATTTCAAAGGCTAATACAGCCCCAGACTGTACTTCTGAGCAGTTAAGCTATGGTGTGGGAGGTGGGGATCATAGGCGCCAACTCTGTGAGTTCTTCGGGGAAAAAAATAGTGGGTGCTCAGCACCCATCAGCATCCCCGCAGATCAGCTCCTCCCCCACTCCCCCAGTGCCTCATGCCTGCCAGCGATCAGCTGTTCAGCAGTGTGCAGAAGGTGTTGGGGGGAGGGGAGGAGTGGGGGCGGGAAGAGGCAGGGTGAAGGTGGGGGGTTGGGGGAAGGGATGGCGTGAGGGTGGGGCCTGGGGAAGAGCAGCAGTCAAGCACCCTCTGAAAAATCACAAAGTCAGCGCCGGTAGTGGGGATTATGTGCACTCCAGCCCAGCCTGGTCCTTGGTCTACTCCTTTCCCATGTGCAGCATCTGGAAACCATGTAGAGCCCATGATGGAGTCCTAGGAGAGGGGGTTAAAGAAATAATGCTGGGGAAATAGCAGACCTGCCTTGCCACATGAGACATTACATGGGATGCCCACACATGAGGGATCCTTTTCCCATTTTCGGCCTCAATCAATCAGTCCATACATGAATACAACCCAGTGATACTATAAAGTGCTGTGAATATTAGGGAGTAAATAGTATGGGCATATGTGTTTGCAGGTAACTTTTCACTAGCACATACTGATCAAATACCCCACCCAACACACTCCCTACAACAGTGTAGGGAGGCTGTGAGGAGCAGAGGTAGAGCCATCCTAATACCAGTGGAGGAGTCTCCAGCACCTGATTTTGAAATAGTGTGCAAAGGTCCCCACTCGAAATACAACAGCATGAAGGACAGCCAGTCTAATTTAAACACAGTTAAGTCAAAGATAAATTGCCAATCACCAGTTCCCGACATAAGATTTAACTTTCAGAAACAAAATAGGGTTAGCAGGAAGCAAAGCCTTTTGCATGCAGAACCATGTCCTTTATGCACAGTCCTGAGCAGCAGAAGTCTTCCTGGTTATAAAAACACTTTGAAAATTGCAGGTGCCAATTTGAGATCATTTGTGCAGTTACAAGTGCCACAGTCCTTCACTGTACCAAGATGGGTATTTGACGATTACAGCCCAGAGCTGAGTTAAGCAGGGACTTGTGTTTGCCCTATCCCTAAACTTCTGTGCATAGAGGCATTTAGCAAATCTATCAGTGTTTTATTACATAAGTAACAAACTCATGGGAAAACTTTCATATGCTCCAATTCTTATCCATCGCATGTTCTATACAGTATACCCTTTGGGTGAAATTTAGGCATAAGGCCAGCACAGAGTTCATGCACCAAGAAGTCCCTCATAAGCCCTCAAAATATGGGTTAAAGAGTACTTAAATGGTGCATACGCTTTGTGCTGGCCCTCTGCACCGGGGTAGATTTCACTCTTTCAAAAGTGTGATTTAATATTTAGAATAAAGTACTAAGGGAGCCACAACATAGAAGCAGTGTTCCTGGCTCTTCCACTAACTCCCTAGGTGACTTTGGACAACTCTCTTAACCTCTTTAACATTAAACCACCTTTAAAATACTTACTTGCCACACAAGATCTCAGGAAGCCTAATTATTATTGTTAAGAAAGTGCTGTGAGGTCTTTGAATGAAAAAGTGTTATACAAATGCAAAATAATATTACTTTAAAAATTACAAACTGGCTATTTTATCCTCTGAATGGACTTCAGAACAGAGGTAGTTCTTACAAATGGCAGTGACATTATAGAAGTCCTTATGAAATACAGAAGCAGGTTCACATGGTCTTTTGATAACTTTTTCAGTCCTTTTCATCATTATTTTGTAAGCTGTTTTAATTAAAATAAGGACATCAGAGTCTACAAATGTACAAGTATCAGACAGAGAAAAATGGAAATGGTAGAACACGCCTGAGTTACTTTAAGGTGATTTCATATGAAAATAGACAAAAAGCAATAATTCATACTGTACAGTTTTTAAAAAGACACAAAAAGTTTATCATAGGTTACTTATTGGCCTACTTGGCTGACATTTCAAAGTCCAGTATGTCTACATCTAAGCCTGAAACTTGGCAGACAAAACAACTTTCTTTTTCTTGGTAGTAAAGTATCTGATTTTTTCCTTCATGTTCAAACAATCAGGATTAAAGTTCATTTATATAGCTTGCATTGCTGTTTAGATGTTAAGTGATTTGACAAGGTAATTAAAAGAATGAATATTTGTTCTAAATTTAAAATACATTCTAGAGCAGTGTAGTGAGTCGGTGTGGTCCCCCTCCTGCCCAGCGGAGGGAGCACCTAGCCAGAAGCCTGAGGGGGCGGGGCCAAGTAGCGTTGAGCCTGCCCCTCCAAGGGTCAGGCGACAACCCAGAAGGATAAAAGCTGGCTGTCAGAGCTCAGTCGGGGGCCAGCCGCCGCAGGAAGCAGATGTGCTGCAGGGAACTCGAGACTGGGAAACCTCCAGGACCCAGGGCAGCCACCCAGACTGGCCGGAGCTTCCTCATGCCCGTTACCTGGAGGAGCCCCCAGAGCTTCCCCGCGCCCACTACCCAGGGGAGCCCCCGGAGCTTCCCCGTGCCTTCTACCCGGAGGAGCCGCTGGAGCCTCCCTGTCCCTGCTGCTACCCGGAGGAGCCGCTGGAGTACGCCTGGCCGGACTTCCCTGAGGAACTGCCGGACCTGCCTCCCAGCCCTGGCCGCGAGGAGCCCATGCTGGTGGACTGGCCGGGGGCCGATGCCACGGACCAGGTAAGCCCTGAGGGGGAGACCGGAAGTAGCCCGGGGGCAGCCGACCCCAGTCAGGCTGCAGACACAACCGAACCCATGTCAGTGTGTTTCGGTCAGGAGCCCCACTGACCGGTCAGCGGCGATAGCCGCTGCTAGGGCCCCGGGCTGGGACGCAGTGGAGTGGGTGGGCCGGCATCCCCCACTGCCACCCACTCGCAGGTGGCAGACTCCCCCTCACCCCAACACTCAGGCATAGGAGCCGGGCATATGTACTGAACTGACAACTGATTGCGTTTGCTCAGCCCTGAGCCAAAAGGGTCTGAGCCTTGTGACTCTGCGTTTGGTGCCCTGCCCAAACCTAGGGCTGGGCCCCTTTAGACTGACTGCTGCTCAGCCCTGAACCAGAGGGCCTGAGCTCCCTGAACTTGGTGCTTTGCTCAGCCCTGAGCCAAAAGGGCCTGAGCCCCTTTGACTCTGTATTGTCGCTCAGCCCCGAGGCAGAGGGCCTAAGCCCCTTTGACTCTGTATTGTTGCTCAGCCCTGAGCCAGAGGGCCCGCGCCTTGGGATTTTGTGTTTGTCGCCCCAGGACCACCAGGGACCTGCCCGGACCAGACGGTGTGTAGTGAGTCGGTGTGGCTCCCCTCCGCCCCTCAGACAGGGTCGAGCCCCGGTCACACACGATTACAAGCAGGTTCTAAATTTAAAACACAATGAACATTCTCCTCACAAGAAAAGTTAACCTGATGCTCACCAAGCCAAATAAACTGGCAAATGTCAGACTTTAAGTGCATCTGTCTTAGAATTCAGGAGTTAAATCCTGGCCCCACTGAAGTAAACACCTAAGCTTCCATTGACTTCAATTAAACCAGGATTTCACCCCAGGACACTGGCATTTGTGATTACCAAGTCCCACAACAATTTCCCCCTATTTTTAAACTTTTTTCCTCTCCTGCAGTGGTGAGCTGGAGCCGGTTCACACCTGTTCACACGAACCGGTTGTTAAATTTAGAAGCCGGTTTAGAACCGGTTGTTAAAGGGATGGGCAAACTCTGGCCCGCCTGAGCTCCCTGCTGGGGAGGCTCCCCCAGCGCCTCCCCCGCCTTACCCTCTCTTGCAGAGCCCAGTGCCAGGGCTCTGGACCGTTCCTGGGCAGCTCTGCAGCTCCTGCTGCTTTGAGCGGCATGGTAAGGGGTTCAGGCTGCGAGCTCCAGCGGGCCGCACAGCATCGATACATGCTGCCCTGAGCAGCATGGTAAGGGGGCTGGGCCGGGGCTGGGAGGAGGGGTTGGATAAGGGGCAGGGAGCGGTTGGAGGGGGTGGAGTTCTGGGTGGGCAGTCAGGGGATGGGGAACAGGGAGGGTTGGGTAGGCGTGGGAGTTCTGGGGGTCTGTCGAGGTGGTGGTGTATGGGGTCAGGGCAGTCAGGGGACAGAGAGCGGGGCAAGTTGGGTAGGGGGTGGGGCCCTGGGGGGCAGTTAGGGTGGGAGGGTCTCAGGCTTGTACTCACCAGGCAGCGCTTAATAATCGGTTCCCTACCAGGTCGGCGGCGGCACTTCAGTGGCGGGTCGTTCACTCGCTCTGGAGCAAGTGAAGGACCCGCTGCCGAAGTGCCGACGAAGGACCGGTAGGGAACCGGTTATTAACATTCTGGCAGCTCATCTCTGCTCTCCTGTAATGGGCATCTGGTGCCACAGACATAAATCCAATTGGGTTTGGAAATGTGACTGATTTCACTTATGCTGTATATGTTTGGCAACACACACATTGATTTGACACCATACATCCAGTCAGTCATATGAATTAAGCATCCCTATCTAGTATACCCCACTGTTGATGGACAGTTGTTGCCACCAGTAAACTCTCTCTGTCTTTGAAATGATTCAAGCAATGGGGTTACAACAATTTCCTATGGAGATTATTCTACATTCCAATCAACCTTAGTGTTAGGAAATGTTTCTGGATATTCAGCCTAAATCTACTTTCGCTCAATTTCATCCCTTAGCTGCTAGTAATATGTCCTTTAGCCAACATAAGAAATTCCTTTCCCTCCTCACGGTTGGGACCCTTTAAGTATTGTAGACAGTTCATATATCCCCTTTAGTCATTGTTTCCAAAAGAAAAATCTGAACTAGGAAAGTAAAATGTTGTCTCATGTTAGGGACCACGAGACAGTTCTTTTACTACCAAGCACTCTTGTGAATGGAACTCTGGAAAAAGAAAAGCTCCTAATTCAAGTATTTCAATGTGCAGATAAAACACTTTGGATTTAGAAGATCTCTATCTGGAATTCACTCTAAAAATGGAGTTAAAATCATAGCAGTCTGTGTAGATCTTGGAGTTCACTAGGAAGAGAACATTTTCTAATTATTAAAGCACAAGAACTGGACTGTTTGAATCTATTCCTGGCTCTGTCACTGAATTGCTGTGTGACCTGTGCCTCAGTTTTCCATTTACCTGCAATTTGGCTTTTCTAAAGATTCCTTCTTGAGGATCTCATGTTTCTACCACGTGCCTGGCAGAAACTCCTGTAGCTCTCAAGAGGGGAGATTAATGCCTTTGAAAATCTCCCCCAAAAGAATTTGGCCCTTTGAGGCATCATCACATCTGCCTTATGCACAGATCCGATACCAAACCAACTAAATATTCCTCTGCTTCTCTGATGAGCAAAAAGGAAACTGTTACCTCTGCTGTAAGAAAAAATTGTGACAAATGTACGGTAGGCTGATAGGCCAACCAGGAAGTAAGTCATTCCCCGTTCTCAGAGGAAGGTGGACAAGTGAGTAGTTAAATCCAGTTAAATGCTGCAGTGGGCCATTTCCTCAACCCCCACTTAGCATCTATATGCTGGTACTCTTGTGTAGGCTGTGTCTGGAGTGGAAAGGTATGACTAGCGTGCACTGCACTCCAGCCATCTCCGCTGCAGCCCAATGACACCACAATCTGCATATGTGGTGTCAGAAGAGGGCGGAGGAAGGAATGAGAATCACCATCCAGAATGTGCTCACACGCACAGAGCAACTCCAGCTAATAATTCCCAGTCCACTCACTAAACCCCAATGCCCCAGACCCCGAGCACTCTCACCAGTGCACAGCAGCCCACACAGCTCACTCTCCAGTACCCACAGGAGCATGTCTGCTCAAAGCCTCACCCCACACACCACTGTCAGCACCTAAAACCAGCTGCAATTTCTTGTCATGCCACCAAAGGCCACAATTTTTTGTGGCTACAAAGCATCATGTGATTTTGATAGGTCACAGCAAGAAATCCCAGCTGGATATTGAAGTTGAGGTGGGAACAATGGATGAGAACCAGGCTAACTCTCCAAAAGTTCATAGGGAGCCCTCTTAACTTCCTAATTAATGGGGTTTTAGGGCTAGACTGTGACTGGCTTTTGCACAAAAGATTGAGAGGAAGTACAGACACACAAGGATCTTCCATTCCCTTCCTCCACTTTCCCTTTGGGCCCTTCTTCAAGGTCAGCCACAACTGCTGCCCCTCCTAGCATGCTCTGCAGTGCTAAACAAACAGGCCTACCCAACTCCTACGTTAGCCAGACTTCATGTTGTAGTTTGCCTACCACCCCGGCACTCCATGACGCTCCCAGGAGTAATGTGCTAGGTAGATCAGCTCTTACAACTGCCCCATCTCTCTGGTTAAAAGTTTTGCTGACATTTCTTTTTCTCTGTGTGTGTTATTTGATAAGTTGACATGATAATGGACATTGTAATAAGCGTCATTAAATATACATTTTTGTGATAACTGAAAAAATGAAAAAATTACTAGGGGAGGTGCGAGAATTCAGGCATTCAAAGCTTGACTTTTTTATGTTTGGCTGTTTCTTGTCTACTGTAGTCAAATGTAACAAGTGAATGTGTGATTTATATTACAGTAGATTGCACTGGCTACAGTAGCTGTGCTATGGGAACTGGCTGCCCACTGGGAAGCTACAAAGCTACCTTCACTCTCAGTTCTTAACAACATAGATGACGTAAAAAAAAAAGTGTTGTATAACAGCAAAAACCCACTGTCGAGATATCAACATGGTAGAGCCAAACCTTACAAACTAAGGCCACTGACTTCAAAGAAACTGATCACGTGCTTAAAGTTAAATATATTCAGAAGTGTTTGCAGGATGCGAGCCTCTGCTCTTTGTCCCTTATAAAATTCCTGTTTATCCTTAGTTAAAAAAATCTCCACTGAGGATTAACAAGAATTTGATAAGGGACAATAAACAGCATATAGAGAGAAAGCACGCACATATATAGAGAGAGTTGATAGTCTCATACTAGAAATCCATCGGAATGTATTTTACTTTTATTTATTATTTGTATTGTGGTGGGCTCTGGTCATGCACTTGGACCCTATTGTGCTAGGCATTATGTAAACAGAAAAAAAGAGGGACCCTGCCCCAAAGCGCTGACAATCTACATAAAAGACAAGAGACAGATGGTGGATATAGACAGACTGATGGGGGAGCACATGGACACAGTGAGACAACAACAGTCACCATGACAGGCTGTGGTCACCTAGCCATTGTTCAGCTTTTTTGTGGTCACAACAAAGTAGAGTTTTAAGAAAGGATTTGGAGGTGGCTTGGTGGATGTTTACAGAGAGCACCTCCCAAGTGTGGGAGGCAGCATGGGAGAAAGCTAGGGTTGCCAACTCTCTAATGGCACAAAATCAAACACTCTTGCCCCCTCTCCTGTCCCACTCCTTCCCCAAGGCCCCGCCCCTGCTCACTCCATCCCCTCTCCCTCCCTCGCTCACTCTCCCCTACCCTTACTCACTTTCACCGAGCTGGGGCAGGGGCATGAGCCCTCCAGCTGGGGGTGTGGCCTCTGGGGTGGGGCCGGGGATGAGGTTTGGGGTGCAAGAGAGAGGGCTCCAGTCTGGGCCAGCAGGTTGGGGAGTGGGTGGTTTTGGGCTCTGGGATAGGGGTGCGGGCTCTGGGTGGAGCCAGAAATGAGGGGGTCAGGGTGTGGGAGAGGGCTCTGGGGTTTGGGGTGCAGGGGGTGGTGGGCAAGGACTCTGGATGAGAATGCAGGCTCTGGAGTGGGGCCAGGAATGAGAGGTTTTGGGTGCAGGAAGGGGCTCAGGGCTGGGGTAGGGGAGGGGGCAGGGTCCTGGCAGCGCTTAGCATGGCTCCCACAAAGTGGCCGCCAGGTCCCTGCAGCCTCTAGGCACAGGGTGGCTGGGGAGGCTCCGCGCACTGCCCTTGTGCCCACAGGCGCCACCCCCCACAGCTCCCCTTGGTCACAGATCCCCACCAATGGGAGCTGTGGGGGTGGCATTAGGGACGGGGGCAGCATGCAGAGCCTCCATAACTGCCCATGCCCCTATGAGCCGCAAGGATGTGGAGGCCGCTTCCAGGAGCCACGCGGAGCCAGGGCAGGCAGGGAGCCTGCCTTAGCCCTGCCCCCCCCCCCACACACACACACACACTGCGCCGCCAGCTGGACTTTTAATGGCCTGGTCAGCAGTGCCGACCAAAGCCGCCAGGGTCCCTTTTCAACTGGGCATTCAGGTCAAAAACTGGACACCTGGCAACCCTAGAGAAAGCCTGAAGGTTCTTGTTAGAAAATTTAAAAAGTGGAAATGGAGGCTGGCCTGGCCAATGGGAGGTGGTAAGTGACATTTCAACAGTGAGAGAGAGATGATAGGCTGTGAAGGGCCTTGAAATTGAAGACAAGCAGTTTGTTTTTGAGCCAATGGAAAAGGGGAAGCCAGTGGAGAGATACAAAATGGGGCATGACAGGTAAAGACACAGAGGCCATCAGCTAACTGATCTTTGCAGCAGCATTTTGAGCACATGGTGCTCCTCCATGTGTCTGTGGTATCTGGATAGAAAAGAAGCAAGACTGTATTTATCAAGGCCAGTGAAGATGATGATGTTGCAGTAATCAAAATGTGAGCTTATTAGGGCCTAGATAAAGAGATTTAGCTGTGTGGATGGTGTGGAAAGGCTGGATCTAACAGATGTTACACAGGCAGAAGCATCAAGATTTAGACATGGCCTAGACATGGGGATCTAAAGAGAAAGCCAAGTTGAAGGTGATGCCCCGGTTATAAGTTGAGTGACAGGGAGGTTGATGGTGTTATTGTCAGTCACTGAGAAAGGAGGAAGGTGGGAGAGCTTGGGGAAAGATTCAGAGCTCTGTTTTCGAAGGTTAGACTGTGTTCCGAGAACTCATGACATTGGCTTTAATCCACTAAAAGAAATATCAAATCCCATAGAAAGAATAAAGAGGATCCTGTTTAATAGCTTTATAGACTAGTATTCATTAAGTTTTATTTAGATTGTGCAGTAGGCTTCTTGGGGCAAGGGCAGCACCAGTAACATGGTGAAGTGCTTGACTAATAGTTCATAATACTTAATAATGATATAAATGCTTTTTGCCATTTGTGGTTTGCTGCTTTAACGCTAAATGATTTTAATGAAGTGGATGAAATGGAGAGCAGAGCCTAGATACTGAAATGATTTCAATGAAGCACCTAATTATCTTTTATAACAGCCAGGAATGAGCATTAGATATCTTTAATAACTAATATGACCAAGGCAAATTGGCCTTTGTCAGTATGATATTAGAATATCTAAATGCTCCATCATAACTAGAGCTGTCATTATAGACCTCACATAGGAAGTCACAGAGTTTACATGACACAAGTGAACAATAATGAAAAGTAAAGAGCTCAGACCTTTTTTCATTAAGACTTCAAATAATTTTTAAGAGGTACCCAGTGGCTATATTTGTGCCCACTGGATGTCATGGTCATAGGTGCCGACTCCATAGGTGCTCCGGGGCTGGAGCACACCCAGGGGAAAAATAGCAGCCCCCCCCATCAGCTCCCCTCATTCCCCAGTGCCTCCCACGTACCGGCAAGGCCCCATGGATCAGCACCTCCCCCTCCCTCCCGCCTTCTGCGATCAGCTATTTCACAGCACACAGGAGGTTCTGAGGGCAAGGTGGTAGGAGCAAGGACATGGCGCACTCGGGGGAGGGAGTGGAACTGGGCAGGAAGAGGCTGAGCGTGGGTAGGGCCTTGCGGGAAGGGGTGGAGTGGGAGAGGGCCTGCGGCAGAACCAGGGGTTGAGCACCCCCTGGCACTTTAGAAAGTCAGCGCGTGTGCTCATGGTGCCTCATGGTGCTGCCCGCAGCAGCACCCACTGTGGCATCTATGGCCCAGGGAGAGATTATGATGCAGAACCAGCCAGGAAGCATTGCTGATAGGGGAGAATGGAGCTGAGAGGGATCCCAAATGACAATTCCCATGAGACAGCAGCTCCAGGATGTAGAGGTTAATGTTAAATCTGACCTGAAGTTAAATGTTTCGTTTAAATTTTCCTGACAGAAAATTCTACCAAAAATATCAATCTTTTCCCATAGAAAATTTCAATTTCAATAAAGCCTTATTTCCAATGGGAAAAAATTTTGTTCAAAATTTTTGTGCCTGCCCTCCCCAGGCGTACACTGCATATACCACTACAGGGCTCCAAAGCAGTAACACCTGGAATGCCCTGCATCCACAACAGACTATGAAGGAGCTGTCACAGATTTTAGAGAGCATCCCCGGCTGGCCATGCAGTAAGATTGCCGTGAGGGGAATCCAAACCTCGCTAAAATCTGTGCATTAAACTTCTGTGTGCATTAAGAAGTTTGGTGTGCATTAAACTTCTGTAATGGTTGCAGCACTGGTCTTGGCCTTGGCCTTGGCCTTTCTGGAAGATTTCCTGGACGCATACTTTTAAGCTGCTACCACTTCTGGGAATTAAGGCGCCTCAGCTCATCTGCACTAGGCCTAAGGACCAGCACGGACTCCCTCATGATTCCTCAGTTACTTAAACACATCCCTCTCCCAGAACCCCACTCAATGGCACGAAGAAGCTTCTGGTTTACAGTTTTTACTCTCAGGGGAGAACACCACAGTTGTGAAACAGTCAACACACAACTTTGGACAGTCTAACACTTTTATGCTCTTTTATATTTCACCATGTAAAGCACAAATCATATAAAACAACGAACATCTGAAACCACAATATCCCTCACTTTTTAGCTCACCTTTCCCTGGGTCTAGAAAGGCAGGCAGGGAGTCCAGTGCCTCATGAGCCATTACATGCTGGGTTGTTTCTCTCTCATGGACTAGAGGACAATGGCTCCTGAGCAGACCAGCTTCTGCCCTTTAAAAGCCTTCTGCCCATGTGTCATGTGACACCGTTACCAGCTTCTCCATGAGCACAGACCCCTGCTAGGTGACTTTGTTGCCAAGGCAACCTCCTCCTGCTACACCAGTTCTTCTGGCCAGGGACCAGTCTTTTGTCTAGAGCAGGGGTGAGCAAACTACGGCTCGTGGGCTGCATCCGGCCTGTCAAACGTTTTAATCCAGCTCTTGAGCTCCCGCACAGGAGTGGGGTCCAGGTCTCACCCTGCTCCAGTGCATCAGCCAGGGAGCGGGGTCAGGGGCTTGCACCGCATGGCTCCTGGAAGCAGCAGCATGTCCCCGCTCTGGCTCCTATGTAGGGACAGCCAGGGGGCTCCGCATGCTGCTCCCATCCCAAGCACTGCCCCTGCAGCTCCCATTGGCCAGGAACCGCTGCCAATGGGAGCTGCAGCAGACAGGGCAGCATGCAGAGCCGCCTGGCCATGCCTCCACCGGAGTCTGGACATGCCACTGCCTCCGGGAGCTGCATGAGGTAAGCGCTGCCTGGAGCATGCACCCCTGAAATCCTCCCACACTCCAGCCCCCTGCTCCAGCCCTGATCCCCCTCCCACCCTCTGAACCCCTTAGTCCCAGCCTAGAGCACCCTCCTGCACCCCAAACCCCTCATCTCCAGCCCCCCAGAGCCTGCACCCCCAGCCAAAGCCCTCACCCCCCACAATCCCCAATTTCATGGGCATTCATGACCCACCATACAATTTCCATACCCAGATGTGGTTCTTGGGCCAAAAAGGTTGTCCACCCCTGGTCTAGAGTGACTATATTTCCAGCAATTGGATACTTAAAGTCAGCTACCCACTTGCTGGCTTCAGTATGGGGATCCAGGCCCATCCATTCTCTCTTTGCCCAGCCAGAGACTCTGTATGAAGTGGTTAGCACCAATCTCTCCCAACCACTTACTATTTTCTTGGCCTGCTTCCCACCATGCCTCTCTTGCAGGCTGTTCCTCGCCCATCACCTTCTTCCTGGAGAACTTCTCACCAGTCTGCTGCTGAAGGGTCCTGCTCTCAGTGGCTTCTCAGCCTCTGTTGCAGCCATCCTACCTGTCCACTCTACTTTCCACAGCTGTTATGAGGCCACCAGTCTGCCTCAGCTCAGCAAGCAGTCAGTTTCTCCATTAATCCTTTAGTATCTGAGACAGCATGCGGTATATACACCCCATGACAGCCTCATATCACTAAATAGGCATAGGCGGCAGGTTATATATGTTTGCGGTGCTCAAGCACCAGGAATATTCAGGGCTGGGGGCCCTGCTCCAGCAATATTTGGAGCTGGGTCTCTCCCCTGGCTCTGCCTGGATCGGGCCCCGGCCCCCGTGGGTCTCTCCCCGCCCCGCCGCGTCCCTGCCTGACAGAAAGCAGCGCAGCGCCTCTCCCCTGCCTGCTCGAGCTGCCAGAGTAGAACGGCTCCCGGCAGAACTGCTGTCTGCTGCCCCAGGGTCCTAGAGCCTGCCATCCCCTACTGGCAGGGCAGGCTGCCCTTACCCTGCCCTTCCGCCCTCGCCCTGAGCCTCTCCAATGCCCCAAACCCATCATCCCCCCACACCCTAATCCTCTGCCTCAGCCCCCCCACATCATGAACCCCTCATCCTCAGCCCCAACCCTCATCCCTCTGCACCCTGATCCTCTGCCCCAGTCCTGAGCCCCCCCGCAGCATGAACCCCTCATCCTCAGCCCCACAGCCCTCACCCCACACCCCAACCCTCTGCCCCAGCCCTGAGCCCTCCCACATCATGAATCCCTCATCCTCAGCCCCACAGCCCTCACCCCTGCACTCCCTCCTATCCCCAAACTCCCTCCCAGAGGGTGCACCCCCTCCCCTTCCCACACACCCCCTCCAGCCCCCAAACTCCCTCCCAGACCCTGCACCCCTCACCCCTTCCAATGCCCCAGCCCAAAGCCTGCACCCCTCACCCCCTCCTGCACACCCACCCCCTGCCCCAGCCCAGAGCCTGCACCCAGAACCCAAACTCCATCCCAAAGCCTGCACCCTGCACCCCAATCCCCAGCCCAGGATCTGCACCCCAGACCTTCCCCCCTAACCCCCTCCCAGAGCCTTAGGCAGGTGGGGGTGGAGTTTGCCACCCATGTAAATAGGGGATCCTCCACCCACATAAGGAATGGCATTGCTGGTTCAGAAAAATACCCCATCCAGTTTTCCTCAGTTAGAGGAAAGGTTGCTGTGACACTCGACCTTCGGACTATGGAGAGAGTTAAAGTGGAGAGATCCTCAGGGAAGGAATCCTGAGCAGGGGGGAGAGAAAGAAATGCAAGCTCTTGTTTGTGTCTAGAATGTGCAGTCATAAATACGTCCTTATCGTCTAAGAGCATGGGTACAGACAGCAGTATGCACATGTCTGCCACAGAGTGCAGCTTTTATTTTATGGGGCAACTTTCCTTACCACAAATGTGCTATCTCTGGCTGCTGCATTGTTAGTGATCACACTATGTATAATGGCAGGTCAGCCCTGGGAGATTAGGGAAAGGGGGCAATGGATTGGCTACTTAGCCAAAACTTTTAGCTATCTTCAGGTGAGAGTGTCATCTCCCACACGTATTGCAATATTTACTTATAGGCTTGTCTGTGGTGCTTATCATATCTGTAATAACTAAAAGTCTCACAAACATTAACAAATTTATCCTCATGACACCCTGTGAGATAGGGCAGTACTATTATTCCCATTTTACAGATGGGGAATGGAGGCACTGTCAGGAATGAAGGCCTGCACCTGTGCTTGTCCAGTCATCAGGCAGTCAATGAGTGCAGCTGGGCCAGTGGCTGCTGAATACACTGTGGCTTCTCTGCCTTCCTGTGCTTGCTTTGTTCCAATAATTTTGCTTTGTCTACCTTGGAACTAGCTTTACTCCTGCACTGCTTCAGCCTAGACCCTGCCCTGCACCCCAGTCCTGTTCCAGCCTTGCTCCTACCTTGGAACAAGCCCTACTCCTGCCTTCCCTGAATTCACATAATCCAGTTCTGACTCCTGCTCTGACCACTAGGCTTGACTGCCTTCAGCCCAGTATCCTGACACACACACCGAGACTAGATGACTTGTTCAAAGTTATCTGGAAGGTCTGAGAAACTGAACCTGGGCATTAACCACAGGAGTCCTCCGGCTCTCCCTGTCCTTTCCATAGCTTAGTCCTTCTTCAAGTATGGCTTAATTCTGTGGAATTTAATACCAAATTTATTGTGCTTATTCTAGTCCCCATTTATCCCCTTCATGAACTACCATGCAATTCCAGCACAGTTTACCGTCTCTGCTCAAAAGGAGCCCAGGATTAGAATAGCATAGCCCTTGCAGGTCAGAACAGAGGTCATTGGCAGCCTTGTGTGAGGATCGCTTGTATCACATCTGCCTACGCTATGCCTGGCTATAGAAAACACTATTATCCCTTTACTTTGTTAAGTCCTACGTTTACCCACAATTAGTTTAAAAAGAAAGAGAAATATTCCTCTGAGGATGCATGAAGAGACTCACTTTGTTCGTAAACTTTCAATGGGAGATCGAGTTCTTTCTTCAAAAGAACATGTAGGAAGAAGCTCATTTGTCTCTGCTTTGAAACAAAAGCTGTTGGCACACATGATTACCCCTTTAATCAATCATGCCTTTTGTATTTATCTAGTGGGTCTGGTTTGCTTCTTCCTGGTATTTCCTTTATTGTTGTAAAGAATCCAGAGCCTCCTTATATGTCATCAAATCTAGTTTATCCATTATATTTTGTTGATATCAATCAACACCTTGTTTAAGAGGGTAGAGTTGTTATAATAATTGTTCAGTAATCAATAACATTAACTGAATAGTGTGCAGTCCAGTTGCATACATGGACCTCTCCAAATCCTTCTGTTGATCTCATTGTGTGTAAATATGAAAATATACAGGGTCTGATCCTCTGTTGTAGCATGGGAGCTGTGCCAATTTACGTAAGCTGAGGACCTTAACCACAAAATGCATTGTGTCAGTGTTTTAAACACACATGCCCACTCTAGCATATTTGAGAAGTAGTTTGTATTCCCCTGAGGTGCATCAATTAAGGGACTAATTTCCCACTCTGCTACACCAATTTTACACCAGGATATCTCCATTGATATCCAGCACCACAACATAATAAAAAAAATCAAGCCCAATGCCTATGTGCTAAATTCCTCAATAAATTAGCCTCATTATCTACAAAAGCATCTGACTCATTATTCAAAATATTATGCACTAAAAGTTATAATTTTAAAGAGGGAAGGTCAGGGTAAAAACCTCTAAATTAACATTCAAAACACACAGTAACAAAAACAGTAAATCGAGCTAATAGATCCAACAAAAACATGAATCATCCAGCCCAGCAGACAATATTTGAAACACAGTAAAATGTAAACATGCTGCACAAGAGATGAGACAAAGTAAACATGTCACGCAAAAGAGATGATGCAAGGCAAACAATATGGAGAAAGGCAATTGTATGCTAATCTAATTCCAGGAAAAATCTATTTATTAGCAAATTTCAAAACAGCTGCAATTTTTTGGACGGCCCAATTTGCACCCACAAAATTCAGCCCACCAATGCAGCCGCCAGGGCATTGCAGGCACAATTTACACTCACAATTTACATGCAAGTGCAATTCTGAGTATTTGTGTATCTAACAGATGGTGAAACTCTCAGACAGTTAAACATGCAAGTACTCAGATTTGCATACTCAGTTGATATTTTACTGACGCGACTTGTTTTGATCAAAAAGGAGAGGCTGGGCCTCATCCCTTTAAAAATATACCCCATTATTCAAAATTTTAAACTTGGGAGCCTAAAGTTAGACACAGATATTCATATGTTATCCTAATTCCTGATGTGCTCTGTGAGATTCTAACAACAGTAATAAACATGCACAACCAGAGAGAACTACTGTCCCACAAAGATAACAAAAAGGAGCAGCAAATGGGAGTTTTGAGAGGCACTTCTCCGGATGAAGGAGAAGCAACTATGTGACCCTTAGTGAGTTTGTTGTCTGTTTGTTTGTTGTGTGTTGGCTTGCTGGCTGTGTGCCTGTTTAATTGAAGTTTCTAGTGTGGTCTGTTTGGGAGGCTGTGAACTGACGGGCCAGCTAGGCAAGGCTGAGAGCTTCCTAATGAGGCTCTAGCCTGCCATCCTTTGATCCCTTGACAAGGAGGTGGGGCTAACTCAGGCAGAATGGGGGTTTTAAAAACCAGCTAGTAAATGACCAGAGGAGCTAGAAAACAGCAGGGGTGAAAGTAATTTACAGGACTTAAGGGTACTGCTGGAGTCCTGAGGGGGTGTGACCTCAACCGGAAGAGGCAGGGCCTCTCAAGATTTAAAGGCCCTGGGGCACCGGGTGTGGCTGAGAGCCCCAGGGCCTTTAAATCAGTTCGGGGCTCCCAGCTGCAGAGGTGGCTGGGAGTCCCCTGGGGCTCAGGGGCAAATTAAAGGGCTCGGGGCTCCAGCCGCCGCGGAGCTCTGGGCCCTATAAATCCCCACCGCAGCTCCAGTGGCTGGGGCCAGGATTTAAAGGGCTCAGGGCTCCCCACAGCCATGGGAGCTCCAGGCCTTTTGAATCCCTGCCCGAGCCCGGTTACCCAGTATCTTGTTTTCTGACAGTGGCCACTGCCAAATTCTTCAGAGGGAATAAATAGAACTGTGCAATTTACTGAGTGATCCATCCCCTATTCTGCAGTCCCAGTCAGAGGATTAGGGACTCCCAGAGAATGGGATTTTATTCCTGACCATCTATGCATTCTGATTCTATGGTACAGTTTGATTCATTTAACATTTTTATTATATTTGACTCCATGCTTTCTTTCACATATAGTGCCACTCCCTGACCAGTGTGACTTATTCTGTCATTCCTATATATTTGTATTCTAGGGTTATCATGTCCCATTGATTATCATTGTTCCACCAACTTCCTGTGATGCCTATTATATCAATATCTTCATTTAAGACCAGGCACACAAGTGGACCCACCTTAGTATTTAGACTTCTAGTATTTGTGTACAAGCATCTATCAAATTTGTCAATATTTAGTTGTTTGCCTTCATGTGATGTAATTGAATGGGACTCTTTTTATTTGACCATTTCTCTTCAGCTCCTGTACTTATCCACTTCTATTCTCTCCTCTTCACTAAGGTATAGAGCATAGGCACCGACTCCATTGGTGCTCCAGGGCTAGAGCACCCACGGGGAAAAAATGGTGGAGGCTGAGCACCTACTGGCAGCTGTTCTTATGAAATCTAATATATGGGGCCTAGATCTGGAACCCCTGCTCATTCTGAGCAATACTTACTCATGTGAGGAAGTACCTATCAACATGAGTGATGATTCCAGAGTTGGACTCTCAGAGGGGAAAACGTAAAAGCTGTGTAAAACCTTCCCAATTCAGTTTGCAAGAAGTTTATGAGTGAGCATGAGAGCCTTTTTTTAGTGGCTTATGCGCCCTGAAGTTTAAAAAAAGTTCATATTCAAGTGGTCAACGTTTTGTTTTCATGTGGTAGAGGCTCATTGTGAATATATATCCAAGGTTGTGGTTGAACAGCCTGATCAGACAGTTCAACTAAAATTCAGCCCCTCTTTCTTTCAGAAATCATGTAATATTGGTTTTCACTGAGATGCACACTCACCATGGGATAGGTTCAGTCAATCAAGGGGGAAAGTACATTTAATTGCAAAAGGCATCTGGACAGTTCACTCTAACCAAGGCTGATTCTGAGTACTTCTAAAGGTGGAGGTGAGTTGGAGGAAAAAGCAACTTGTGGGCACATTCAAATACAGTTATTGTGAACAGGATTTCACTGCCAATCCAAACTCTGTCTAGTGGATTTTCACAAGCAAGGCAATGCACAAGAGAAATAAACTGCAAATCCCTAGAACATGTACAACCAAAGATGGAAACAATAAGGCACCAATAACATTATAGCACTTCAAGGCCTAAGAGAAACTTAACCAGTTTTGAGTCAGGTCCTGTACACACATACTCTGCTGTGCTTTGTGAATAGTAACCATTTGCAGAATTGGATCCTTATGCAGACCATACACTTAAAATGTCATAACTATGGGACTGGGCAAAACCATAAATAAAACAAATGCGACTGGAAACAAATTTCCATTAGAAATAATTAGTAACTTTTTCCAAGACAAAACAAAATAAGAACAAAATGAGATATATTTATTGAATGAAACAAGAAAAAATATCTTTGTAAAACAGAATTTTCCTCTGTACCTCCCACTCTGGACCCAGCTGCTTTTCATACATCTATGATACTCTTTGTGTCAAGGAAACTGCTTATATTTTTCCTAAACGAAGCCCACTTTGCTTTTTTTCCCAGTCAGTCCAGACAGATGGCAAGTAAAGACAAAACTTTAGCACCAATCTGGTGGACACCCTTGCTGAAGTGCATTTGCCAAGAAGAAACAGACTAAACATTCATCGGGCCAAATAAAGATGTGTGTTTTACAAGCTCGAGGTACTAGACTTCTTGGGACTCAGAGAATTAGAATAGTAGCCAATGTGTTCAAGTGCTTGCAAAGAGCAGCTGTACTGCTTCACCTAAAATCACACCATAGTAGCCGCTGTATTCTAATCGAAGCGACAATATTCTCTCAAATCAAACAAGAATGGACACCACATTTCTAAAAACCTCATCAGCAGGGAGATGCTTGTTCTATTTTTTCACTGAAGATGTATAAATGGGTTGGTACCTTTCTGTACCAGTGCATTCTCAATGGGAAGGGACAGAATTTGGGGAGCAGGGGTTGCAAAATGAATGTGCTCCTAACTTGAAATCTTACCATGGACTCTTATGAAAAACAACAGAATTCACTCACTAACGGTGAGTAGAGGGCAAGTAAGCTAGCACGCCTGAGGAGTGTGGGTAAGTACATGCCTTGGGCCGTGGCCTAGCCCCATACCCATGCCACTGTATAGTGTGGAGGGGAGTAAGGGGAATGTACCCAGTCTCAAGTTTCAGTAGTCCTCTACCCACAGTCCCACAATGCACTGAAATCTTTCTTTCCTCATGACCCTTACCCACCCTATAAAGGTCCTTCCCTCCCCATCCCCACTTCTTGCTGTTTTCACCAGTAGTAGTTGTGCTGACCACATCTGAACAGCTTTCTGCTGCACTCTTGATCAATACGGGTGAAAATGGATCCTGCTCTGAGAGCAGCTGCCTGTACCACTGGCCACGCACAGGTGCTGATCAATGTGTAGTCAGAGTCTGACAAACCTGAGGAGGACTCCAAGCAGGAACCAGAACCCAAGGCTGCTAAGTTACAATGGATCCCTCACCCTCCCTGCTTATATCCCTTCTTGCTCTGGTGCTATACACCAGATTTTAAGCTCAGCCCCCCACTCTGCTTCAATCCAATGGTCCCCCAGCAAGACATGGCTATAAATCAATGATTTTCTTGATTTCCAATGAAACACTATTATGCATTTGGCAGGCACTATGTTGAAAAGCAAATTATTAATGAACAATTATTGTACTCCATTGTCTGTGCACTTCTCAGCCAGCATATAGGCAGCAACAGTCAGGGGTAGCAGTTTCTTCCTAAAAGCAGTGGGGGGCACGAAGCCACACCCCGCTGTGGCCCTGTCCCTGCCCTCCTCTTCCCCCAGAGGTCCCATTCCCTGGCCAAGCTGGAAACCAGAGCCAGGCTTATTCCTTCACCCTCTCACTTCCCTGGTCTTTCTCGCATGAACAGAGAGCAACAATACCCGAAGTCCAAAGGTGCAAACAATTCAGTGTTTATTGGGGTGAACTTCCAAGCTTAAATCCAAGTTCCTTTTTCCTTATTTTCGAATCCCAACTTACTTACTGTTTGCTCGTAATTTATATAGTCATAGTCTCAGCTATACCTTAACCAATCATTTTACTGAAATGTACCTAACCAATCCTAACATATTGTAACATGATTAGCTAACCAATTATATCCCACTACCTTAATTAGTTTACACCCAGCAAAATTAATTATACAGCAGACAGAAACAATAACAGAACCAGACAGAGACCATGCAAATAAACAATAGCAAAGTGGGAAGTATAATGACTAAACAATACATAAGTGGGGATTTCACAACTGCATCTATAATGACATAAGGGTTTCCCAGCTGTGTCTATTGATAAGTGAGTTCTTATCAAACAGAAAAGTATCAAACTAAATTTCCTTTGACATCTTCTAAGCTCTTCCCTTTATCTAGAGGTGATAGATCAGGTCACCTTTCTAACAGCCTCCGATTGCCTTATTTCAATATGACTAGTTTGGAATGGGAGGATGTGACCATAAGCTTCCCAACTTATGGCTGCCTCTGCTGCTTAGCCAAAGGCCTTAGCTTAAAAACAGGGCCTCAGACTGTCACAGTGAAAGAAGGCCCTTACCCAGATTCTTTCTTTTATACCTCTGTAACTAGCTAAATAATAAACATACCTAAATTCTTAAAGTATAGGCCTTTACAAACAGGCCTGAATATCTATATCCTAACACAGGCCAGGGAGCCCGGGCCCCTCCACCTGCCCCGGCACCCCAGCAATGATCCTGGGGCAACGCAGACTAGTGGAAGGGAGAGAACATGTTTTAAAAGGCCTGGTTTGGGGATGGGACAGTTGTAGGAAACTTCTATGTGCTCCAAATGGTGGAATGATGGAAATGTTGAAGAAGACATGGCAAACTGGCAGCCACTGGAAGGAACTGCCACTCTCCACCCCCATCCCTTTGGAGACACTATGAAAAAATTTTAAAAAAAATTAGTACATTTATCTTACCATTACTAGCCTCGGCTCCTTCTTCCTGGGCTGCAAAAGTTGTCTGAGAACCAAGGGTAGTCTAATAGTTGCATGCCTGGAATGCTGAAAAGTATCAAAACTTTGGCCGCCTACAGTATGTTATGTCATGTCACTTCCTCCAAAGGAAATGATACCCTTGTCTCTGAATTGGCAGGAGCTTTTTCTCTCAAAAGGGAAACCATTCCACCAGGGGCCAAGAGCAGCACCCACAGAAAGCAGAGGCAGAAGGAGGAGGACCTTGGAGGAGCTGCTTATTGGCAGAACCAAGAGAAGTTTGAGTTCCTTAAGGTCACAGGAGGATTGGGCTCTTTAACAGGAAGAGACACTGATTAACTGGTCCATGGAGCAGGAAGGAATACAGAACATGCCAAAGGGAGCAGGAGCATTCCCTAACAGAGAGGCTGATAGACCTGGTGGCTGAATGAGTTCAGGGCGTGCCTGCTGCCATGGTCATTTCGTCATCCGTGAATCACCACCACCTCCTCATCCTGCTGCTACCCATGGTGCTGCTGAGGTGGAGAATCCATCCTCCCCCTCCCTGAGTGACCAGGAGGAGCCTGCAGGACTCCACTGGTACCTGAAACTCCTTGCATAGGCAACGCCTCCCGCCCACACAGGTGTCCAGCATGGGAACAAATTCCCTTTGGGAATTGTGAACCCCACCAAGTACCTGTCTCCCAAACCCTGGCCAGCAGACCTCCCTATTTGTCCTCAAGAATAATTTTTGCATCATTCCCCGCTTGTCATAGGTACATCAAGGAGACTGGTGCAGCTCTATTAACATTTGGCCATTGTTCCTGTTATGTTTTGTTGGTTTCCATATTTTTTTTAAATATTGTACTTACATGTACCCTATAGTACTTCTAATAAGTGTTGTAGTTTCCGTGACTTGTGCATGGACCCTCCTTCCTAGGTATGATGAATAGAGAAGTTTTCAGGTTCAGGATGGGACCCCATGATTCATAGCACATGAATTGGAATGGTGCAATTGTCCCTCATACCGCAAAACATTTTCCTGTCCATTCCACACCCGCCCACACCACAGGTTCAGAAATATCTAAAGTCCCAAGGTTACCCAAGAGGGGTGGGGAAGGTGTGTTAGTATTATGTGCTTACAGAAAGTACTACTAATTCTAAATGCACCAGAACTCACAACAGAGAAAATGAGGGGACACATCTTTTTATGGCGTAGTTCACATGCAGAAAAATAATAATACAGACATCTGCCACTCCCAAGTGATTAAATATTTAACTGGCCCCGTCCTTTGCCCCCAAAACCTTTATCAGTTTCAACCTTAGTAGTGATTAGTGCTCCAAAAGAGCCAATAAGTTGCAGCTAGCACTGCTGACAATGAACGGTTATGGGGAAAGAATGGGTGCACATGTGCACACACCAAAGCAAACATTGATAAGGTCATTAAGGGAGATTGAGTGTTCCCAATAACAGAGGTCTGTAAACAAGTGTGAACAGTGAAGACAAAAGCAAAGCATTACAAGTCAGACACCCACCCTCTACACAGCACAAACACAATCCCTGAAGGTGTTAACCCAGTGATAATTGTCTGTAATGGGTGAATAGCCACAAGAAGGAATAGCTATGACCTTTGGCTACAGAGGAACAAAACTCTCACAAAGCCACATAGCCTCATAAGTATGTGCGGATGTTCCCTCCTACGTTTCTAGCTGCCACACAGGGTGTGAAAATGTTCCTCAGCACAGCCAGATGTCATCCTCTGCCTCCCTGCTGTGCCAAGATGTGCGCACATATGGCATCCCTGATTTCCCTTGGCCACTAGGAACCAGTCCCAGTGTGAAGATGGGTGGGTTCCAGCAGCCTGTACAGAGTTTGTAAATCAGACTTGTCCTGAGCCCACTTGGGACAGAAGCACTCCTCTTTACCCTCATAAATGTCGTAGTGTGCACCAGTCGACACATATTACTGGCACTGGCCACATTGGCAAGCAGCCGGGTGCATAAGCAGCACCAACAAGATTAGAGCCTACCAAATGGGCACTCCACAACCATTCTGCAGCTACTGAGTTTGTAATTGAATTAGCTTTTTCCAGGGTCATTGATGTTGGGGTATGGTTTCCTGGGCCAAGTTAGGAGCATGTGTAACCCACATACCTCCTGGGTGTGGTATTCTGTCCCATCTAGTGGCACCAAGACCACTTAGAGAGCGATTAGTGAGTCTGCTCTACAGCCTTCGCTAAGGCCCCGTGGCTTTTAGCTCATGCAGTAGAGGCTCATGCATTTAGCTCCAGAGGTGCCAGGTTCGATCCCGCCCACCGATGACCAGGGTCTGTCGATGTTACACAGGTATGCGGAGGGCCCCCAAAATAACAGTGGGCACAGGCACACTGTCGAGAACCGCATCATTTCTATGGAATAAAGTCCCTTCTTACCCCTTCAAGTATAATCCCAATCTCTTTAGCATGCTGACAACAGTGTTTCTGACATTTGTATTCATGAATCTGCCTCTGCAGTGGGCTAAGCCTAACAGAGCGAAGCATTAATAGCCTCTTCAATTCACTTACTCACTTGCCCTTTTGGTGGGCAAAGTATTGGGATGGGGTGCTAATGACAGCCCCTGCACAGTTTGAAAACATCATCCTCTGAAATCCAGCTATTATTTCTGGAACTTTTTTATGGTAACCACCCGGAAGTAGATCACAGTGTTAACTGCCTCACCAACCTCCACAGCCATGACCCCAACAGTGGACTTTCCTACCCTGAAGTGGTCAGCAACAGCTGTCTGGTGTTGCCAGCTTCCACAGGGCAATAGTTACCCGCTTCTGCATCCAACATGGCTTCCCTGAATCGAGTGATCTGGTGCTAGAGGTTTGGCACAAGCTTCTCACACAGCTCTAGGAATGTCTGTTTCCTCATTCAGAAGTTCTGAAGCCACTGCAGGCCATCCCAGGTTTCCAAAACGATGTGATCCCACCACACCATGCTTTGTCTTCTGCACTGGAGGCAACAGTCCATCCATGGGCATACTGTGCCAATACCAACATTCACCAGCTCTATAACATGGGAACTGAATGAAAGGTCATTGACCCTCAAGGCTGGCTACCTTTGACATGTCAGAAAGTTCTCCCCAAATTTCATCCAGCATTTTGCCGATTGCCTACTCTGCTACATAAACATTTATCCTGTGATCAGTAGCAAAAGCAGAACCACTTCATCATCCCATTGCTCCATGTCTTCCACCCCGTTTGGCAAAGGGGAAACGTGATCAGGAACTTCCATCAGCAAATGTGTGAGCGTAGGGGATAATATCATCACCACACAGCAAAGTGTCTCCTGGTGATGCACAGTACCCTGGGATACTAACCCTGAAATGGTACCACTAACATCACGTAACAGCAGCAGCTGTGTGGATGAGGGTATATCATGTTGTGGCTTTGTCAAAGTTTCAGGCAGTGCCAACTGACTTTACAATGTAGGAAGGAGGGGTGCTCTTATATTTATTATTTTGTGCTAAATGGGCAATATATAGGATACGTCAGTATTCTTATAAACTAATACTATCACATTCTATAATAAGTGATGGAGATATCATTGCAAGATTTAGTATTTTGAACCATTGTAGTTGTACTGTTTAGAAGGGTAGAACAATCCAAAGATAAAATGGTTTAACAGCTATATCCAGGAGCCAAATCCTCAAAAGATGCTATTAACTAGATTGCTCTGCAGTAAGGCCATTCAGTAAACAGATTCTCTATCATAAGCTTATCCTGTATTAAATGACTAATGAGTTGATGCTGTGATAAGACAGTCCTCAAAGGCAATCAATTATAGACATACAATTATGGGACAAGAGTAGAACTAGATTTTGTCTTCTCCTGCCGTGCTACTTAGGACCATGGTCCATAACTGTTGATGTGCATGGCCCGCTGCACAAGATATTTCAATTGCAGATCTCATAGTGCTTAAAAAGGTGGGTGAACATCTTCGTTATTCCCAGTTTACAGTTCCTCAGCTGCCCCACCTGCAAACTGGGAATTATGATGTTTATCCACCTTTGAAAGCACCATGTCACCAACAGAGGAAAAGCACTATAAACAAGCCAATTACTATTATAATTATGGGAAACAGAGTATGGACTTGCAAAGGTCAGCAATGTGAATATAACATTTAATTAAGAGATACTTAGCAAGTTTGGATACATCTTTTTTTATGTTTTTAGTTAGGTCACGTTTGCAAAATCGTACTTGTGCACAATCCAAGGACAAACAATTTTATGTTATTTTATTTCTGGAAGGGTGAAAAACCATCATGGGTTTTTTTCATTATCATCAGTCATTTTGGTAAAAGGGCAATCATATTAAGTATTAGGAGAGCTGTGTGAAAATGTTAGAACAGGACTCTAAACTCACCTGAAGTCAGATTTTGTGCCCACCAACAAAGCTGACTGAGCACTGTGCATCATCAGGATCTCCACAGACATTAAAAAGAGCAGAACCAATGAAAAAGCTTGCCTGCCAGCAAATTTTATTCCTTGGGTTTCATTGTGGAACTGACTCTGTCACCAGCAGCACCAGGACACTATCAACACTCAATTTTATGATGGCTCTGGCAAAACTCACCCAGTTTTATCCATGTTTTGCCCTGGGCTTTTTAGTTCAGAGAAACTCAAAGGACCAGAGGTACTTCAAATGTGGATTAAAAATGATGTGACTTAAACCGACTAGAAAGACTGACTGAGACTTGAACCAGCAGGATTTACAGCCCTCTCTTTGAATTAGAGATTCATAAATATTTGTACAAGTCATAAGTCACCACCTCATTTTCATACAGGGGACCAGGTAGGTAATCTCTGGTGTCACCAAGACTCCCAGTACTACAATTGTCACCAAGAAGCCTGTGTGTGATTTCTGAATCCAGACTCTTTGGTTTGTTAAAAATGTCCCTAATATTGCAGTAAAAATGCAGCACTAATATAACACCAATTTGCTGCAAGTTAAAAGGAAATCATTCTGTCATATCCAATGTATGCCAAAGTATTGTTGATTATGTAAAGGTCAGGGAGCAGGGAAAATCCCAAATGAGTTAAAAACATGAAATAATCCCAGGGAAGTCAAGATATTAAAAGATTATAAATGCTAAATGAAAGGTAGGCAGGGACAAGAGAAAGGAGAGGCTGGGGGGCAGAAAAATTTAGAAAAGTTGAACCAATTATCCATAAAGAAGTAAATTCTTGAGTCATGTTACAAATTGGAATGCCCTACCAAATTGAAGTAGGAATGTGCCAATTAGCGGTGCAAACATTCCAGTTATGAGAATATCTGGATATAATAACGTATTTGTGAAAGTTAAATAGCAAGCTTCCAGCTGTGAGTCCAAATGACAATGGTAGGGCTCCAGTCAATTTTAGGGGTGCATTTTCAGAGCCACCCATGCCAGATAAGATGTACAGTTCCCATGATGACTGAAATAGCAGTTGTCGTGGAATGGTAAAGAACAGCACAGTGCTAAAAGCCTTTCAGTTATGTATTTTCCCCCTCCAGAATATGCACATTCGCCAAACACAAACCATGTAACCTTGTTGTCGTGGATAAAGCATTCATTATACATTCCTACAATTAGCAGTTTCAAGTTAAAAATAAAAAAAGAAGTTCACAGGTTTGTGGTCTGTCACAAGAAAAATCCACAAAGTGTGTCTTTATGTTTAAATAATCCACTCGGTGAAGATGCTGTAGAGAGAGAAAAATAATGATGCATAGCAAAAAACCTCCTGAGAATCCAGTCATTGATAAAAAAAAATCTAATTAAGAATGCATGCCTTCAGAATGATATCTAATTTGGCATATGGGAAAAAAGGCATCTAAGAGAGAATTAATGGCAAGTCCCATGATATAAATGCTTTGGTTTGGATTAAACTGCTAAAAGCATCAGCTAAAAGCATCTTTAAACACTGTAGAAAAAATATACCTACATCCAGTGGGAGTATTAGCAGTATAGTGAAAATCTCTGCATAATGCGATGTGTTATAATTGCAGAGGCAGTGAAAATATAAAGTTTAATCAATCATTTTCCTCAGAGGGTTTATGGCTGTTTGTTTGTTTGTGGGGGAGATTGTATTATTTTGGGCTACATGGTTGTGCTTAAACTGATGTATAACTGTAATCTTTATTCTATAAATTTCACTGTTGTAGTATATTGACATTTCTGGTTTTTTCTATCTAGGTAGACAATGCTCTATAGTGTGTATTAAAGCAGTTCTTAGAATTTAAACAAAATGAGGAATATGCTAAACTCACAGTTGTTTTGCACAGAATTGCATGTGTAGAGATAATAAGCAGCAATGGAGTCCTCTTCTAAACATTGGTTGTGGCAGCTGTTGTTTTTGAGTGTAATATCTGAATGATCATTAAATCCAGATCTGTACATGAGCAAACTTCCCAAATTAGACACACATACATAGAAGCAAAATCTGCATCTTTCAATGACACAACAAATTCTCCTAGGCATTTTAATACCAAGGCAAGTCACTCAGGTCTAATTGGCATTCTTATAGCTGTAATATTCTTCACCTGCAGCTGAGTGTACCCAAGATATGAAATCTCTCCCTATCCTTTGAAACATCAATAAACAAAGGAATGATAATAACTATTCTGATCATTACAGCTGACTGCCCCAGTGCACAGTATAAGTAAGGGGCACACATGCCAGCATTAATAGAAAGTGGCTTTTGGCAAGTATTAGATGCACACAGCCAAACAGTTGCTACAAGGTACGACTGTTATAAATGAATCCCACTGTACTCCTAAATCTTATATTAACAAACTACTGTACAAGAAGATTAATGGCTCTCTGCATGTATTGGTTACCACATACCACACCATGCTGACAATCTATACACACTGCGCAGGCAAAAAAAGGAAATGGCCAAAGTAGAATAAATTCCAAGGGTTCATTTTGTGGAATTTCTTTTTTGTCCTGGACAATTCCCTCACTTTCAATACGGCACATGTAACCACAAAATGGTAGACTAAGCCAAAGCAAAATGCTCAAATGAACATCTTCCTCAGCCTTACAAATATAGAAACATTTCTAATCAGGCTAGCTCATGAAATACACAGGGCCTGGCAGTAATCAGCCCCAGGGTCCTCTCCTCTGTGGGGCACTTTGCTCCCCAAAATGCGGGTGGCATGGTCGTGAAAGGGTCATGGACAGGGTAAGAGTAGGATGAACTGATTCAATGCATACTCTCAGCAAATTCAACCAATGGGACACCCCTGGGCACCCCAGCAATAACTCACCTGTTCTTCACACAGGTGAATCCTCTTTCCCCCTGGAAGGGACCAGGAGGCCAGTTCACACAGGATGATGTAAATTAAGGCTGGGATTTTCACAAAAACCAAAGGGAGTCACACACAAAACTCCCATTGAATTTCAATGGAAATTCAGTGGCTAATTCTCTTAGGCTCCTTTGAAACTCTCAGCCTAATTGTCTAAGTGTGAGTGAATCTAGCACTCACAACAATCAATGCTGCCTATACAAATACCCCATATGCATGATCTCTTGGGAAGAAAGCAAAGATTGTCAAATTATTTATAAAACTAGAGATACACCAGAATGGAACCCCAGTTCCAAATGGCTTTGCCCTTTGAGGAAGTCAGAAAAATAACTGAGATCCAGATCTAAATTTCACAGCTGGATCCTTCCTACACTGGGCTGAATCAAAACTGGATCCCACTGCTCCCAGACTGTGATAGAAACAGGGAGCCTGGTTCTATCATTTACCCTGTTCTTACACTAACGTAGCTCTATTGACAGGCTCACTTGCAATCAAGGCCCGATGCTGCACAGGGGTTCCAAACTTAGTATCCCTCCACCCACATGGAAACCCACTGAAGTCATTAGGACTCTGTGCAAGTGTAAGGACCAATGGTAGCAGAACCTTTTGTGGAATCAGGGCCTGCTACTGGTGTGAGGCAGAGGAGAATCAGTTTCCAGGACTAGGTTAATTTCCTGGCTCTTGAGACATGATTTCTCTCTCTCAAATACTGAATGTTGGGTGTTAGCATTCTATTTCCCTTAATTGTTTACTGAGAAGTCTTTAACTCAGGAGGGCATAGCTGAGACGTCCTTAAATTAAACTTGTCACGAGAAAAATGAAGAGAAACCTCTAACATGCATGTGCAGAAATGCCAAATGCCAAATTAAAACCTTCCTGGGCCTGATTCATGGGACACTGTGAACGGGCCCAAGTGTAAACGAGTATCCAATCCTGCGTGTTTAAAAATACTGAACCAATTTTCTTCTAGTTACAATTGTTTCTCCTTTCTCAGTGAGAACTATAAAACAAACTGCATCCAAAGAGCCTAGCTCCTGTTACTCATGAGTTATGAGAGTGCAAAAATTTTGGTTGGAATGTACGCAGACAATGGGATTTTTTTTTCCACACTCACATAATCCCAAAATGGCTCAAACTAGCCAAAAGAAACAGAGCAAGCATGACAAATTTCAGCACAAAATAATTTGTTTGAGTGGCAAAGAAAGAAGTTTACAAGATGAAAGTCAGTCCTTTTCACATCCTTCTCAGTTCAAATCTCCAAATCCTTACACAATACCCTAAAATATTATTCCATGTCAAAGGGTGGCCTCCTTTAGGGCATCCCCTTGTGTCTCAGGGTGGCCCTCTTCCCAGCAACCCATTGCCTGCTCACATTCTCCAACACATGTGAAAAGGCAGCCCCTTCCTGAAACACCATCCAGTGGCAAACCACAGCACAACCAGTGTTCCTGCCTCAGTTTCCCATATCTTCTGGAGCCTCCAAATATAAATAGCACTTTCTGGGGTTATTTATTACAAAATTCCCACAGTCATAATCCAGAATCCCCCAATTCAGTTCAAATAGTACATTCAGTTTTTCAAGACCTAACAGTTCATCAACACACCTTGTACAGTTCTGGTGTCTCTCACCACGCTTCAGCTCTCCAGCATGGCTCCAATGTCTCACTATGCTCCAGCTCTCCACTACAGCTCTTTCACCACACCTCAACTAGGCCCTCTAGCTGAGGTGTTTCTCCACCCTATTTCATTCTCTGCTCTAGTTCTAGCTCTCATCCAGAGACACCAGGGGCTCACACTTCCCTCATTCCCCAGCCCTCTGGCTTCAGTTCTCTAGCAGCAGGCATCTCTGTCTACAGCTATCAGCCTTCAGCCCACTCCAGCTATTTCTGGCCATGGCTTTCCAGTGTGGGGAAATTTGAAAGTGCCCCCCTGGACCACCTTCCATTTTCACCAGCCTGATAGAATCATAGATTATTATTAGGGTTGGAAGGGACCTCGGGAGGTCATCTAGTCAAACCTCCTGCTCAAAGCAGGACCAATCCCCAAATGGCCCCCTCAAGGATTGAACTCACAACCCTGGGTTTAGCAGGCCAATGCTCAAACCACTGAGCTATACTACTTGAGTAGGGAACTCTCACCACTCCTTCCTTCAGCAGCATCCCCTCCCTGCAGCTCTGCTCCTCTTCTGAGCATGTTCTCTCTCTCCAGACTCTGGGTTCTGAACTCCCCTTTCCCTTTGGGCTGTCTCTAGTTTATAGGTCTCAGAGCTATCCTCCCCTCCCCCACCCCCCATTACACCAAATGAGGGCACACCTGGATTGGAACAGGAACATTGGGCCCAATTTCATCTAAGGGGGCAGTTACCTTGTTATGTTTCCCCAAACAGGTCATGCTATAACCTTCTTTGGCCTATTTCCCTTCTTCCATCTCAAACCCCACTAGGTATTAGTTAGATATAAACTTGTATGTTGTAAGGTGCCCCAAACACCTTAGTAATTGGCACTTTTGAAATAAAACCATGATTGTCATTTCTTCATGGATTAAGCATTAATAAAATCTAGAAAGAAAATTGTAAAACTCGCAGTTTGCATCTGAATGTCAGTTCCTCTATTTTTTAATTCTTTCAGCTATATAAGAGCAGCATGTGAGATAAAGAACCATCTGAAATGTTACATGCCATATCTACATACATATAGTTAAGATTAAACAGAAATGGTACAGAATAATGGAAAGGAAACAAAATAATAATGCAGAGAGAAAGGAAAGAAAGGAACACTTGGATTTAAAAAAAAAAGAAGAAGAAGAAAACTCCGTATTTTTAAATGTTTCATGTGAATAGAGCTTCTGGAAGGTGCTTGGAGAGTGAAGCTCTGTGTGTGTCTCCTCAGACCAACAATAAGAGTGGTAATGCAACCTTCCCCACCGTTCCCCACCAGCGTGCCTCAGGCTGGAGCTGGATGGCCTACCTCCTGGGAAAAGGTAGTTCAGTTCCCATGGCCAACCAGGGCGGTAATTGGTACCAGTTGTGTAGGGGGTTGGGATGTGAGCACACGCTCACTGGGAACTGAAACAAATGTTTAGTCATGCAGATCAAAAATGCAGCCCAGGGGCCAAATTCTTCCCTGACTTTTGACTTACATCCCGTGCAATGGCATTCACTGCAGCTGGGTGTGGTGGGGTAAACATCAGGGCAGATTTTGGCCCCAGCTGCCTGCAAAAATAAACAAATTTGTTTAAAACCCTGAAAATATTCACTACAGCAACAGTCGGTGGCGAAGATCTTTTCTTCATTCCTCTATAGCTGCAGTGCATATGGGCCCTCTTTTCATTAGTATTCAGATTTTGGCTACTAGCAGAGAACTTAAGGTAAAATTTTCCAAAGAGCCTAAGTTCTATTCTCAGAAGTGACAAGGCATTTAGCAGCTTAAGTCTCATCAAAAAGGGCCGTGTTCCCTCTAATTTTTCCCACGCATGTGCGGAATGAATTTTGTTACGTGCACCAATATGGAGGTAGTGTGTGACACATAACAAAATTCATGTGGTGGGGGTGGGGCTGAAGGGTTTGGAGTGTGGGAGGGGAGGGCTTTGGCTGGGGGTGCGGGCTCTGGGGTGGGGTCAGGGATGAGGGGCTCAGGGCTGGAGCAGAGGGTTGGGGGAGTGAGGGCTCTGGCTGGGGGTGCGGGCTCTGGTGGAGCTGGAGATGAGGGGTTTGGGGTGCAGGCTGCCCCAGGGCTACGGCAGGGAGAGAGGACTCCCCCCAGCCCTCTCTCACCACAGCAGCCCCTGGGCCGGGGGAGGGGTACCTCTTCCCCCACTGCAGCAGGTCTGGGCGGGCTGGGTTGGGGCCAGGGGAAGGGCACTTCTTCCGTGGCTGTGGCAGTCCGTGGCTGGGGAAGGGGCACCTCTCCCCCGGCTGTGGCAGGTCCGGGGCATCTCTCTCCGCCACAGCCTGAGAGCCTGCATGGCACTTAATAGGCTGCTGCGTGGCCGCACAGCTTAGAGGGAACTTAGCTGAAGGGCATGTTTACACTACAAAGTTAAGTCGACAATTTAAAACAACGTCCAGCCACCGCAGTAATTAAATCGGTTGGATGTGTCCACACCACGCTCATTGTGTCGGTGGAGTGTGTCCTCACTAGCAGTGCTTGCATCAATGCAGAGAGCAGTGCACCATGGGTAGCTATCCCACAGTGCAACTAGCCGCAGGCGGTTTGGGGAAGGGCTTGCAGTGCCTCATGGGAGCAAAACTTTGTTGCAAGGAGGAATGGGAACATGGCTTTGACCTCCCATGATGCAGTTTACTCCTTTCCTCCTGATAATAGCCATGAGTACACCATAGCCCAAGAAGCATGGACTCCACTCAACTCTGTACTCCTGTTGTGAGAATTACAAACACCTCATGCCTTGTCCTGCAGTATTTCCAGAGCTGAGACAGGAGCCTCTGTGTGGAACATCATACAAGCAGCCCTGCTGCAAGCCATAGAACAAAACAATTCCCGGTTGCTGCTGGCAGTCGTGCAGCAACTGACCATGGTGGAGCACAGTTTCTGGTTCCAGGAAATAAGCACTGACTGGTGGTATCACATCATTATGCAGTTATGGGATGACAAGCAATGGCTGCAGAACTTTCGAATGTGGAAGGCTACTTTCCAGAAACTTTGTACAGAGCTTTCCCCACCCCTGAAGTGCCGCAACACTAAAATAAAATTTGCTCTAACGGTGGAGAAGTGAGTGGCGATTGCTGTGTTGAAGCTTGCAATGCCAGACTGCTACTGGTCAGTGGGGAATCAATTTGGAGTTGGTAAATCCACCATGAGAACTGTTGCGATCCAAGTGTGCAGGGCTATGCAAAGCACAAGACAACCATTGCCAGTGCATACCCTGGGTCTAGTACAAAGTTACTCTTTAAAAATCACTCCCCTTATTCCACTGAATGCAACATGATCAGTAGCCCTAGCTATTCAATTAACCATTTTTTGCTATTCCAGTCATGGTGAGTATAGCCTAGGGTAGGGGTCAGCAACCTTTCAGAAGTTGTGTGCCGAGTCTTCATTTATTCACTTTAATTTAAGGTTTCGCGTGCCAGTAATACATTTTAACGTTTTTTAGGTTTCTCTCTATAAGTCTATATATAATATAACTAAACTACTGTTGTAGGTAAAGTAAATAAGGTTTTCAAAATGTTTAAGAAGCTTCATTTAAAATTAAATTAAATTGCTGATCTTAAGCTGAGGGCCTGCTCAGCCCGCTCCCAGCCTGGGGTTCCGTTCACCTAGGCTGGCAGCGGGCTGAGTGGGGCCTGTGGCCGGAACCCCAGGTTGGCAGCAGGCTGAGCGGGGCCGGCGGCTGGGATCCCAGCTGGCAAGGGGCCGGCAGCCAGAACCCCAGACTGGCGGCGGGCTGAGCAGGGCCAGCAGCCAGAACCCCAGACTGGCGGCGGGCTGAGCAGGGCCAGCAGCCAGAACCCCAGACTGGCGGCGGGCTGAGCGGGGCCAGCAGCCAGAACCCCAGACTGGCGGCGGGCTGAGCTGGGCCAGCAGCCAGAACCCCAGACCGGCAGCGGGCTGAGCTGCTCAGCCGGCTGCCGGTCTGGGGTTCCGTCCACTGGCTCCTGCCAGCCAGGGTCCCGGCTGCCGGCCCCGATCAGCCCACTGCCAGCCTGGGGTCCCGGCCCTGCCCACCTAGAGCGGGTACCTACCTTCTCCCTGGTTCTGGCCCATTCTCTTCCTCTCTCTCTGTGCACTGAGCTCAGGGTGGGGGTGCACTGAGCACAAGGCTGGGGGTGAAGGAGCAGGCTGGGGGTTGGAGTACAGGGTCTGGCCAGTAGCTAGAATGAGGGAGGGGCTCAGGGTTGGGGCAGGAGGTTTGGGTGTGGAGCGCTTACCTGGGCAGCTCCCATTTGGTGCAAGGGGTGCAGGTGGGAATGTGTGGGGGGGGTGCAGGAGCTCCTATTTGGTGCTCAGGGTGGGGGTGGGGATGTGGGGGTGCAAGAGTCAGGGCATGGGGTGTTGGGGGCCTGGGTATGTGTGGGAGTGCAGGAGTCAGGGCAGAGTGCAGGAGTCAGGGCAGAGAGTGTGGGGGCTGGGTATGTGTGGACGGTGCAGGAGTCAGGGCAGAGGGCTGGGGGCATGTGAGGGGTGCAGGAGTCAGGGCATGTGGTGTGGGGAGCTGGGTATGTGTGGAAGGTGCAGGAATCAGGGATGGGGTCATAGGGGGATGCAGGGGGCTGGGGTGCAAGGGGGTGCAGGGGTCAGGACAGAGGGATGGGGTGGGTGAGGGGGTGCAGGAGACAGGGCATGGGGTGTGAGGGGGCTAGGTATGTGTGGAAGGTGCAGGAATCAGGGATGGGGTCGTAGGGGGATGCAGGGGGCTGAGGTGCAAGGGGGTGCAGGGGTCAGGGCAGAGGACTGGGAGGGGGTGGGCTGGGATCAGGGTTGTCCTCCCAGCCCCCTGCCCTGAGCGGCTCATGTTAGGGGGCTGGAGGGATACGCTCCACTCCTACCCCCCTTCCCGCCTCCCTTCCCCGCCTCCTTACCGGTCTGAGCAGCAAGGGCACTGGGGCTGCTCTTCTCCCCTGCCTCGCAAAGGCCATCAGCGGCATAGAGGGAGAGGAGGTGGGGCTCAATGCAGCACGCTGGGGGAAGTCACCTTTCTAAAACAAATTTATCTTGCATGTTTCCAAATACATTGAGCCACCATGATAACCTGAGCTGATCTCCATACTGATCAAACAGGAAATGGAAATTCAAAAGCTCGCCTGGCTTTAACACGGGAGGAGCTGTTCCCTGTGAACCTGTCTGCTATGCAGTGGGGTTGAAAACGATCACTAGAACAGTCACAGTGGAGCATAACACTGTGTCTACGCTGCTTCTCTGTTGACCCATCAACATCGAATTAAGCACTATGCCTCTCACAGAGGTGGAGTAATTAAGTTGATGTAACAGGCAAGATGGGTCAGCGGAAGGGACCTGGTAGTATATACGCATACCTTATTAGGTTAATGCTTCTGTCAACCTAAGTTTGTAGTGTAGACCAGGCCTTATTATCCTAAGACACATAGAGTCAGTCTACCATGCAGAAAAAGACCCATAGCAGCAAGTCTCAGAGCCTCAGTCATTTGACTCAGGTTCGTTGGGCTCATGTTGTGGGGCTACAAATAGCAGTGTAGACATTTGGACTCAAGTGGAGTCTGGTCTCAGAGACCCACTCACCTCTCTGGGGATCAAATCCCAGGCTCCAGCCTGAACCCAAATGTCTATTTTTAGCCCTGTAGTGCAAGCCCTGTGACACCAAGTCAGTTGACCCAGGCTCTGAGTTGCACCGTCACAGGTCTTTTTTTACCGTAGAGACATACCCATAGGCATCTGGAAATTCTATCTTTCATAATTACTTCTTGTTAGCGTCAGAACATTGAAGAGTTGTCATCAAGTTCACACAAAATGAATAGTTTAGGATCCCATGGAAGACTAATATTTAGGGTGAATCCTATTCTGATGATAGTATCTTTCCTATCCTTGGGCATATTGCAGCACCAGCTCTTAGTGCTGTTAAAATACTGATTCACAGTATTCTGTTTAGAATCCAAATATAATGTTGTTGTTACTGCATGATATACTTTTTAAGTCTAAAGATATTTTGATGTTAACGCATACCCATCACATGTCAAATCAGACAGTTGCGTGCTCATATCCAAGTCCTAGTGTTCTTTCATCTTTGTAGGGTAGATAATAGTTTTATCTGATAAATATTTATAGAACTGAGCAGCTGAGCTATGGTTTTCCAACACCTCCACTTTGATGGTAAATAGAGTTACAGAAATCACCTTTCTAAAACAAATTTATCTTGCATGTTTCCAAATACTTTTTTCATAAAAGATTCTTATGTTATCTGTTAATATGTTTTGACTGCAATGAGATTATCATATTTCTTTATAAAGCTCTATCAATAACATTTAATTCACAACATCACAAGTATATTCCCAGAACATTGGATTGGGAAATAATAACACATTGGGCCTGATTTTGCTCTCGTTCCACTGACTACAGTGTTGGAGAAAAAAGATCCAGTGGCTAGGATCTGGGACACAGGAGAATCAGGTTATGCCACTGGGACACAGTGACAAAATTTCCATTGACCACAATGTGGACAAGATTTCACCCTTAATCTCCCAATACCTCAATCCTCCTTCTGTAAAAGAGTACTTTCCTACCTCACAGGGGTGTTGTGAGGATAATTAGGGGCGGGTACATAAGTACTTATGGGCTTATCTAGATGTAATGAGGACTACAGGGGCATGATTTCTAAAGTGCACTAACGTGTTGCACATTAATTGATCCATGTAGACCCTTCTGGCGCACATTAAAGTTTCCCTACCATACTTTAACATAGTGCTGTTAGATCCCAGCTCTGACGGGCACACCCCGGTGGCCCTGGGAAGTCACTGATCCTTTCTTGCTCAGCTTCATCAGTTGTAAAATGGAGATAAAAAGACTTAGTCACTTATCAACCTGCCAGGAGCACTGGGAAGATTAACTAGTTAATGTTCATATATGCTGTGAAGATGAAAAGTGCTTAAGTATTATTACCTATGGAAAAAGGATCTGATGTATTGCTTCTTCATGAACGGTTCAACCTAATTCCCAGCTCTGTATTTCTGACCCTCTTCTCATTCCATTGCCCTCTCCGAATAATTTTATAGATAGATAGATAGATAGATAGATAGATAGATAGATAGATAGATAGATATACAGAAGTATTTACGTTCCCAGAATGGCATCAAACACTTTACTGTGTATTTTTCTGACACCACTTTCTTCTCTTGACATCAGCACTTAACAATAAGGAAGTAGCTCATTCATTTTTACAAGACAATTGCAGGCTCCTTGGCATTATAAAATGATTACATCTGTTTGTTACCGCAGTCCCATGCTTTGAATGTAAACATCTCAGCCTTGCATTGGGATTTCTGTCTAGCTAGTCATATGCTGTCCTTCTCCCAGGTATTGATTTGCTGTAACTTATTTCTGCAGTGCAATATATGTATGTATATTAATCTCCTGTTCTTAATGAGTCAAATCCTGCAATCCTTACTCAGGCAGAACTCCCACTGGGAGATTATTTATTCCCTAAGTGGCTCCTTGTAGTTACTGTTAGCAATGGACTAACAACAAGGGTCACAGACCTTATCCAAATTAGCTACTCGCCTTTGCTCAGCAAAACTGGGCTCTAACTCTTGTAAGAACAGGTTTAGTCCTGTGATTTCCAGAGCTTCCTGCATCCAGCTGAACCAGAAATGCTTTGAGAACAGTCTCTCTTGTGGTATTTTGACATCTCCATTTGTAGCTCCGATGGGAATTAAGAGGTGCAGACAGTGAGGCCAGCGAAAATAGGAAGGGAAAAGTTACACAAACATTCAAACCTTAAAAAAATACAACATTGTTTAAGAGATGGGCAATGGTTTGAATTTGGTTCTTACTTAATATCAGCTGCTTGGGCTATTTCTTGTTAATGTCGTATTTGTGCCTCTGAGGTGGGGGACTTTTGTTTTTAAAGGTTTTTAAGTTGGCTGTAAACGTTCCCTGCCAGCTAAACCAAGGGGGCAGCGTGGGAGTCATTTTTCTTTCCTGTCCAATTTACAAAGCAAAAGAACTGAAACCGACCAGCTGAAGAAGTTTACTCTCCACCAGTGTAATTAAATGGGGCTCGGACGTGCAGTTAAAAATGGCATCAGTGCTGCCTGATGCTCAGCACTTTTGAAATTCCAGCTGCTTAGGATTCCCAAAGACTGTGGAAATCAATGGATCAGGCCCTTAATTTAGGAGCATAAATAAGGATTCAAGAACCTAACTTAAGCACTCTTTAAAAAAAATTGGCCTATGTCCTTAATTTATCATATTTTGCCTAGATAGCTGATGTCAGAACCATAGACCATTAATCCTTATCTGTTGTATATGTTGCTATCCTTGCTTCTGTGGGTCCAGTTTTATTTGAATGATGTTGATTTGTCTGCATTTTAAACAGCTCAACATCTAAAAATGTCTGGTCCTACTTATCCACACTTCTCACACACAAGTTAGTATAATACATAGTGTACGTCACATACCCCATTATTTCCATTTTATAATACCTCACATTTTTATATTATCACAGTGAAAGGCAAACTTGGGAGTTTTGATCTTTTCAATAGCCACTAAGCAGTGTTAAAAGCCCTATAGCAGGGGTCTCAAACACATGGCCGGCCCGCAGAGTTATTTGCTGTGGCCAGTCAAGCTCCCTGTGCTGCCGCCCCCCCACCCCAGAGTTATTTCCTGCGGCCCACCAAGCTCCCGTCCCCTGCCACCTCCCTTCCCCCCCAGCACTCCACGTCCCTGCTCTTCTGCCTACCTCCAGGTGCTTCCCACCGCCAAACAGCTGTTTGGCAGCGCTTAGCACTTTCCAGGAGGGAGGGGAAAGGAGCAGGGAGCCGTGCACTCAGGAGAGGAGGTGGAGAAGAGGCGGGACAGGGGCAGGGATTTGGGGAAGGGGTTGGAATAGGCCAGGGCAGGGACAGAGTGGATTTGGGGAAGGGGTTGGAATGGGGGTGGGGAAGGGGGCAGCAGGTGGGGGGGGCTTTTGTACCTTTACAGACACTCCCCGAGTTACATAAACCCAACATACACAAATCCAAGCTTACAGAAAAAGTTCCGTAAGCTAGAAATAGGAGGGGTTTTTTTTTTTGGGGGGGGGGGGTTGCATAATGGTTGGAGATATGTTTCCAACTTGCGCAAAATTTGAGTTCTGCCGGGCAACCCCCCACCTCATCCCCTCCTGACACCCTCCTGACCCCCCCACAGCCCTGACCCCCAGCTCTGAGCCCATCCCCTCTGAGCCAGGCAACCCCCGACCCCATCCCCCACAGCCCTGACCCCCAGCTCTGAGCCCAGCCCCTCTGAGCCGGGCAACCCCTGACCCCATCCCCCCGCAGCCCTGACCCCCGAGCTCCGAGCACAGCCCCTCTGAGCCGGGCACCCCCTGACCCCTTCCCCCCACAGCCCTGACCCCCAGCTCTGAGCCCATCCCCTCTGAGCCAGGCAACCCCCGACCCCATCCCCCCACAGCCCTGACCCCCAGCTCTGAGCCCAGCCCCTCTGAGCCGGGCACCCCCTGACCCCTTCCCCCCACAGCTCTGAGCCCAGCCCCTGTGAACCGGGCACCCCCTGACCCAGAGCCCAGCTCCCCACCCAGCCCTGGGCAACAGCAGCGCCACCCCCAGGCAGCGACAGCCCTTTGGCACCAACCATCACCATCACCCAGCGACAGCCCACTATGTAATTGCAAATGTATACCTACCATTAAAGCATTTAGTGTTTTTAAATCGTGTATCACTTCTCAGCACTGTGCTGAGGCCTCAGGTTACTAAAACATCATGACTTTTACAAAATTATTCACTAGTGCAGTGGATGTCACCATGTAACTATTTTGGTTTAGTTTTTTGTGTGCTGCCCCTTTAGAGTTTTAGAAGTCTTTTCTCTCCACACCACAGAGCAAAGGGATGGCATTGGAGGCAGAGGGGTCAGAGAAGGGACATGGGTGTGACCAATGACTCCACAGCCATTTGGATCCACTGGGTAAACCCGAGAGAGAGAGAGAGAGAGAGCAAAGCCCAAAGATTTGTTGGGGCCTGTTCTAACTTACGAGTAGAGCTGGACTGGCTGGGGCAAGAGACTTGGCTCCCTCAAACCATCTCTCATGGAAAATGTGTGCTTTGGAGTCGGGTAAGAATACAGCCTTAACACAGCTTCCCCTTGCCTCCCCCATCTTTAAATCTGATCAACAGATTGGTGGATTGTTTTTGAAAACAACAACATAGACATATAAAATCTGTAAATTAAGAAACAACATGTGCTGTTAGTCTCTGTGTTGTGAGGCCAGAATTTTCCAGTCTTGGACCCATCTGCCAGGTCAAAAACCTTTTTCTTCAAGAACTAAGCTTCTGCATTTGTGCTGCTGTGGCAATAAGTCCTGCCAATAAAAGGGAATTTGTTTGTCGCTGAAATAGAAAAGAAATAGCCATTGGAGAGCCACCCTGGTTGACACCCATTGCAATTAACTTTTCAGCTGTAATGTATTTTACTGTGTAATTGAAAAACACTGATTTTGAGCGCACACAAATGTACATATGTATACAACTCTATATTTTACTTGGAAGTTATACTGTATCATCATTTTAAAGATGTTTTTCTCCCTGCTTACATATTCCAAACTCCTAAAGAAAAGTCTTTGGTCTGCCTGAAAACATAAGCATCTTACCTTGAGTTTGAACACATGAATAGCTAAGCAAACCCCCTAACATAGCAGAAAAAATGTGCACACACCTAAGACGTAGGCTAGACATGGAAACAGAAAGACCAAAATAGAAAACACTGCATGGAGCATGTTTGTAATTAAAAACAGGAGCAACATCCTTTCCTCATCGATCCTTAGATATGCTGAAATTAAGCTGTAAGGGTTGGACGTTATTACTGCTCAGGGGAAAGGGGGGATAATGTGGGGCGGGGGTTAGTGCTATAGAGCTAAATCATGCCTTCCCCCTCCAACGAATGCACAAGATGAGGAAGAGGCCACATGGAACCCTTCTCCTTTCCTCAACCACACCTGGGCAAGGGCCAGATGTAAGCTGGCCCCTGCCACTAGGGAGCACAGAGGGAGCACAGAGAGCCCAGCTAATGCTGCCACCAATACTAGCAGCTGCAGAGGGAATGTTTCTGAACAGGATGAAGGCCCCATGTCTTCCACATATAGGAATGGCTGCACTGAGGGAACACAGGCAATATGTGATATCCACCCCACTTTTCCCCAGGCTTTCCACCTTCTTCCCATCCCCAGAGTGGATGAGACATAATGTACAAGCTTATTTGCCTCCTTCCTGCTTGTACCCATTATCTGCTAGGTAGCTCGGGGTAGGGCCACTTTCTGAGAAGCATACACAGACCATTTCAACCTAACAGGCTTTTATCCCTGGCACTGGCACACAGCCACTCACAAACCTTGACTGATGATATATAAATGGCATGTCTTGTGCAGCTTCAGAGGTGGGAACATCATAAAGCATTCTGCTTGTGCTTTCTGTTAATAAGATAATAAGACAGAAAATATCATATTGCCTCTATATAAATCCATGATAGGCCCACATCTTGAATACTGTGTGCAGATCTGGTTGCCCACACTAAAAAAAAGATATATTGGAATTGGAAAAGGTACAGAAAAGGACAATTAAAATGATTAGGGCCTGGAACAGCTTCCATATGAGGAGAGATTAAAAAGACTGGGACTTTTCAGTTTGGAAAAGAGACAACTAAGGGGGGGGGGTATGATAGAGGTCTATAAAATGATGACTGGTGTAGAGAAAGTAAATAAGGGTCACCAAATGAAATTAATAGGGAGCAGGTCTAAAATAAACAAAAGGAAGTATTTCTTCACACAACACATGGTCAACCTATAGAACTCCTTGCCAGAGGATGTTGTGAAGGCCAAGACTATAACAGGGTTCAGAAAGGAACTAGATAAGTTCATGGAGGATAGGTCCATCAATGGCTATTAGCCAGGATGGGCAAGGATGGCGTCCCTAGCCTCTCTTTGCCAGAAGCTGGGAATGGGCAACAGGGGATGGATGGATCACTTAATGATTACCTGTTCTGTTCAATCCCTCTGAAGCACTTGACATTGGCCACTGTTGGAAGACAGGATAGTAGGCTAGATGGACCTTTGGTCTGACTGAGTCTGGACGTTCTTAAGTTTTTTGATGCAAACACGTGTAAAGTTTACTGATATTGTCAGACACAAATCGGACATCAGGAATGTAACATACAAAAGCCAGTAGGAGAACACTTCAATCTTCCTGGACATTCTGTAACAGATTTAAAAGTAGCCATACTTGAACAAAAAAACTTCAGAAACAAACTTCAAAGAGAAACTGCAGAATTAAAATTCATTTGCAGATTTAACACCATTAATTTGGGCTTGAATAGGGACTGGGAGTGGCTGACTCACTACAAAAGCAACTTTCCCTCCTCAACTTTCCTCCCTCAACTTTAACACCTCCTCATCAATTATTGGGAATATAGGCGCTGACTCCATGGGTGCTCCAGCCCTGGAGCACCCACAGGGAAAAATTGGTGGGTGCTCTGCACCCCCTGGCAGCTTCCTGCCCCACCCCTCCGCCCCAGATCACCTCTGCCTCCGCTCTGCCTCCTCCCCTGAGCGTGCCGCAGCTCTGCTTCTCTCTCTAGCTCCCAGCTTTTGCCGCCACGAAACAGCAGTTTCGCGGCAGCAAGCACTGGGAAGAAGGGGGGAGGAGTGGGAATGCAGCGCTCTCGGGGAAGAGGCAGGGCTGGGGCAGAGATTTGGGGAAGGAGTCAAATAGGAGCAGGGAGGGGGCAGAGTTGGGGCGGGGACTTTGGGGAAGGGGTTGGCATGGGGGCAGAGCATGGGCAGGAGGGGGCAGGGCATGGGTGGAGTCAGGGTGGGGCCAAGGGCAGTGGGAGTTGAGCATCCACCTGTGCCGGGAAAAGTTGGCGCCTATGATTGGGAGTGGAGTACATCCACCCTGATTGAATTGGTCCTGTCAACACTGGTTCTCCACTTGTGAGGTAACTCCCTTCTCTTCCTGTGTCAGTATAATAATGCCTGCATCTGTAATTTTCACTCTGTACATCTGAAGAAGTGGGGTTTTTTACCCACAAAAGCTTATGTCCAAATAAATCTGTTAGTCTTTAAGGTGCTACCGGACTCCTTGTTGTTTTTGATATTATCTGTACATTTGTAATCATGATGGAGTAAAACACTATGAGGGTATGAGTGGGGATGAGAGAAGCGCCAGGTAGGAACATACAGGAAGATGAAGCATTTGAGGCTTAGTTTTCTCACTAGTCGTTGTTTGACTATTCCAACCTAGAGCTGCGTGAAACCTCTTTTACAGGAGTTTGTGTAGACTTTTTCCCCAGTTGTGGTTTTCATGGTTTAGCCCCTTTCTCATGAATTTCACTCTGAGATGGCAAGACAACCATGCTAGTATAGTTGTTAGTATAGTTGGTATCATTATTATATCCTTTTTCAATAGGTGTAATAACCCTTTGTACATTTTTATCCTGTCCAGTTGTTTGTACAATTTCTTCCCATACTATTTCTGATATAGAAAACAATTGTTATGTGCATCTATATATACCGTATCATTATCATTTTCAATTATATTGGTTACATCAAACTCTAGAAACAGTATCAGCACCAATTAATGACTTGCCTGGCTGATATTCTAATTTTAAATCATAGGAGTACAATTGAAAAAAATAATCTTTGTAACACAAGGCAGTATGTCTATCATGTTCCTTTTTGAAATATTAACTAATGGTTTATGATCTGTTTCTGCCAGTACAGATTTACCATGTATAAATATGTGGAATTTTTTTAATGCAAAAACCAATGTTAAAGCCCCTTTTTGTATTTGAGCATAATGACACTTTGGTTTGACATAGCGCTAGATCAGAGGTAGGCAAACTATGGCCCAGGACCATTCTACCCAGCCCCTGAGCTCCTGGCCCAGGAGGCTGCCCCCCTAGCCCCTCCCCTGCTATTCCCCCTCCCCCGCTGCCTCAGCTCGCTCCACCGCGGACGCAATGCTTTGGGCTGCAGGGCTGTGAGCTCCTGGGGTAGCGCAGCTGCAGAGCCTGGCCTGACCCAGTGCTCTGTGCTGCGCGGTGCGTGGCTGGCTCCAGCCGGATGGTACGGCTGTAGCGCCGCCAGCCACTGGTGCGCCAGGCAGCGCGGTAAGGGGGCAGGGAGTGGGGGAGGGGGGCTGGATAGAGGGCAGGGGAGTTCGGGGGGTGGTCAGGGGCCAGGGGTGTGGATGGGGTGGGGAGAGTCAGAGGGCGGGAACAGGGGATGAATGGGGGCAGAGGTTCTGGGGCGGTCAGGGAGAGGGGTGGTTGGATGGGGCAGGGGTCCTGGGGAGGGGCAGTCAGGAAGGAGAGGAGGGGTTGGATGGGACAGCAGGGGTCCGTCAAGGGAAGGAGTTCTGGAGGTGGTTAGGGGACAGGAAGAAGGGGGGCAGATGGGGCAGGGGTCCCTGGGGGCAGTCAGGAAGGAGAAGGGGGTTGGATGGGGTAGTGGGGAAGCGGTAGGGGGTAGTTAGGGGTGGGGGTCTGTGGGCAGTCAGGAGAAGAGGTAATTGGATGGGGCAGGGGTCCTGGGGGCAGTCAGGAAGGAAGAGGGGTTGGATGGGGCGGTGGGGGGGAGTTAGGTGTGGGGGTGTCCGGGGGTGGTCAAGGGACATAGAGCTGGAGGGGTGGATGGGGCCATGGTCCCAGGGGGGAAACTTCAGGGGGCAAGAAGCAGGGGCAGGGGCCGGGCCTCGCCTGGCTGTTTGGGGAGGCACAGCCTCTCCTAACCAGTCCTCCATACAATTTCTGAAACCGAGTGTGGCCCTCAGGCCAAAAAGTTTGCCCACCCCTGCTCTAGATGCATAAGCAACCGGTTTCCAGAGATCACCATACTTGTGTAATAGAACTGCTCCTTGGTCTTGTTTGGATGCATCTGAAGACAATTTTGTCAGTCTTTTACTATCAAATATTTTTAATATTGGAGCTGTTTTTATTTGTTGCTTAAGCTGCTTAAATTCTTGTTGATAGTGACAGTCCCATTTCCACTGATTATTTTTTACAAAGTAAAGCCTTTAAATTTGTTGTTTTTTCTGCTAGCTTGGATATGTATTTCCCAACAAAATTAACCATACCCAAAAAATTCTGTAATGACTCCTTATCTTTTGGGTAAGCAATAGTATCAATGGTTTGTATTCACTGTGGCTCATCCCTGACTGGTCAGTTTTCCTAGTAGAAATGTTAATTCTTGCACTCTAAATTTACATTTATTTTTGTTGTGTTTTAATCCTGATTCTTTTGCTCTAGATAATGTTTGTTAATCTTCTATCATGTTCTTCTAAAGTTTTTCCTCACCTCATTATATCATCTATGTACACTTGCATGCCATCTCTATTTTCAAAACTCTTTTGTATTGCTCTATAAAATACCTCGGGAGCTGAACGTAATCCAAAAGGTAATCCTTTAAAACAGTAACATCTACAAGATGTGTTAAATGTACATAGCATTTTCTTCCAATGGTATTTGTCAAAATCCATTTAAAGCACCTAAAGAACAATATTTTGCTACTGATATTTCTTCCAATATTTCTTCCCTGGTTGGTATTTTAAAGTGTTCCCTTTTAACATACCTACTTAAGTCTTTTGGATCTAAACATAAACACAAGCCTCCATCTTTCTTTTCTACTATTACTAATGAATTCACCCATTCAGGCAGCTCTTCCACTCTTTTAATTATATTTAAATGAACTAACCTTTTGTATCCTATTTCTTAAAGTTAATGGCATTTTTATAGCTGTGTGTATAACTGGTTTCTTTGTTTCATTTAACTCTATTGTATACCAAATAATTATACCCAAATTACCAATGCCGGTGAATAATTTGTAAATTGACATTCTATTTCCAGTGTTTCAGAATCCTGGATAGTTTGTTCTATCAACTTTAGCACTACACATGTTTCTAAACCGAAAACAGAAATACCTTGACCCTTAACTACTACAGATCTTATGTTTTCTAAATTATCTTTAACTATGACATGTAATTCACAAATACCAATAACAGGAATTTTTTCACCACTATAAGATTGTAAATTAACATATATTTGTTCTCTTATTACAGGTTTTACTTTTAGACATTTTATAATTTCTTCTGCAATAACATTAACTTGTTCCTCTGTATCTAGTACATACGAAATAAATGTTCCATTAGTAGATAGTGTAACTGTCCAATCATCCTTGTAGTTCACAGGATGACTCTGTTTCAAAATAACTAGAAACAAATTTTCTTCATCCATAATGTCAGCTCTGTATTCCTTATTTGGTGTCTTGTCTGCGGGTTTTGAATTTTGAAATAAATGTATATTTCTAAGTTTTTCCAGACTTCTCTGTTTACATAATTTGTGAAATGATTCTGTTTCTTGCAGGGATGACACGTTTGACCATATGCTGGGACACGTTTGACCATATGCTGGGACACTGTCCATCCACATCTAGATCATTCTTTCATCTGCTCATATGTTTTAACTTTAATACTTTCACTCTGTATTTCTCCATAGACTTGTTTTTGACTTTTTCTTATTAAGTCCATATTCACATCAGTTTCTTTTCTTTCTAAAATGTGCAATCGTTGTTGATTTAGTTCAGCAGTTTGGCAAATTCTCACTGCTTTTTCAGATCTGGCTCTTCTAACAGTCTTTCTTCCACTGATATCTTTTATACCCATCACAATTTGAACTCTTTTCACTGACTCAGATTCTGGAAATTCCATGTCTTACTTCTTATCCTTATATCAGTTAAAAATTATTCAGAAGTCTTTTTCTCCATTTGATTTCTTGAGTGAAACTGAAATCATTCAAATATTTCATTTGTTTTTGGTAAACAGTATTCCTCAAAAATTTTTAAGACAAACTCATAGCTCATTCTCTAACATTAAGTTCAAATGAATTATATAATGAAATTGCTTCAGTACCTGCAATATCCAAAAAGATGACAATCTTTTGTTCCTCTTCCTTATGCCCTCAGAAATAAATCAAGCTCTTGTTTAAAACTTTTCCAGTTTTCTGCTGGATTTCTCAACATTTTTAGAAATGTGGGAACTCTTAATTGATCCATCTTATTTTATTCAAAACTTGTTTTTCACTTCTGAGTAACTTTTACCCTTTTTTCCCCAACTTCTTCCAGTTCTTTTTGTCTCTTCCTTCACTCCTGATATCACAAAGGCACAAAATGAGCTCAAATTAGCTACAGGAATAAAGGGAAACAAGAAGACTTTTTATCAATACATTAGAAGCCAGAGGAGGACCAAGGACAGGGTAGGCCCACTGCTTGGTGAGGAGGGAGAAACAGTAACAGGAAACTTGGAAATGGCAGAGATGCTTAATGACTTCTTTGTTTGGGTCTTCACCGAGAAGTCTGAAGGAATGCCTAACATAGTGAATGCTAATGGGAAGGGGGTAGATTTAGAAGATAAGATAAAATAAAAAAGAACAAGTTAAAAATCACTTAGAAAAGTTAGATGCCTGCAAGTCACCAGGGCCTGATGAAATGCATCCTAGAATACACAAGGAGCTAATAGAGGAGGTATCTGAGCCTCTAGCTATTATCTTTGGAAAATCATGGGAGACAGGAGAGATTCCAGAAGACTAGAAAAGGGCAAATATAGTGCCCATCTATAAAAAGGGAAATAAAAACAACCCAGGAAACTACAGACCAGTTAGTTTAACTTCTGTGCCAGGGAAGATAATGGAGCAAGTAATTAACGAAATCATCTGCAAACACTTGGAAGGTGGTAAGGTGATAGGGAATAGCCAGCATGGATTTGTAAACAACAAATCATGTCAAACCAATCTGATAGCTTTCTTTGGTAGGATAATGAGTCATGTGGATAAGGGAGAAGTGGTGGATGTGGTATACCTAGACTTTAGTAAGGCATTTGATACGGTCTCACATGATATTCTTATCAATAAAATAGGCAAATACAACTTAGATGGGGCTACTATAAGGTGGGTGCATAACTGGCTGGATAACCGTACTCAGAGAGTAGTTATTAATGGTTCCCAATCCTGCTGGAAAGGTATAACAAGTGGGCTTCCACAGGGGTCTGTTTTGGGACCGGCTCTGTTAAATATCTTCATCAACTACTTAGATATTGGCATAGAAAGTATGCTTATTAAGTTTGCAGATGATACCAAACTGGGAGGGATTGCAACTGCTTTGGAGGATAGGGTCATAACTCAAAATGATCTGGACAAATTGGAGAAATGGTCTGAGGTAAACAGGATGAAGTTTAACAAAGACAAATGCAAAGTGCTCCACTTAGGAAGGAACAATCAGTTTCACACATATAGAATGGGAAGAGACTGTCTAGGAAGGAGTAGAGCTGAAAGGGATCTAGAGGTTATAGTGGACCACAAGCTAAACATGAGTCAACAGTGTGATGCTGTTACAAAAAAAGCAAACCTGAATCTGGGATGCATTAACAGGTGTGTTGTGAGCAAGACACGAGAAGTCATTCTTCCGCTCTACTCTGCGCTGGTTAGGCCTCAACTGGAGTATTGTGTCCAGTTCTGGGCACTGCATTTCAAGAAAGATGTGGAGAAATTGGAGAGGGTCCAGAGAAGAGCAACAAAGAATGATTAAAGGTCTTGAGAACATGACCTATGAAGGAAGGCTGAAAGAATTGGGTTTGTTTAGTTTGGAAAAGAACGGACTGAGAAGGGACATGATAGCAGTTTTCAGGTATCTAAAAGGGTGTCATAAGGAGGAGGGAGAAAACTTGCTCACCTTAGCCTCTAAGGATAGAACAAGAAGCAATGGGCTTAAACTGCAGCAAGGGAGGTTTAGGTTGGACATTAGGAAAAAGTTCCTAACTGTCAGGGTGGTTAAACACTGGAATAAATTGCCTAAGGAGGTTGTGGAATATCCATCTCTGCAGATATTTAAGAGTTTGTTAGATAAATGTCTATCTCGGATGGTCTAGACAGTATTTGGTCCTGCCATGAGGGCAGAGGACTGGACTCGATGACCTCTCGAGGTCCCTTCCAGTCCTAGAATCTATGAATCTATGAATTTATGGGGTGTTTTATATTCAAGTAATCCACTAGTCTTAATAATAATTCATTGCTAATAAGCTAACAAGCTTTATTAGATACATAATAAACATATAGACAAAGCATCTTAACTCAGGTCAATCTATCAGTCTAACCTAAACCAACTGCCTCCTCCCACTGTCAGCTCCTGTACCCTGAAGAATCTATTTATTCTCTTACAGCCACAGTATGGTGACCGACAGCAAATGTGAACAATCGGGACAGGGGGTGCGGGGTAATAGGAGCCTATATAAGAAAAAGACCCAAAAATCAGGACTGTCCCTATAAAATCAGGACATCTGGTCACCCTAAGCCACAGTAACACCACAGTGGGGAGCTCTCTTGAAGCCTAGGTGAGAATCTTTGAGTCAAATTTGGCTTTAGCGAATGGTGATGCCACACCAGCTCTTCCTTTCCTCCTTCACTTCACCACTGAGTTCATTATATAAAATATTCTGAAAGTGCTGATCTGTTAGGAACAGAAAAGTATGTTAGCTAAGTCTTATTCTTCCATTAGGGGAGTATGGAGTACTTTTCCAGCCCCTCCTGTTGTACAGTAGATTGAAACTACTTGTTTAAGAGAGACGATTTATATCTTACATCTAAAGAGAACAGGTCTGATTCTGATCTTACCGCAGTGTAACTGCATTAGCTGCACTGGACTTGCTACACCCAGATGGCAGAAGCAGCTCCACTAATGTTTTTGAAAGTCCAGCCTACCTCTCGAGTTGCAGTGCTGACTGATTGCTGGAGAAGCACCTAAGTGGCTGAACAAAGTTCCTGCTAAATTTTTTCTGACTCATTGCTCTGGAGAGCATGGGGAAGTTTTCAGACTCCTTCAAGAGCAGTTACACCATGATGGTCAGAACGCAGCACAGAATAAGAGAACTGGGAGGGAGCCATATGCCCTCTGTGCAGGGCCGGCTCTAGGTTTTTTGCCACCCCAAGCAAAAAAATTTTTGGCTGCCCCCACCCCAGCCATAGGCTCCCCCCCGCACTCCCCTGCTGCCCCAGCCCTTGGCTCCCCCCCTCACCTGCACACCCTGCTGCCCCAACGCTGGGCTCCTTCCTTTCCTCCCCACACCCGCACTCCCCTTCCTCCCAACCTGCACTCTCCTGCTGTCCCAGCCCTGGGTCACTGGTAACTCGCTCCCAGGGTGGGTCATTCAGCAGAAATTTTGGATGTGCACAGAACAGAGACAGGATTGGTTCCCATATGGTTCCAGAACTGCAGTAAAGTGGAACAGTTTTCAGCTTGTGTGATTGAAGGATATCTGGATACATATTATAAGACTGTCCTACATAAATGAGGAAAAGTTGAGGTCCCTTCATTATTCTTTTGTTCCACTCTTTGCTTCTATGAGGAATTTGCCAATGCAATATTACTGTCTTCCTTTTAAACAAATAAAACTTAAAAAAAAAAGGTAATAGCTATTGAAAATAGCAATTCCAGTCCTAAAAACCACTGGGAAGCATTTCTTGCTTCTTCATTTCTTATCCTACTTTTTTCTACAGCAAGTTACAGTGGATCCGTATATTTGATTTGGGAGAAATGAAGTAACAGCTGCCCAAATTGAGCTTGAACACTCCTGAATTTTGAGGGTGTTCAAATCTGGAAGGCAGGTGCTAGATTCCCTTTCTGAATATTAGCTAAATCTGGAAAGGAGAAGTCAATTTCTGCTTCCAAGGCTCAGAAGTGGATATCCTCCTATGTGCCTGGTACTGTATCTAAAGCTGCTGAAGTCCCCTAGCAAAGCCTCCCCTCCCTTACTTTTCATTTTAAATTCTAGTGGGATCCATGTACCTCCCCTGCTAGGCTTCAGATAGAGAGGTGCACCGTCCATTTAGTCCACCCAATTCCTTCTTTGTGGGCTGAAAGGTGAGGTCACACCAGTATCCCTAATGCAGTCTGGGGAAGTCATCTGAAGGGGACATCTGGGGCAAAGCCTTCCACTCCTTGGGCACACTTGTTCCCCATTCATAGTGCCACCCCTTTCAACTCGCAGCATGGCTCAGCTACCTCACTCCCTACCCCTCCCTTTCCTGTTGATAGCAGCCAAGGGATTGCTGGGAAATGTAGTTCTTTCCCTGCTCCAGGGCTGGCTCTATAGGCAGGGAGCTAGGCAAGGAACTACAGCTCCCAAGGTCCCATGGGTCCTCAGCTCCCATGCTGGACCCCCAGCTGCTCCATGGCTCCACTCCTGCAGGGCTGTGAGAGGGGAGGAAGTGAGTTTTAAAAAAAAAAGGATGGCCAAAATGACGCCCCCTGGAAATGTGCTGCCCCAAGCACCTGCTTGTTTTGCTGGTGCCTAGAGCCAGCCCTGCCTCTGTGACACAGTCTGGTTGGAAAGACAGCACAGATTTGCTTGCAAGGACTGCACATCTTTCAGTGAACCTTGTTTGAATTTGGGGTTTGTCTTTGCATTGACATAAGCAACCTGTAGCCTGATTTTCAGAGCGGCTGAACACCCACATATCCCACTGAAGTCAACAGGAGCTGCAGGTGCTCAGCTTCTTTGAAAATCAGATCCTTTTATATGTAAAAAGCTCTGCCTGACACAATTGTCCAGCAGTAATTTCCAGAGCCTGCACTGGCTGCCAGTTAACTCTGCTCTGGCACAAGGCTGCTTAGAACTTCTGATAGGTAGTCAGTGAATCCGACTCCAATCTCAGATGTATGGTGCAAATCTCTGCATATTTCCCCAAATCTGCTGCCACAAATACACATGAAAACCCAAGAGTGAGTTTGGCTGGATATAGATGGCAAGGGAAAGATATTAGAACAGCACATGTGGAAATAAAATCTCATCCACTCAGCATTCACTGAGAAGAATTTTTTGCATGGTTCTGTGAATATTTATTGACATTAAAAAGTGAATTTGGTTTGCTATTGCAGGTATTGTCGCTTTCACAAACCCTCAACAGCAAAAGTATTTCACAGGCAAACATTTATTTTAAAAGATAGAGTTCATCTTATTTTAGAACTCAGGGTCTATGTCAAGATTTCACACTGTGCTAAATGCATTACAACATCTACCAAAAGTGCAATGTGTATTTTTAAAATAGTCAAGCAATAGAAGTGTCAGGTCCAAGGTCCATCTAGCCCAGTATCTGTCTAGCGACAGTGGCCAATGCCAGGTGCCCTGAGGAGTGTGAACCTAACAGGCAATGAAGTGAATGATCTCTCCATCCATCCATCTCTCTCATCCATCCCATCTCCATCCTCTGAGACTGGCTTCACACCATTCCTGGCCCATTCAACCATACTTTGCCTACCAGCCATACAGCAATACAATTACACAATACACAGGAATAGACAGGGTAAGGGGTAGGGTAGTTAGTCTCTATCTGTAAAAGCAAATCTGTAAAAACCTTATAGACTAACAGACACTAACACAGCGCAGCTGCAGCATGAGCTGTCTTCTCTTCACTTCAGTTGGAAAGATCTTAAGATCAAAGAGATTGTGGCCCAGTATTGTGGAAGGGAAGTGTTCTGTGTTGTTCTAGTAACTGCACACTGCTGCACACAACCTGCTAGTAAACTCCTAGCTAAACCACCAAACCAAAAAAAACTGCAATGCCAACTTGCCCCACACATCTACACCAGTACACCATCACAGGACCTAACCCAGACAGCCACCACCATCACCGGTTTCACACACACACCACCAATGTAAATATATATGCCATCATGCCAGCAATGCCCCCTCTGCTATGTACATCGCCAAACTGACAGTCTCTAAAAAAAAGGATAAATGACACAAATCAGACATAGGAGGAATGGCAATACAAAAAACTGTAGGAGAACACTTCACCTCCCTGGCCACACAATAGCCCAAAAAAAAAAAGGACCAGAAAGACTTCAAGAAGAACTGCAGAGCTCTGCAATCTTGACATTTGAATCCCACACCATCAGATTAAACAAAAAAGACTGTGAATGGCTTGATAATTAGAACAGTTTTCTCCTCCCTTGGTTTTCACACCTCAACTGCTAGAACAAGGGCCCTCATCCCTGAATTGACTAAAAACTCCTATCTCTTCTTTGCTTGCTTATTGCATATATATGCCTGCCCCCCTTTTCCCACACACCACTTGCAAGAAAAAGTGGGGTATCCACAGCTCTCTCTGCTGCAGAACGTCTGTTAGTCTATAAGGTGCCACAGGATTCTTTGTTGCTTTTACAGAATAGTTGTGGTTTCTGCATGTTCACCAATTTCAGTATCTCCCCCCTCCCCGCCGCCACGCCATATAACTAAAGCACAAACTGAATGAGATATGTGTCAAGTATCCTGCAATCTACTATATCAAAGCAAGCAGATTTATACAATTGCTTTTATTCTCTGCACACTACATTCAGAATACACCATTATATTTCACTTACCATTACCATGACATTATTCTCTTTCAGTATGAAATACCATACACAGTGGTTATCTTTTGACAGTTCAAAAACACTCGTCAAAGTTTAGCATTCAGGAATCGGTTACGTTTGGTAATGATGCCGTGAAAAGAGAAACTATCCTGATTTTTACTAATTTGAAAAGCAGCAGGATTTAGCTAGTAAAATGAGCAAAAGATGCAGAAAAACAGAAAAGGCCAAACATGGTCTTGATGTAAGTGGGCATAGCTACATCACTGACTTTGATGGTGGTATAACTGCTTATGCACATTTGCATTTGGTTCTGCAATTACATATTAGAGGAAGGGCTAAGTAAATTTACCTGGATATAATGAGAAATAACAATCTGAACTTCACTAAAACTCAACCCAAATCTGATTAGTGTTTGAAAACAGGTTTGAATGGTTTTTCTCCCATTAGTTTTTAATTATGGGAACTTTTGGTGAAAAGAACAGAGACTCAGGTCAAGCCTACACTACAAAATTAAGTTGACATACAGCCAACTGCAGTAATTAAATCACTTTGGCATGTCCACGCTACGCTCCTTGTGTCAGTGATGCAGGTCCTCACCAGGAGTACGTGCACCAATTTAACTGTTAGTGTGCAGCATTGTGGGAAGGCTTCTAAAAGGCAGCAACAGTCCATGTAAACAATGCAGTTTCTACACTGACACTGCATAGACCTAACTACATCAACCTAAATGCTACCCTACGTCTCTTGTGCAGTGGAGTCAGTGTAGTGGGTAAGTTACACTGGTGGGAGCTACATTTTAGTGTAGACGTTTACAGAGTTAGGTCAATGTAGGCTGCCTTACATCAACCCAGCTCTGCAGTGTAGACCAGGCCCAGGAGAAGCCAACCCAGCAGCAGGCAACCTTTGCAAGAGAGAGACTGAAACAGGATTGGTGTTCTTCCTAAGGAGAGAAAAATAGATGCAGACAAGTAGAGTCAGAGAGGAATCTAGAAGAAAGCACGAGGGAGCTTAAAAACATCAAAAAGGGCAGTAGCGAGTGCTCTCAGAACCTGATTTCATTAACTAGATCAAAGATGACAAACTACGGGGTGTGAAACCCTGCCCTTACCTCCATACACACACTTGCCTTGCAGAAAGATTAGATCCAGAAAAGAAAGCCCTTAAAGTTGTATGTTCACAGCATACACAAGGAGAACAAATACTCTTGCTGGAAGGTTGAAGTGTAACACTGTTTTATTTCTTAGAATTCAGAACACACAAGAACCTAGAAACAGAGACAGAGAAAATAGACTACTCCCCAATGCAGTGAGGCATAACTCGTCTAGATTGTTTTAAACTGGTCCTTTCCAGGCTGACTCTGATCACAGGCTTTGCTGCAGAAAGAGATCTGTAGCTTACAAGCAGGACCAGAAACTCCCCACCCCCCACACACAAACTTAAAATGATAGCTAGCAATTCCAACACAGTCGTCGATACATCATAAAAGCATGATCTGTACAAGAGTGTTAGTGTGATGATGGGCCAGATTCCATGTGCTAGAGCTGATAATAGAAGTCAGAGTAAGCCTAGAATTGCTATCTGTCATCACAACCATTTACTGTAAACAGGAACATCTTGGTCCAATAAGGGAATAGTAACATTTAACAGTGGTCTCTGTTCTGATGTGTTTTCTGGTAACTATACTTTTAAATGGAGAAAAGCCCCACTTCCTGCCACAGAAGCAGCTGTCGTTTTGTGTTCAGATACCACCTACTACAGAGGTGTCACACACAGAGTGCTCACTTAATATAATCCAAGCTCCTTCCCGCTGACACTGTATGGCTGCTCTTTGTATGTGGAAGAACCTAACATTAATAATCATGTGGGTTGAGTTCAAAGAGATCATCTCTAGGAAACTGCTGAGGAAACCTGTCTGCAAGAGTTGTACAGAAGAGAACATTCTGTGAGGAAAGCTGGAATCAACTGCAAAGGACAACGGGGAATTGAGCCCTCCCAATGAGAGACAATGGAGAGCCAGGAGCACTTGATTCAGACAGAGAAAAGAGCTGATCTGTGCCATTTTCCTCCTATAACTTAAGTTTGTTAAGCCAGTTATGAGGGCAGGACTTGCTAGGGGGATTAGTAATGGGAACAGAGCTGTTCTTATTCACCAAGCTGAATGTGCCCCAGCTTGGCAGTAAAGGCCTATTGAACATCCCCAAATAGGAGTTGGACGGTATAAATCTAAATTTTTTTTTTTAGAGGAAACACTGCTGTCTTGGTTTCAATCTAGGAAAATAGCATTCTGTTTCTCTTCAAAACATTTGGGCTACATATTTGACTGGTAAGCAACTCTACTCCACAACAAAGGGTGAATCTAAGCTAACCCAGTGGCCTAGTGGCAGTGCTCTGAACTACTGAATAAGAACACAGGTGAACCCTATGGTCAGCACTGGTGGATTCTGAAAGGAGCCCCATTCAGCTCATTTAAATAGGAATATATTGGCTACAATGAGGAATTATCCCCAGTGTTCTGGCAGAGAGACAGATAATCTTTCACCACCAGGGAAAAGTTCCCTCTGAATAAGGAAATTGACTGTTAAGAAAATTGACTTGCAGACTAAATTCTACTCTCATTGCCATTTGTAGATCTCACTGTAAATCTAAATTAACCCAAAAACATCAGCAGTTGCTCCAGCTTTACACCAGCATATCCAAGAGCAGAACTGGGCCTACTGTCATCCTGTTCTGCAGAATTAACTGCCCCTTTTATACATGCAACTATAAAAGTATGAAGTGAAGTGAAAGAAATACTTGCAATAAAAAATAGCATCATCAGCCACATCCTGCACTCCTTACTCGGTCCTTACTTGAGCAAGCTTCCCATTGAGATCTGGAGTGTTTTGCCTGAATAAGGAATGAATCAGGATTTTACCCACAGTGATGAAATACCACTGGAGTAAACTGATACCTCATTAGTAGGAGTATGCAGGAGATCAAGTATTCATAGTTGGGGGAAAACATTTCAAATGATGTAAATTAGCACACTTACATTGACTCTAGTGGAGCTACCCCAGTTTACACCAACTGAGCAGAGCAGGTCAGAAAATGGAATCTCTGTCCAATGAGAAATTCTGTCATTTCAAAATTTGTTTTCATTCTCAATTGGAACAAAAAGTTGAAATTTTGAAATTTCTCCTAGAATGGAAATTCATAAAAATTTGATTCAGAAACAGCAAAACATTTTGTGTTAATCATGTTGAATTGTTTTATTTTCATGTCAAATTATTTTGTTTCAATAATGTAAAAACATTATAAAATATAATATATATTATGTAATAATAAATGTCATGTAACCTTATAATTATTATATATTAACATAATATAAAATAAAATTAATGTATTGTAATATGCAAGTCCATACAAAATGAAATTATAACATTGAAAAAAACATTTAAACATTAATTGAAAAGAGAAAAAGAATTGTATTAACCTCTTTCATTTACTGACACCAGTTTAGCTCCTGACTTTGATAGCATTGCTACCCTTTCAAGGCACTTAGCCTGCTAGTTATTTACAGCATAATTTACAGTGTCACCAGTAGTCAGGTGCTAAATTATGACCCACAAAGGAGAATGTTTAGATCTGATCTTGAGTAAATTATGATCAAGTTTAGAAAAATTAAAGACAGATGGGAAGGTCTATTGCAAAATTGCTGCAGGAGCAAAAAGGGAAAAAAAGAACATCAATGGTGCAGTTTTAATAAAATTCAAATTCAAATGAAGTGAGATAATGTACAAATCATTTGGTAAAAATACATCTTGGGGCTTCATGAACATCAGTTCCATCTTGCCAGCTAACTCTGACAGAGGGGAGGGTGGGCGAATGGACAACACATCTTGACTTGAACAACAACACAACAAAAAGAGGTAGTTATTTTTTTCTCTTCTCTTTGAGTGATTGTTCATATCCATTGCACTTTAGGTGACTCACAAGCTGTACCCAAGGAGGTGGGCTCAGAGCTCATGGACATGTGGATTGGAACCAAAACCTTGCATCATCTAAAGTCTGTTGGGTGATGGCACAGTGGGAGGAGAAGGTATGCACTGACAACTAGGTATAGGCCTGAGCTTTGAATGAATGGTCACAAGATGGCAAGAGGTAGAACATGCTCAAATACAGGAGGCCTACCACCCACTGGCAGGTGGAAGGCCAAAATTACTACTAGGCATACCTTGGTAGATGCAAGGGCCAGACCTTGCTGTTTTAGGTAGAGCAGGGAATCCAGTATAGATTGAAGGGAAGACCGAATCAGAGAGAGACCTCGTTGGGAAGATGATATCAAGAAACGCTTCCGCTTAGCAAGGTAGGTAGCCCTAGTAGACGGCTTACTACTACCTAGCAAGACCTGGAGAACTTGTTCTGAACAGCCTTGCTCCTCGCTTCCATGCAGTCAGGTGAAAGGCCTCGAGGTTTGGGTGGAGTAAACAGCTGTAGTCTTGTGAGAACAGGTCAGGGCAGAGGGGGAGCAGCAGTGGGGATGCTACTGATAAGTCTAGCAGTGTGCTGAACCAGTGTTGGCATGGCCACACTGGAGCTATAAGAATAACTCTCACCTTCGCATGCTTGATTTTCAGTAGGACCTTGTGTACCAGAAGAACTGGAGGAAATGTATAGAATAGGCGCTCTGTCCATGGAAGCAGGAAGGCATCTGAAAGGGAACCTGGGTGCTGGGAGGGGCTGATGGAGGCCAGGGAGACAATGCAGAACCTCAGTTTCTTGAGATGTTTGTTGAGGTGACACAGGTCTAGGATGGGACGAAGCTTTGGGATTAGGAAATATCAGGAGTAAAATGCCTTCCCTCTCAAGTTTTGAGGCACCTCTTCCACAGCCCTCACCCATAGAAGGGTTTGCACCTCCTGGGCTAGGAGTTGCTCGTAAGAAGGGTCCTTGAAGAGGGACATGGAGGGGGGTGAGAAGAAGGGGTGGAGGAAAACTGAAGGGTATAACCATCCACCGCTATATTTAGCACCTAGAGGTCCGATGTGATGAGGAACCACGCTGAGCTGAAGTGGGAAAGTCAGTCCAAAAACAGGGGGGTAGGATCTGATGCAGGTACTGGTATAGTGCCCTCAGGCACACCTTCAAAAGGCCTGTTTGGGCCCTCCGGGAGTACCTATGCAACCCCAGCAGTGAGACTGAGGTGGATGGAAGCGGTTGACGGGGCTTGTAATACCCGCCCCTTCTCTTGAACAGGTCGTCTTGGTGGCAGAGCTGTGAAGTGGGCCGGTTGTCGAGGCCTGAAGCGCTTCCTGTAAGTAGCCAGGGCATAGAGGCCCAGGGACCTGAGGGTAGCCCTCGAGTCCTTCAGGCCACAGAGCTTTGAGTCAGTTTGCTCCGAAAACTAGGTGCCCTGGAAAGGGAGGCCATGAATCGACTGCTGGACCTCCTGAGGTAGCCCCAAGGACTGTAGCCAAGAGCATCGCCTCATGGCCACTGCAGAGGCCATTGTTTTGGCAGCCGCATCAGCGCTGTCCAGTGCTACCTGAGTTGAGGCCCTCACAACATTTTTTCCCTCCTCAGGACTCCAGGCAAGAATTCTCTGCCCTCTTTGAGGAGGGAGAGACGAAGGAGTCTGCCACAGGGGCTCTGACCAATTACAGCCTTGTTACTGGGTAGGGCCACCTTAGATGGTGCTGCTGCAGCTCCATCCTTGAGCTCCTCAGCCTCTAGTCCCAGGTGAGCCACTATCCTCTTTAGAAGCTCCTGGTGGAGGTGCTGGGTCCCAAGACAGCCTTGTCTGGGGAGGAGGAGGAGGAAGAGGCCTGTACCGGAGAAGGAGCTTCCTCCTGTTCCTCTGCGTCGATTACTTCCATGGAGCCCACATCCTGTGTATCAGTGCCAGGTTAGGTACCAGAGTCAGGGTCCAGTGCCGAGCAACTGAGTATAATCAGTGGGACGACGGACCCGGTATTGGGGAAAATCCCCATGAGTTCCAGAATGGCCATTGCATAGGCCATCATCCACCTGACAAGGTACTAGCACAGGAACCTGCACCAGGATGCAGTGGTACATAAGATGGGTACCGGTGGCATCTCTTGGGATGGGCATAGGGATCCAACTCAGACTCCAACAAAGAGTCCTCCTGAGGTGATCACAGGGGAGCAGTACCCTTCACTTCCACCATTCAGTGCTGAGGGTCTGGGGACCGGTGCCAGACCAGAGACGACCTTGCAGAAGAAAGCAAGGTCGATTTGCCCCTGGAAGGTACCAAAGGTCCCAGTGCCAGGAAGGAGCTCAGAGCACTATGCTCTCTCCTGCTCATGCTCATCAGAGCCGGCTGTTGTCCCATCAAGGTCAGCGGTACTGGGAGCAATAATAAGTCCCTGGCCACTGCAAAGACCTCCAGGGTAGAAGGTACCATGATCCCGCTGGCGCTGCAATGATTTCTTGGCATCGGTGGGGGGTTCTGTACTGAACTCGATGTCCATCTGGGCAGAGTTGATGGTGCCACCATAGGTTCTCGGGCGGAGGAATGGCCCAACATGTGTCGCACTCCACTGTCTACGCCTTGTTTGCCTTTCTTCAGCACCGGAGAGTGCCCTCTCTCAGAGCACTGCTTTTTATCTCTCTTCCTCAGCACCAGAGATGGAGAACAGTATCAGGAAACGCAAGGCGCAGAAGGGGCGCTTCGAACCAAGGCCAAAGTGCTGAGTGCCGAATCTGAGCGACCTGGTTTCAATGCCAATCTAAGAGTGGCTTTCATTAGGACAGCCCTCAGTCTAGCTTCTCTGTCTTTCTTCATACAAGGTTTAAAGTCCCGACAAATCTGACTGTGCTATCTTACGTGAGAGTCTCCCAGACACTTCAGACAACTGGAGTGTGGGTCGATCACTGGCATGGGCTTGCCACAGGAGGCACAAGATTTGAATCCCACAGACTGGGGTATGCCCAGCCTCAGGGGTAATGGGAGCCCCTCTACAATAAAGGAGTGGGTCTAACTATCTACACTAGTGTATTTACACTACAACTATACTAAGAATAATACCAAAGATGCAGAGAAGAAAACCACGGAAAAATGCCTTGCCTAAGCAAGAGAAGCTGTTCCAGCAATTGTCACAGGCGGTAAGAAGAAACGGGGGGTAGTGGGGGATGCAGGGCTGGCAGTGCCCCTTAATCCAGCGCATAAGCACATGCCACCAGAGGGCGATAGAGCCGGCCTGACAGATATCACTGAGGGAAAAATCAAAAACAACATGTACATGGCGAGCAAACACCTAATGTTGAATGGACATGAACAATCACTCAAAGAAGAATATATTTTCCAACTAGAATTTTTTCCTTTTCTTTTTATCAATTGCTATGTAGGCAGGATAAGACTTTTCCAGAAGCAAACTACCTATTTATCTGTATCTGTCTACGCACAGGTTTCAGAGTAGCAGCCGTGTTAGTCTGTATCCGCAAAAAAACAGGAGTACTTGTGGCACCTTAAAGACTAACAAATTTATTTAAGCATGAGCTTTCGTGAGCTACAGCTCACTTCTTCGGATGCATAGAATGGAACACACAGACAGGGGATATTTATACATACAGAGAACATGAAAAGGTGGAAGTATGCATACCAACAGGCAGAGTCTAATCAATTGAGATGAGCTATCGTTAGCAGGAGGAAAAGAAAAAGGATGTGTGTCTACGCACACACATCCTTATATGTTGTTTGAGTCACAGTTAATGACAAAGGCCCTGAAAGTTGAAACATTTCTACCATATAAAACTTCAGAAAGAATATCCAATAAGTGTAATAGTACATACATAGAGCCACAAGAGTGGAGTGCACAGCCTCATTTTCCTCTATGTTTCACAAGTGTCGCAGGAAATACCTTTCAACGCTGACCCTGAGAGTGAAACCACTGCTTTTGCACTGGGAAGCTCAGGAATAAACTTGTCAAATCAACCTCCTTTGGCCCTTTGGGGGAAAATTATTTTAGAAGACCAAAAACTGGAAAAAAAATATTTGCAAAAAGTACATTCTGTTCAGAACTAGTGCATACACAAGAAGAGAGTGTTAATGGATTTGTGAGAGGCCCAGAAAATATGCTTCATTAAGTTAAGCTCACATTGAGTTGTTTACATCTGTGCTTTTTATTAACTAAAAAGGTGCCTATTTCTTACTAATATATCAGAGGCTTATTGTGGCTGGCCCTCGCAGGTACAAGGGAAGACAGAAGGAGCGTGAAGTTTTTCCCCTTTCTTGCTCCACTGCAGCGGGTCTAGCCATAATTTGGCTGGGGATGGGAGGCACAGCTCCATGCTAGTCTTCATTTATTCACTCTAATTTAAGGTTTCGCGTGCCAGTAATACATTTTAACGTTTTTAGAAGGTCTCTTTCTATAAGTCTATAATATATAACTAAACTATTGTTGTATGTAAAGTGAATAAGGTTTTTAAAATGTTTACGAAGCTTCATTTAAAATTAAATTAAAATGCAGAGCCCCCCAGACCGGTGGCGAGGACCTGGGCAGTGTGAGTGCCACTGAAAATCAGCTCGCGTGCCACCTTTGGCACGTACGCCATAGGTTGCCTACTCCTGTGGTAGACAGTAGTGGAGTGCTGAGAATCGAGGTTTCTGGGTTCTGTTCCTGGCTCTAGAGGGAGAATACGTGCAAGTGTTTAGAACAGAGGACTAAGTCTTGGGTGCTGTTTGTAGTTACTGGTGCTTTGCAATCACATAGTGCTCATTCAGCTGAGAGCATGGAAGTGTTTTGCAAAGGTATAGGAGTCACCTTATTTTACAGCATACCTATAATTGGCACATTTTTCTGAAAGGCTGCGTGGCTGAATGAGCCAGGCTTGAGGCTGCCATATAACAGAGACTGTGAGACAATAGACTTTAAAGCATGACATTTTTATGTACAGAAAAAGGTCTTACTGCCCAGGAATGAATTTAGCTTGTTGTAAGGGTTGGGTAGTGTCATTTTAATAAGGGGGTCTTGGGCCCAACAAAGTGTTTATTAACATCTTTTCCCTTGCTGGATTTGAGACACCCCTTTATCTGGAGATCATTGCTTGTCTGCCAATGATAAGCAGGCATCCTCACTGGTGTGTTGAGTTCTGGATGTTCCTGAGGAAAACAAAGTCTGGATTCAAATCCCTGAACCACATTTAACTGCTTAATGATGTACAACAACACAATCAGGTTAATATCTTTGACTCTCTGGGCCCACTTATTTCATCACATATACACATTAGCCGGGGTAACTGAGTGGTGAGGGGGGAAATTCCACATTTGTGGGGAGGAGGAGATATTTCTCTGTTTAATCTGGCACTTATTTGAAGATGCTGAGGAAAGAGTTGGAATGTTCAAATAAGTCCCGAGGGGATGGATTAGTGAGCAGGGCAGGGGCTGCCAGTGAGGTGGTCAAAGCTGCAGGATAACTTATCACATGACTCTGCAATGTTTCACATGTGTGTGTGTGTAAATGTATAAAAGCTTCCAAGGCTAGAAATGGGAGCTTTGTACTTCCATTGGGAAAGGGAGCTGCTGAATTTTTCCAGTTGAGATACACAGCACTTGCCCCAAGCCCAAGGCAATGGTGGGGATTTTTCAGTATAGGAAAGCCAGGATAGGTCAGTAGTAGAGGGTTTTATGGTTCCCACTGAGCCTTATACACCTGGACTCATGGCAACAAGGCAGTTGGCTTTATGAGGGGGTGGATATGGAAAATAGCCCCCAAAACAGAGATGCACAAACAATTCTTCTAACTACCTTAACAACAACCTCTTACTACTTCTCCATCCCACAGAGCACTTGAATTAATGGCTTTGCTTCCCACAAGTATACTATAGTCACAGTCTATTTGGTTGAAACAGTGATAAAAGCACTAGCTGTACATCATGAATTACTAGTGTGCTTAGAGCTGACTCGACACCTCTCTGAATGCCGTACTCATCCTGGCAACGTTGTCAGACCATGGAGGGAGAGGCTACTCTGTGCTGCAGGCTCTAAAAGTAGGTTTGTATGAAGCTGATTCAGAAGGTGAATAATTTTGATAAGAGCCTGTATATTCACTCCCATCTGCCCTACTCCCACACCACACTCAGCGTTTCTTCCCACTGATTAAAAACCACTCTTTCCTCCTACATGCTATCAACACCTGACTGTCTATTCTCACTCCACAACAGTCAGTTCCTATAATGCATTCAAAGCACAATTTCGTCTGACACTTTTTTAAAGTTAATTCTGTTAAAGCACATTTTTTGTCTGAGAGGGCTCTGGCTTCACAGGTGGGAACAAATAAGCTTTAATGTCTTTTACCATACCTGCTCTCAGATACTCTGTTCCCTCTATTGAATATCTTGGGCCACATCCTGCAAAAGATTATGCTGCACTTAACAGGAAGTGCAGTGCAATGGCATTTCGGATATGAAGTGGAAGTAGCACCAGAGGCCTGTGAGTAAAACTGTTCAATGTGGCCCCACCCCCACTCATTCCCTATACCCCCTTTTTATGGCATGAAAATGACGTGGGATTAGCTGGGAGTAGATTACCCTATAGGCAGCGCTTCCTATTCCCTATCCTAGCAGCAAAAATTCAGTGCTCACCAGACATTTTACCAAACAATATGTTTCTCTCTCATTTGCAAATTTTCCTTCTTTTCCCCCTTTTTGGTCTCTGCAGGTTCTGGTCTATACCATATGCTGTCCACATACTGTGTAACAGGTTTAAAATGAGGGGAGGAAAGAGTACAATAGAAAAATAATATTCATGCAATGGGCCCCCATCTAATCACACAAGCTGTGAAGGTTGTCTCCCTCATTTGAAGACATTATTGTAGAGATCAGGATTCCTTGCATGGCAAGAAGGCACTCCATCAAGCTGTAATTGTTTACTGTTGCTCAGGGATCCCATTGGGTCTCAGAGGAGTTCTTCTGCTATGAAATTTTAAATGCAAAAATAAAAATCTAACTGGCAATGCTTTCTTTTTATCTGGTCTTTTACCTCCGCTGATAATTGATGCACATGCATCATGGAAACAATTCTGAGGAATAGATTTCACATGGGTTACAAACTGCAGAACGTGTCAAAATCACGGTGTGTTCTGCAGTTTCTGACCATTCATCTTTTTCATACAAGGCAAGTCTGCTCTCCACTGTGTGCTGTGCTAATATACATTCAGCTTCACTCTCTTCTTCTGTTGACTCCTGAGCTGCTCAGTCACTCCTGCTGGTACAGCCACAAGGAAATCACCTGGAAATCATCATTGGGGAGCACCTGTACTACCTGTGAGGTAGTCTGGACACTCTTCCCCCACATAAATTCCCAGGCCCTCAGAGATCCCCAACGGAAGATTTAGCACCACTGAATGACCCACACTCAGTCACTTTCATTAACAAAAATAGGAGAAAATTCCTACAGAGCAGGGAATAGGCTTGCATGGCACTTCACAGCTTCGAATGGAGGCTGAATTACAAGGCATGCTTTTCAAAGCACATGCCGAAGATGCACTCAGGAAATCTCTCTCTTTACAACCAGCTGTGTGTGTACATCATCCCTGATATATTTTACATTTGTTCTCCTTAATTTGCTGCTAACCCTTTCCACACTTCCCACATCTTCCCATAATCGCTTTCTTTTTAGAGGATCTCCCAGTCCCAGGACCCTCCTGATTTTCTGTCTCTGTCTTCCCTCTCCCATCTCTGTGCATCACACTGCAGCATCTCCCTCACACAGATCGTCACAGCTTTGCGCCTGCCTCTTCCCATTACCCCACAGCCATACATGCTAAAAGAGTGCAGGCAGGGAGAAGTTGTTTTTGGACTCTGCCTCCTGCTACTCTGTGGTCACAGAAGGGCAAGGGTCAGAATCATAGAATATCAGGGTTGGAAGAGACCTCAGGAGGTCATCTAGTCCAATCCCCTGCTCAAAGCAAGACCAACACCAACTAAATCATCCCAGCCAGGGCTTTGTCAAGCTGGGCCTTAAAAACCTCTAAGGATGGAGATTCCACCACCTCTGTAGGTAACCTATTCCAATGCTTCACCACCCTCCTTGTGAAATAGTGTTTCCTAATATCCAACCTAGACCTCCCCCACTGCAACTTGAGACCATTACTTCTTGTTCTGTCATCTGCCACTACTGAGAACAGCCTAGCTCCATCCTCTTTGGAACCCCCTTCAGGTAGCTGAAGGCTGCTATCAAATCCCCCTCACTCTTCTCTTCTGCAGACTAAATAACCCCAGTTCCCTCATCCTCTTCTCATAAGTCATGTGCCCCAGCCCCCTAATCATTTTTGTTGCCCTCCGCTGGACTCTTTCCAATTTTTCCACATCCTTCCTGTAGTGTGGGGCCCAAAACTGGACACAGTATTCCAGATGAGGCCTCACCAATGCCAAATAGAAAGTGTAATAATACCATAGGAGAAGTGGAAAACACTGTCCTGTTTTAAAACGGTGGATGTCTTCTTCCAGTGTTGCTGTAGGTCTCATTAGGTGGTGTTGATCTCACAGTGCGGGTTCTCACAACAGGCTACTGGCCTACTCAGTCAGCCACACCAAAGTGCAACATCCCTCCAGCCCCCAGACATGCTTTTGAAGTATTTAGAAGGTATGTATTAAATCAGGCCTTGTATTTTTAAAACAATGGGTACAGTAAATATACTTTTGTGAGTATTAAAGGCATATTAGAGAGCTGCTTTGTTCTTTTGGGGGCAAACTAGAAAACCAACTACTCACTACTTGGTTTTTTGTTTCAGATGAGACCTTAAAAAAAAAAAAAAGTTAAATTGAGGTTAAGTAATTGTTACACATTACACTTAGTACAGTCCATCCTGAAGAGTTCAAAATTTTCTATGTATGTAAAGTCCTTTGGATCATCTGCATAAAATGTGCCGTATAAATATGTAAATTTTCATTTTAATTGCCTCGTAGATTTTATTTAGCCAAACATAGTGATCGACAGCTGACACTCCAGCATCACATGGGTTCGGCAGATCTCAATGCCACCTTCTATGGACCTGTTAAAAAGGTAAATGTCTGTATTCTGAAAGTGTTATGGTTTAATCTCAAAAATTTTGTAAATGTAAAGATAAATTTGTAATCAATTTTGGATTTTCTTAGCTATAAATTAAACTGCCAGTATAGGACATGAGTACAAGTTAAAAAAAAATACATCTATCCCTTTTTAATTCAACTCTGACCTTGGCAACAGTTTGGAGCAGGGGTGCCCAACGCGGTGCCCGCGGGCGCCATGGCGCCCGCGGGGGCATCTTAATGCGCCCGCGTCCTGGCCCCCAGAAGAGCACCTGCCGAAATGCCGCAGCAGCATTTTGGCGGGGACGCCTCTCAATGACAACGCTTGTCGCCGACAAGTGATGTCATCGAGAGGCGTCACTCCCAAATTTCGGCGGGGATGCCTCTCGCTGACGCCGTTTGCCGTCAACAAGTGACGTCATCGAGAGGCGTCACTCCCGAATTTCAGTGGGGACGCCTCTTGATGATGTCGCTTGTTGACAGCAAGCGACGTCATCGAGAGGCGTCGCCACTGAAATGCCGCCGAAATTCGGCGGTGTTTTGGCGGGTGCTCCACCACCGCAGTGGTCCTTCGGCTGGTGCCCGCCAGCCACAAAGGTTGGGGACCACTGGTTTGGAGTATACTTACAAGCATACATTCTATAATCCTGAATCAAATTTGAAACTCTCCAACCCATTGGTTTAATTAAATCATAGGATGATAATGGATTCATAGACTTTAAGGTCAGAAGAGACCATCGTAATCATCTAGTCTGATCTCCTGCACATTGCAGGTCACAGAACCTCACCCACAGACTCGTGTAATAGACCCCTAGCCGAGTTACTGAAGTTCTTAAATCATGAATTAAAGAGTTCAAGTTACAGAAAATCCACCATTTATACTAGTTTAAACCTGCAAATGACCTGTTCCCCATACTGCAGAGGAAGGTGAAAACCCCCCAGGGTCTCTGCCAATCTTATCTATGTTAAAATTCCTTCCTGACCCCAAATATGGCCATCAGTTAGACCCTGAGCATGTGGGTAAGACCCATCAGCCAGACAGCTGCGAAAGAATTCGCTGTAGTAACTCAGAGCCCTCCCCATCTAATGTCCCATTACCAGCCATTGGAGATATTTGCTCCTGGCAGTTGCAGATCAGCTACATGCCATTGTGGGCAGTTTCATCATTACCATCCTCTCCATAAACTTATCAAGCTCTTTCTTGAAGCCAGTTAGGTTTTTTGCTCCCACTACTCCCCTTGGAAGTCTGTTCCAGAAGTTTGCTCCTCTGATGGTTAGAAATGTTCGTCTAATTTCAAGCCTACACTTGTTGATGGCCAGTTTATATCCATTTATTCTTGTGTCCACATTGGTGCTTAACTTAAATAACTTCTCACTCTCCCTGGTATTTATCCCTCTGAGGTATTTATATAGAGCCATCATATCTTCCCCCGAGCCTTTGTTTGGTTAGCCTAAATAATCCCTACCCTCCAGCGTATCTACCTCCCCCACCAGCTTAAGTTCTTCACATGGGGCCTCCTTCCACTCACCAGCGGGAACAGAGCTATTCCTGAGAGTCTCCACATGGGGCACCGGCTGCCTCCAGCATGCTGCGGCTTTTTGGATGTGCTTCCTTATCCACCTGTCGACACAGGCCAGAGCGAATGATCAGCATTGCCACAGCACACCTGAAGCAGCTGGCTGGTAGCCAGCAGAGAAATTACAGTGCCACTGCGACCTTCTCAGTCAGGAGGTCGACATAAGCCACAATGACCAGACAAAGGCGTCTTTGACTCAAGAACCCACCCAGGTCTGTGGGCTTCCTGGCCTTTTTAAGATGGCTCAGATTTCAGTTCAACATGAATGATATTCCAATCACTGTACACTTTGCAAATAGAAAGTCAACATTTGCCCACACTTTCCACTCACTGGTTTTGGAGATACTGCAGTAATCTCCTGTTACAAGTATACTGCAGTTTGCAATCACTGGGCTAAATTCACTGCCAATGGTGCAGGGGGCGTACCCCAGCACCAGGCTGGTGGTATTTACAATGCTGTCATTCTCAGAGGTCATGTCAGGAAAAGTCTACTTTAAGTTGTGGTTGGGTTGCGAGAATTAGCAGATCCTACAGGTACCTTAGATGAGCCTTTTTGCTGGCTTTCTACTTCTGAAGCAGCTCCGGTCAGCTCCAGCCACCAACCACATGAATTTGAGGGCATCTTTCACCACAGTGGCCCTCTCCCCTACACAGAGTTTACATCAATATGATCCCACAGTCCTCAGAAGAAACTGCCATAACTAAGAGCTGAATATAGCTCACAAAGGATGAGGGAAGGGAAGAGAAGGTTGACAAGTACAGAATAGGGATGAAACAGCTATTCAAAAGCACTGGCTGTTCCAGAGTCATATGGTAAGGGAAGTTCTGCAATTATTTTTTTTTTTAAGTTTCATTTAACATTTGGTTTATCACAGATTTGTCAAAACACTTTAAACCAGATTTGCAGAAAAATGATTGCCTGCCCATGCCAAAGAATAGACTATGATTATCAGGTCTTTTTTCCTCTAATTGCTATGAATCTTTGATCCTTTCTCATTAGGAAGCAATGGAAATCTGAACATTGCCGAGCTATAAGGTCTGTATGTTTTCTGAAACATTGATTCATGTAACAGTTGTTTAACCAAATGTTAAATTAAACATTTTTTTAAAAATAACAGAACTTTCCTTACCATATGACTCTGGAACAGCCAGTGCTTTCAAATAGCATGAAGAACCTTTCACCCCTATTTCTACATCCTCACATAAGGTCCTTGCTGGGATGTTTTATTCACAGGGCAGCCCTTAATTTGGTGATATTTGCTCCGACACAGAAGGCCAGCACACGCATCCACTTCAACCTGTGGTGTCGGGGCCTTATGCTGCCCCCCACCCCCCCACCCCACAAGGGTGACTTTCACACCCTGTGAGAAGCAGCCCCAGTTGTTGAATGGAGAGACAGATTGTGACAGGCATTTCTAATGCTGTTTTGAACATTCTTTTGTTAAAATCTACACTGTATGTATTTTCCTTGAGTAAATATTTATTTAGCTTGCTAAGGTATTATAAATAATCACTATAATTTTCCCTTAAAGAATCATTTTAATTTCAATTTAAAACACTTCATAATTTCACCATTTAAGACACACTTGACGGAAGCATGGTGTAAAATTGTCAGTCTAAATGCAAATTTCTCTCTAAAAACTGATGTAAATTATGCTGTGATTTATATATAGATAAATCAATAAGTATCAGGGGTTAGTGGATTCAGATGCTTTTTTGGCATGCTCTAAGTAAAACAAAATGTGCTTTGTTAAAAAAATTAAAATATGCAAGCCTTGGATCTGGAGTGATGCCTTTTACAGCTTTTTCTAATATAAAAGAGCTGAGTTACATAACTCTTCACAGCATTATTCATATCTGTGCCACAAGCATCAATAGCACATTGCAAGAATATAATAACACTTCCACTGAATTGTACACACAGGATCTGTAGATATGACATAAATTCAGTGGGAAAATGTCATTCAATAGCTGAACTGGAATGGTTCTACGGTACAATGGCAGTAGAAGACTATTTTTCAAAAGACCCTTAATTACAACCAGTCTCTAGTATAGTATACTATCGTATAGTATAGTAGTATTGAAATCATATCTGAAGGACATAAGGAATGGAAAAGCAAAGAAATTGCTGCAGGCATCTGATACATTTCACCAAGCCAAGGAAAAGGCAAGAGCAAAAAACTCCTGGGCCAACTCCCAAGGTAAAGTGACAGGATACTGACTGTACTCACTGTACTGTTCAGATAGCTGAGTAATAAAAACATTAAAAAGATTCCTAAGATACATACAAGACAATTTTATGATCCAGCAAGTAAAGACTCCAAACTAAAGGAGAAGCCATTACAGATCTGTGTATTACTAACAGGAAGGAACTAATGGAAAATGTTAAACTAGTAGGCAAATTATTTCCAGTAACTCCTCACTTAAAGTCATCCCGGTTAACGTTGTTTCGTTGCTGATCAATTAGGGAACATGCTCGTTTAAAGTTGTGCAATGCTCCCTTATAACATCGTTTGGCAGCTGCCTGCTTTGTCCACTGCTTGCAGGAAGAGCAGTCCATTGCAGCTAGCTGGTGGGGGCTTGGAACCAGGGTGGACCGGCAGCCCCCCTATCAGCTCCCCACTCCCCTAACTTCCCTGTGCAGCAGTCACCCAGCAGGCTCCCAATTGCAGGCAGTTCAGCGGTCCCTCCCCCCACTGCCATGTGCTGCTCCTGCCCTCTGCCTTGGAGCTGCTCCCCAAGCCTCCTGCTTGCTGGGGGGAGGAGGGGCTAATATCAGGGTGTCCCCCTCCCCCCTGCACCCCACTTAACCCATCTTCTATAGAGCAGGGGGGACACGACAGGGCTCAGGATGGAGGGAGCTTCCTGGCAGCAGCTGTGTCTCAGCTTGCTGATTAACTTAACAAGGCAATGTACTTAAGAGTGGGGTCAGCTATTTAAAGGGGAAATGCACATCTCTCTCTCTCTCTCTCTCACACACACACACATGGTGTGTGTCTCTGTCTGACATGCTGTCTCCCCTCTCTCCATTCCTGCTGCCTTGTAGAGTGTGAGGCTACATTAACAACGAGTTAAACTTTGACAGCTCATCCAAGTGCTAGTTCATCATTTAGCAGTAGGGCATTCCCTGGGAAATATCCCACCCTCTTCCAACCTCTAACTTCACGGCCTCAACCAAGCTTCACAATCATCATTGCTGTGTACAGTATTGAATTGTTTGTTTAAAACTTATACTGTGTGTGTGTGTATGTGTGTATATATATATATATAAGTGAGTAACTCCTCACTTAACGTTGTAGTTATGTTCCTGAAAAATGCGACTTTCCTCCCGCTATTCTCTGCTCATAAAGTAGATACCTGTCAAAATTAATGTAAATGGGAGAGTTAGGTTTCAGAGAAATTAGATATATATATAGATATAGATATATATAGATATATAGATATATATATAACCACCACCCCCCTTTACATTAATTCTTATGGGGAAATTGGATTTGCTTAACATTGTTTCACTTAAAGTCACATTTTTCAGGAACATAACTACAACGTTAAGTGAGGAGTTACTGTATCATGAAATCCTTGAATTCAGCAAGATAGATCAAAAAACACAGCAGGAGAAGGACACTGGACTTTAGGACAGCAAATCTGGGGGAGATAAGAAAGGGGCCAGGAAGCTCTATGAGAGTTGTTGCCATTGAAGAAAGTTGAGGCTTGGCCTTCAGTACATGAAGCTCCGCCATGCTCTATGAAGGTCCTCTGCCTCCAGCTTAACTGCTGAACCCCTGAATCTTTTCCCTTGGTCACTTTTTTCAACAGAAACTGCCCTGAGGAATCCCAATTAAAAAAAGACCACAACTCAAAGAACGCTCCATTGTGGAGCTAATACAGACTCAGCCGCATTCCCTGAAGGGATGGGTTCAGGATGATGACGCATGTCATTCCTTGCCATGATCCATCCCCTAATGCCCCCTACATAACCCACCTCAATTATTCGCAGAGACCAGGCCCTGAAAAAACCCATTGTGTAGTTCGGGGGAAAGGGGATATGGTGCCAGAGAGGTGACTGTCCCATTCCACTATATATGGCAAGACAGCAAACTTAGACCCATATTTTAATGAGTAGCCCCAGTGACATCAGTTTAAATAAGGGGGACACAATCTGGCCTATGGTAGATGAAGGGAACCCGGGGCGGCGGGGTGGGGATATTTGGGTTTTACTAAAGCATTTGATATGGTTCTTTACAGAACTTATTTTTTCAATAAAGTTCATAATGGCTTGGATAGTGAAAGCTGTCACATGGCTTACATAAGAGCAAAAACTCCCAACAAAGGCTGTGGTAAATGGCACTATATCAAACTAGAGGACACATCTAGAGATTAGTAATAGATCCAGTCAATTTTTAACATGTTAATTAACTAGATGGAAGAGGCAATAAATTGTGCCTTTGTGAAATTTGCAATGGATGCTCAACTAGAGGGTATTGCAAACACCAGTCGGGACAGAGAAGTAATATAATTAGTAGAGCTGGCCAGCAAATGTTTGTTCCCCTCCCTACCCCTCATGGACAATTTCCAGTTTTCAGTGAAAAATCAAAATCCAAAATTTTTAAGCCAAGAACTGAAACATCTTATTTGGAAATGTTGCCATGATGTCTTCTGAAGTTGTAGTTCAGGTACCTCATACTCCCATTTTTGTCTGCAGAACAGGCTTCCAGGTGGACTGCATTTCCCGTGGTGCATTCTCACCACTCTGTGTCATAGGTGTCTCATTGCTGCAGTGCATCATGGAAGATGAAGTCCAGCTGGGAAGCCAAGCCCACAGAGACAGGGCAAATGAAGCAATTGAACTACAACTCAGATGAGGCACCATAATGGTATATCCAAATCAAAACACTCTGGTTTTGGGGTATTCAGTTTTTTGGTTTTTTTTTTACCAATAAACAAATAAATCCAAAAGCCTGTCAATAAAAATTATTTCAATGGAAAATGTTTGACCAACCCTAATAATTAGATCTACAAGTGGGATTCAATTGAAACTAGAATTATGAAAAACCTGGTGCTAAACATAACAATTGGATTCAGTTTGGGAAAAAAACAAACCTAATATAATTTGGGAGGAAATAATTGAAAATACATTCTATCAGAGGGGGAAGGAGACGCTTTCTATGAGAGGGGGAAAGAGATCGACAGATGACAGAGGGTGCAAATCTGACACGATTTAGCAACACAGTATGACTAGCCTTAAGGCCACTGCAATCTGGGACTGCATAGTAAAAGGCATAAATTCCTGATGCAAGATAGACTCTCTTGTCCTTCTTCCTGAAATGGAGTACAGGATTCTTCCATACTGTATAGTCTAACCACTATATTTTACTTTTCCCTTGTATCAGTCTGTGGGAATGTCAATGAATGTTGCTTTATTAAATTTGTAAGTAAGTATTTTAAGTATTTGTAAACTGATAAAAATAGCAATACATTTGAAGAAAACAGTAAGGTTTCAATGTTGATAACTTTACCAATAAACCCTAATAAATGTGTTTAAATGTGCTTAAGTTAATGTACTCCGTACAGGCCAAAACCACCACTAGCATAAGCCAGTGGAACTGTACTGAAGTCAATTGTCACACCCCTTACAGGGGTGGTGGATTTGGCCCTATAAATTTTTAGCAATTATATATTTGCTAACACAAATGCTTATTTATAATTTTGCCTGTTTTGGACCAGAGCACCTAGCTGAAGTTTTAGGGCCTGGGGATGTTCTGCTTGAGAATAAAAATGGTTGATAGTTAAGGCTGCGAGTTTGTCACCGAGGTCACGGAAGTCATGGATTCCATGACGTTCTGTGACCTCCGTGACTTCAGCAATAGTTTGGGTGTGTGTGGGAGGGGGGCTCAGGGCTAGGGGCAGGAGTTTGGGGGGTGCAGTGGGGTGCTTACCTGGGGTGGGGGCCCCCCTGCAGCTCCTAGACAGTGGAGGGGTTGGGGGAGTCATCTCCATGCCCGCAGGTCCCGCCCCTGCAGCTCCCATTGTGTGCGGTTCCCGGTGAATGGGAGCTGTGGCAGCCAGCGCTTGTGGTGGGAGCAAAGGAGGAGCTCCTGCCTTGGCCCCTGCCTCTGCCACCTAGGAGCTGCAGAAACACGGAACCAGGTAGGGAGCCCCTGCCAACCCTCCCTCCCCCAGCACCAGCGGGGGTCCCGGGCCACATGCCACAGCCCAGCCTCCTCTTCCCCCATTACCAGCGGGGGTCCCAGTACGTTCACCTCGGCCCAAACCCCCTTTCCCCTAGCAGCGGTCCCGGGTCACCTCCCTCAGCACGTCAATTTTGTCACACATATTCAGCCATCTTCAAAAGTGTACCAAGCTTTGCTGGTGAGAATTGTACTACTCAAATCCCAGACTTACTGCTTGAAAGCACTACAACCTTAGCCCTGAGCCTGCCTTGAGCTCCAGCCAGGTGGATCCCCGTCCACTCACAAAGCCCTAGTGATTTCTCTGGGGGCTCTTTGGGGCCTAATTTTGCTCTTTTAATAGCTCTTACCTTGCTGTATTCCGATTTCATTACTGGCCACTGCTGTCAAGATGTTCCTGTGGAAAACTGCTCCCTATGTTTTTTTTCTGATGGCATGGAATCTATAGCCATTAGTGGGTTTTGTGCTCGTCTCAGTTATACTTCATTTTCCTCCCGCTATTCTCTGCTCATAAAGTAGATACCTGTCAAATACACACATCATATTTCCTAAAAATATATTAATTTAACTGTATTATTCTTTAAATGGGCATTCATTTCAGGAGAAGATTATATTTTAATACGATTCCTTTGGTGCAAAAGTATTTTGATAAATAATTCATATTAGAGCACAACATTTACAGGACTAATACTATTAGAAACACAAATGAATACAATGAAGTAGTAGAATGTACATACATGGCCACATTTATATTTTCAGATTTACGTTATTACAATATTCTTTATTATCTTTGATTCATAAAAGCTCCAGCCTGAGAGGGGGTAAATAGAATAAATCGTAAGAAATAATTTATTCTATCTTTCAACAAAGTTAAACAAGGAAAAGATGGGGAAAGAACATTTTCTCCTTCTAGATGTGTAGTTTATTCAGCTATACAAATATAAACAACAACAAAAGGCATTACTGATTTCAGGGCTGGCTTCAGGCTGATTCCCCCAAATCAGGCTCCACGCCTAAGAGGGCCCCGCACCCTAAGGAAGAGTGCCTAACTTTTTATTTTTTACTCATCCGGCAGCGGTCTGGGTCTTCGGCAGCATTTCGGCGGCAGGTCCTTCAGTGCCGCAGAAGACCCGGACCGCCGCCAAATTGGGCCCTGCAGTTCCTAAAGCCGACCCTGACTTATTTTTAAAAAAATTATTACCTAAGGTCCTGTTTTTATTTCACTTATCCAGGTAAAACTTCCATTGGAGGCCACAGGGCTAAAATTGCAGGACTGGGCCTCTCTGCTGAAGCTGCGAACAAAGAAAGATGTCATTTATGGTAGTTTTTGTGATGTGGACATTTGCTCACTGAGAACTGTACTGAAACTACTGCGCTTCATCTCACACTGGCTCCTTAATAGTCATCCTGTGATATCAACTTCTGGTCACAACCTACTTACATTGGATGTGATCCAGCAATACAGAAGTGAAAGGCTTTATAATCCTTTCCACTAAGGTTCCATTATGGTCAGGACACTTAAAATGGGAAGGAGGGCTTTTCCATTCCAACGTTAGTTGGATCAAATAATATTTCTTTTTTTTTCTTTTAAACAGAAGTCCTGTGAGATCTTCCACATCCACTGCTGAAAGGCCTGCAGCTCACCCACCTTCCAACCATTTGAAGTGGATTGGCCTCAGCTTCATCTTAATCCTGTCACCACAACTAGTTCACTCTAGAACAGTGCAAGCCATTCCAACCTCTGTGGCCAGTACACACCACCTTTGCTGGGTCCCCAGCTCCTGCTGGCCTATGAGATATGTGACCACATTCACAGTTTGAACCCTGATCCTTACTTTACTGTCACTAGACAACCTAACCAGACCTGGGAATATTTTGCATTGGTTTTAGGCATACTATGGGCCAGGGCAGGTAGACAGGGGATATTCCAAATACTCTAACCTCTGAGTAGATGGTCAAGCTACAGGGGGGCAGAAGTCTATGTATTTCTATAAACAATTACCAGTTCACCTTTCCAGTGTCTCATTTTGGAGCATGGTTCAGTGTTTAGGCCAGTCCCTGAAGAAAATACTGAGTATTTATGATCTGTGCAGAAAGCAGCTCCTAGTTTGGAATTTATTTCCGGCAACAGGTTGGGGAGGGAGAAAAAAAAAGTTGCATTATTCATAAAGCAATTTTTTATTATCCTCTACAGTTTCATTGTTCATTAAGGCAATTTTTATTACCCAGGGATTTCACTTTTAGTATGTTCAAAGGATTGTTTCCGTGAACACTCACACACCCTGCATACAGCTATGCATTTTTTTAAAGCTGTAGTGTAGGTGGTAGTGAAAACCTAAATATCACCAGTAAAACCTCCAGAAAATCAAACAGCCAGAGACGTTAGTGACAAATTGTCCCTACCATTGTTTGGTTGAACTCCACAGAGAATCTGGGGGCCCTAGTATTGAGTCTAACTTGATTTATTCTTAATATCACAACAAAAGTCTAGACTTCAATCCATTTTGTAAATTACAGCAATATAAGAGCAACAAAGAGTCCTGTGGCACCTTATAGACTAACAGACGTATTGGAGCATGAGCTTTCGTGGGTGAATACTCACTTCGTCGGATGCAGTGGGTATTCACCCACGAAAGCTCATGCTCCAATATGTCTGTTAGTCTATAAGGTGCCACAGGACTATCTGTTGCTTTTACAGATCCAGACTAACATGGCTACCCCTCTGATACATAACAATATAAGAAATACAACAGACAGGATATATAAATGGCTATTTTTCTTATACCTTCCAAAAATAGGGATTTCTACAAAGACATGAGGGGTATTAGGAGCTATGCAGTGATTGCCATAAACCTGAATAGAAAAAAGACACAGAATAAATCTAAAGGAGCAATATAAAATATGCTTTTGACTCTCAGGAGTTAATAGATCTTATTTTTGGTGCTACCTTGTTTGTTGTAACTAAATTTTCACTCTGGATTACAAATAATCCCATAAGTCATCTTGTTCTGAGCAGCTAAAATATTTATTTCTTTTTTACCTCCCCCTAGGTGCGTTCAAAGGAAAACAAATGGATTCTACTTGGGGCATGCAGATTTTTTGTGCCTGTATCCCAGAAACCTGAAACCAACCCAGCTCTCTTGTGATTGAAGAAAGTTGAGTTGGCTGGGTTAAATCTGTTGTCAATATGCCTGGCTTACATAGTGAAATAGTTTCTTTCTGAGCAAGAGAAAGATTTACTGTAGGCAAGATATGGACTTTAGATACATAAGCATGGATCATAGGGGCAGGGAAGGGGGGGATGAGTGATTCTTTTAAAAAAAAAAAAAGCATAGCACTGTATACCTTAGCAGGAAGCTCCTGCCCTATGAATAATAAAATTCCTTAATCAAAGGACTTTATCTACTTAAACTATCATCCGCACCAGAATCCAATTATGGCAAAGCCTACAGAAAACAGGTTTGGCACACTTTAATATTTTGGTATTAATCTAATTTAGCACTGGTTTCAATTACAATGAAGCACGTATTATCAAGAGATAAATTTTGTTTGTTGGCGTTTTAATCACTTTTTTCCCATATTGTCTCTGATCTAGCTTTCTGGGTACTTTTGCCACGCACACTGCCGTAGATTTAGAGATTTTCTCCATTTGACTATGAGAAATCAAACCCGGCTTCTCTGAAGAAAATGAGTGAACGCAATACATTAAAAAAAACGGGTTGGAATTTCTGTAGCAATGATTCCACAGTGATGCAACTCAAATTGACATCAAAGAACAAATGTATCAGGTCATTCTGACAACTGGAAGAATTGCTGTAAAAAGAACGCATGTATATATCTGGAATAAAAAGTGACTGTCCTAAGTAAAATGAGCATTTTCTTTAGTATTAAATGTACAATGTCATTCATATATCAGTCTATTTTAGGTGTCTTTTCTCTCATCAATGTGCATGTAACAGCCATTGAAATTGGTTAAAGTTATACAGAGAATAGACCTCCTCTTTAGTTTTCATATGTACTGCAGAATTATCTCATTTTTCCATTTTAATAACATACAGAAGAGATGTGGAAATACTTTTCTCCTTCTTCCTGCTGAATTTGGCTGAAACCCTGCAGCTTTCCTTCTTACATTCATTGAGGAAAATGTCATCTGCACAATCCTAAATACTTACAGGTATTTACAAGCCTTTGCTGAAAAACCATTCCCAGTTAGTAATGTGCATCTTACATCTAAAAGACTCAAGTCTCTAATGCCTTGTCTACACTACAAGACTATTTCGAATCTACTTAAGTCGAATTTGTGGATTCAACCTTATCAAGTCGAATTTGTGTATCCACAGTAAATACACTAATTCGAATTTCTGAGTCCACATTAACGGGGCTGGCGTCGACTTTCGAAGTGGTGCACTGTGGGAAGCTATCCCACAGTTCCCGCAGTCCCCGCTGCCCATTGGAATGCTGGGTAGAGCTCCCAATGCCTGCTGGGGGAAAAAATGCGTCGAGGGTGGTTTTGGGTAACTGTCGTCATCGAACCGTCAATCACGCCCTCCCTCCATGAAAGCGCCGGCGGGAAATCTGTTCGCGCCCTTTTCTGGTCGGTTACAGCGCGGACGCCACAGCACTGCGAGCATGGAGTGCACTTATGGCCGTTGTCAACTCCTCGCACCTTATCGTCCACCTCTTCCACAGTCAGCTGCTGAGAAATCGGGCGAGGAGGCTCCGGCAGCGCGGTGAGGAGAGTGGCGCAGACCTCTCACAAAGCAGGGTACGCCGCGCAGTGGAGATCATGGTGGCAATGGGTCAAGTTCATGGTGTGGAACGGCGATTCTGGGCCCAGGAAACAAGCACGGACTGGTGGGACCGCATAGTGCTGCAGGTCTGGGATGAAACAGAGTGGCTGCGAAACTTCAGGATGCGTAAGGGCACTTTCCTTGAACTCTGTGACTTGCTGGCCCCTGCCCTGAAGCGCCAGGACAGACGGATGCGAGCAGCCCTGAGTGTGCAGAAGCGAGTGGCCATAGCCCTCTGGAAACTTGCAACACCAGACAGCTACCGGTCAGTAGCGAACCACTTTGGCGTGGGCAAATCTACCGTGGGGGTTGCTGTGATTCAAGTAGCCCACGCAATCGTTGAGCAACTGCTCTCAAAGGTAGTGACTCTCGGAAACGTCCAGGTCGTCATAGATGGCTTCGCCGCGATGGGATTCCCAAACTGCGGTGGGGCTATAGATGGGACTCACATCCCTATCCTGGCACCAGCCCACCAGGCCAGCGAGTACATTAACCGAAAGGGCTACTTTTCAATGGTGCTGCAAGCACTGGTGGACCATAGGGGACGTTTTACCAACATCTTCGTCGGGTGGGCGGGCAAGGTTCATGACGCACGTGTGTTCAGGAACTCTGGTCTGTTTAGACGCCTCCAGGCAGGAAGTTTCTTCCCGGACCACAAAATAACGGTTGGGGATGTGCAGATGCCTACAGTCATCCTCGGGGACCCAGCCTACCCGCTAATGCCCTGGCTCATGAAGCCCTATACAGGCGCCTTGGACAGTGAGAAGGAACTCTTCAACTACCGGCTGAGCAAGTGCAGAATGGTGGTGGAGTGTGCTTTCGGACGTCTCAAGGGGAGATGGCGGAGCTTACTGACTCGCTCGGACATCAGCGAAAAGAATATCCCCGTAGTTATTGCTGCTTGCTGTGTGCTCCACAATCTCTGTGAGAGCAAGGGCGAGACCTTTTTGGCAGGATGGGAGGTTGAGGCAAATCGCCTGGCTGCTGTTTACGCTCAGCCAGACACCTGTTCTGAGAGAATATCCCAGCGGGAAGCGCTGTGCATCTGGGAGGCTTTGAAAGCTAGGTTCCTCGGAGAGCAGGGTAACCTATGACTGTCCACTTGATTTTAAGAGAGCCTGATCATGGGCCTGTGTCTGTATGTGTCGAGTTAGATCTGAGGTTACATACCCCGTTCTCCAAGTTTCCCCCACTTCCAAAGCACGTTTTAAAACAAATTACATGTAACACTAATTAATAATAAATCTTTCGTTTACTTTGCATTTCTGTTCAGGGGTTGAAACATGGACGCATACTGTGCTGGGTACGGTGTGCACTGATGTACAGACTGCTTGTACAATACAGGACGGACAGCCTCCTGCTCCTACATAGGTCTCTGGGGTGGGGGACGGTTTCAAGTGGTTGTGCATGTAGGGGTGGGTTTGCAGGAAGGGGCGAGTGGTGCCGTCTTTGGACAGGGATTTGGATGCAGGCTCTGGGCTGTGGGTTTGGGCGTAGGAAAGGGTGAGGGGTGTGGGGGAAGGGTGAGTATCTGTCCGTGGATGAGGGCTCTTGTTGGGGCTCAGGGCAGCGGAGAGGATCGCGCCTACGGTGGAAGTGCATGGTAAGGGCAGCATGCCTTAACATTAGGGGGTGGCAGGCGCTAGGACCGTGGACAAGCGTACACATCACAGAATGACCCGGGACAGCATACACCACACAGAGTGACCTTGGTGACTACTGACTGCAGTCTGTGGGTGCCCTGCAGTTGATCCTGCCCCCGATAGTCTGTACCCTGCTAATGTAGGCTATCCCGTGCAATTATAAATCCCCTGCCCCCCCCCACATACACAGTCTTCTGACACGAAAGACGTGACGGAAAGAGTGAACAACAGCAAACAGCTTTTATTAATCTACTACATAGTGGGGTGATGAAACTTGGATTTGGGACTGGGTGATCCTGTAAGGGAAGCGCTTCTACACAGTTATAGCGTCAGAGGTGTGTGGTACATTAGCGCTCAGCTGTGGTGCAGTGACAGTTCTCACGGCCCCTACCGCCCCTCCGTCTTGTAATTTTCGGTGAGGGGGGGACAGGACTTCTTGGCGTTGGAGGGTGGTTGCAGATACAGTGCAGGGGGGCTCTCTCCTCCTGCCTGCGGTCCTGCAGAACATCAACAAGGCACCGGAGCATGTCCGTTTGCTCCCTCATTAGCCCAAGCAGCGTTTGAGTCGCCTGCTGGTCTTCCTGCCGCCACCTGTCCTCCCATTCGCTGTGTGAGCGCTGCTGCTGAGAGAGGGTCTCCCTCCACTGGCTCTGCTGGGCCGCCTTGGCTCTGGAGCAGGCCATCAGTTCCGCGAACATCTCGTCCCGAGTCTTTCTCTTTCGCCGCCTAATCTGAGCCAGCCTCTGCGAGGGGGATGCCGGGGCAGTCCGGGAAAGAGCAGAAGCTGTGTGATGGGAAACAGTAAGTGATTTCCTTGAACAGATACATGTTTGCGAACAGTCAACACAGTCTAGTCAGTTTCTCTGAACAAGACCATACAGGGCACCAAGTTCCACGAGATCTCAGGACAAGTTCGAGATTTCGGAATATGCTCTCATTGGCGGCGCCATTGCACAGGAGAGCGGACAAGCGGGGAGAGACAGCTGAATCCGTCTTGCAGACAGTCCTGGTAAGCCTTAAAGTAGATAATGCTTATCAGTTAGTGGATAGCTGTGCTCTCCTGGTAAAGGCAATCTGGAAAGCAGAAAGGCTGAGCCTTTTCCAGCCCCTCCCGCCAGTGCACGGGAAAGATCAATGTATGCTTGTTCTCTGTGGCCTCCAGCACGTGGCTGTTAAGCGAGGGTCATTGTTATGCAACCTAATTTTAAACCATTAACAATAGTAACAATACACTAATTGCCCTACTTAGATGCAGCTTTTCCAGAACGACATCACCCTGAGGCGGGTCACTTGTAGTCAGAAAGAGCGGATGCTAAGGGAAGCCCTGCACAGACCAGGACCATATGCAGCAATGCTGGTGGAGGCTTTGATTCCTCTCTACATTAGGATGTCCTGGCGCGGAAGAGTGTGCTTCCACGGAGCACCCAATAAGGCACCTCTCCCCAGGAACCTCCTGCGGAGGCTTTTCGAGCAGCTCTCTGAGAGCTTTGTTGAACTGTCCCAAGAGGATTATTGTTCAATCCCTATACGTGTGGACCTACTTTTTATATAGTTTGACATTGAAAAATTTTTATATAGTATTTCTATTTTTTCTATACCTGTTTTTTAAAAAATAAATGTTTCCATGTTTATAGCACTTACCGCCTGATCCTTCCCCTGATTCTGAGTCCGGGTTAACGGGCGGGGACGGTTGGTAGGGGATCTCTGTGAGGGTGATGAAGAGATCCTGGCTGTCAGGGCAAGCGGTATTGTCTTCGCTGTCGCCTGCGCCGTCCTCCACAAACCCTTCCTCATCTTCCCCATCAGCAAACATCGCCGAGGAACTGTCCAGGTACACTATGCCATCCTCAGAGTCCACGGTCACTGGTGGGGCAGTGGTGGCAGACCCACCGAGAATGGCATGCAGTGCCTCGTAGAAGCGGCATGTCTGGGGCTGTGCTCCGGAGCGTCCGTTTGCCGCTCTGACTTTTTGGTAACCTTGTCTCAGGTCCTTGACTTTCACGCGGCACTGCATCGCATCCTGGCTGTATCCTTTGTCTATCATGGCTTTGGAGACCTTCTCGAAGGTCTTTGCATTCCGCTTGTTGGAGCGCAGCTCCGAGAGCACAGACTCTCCCCACACAGCGATCAGATCCATGACTTCCCAGTCAGTCCATGCTGGGGACCTCTTTCTATTCTTGGATTGCCCGGACTCCTCTGCTGGAGAGCTCTGCATCGTTGCAGGTGCTGCGAAGCTCGCCCCGATGTCCAACCAGGACATCAGATTCAAAGTGCCCAGACAGGAAAAGGAATTCAAATTTTCCCGGGTCGTTTCCTGTGTGGTGGTCAGAGCATCCAAGCTCGGACTGCTGTCCAGAGCGCCAACAGAGTGGTGCAGTGTGGGATAGCTCCCGGAGCTACTAAGTTCGATTAGCATCCACACCTAGCCTAATTCGAGCTAGCCATGTCGAATTTAGCGCTACTCCACCTGTCGGGGTGGAGTACCAAATTCGAACTAAAGAGCCCTCTAGTTCGAATTAAATGGCTTCCTGGTGTGGACGGTTGAGCGGTTAGTTCGAATTAACGCTGCTAAATTCGACTTAAAGTCCTAGTGTAGACCAGGCCTAAGAAGTGGAAAAATTTGCTTCAATGTGCATTCCTAAAATGCAAATATAACTGCATATGCTGATAATTTTGAGGGTTTGCTGGATTAACAGAGGATCATGAATTTATTGTAGTGATTAGAATCATACCGCTGAAGAGAGATTAACAGGAGTTTTTGGAAGTATTAAAAAGCAAGCTGCCAAATATTAGGAAGCAGTTCGCAATGATCCATAGCTGCATAATATTACAAACCTCACACACTCCATGCAGATCCAAGAAGTGACAGGATTTGAACTCAGAGTTTATAATTCCAAAGACAGCCAAAGGGGCCATGGGGTAAAGCAGGGGAGCTGCGGCACTTGTACTCACCCGGCGGCGGTCCAGGTCTTCGGCGGCATTTTGGTGGCGGGAGGCCTTCAGTCACTCCGTGTCTTCAGCAGCCACTGAAATGCCGGCCGAAGACCCGGATCACCGCCGGGCCAGGGCTCGCAGGGCCCCTGCAGGGCCCGGGGCAAATTGCTCCACTTGCTTCCCGCTCTGGGCAGCCCTGAAGACAGACCATTTCTTGGTAAAGTAAAGTAGTAACAATATCTCTAGGGAAATTTTATATATTGTGGAATGGCATGAATACATTCAGGGTGAAAATGGAAAGTTAGTATTTCCTCAAATCATATGAAGTTTTAATTCTGATACATAGGTGGAACTGCACTTGGAGACTCAAATTCTTGATCCTGCTACATACAAGATCACAAAACACACATGCACAGCCTGATCACCCCTCCAAACTTACCACTCCTACAGAAACATTTCACTTTTAGGGCATGGCTACACGTGCAGATGTAGAGTGCTTTGAGTTAAACCAGCCCTTGGAGAGCACAGCAGGGAAAGTGTTGCAGTGTGTCCACACTGTCAGCTGCAAGCGCACTGGCGTGGCCACATTTGCGGCACTTGCAGCAGCATTGTGAGTGGTGCATTATGGGCAGCTATCCCCCAAAGCACCTCTTCCCATTCTGGCACTGTGGCTTGTGGGAAGGGGGCAGCGGGTGTGGGGCATTCTGGGTCCTGTCCCAATGCCCCACGATGCATTGGTTCGCATCACAGCAATCCCTGTGCGTCCATCCACATTTGGCGCCATCTTTCAATGTTTTTTGTACTGCACGCTCTGTCTTCTCTTTCGGTCTGCGGGAATGGAGCCTGAACTGCTGAGGAATATGCTGATGAGTCTCACCAGCATGCCACATTTGGCAGTTGAGTTACTCCTTAAGATCCAAACTGACAGTGAGGACTCCGACAACGATATCGACTCGAGTAATGCATATGACACAAGATCGCTTGTGGCATTCATGGACATGCTCACCACTGTGGAACGCCACTTTTGGGCTCGGGAAACAAGCACTGAGTGGTGGGATCACATCGTCATGCAAGTCTGGGATGACGAGCAGTGGCTGCAGAACCTTCGGATGAGAAAAGCCATTTTCATGGGACTGTGTGATAAGCTCACCCCCCCACCCCCACGCGGCACAAGGACAAAAGATTGAGAGAGGTGGGTGACTATTGCAATCTGGAAGCTGGCAACTCCAGACAGCTACCGATCGGTTGCTAATCAGTTTGGAGTGGGGAAGTCGATGGTTGGAATTGTGTTGATGCAAGTTTGCAGGGCCATTAATTGCATCATGCTCAGAAGAACCATGACTCTGGGTAACATGCATGACATCGTGGCTGGCTTTGCACAAATGGGTTTCTCTAACTGCAGAGGGGTGATAGATGGGACGCATATTCCAATTCTGGCACCAGCCACTTAGCTTCCAAGTACATTAATCGGAAGGGGTATTTCTCTATGGTTCTCCAGGTGCTTGTGGATCACTGTGGGCGTTTCATTGACATTAACACAGGCTGGCCTGGAAAGGTGCATGATGCATGCGTCTTTCGGAACACTGGCCTGTTCAGGAGCCTGCAAGCAGGGACTTTTTTCCCAGACCAGAAGATCACTGTAGGGGAAGTCAAAATGCCCATTGTGATCCTTGGAGACCCTGCTTACCCTTTAATGCCATGGCTCATGAAACTCTACACAGGGAGCCTTGACAGCAGCAAGGAGCGGTTCAACAACAGGCTGAGTTGGTGCAGAATGACTGTGGAGTGTGCTTTTGGCCATTTAAAGGGCCGCTGGTGCTCTCTGTATGGGAAGCTGGACCTGGCCAATGACAACATCCCTGCGGTTATATCCACATGCTGTACCCTCCATAACATTTGTGAAGGGAAGGGTGAAAAATTCACTCAGGCATGGACCTCGGAGGTTCAACACCTAGAGGCTGAATTTGAATTGAGGCTATTAGAGGGGCCCAGCACGGGGATGCAAGGATTAGGGATGCCTTGAGGGAGCAATTTGAGACTGAAAGCCACCAGTAATGTTTGGTGCCCTGCACAGGAGTGAAGTGCAGTGGTTCCAATGTTAGTAGGAATCTGTGTTTGCTACGCTGACTTGCAGTGCCTATTGCTTTCCTGGGTTAAGGTATCTTTTACTTTATGCAATAAATAAAGAATGTTTTCAAGCCAAAAAAGCCATTTATTGAAAAGAAACACAACTGCTTGGGAAACAGAAAGGGTAAAGGGTGGGGTGGAGAACGGTACAATCACAGATTTGCATATGTCCTGTTCTCACACTCAGCCTTCCTGTCTGGAGTGCTGTGCAATGAGTGCTGCACTTCAGGATGGCTATAATGCATGATGATGGGGGTTGAGTGCAGTGACTAAGGGTCGTAGTTTTCAGGGCTGGGTGGTGAAGCTACAGGTGTTGGAGGCAGCTGGTGGCAATAAGAACCCAGATGTTGGGGAAAGTGGGTTGGAGGTGACAGGGGGGACAAGGGAAAGACTTTTGGGACAAGGGATGCGGGGGGGGAGGGGCACAGTAGTGCTCCTCCTGCATGGCTACGAGCACCTGGATCGAGTCCACTTGGCGCTCCATGATGCTTATCAGCTGATCCGTGCTTTGCTACCAGAGCTCCATGCTTTTGTGCCAGCGTTCCTCATTCTACTGGCGGATACTCCTTTCACTCTTCCTTCACTCCTGCACTTTTAGATTCTCATTAAGGGACTGCTGTATTACTTCATGCAGCATGTCTTCTTTGCTTCTATGTGGCCTCTTCCTAATTCTTTGGAGTCTTTCGGCCGGTGATAAAATGGATGGCTGAGATCTCAAGGTTGCATCTGTAAAGGCAAAATGCAACACTTAACAGAGGCAGCATTGTTCACACCAGACAGAGCAATGATTCCCCCGTACTTAAGGGCATACAACATGATGGGGGCTAATTTAGCTACAAAGAGTCAGGAAAAAGATCTTGGAGTCATCGTGGATAGTTCTCTGAAGATGTCCACGCAGTGTGCAGAGGTGGTCAAAAAAGCAAACAGGATGTTAGGAATCATTAAAAAGGGGATAGAGAATAAGACTGAGAATATATTATTGCCCTTATATAAATCCATGGTACGCCCACATCTCGAATACTGTGTACAGATGTGGTCTCCTCACCTCAAAAAAGATATTCTAGCACTAGAAAAGGTTCAGAAAAGGGCAACTAAAATGATTAGGGGTTTAGAGAGGGTCCCATACGAGGAAAGATTAAAGAGGCTAGGACTCTTCAGCTTGGAAAAGAGAAGATTAAGGGGGGATATGATAGAGGTATATAAAATCATGAGTGATGTTGAGAAAGTGGATAAGGAAAAGTTATTTACTTATTCCCATAATACAAGAACTAGGGGTCACCAAATGAAATTAATAGGCAGCAGGTTTAAAACAAATAAAAGGAAGTTCTTCTTCATGCAGCACACAGTCTGTGGAACTCCTTACCTGAGGAGGTTGTGAAAGCTAGGTCTATAACAATGTTTAAAAGGGGACTGGATAAATTTATGGTGGCTAAGTCCATAAATGGCTATTAGATAGGATGGGTAAGAATGGTGTCCCTAGCCTCTGTTCGTCAGAGGATGGAGATGGATGGCAGGAGAGAGATCACTTGATCATTGCCTGTTAGGTTCACTCCCTCTGGGGCACCTGGCATTGGCCACTGTCGGTAGACATATACTGGGCTAGATGGACCTTTGGTCTGACCCGGTATGGCCGTTCTTAAGTTCTTAAGCACAGTCTACACAATAGCATAATTTTCACATCCCAAAGCGAGTGGACATAACCCATGGGAGCCCCAAAATGGTGAGTAAGCACAGGGTCGAGGGGGACTGATTGTTTCACGGTCGTACTGTCCTCTGGGTTTCTGTGCCTTGGGAAGAGCCAACAGCTGCAGGGGGCCCCTATATTGAACACTGTCCCCACATTTTCCACAGGAGTTTGTCCTGGATGATATCTCACTGCTGAGGGTGACCTGGGAAGCAAGGGAGGGTCTTCTACTGCAATGCGGCTTTCACCCTGGCCCATATGAAGCTTGCCTGTGTGCAGCAATGGTCCCCCCGCCCGTCATGGCATAGTGGCGCGGACACGTTAGCCTGACGGGGACAAAGACCACAGTGGCTCTCCCAAGAAACCTGCACAAGCGCATTGCCCAAGTTCTGGATGAGACCTTTGAAGAGATCACTGAGGCCGATTACCATGATGTGAGAGAGCACATCAACGCCCTATTCTCCATCTAGGCATGCATGCAGCCCTAACCCTCCTTGTCCCAAGAGCCCGCACCAGATAACTTCCTTCCCAAAATAAAAGCCACTTACTGGGCACCTCCTCTGGTGTTTGTTCTTCCCCAAGCACCGGCCACCGCGACTGGCTACCTTCCTCCTGGCTTGAGAACAGCTCCTGGCTGCATGCATCTACGGATGCCGGGGTGTCTTCCTCCTCCTCAGCACCCTCGCTCCCACTTTCCTCCTCCTCCTCCTGCCTTTTTGAACTGGGCTCTGAAGTGTCCATGGTGGTACTCGGAGTGTAGGTGGGGTCGCCCGCAAGTACCGCATCCAGCTCTTTGTAGAAATGGCAGGTCATGGGGGCAGCACCAGAGCAGCGGTTTGCCTCACGGGATTTGCGGTAGGCATTCTGCAGCTCCTTCACTCCAGTGGGGGCGCATCAAACGTTATTTCACTCGCTGAGGTGGATTACCAGAGCACTCTACATGCCTTGCCAATGTGGACGCGTCGTGAGTTAGAGGGCACGTCGCTACTTTAATGTACTCCAACTTGCAAGTGTAGCCATGTCCTTAGTTAGAGACAGCCTTTGTGCCCACAACAAAGCTGGCATCTGCCACTCTCCTCTGATATGGGAGAGCTAGAAAAATGCGAAGGAAGATAAATAATGTAAATTGAGCTTTATTTTTAAGAGAGTTTCCAGCCCTTTCCTTTTCAAAATAGTCTTGAAAACATAAAACAGTGGAATCTAAATGCTAAGGTTAAGGAGAAAAAGCAACTAGAATTCACTTTTCCAGACACTTGGCCAGGTCTAAATGTCTGTGACAGTCTCTACCACTATGTTCACCCACTTTAGAGGATTATGTTAAAACTTGTACAAGTATGCCTGGTGAGGTGTCATTTGAAAACTCATTATTTGATGATCATTATTGTCTTGGTAGAATATGTGAGGCAACATTGTGTGTCAAGTTATAAGATTCCACTGTGTGATATTGCTGAGCCATGTTCCAATATGTTCTGGCAGACAGTCACAAACCAGTTCCCCAGAGACAGAAGGTTAGCCAGTGCCTTGGCCAGGTGTCAACAAGATCAAATGGACATGATTAAGTGGCCATCCTTCAGCAGAAGAGAGGGTGTGGGCAAAGAATCCACATTTTGACAAAGCAGCAGCTTGAGGTTCCTGGCCATATAGACTTTCTGTCTCCTGAACCTCAGCTGGAGATGATTCTTGCACAAGAGAAATGAGTATAAGAGAAGTGATCAAATGCCCCAAATCCTCTCTCCCTTTCTCTCTGGCAATGGCATCAACAACACCTGAAGAAAGGAACAGCACTGGACTGGGAAGAGATCCTAATTGAAAGATTTAGGCCGTGTCTATACTAGGACTTATGTCGGCAAAACTTTTGTTACTCAGGAGTGTGGAAAAAAAACAAAACCCCCACACCCGAGCAATATAAGCTTTGCCATCATAAGCGCTCTTGGGCACGGTGCTATGTTGGCAGGAGATGCTTTCCCACTGACATAGCTACTGCTGCTCATTGAGCTGGTTTGATTATGTTGATAGGAGAGCTCTCTCCCGTTGGCATAACACGACTACACAAGCACTTTTACAGCTGTGCCACTGTATGCTTGTAAGTGAAGACATGGCCTTAGCCAGTGAGATTGTTGGCACTTGCAGTGAGAGAGACCTTTGCTTGGAATTCATTTAGCTTGTTAAATTATTAGTTGTGTTTTACCCTTTATTTCTTTATAACCAGTTCTCATGTTATGCTTCATTACTTGTAATCACTTAAAGTTTATCTTGCTGTAGTTAATAAATGTGTTTGATTGTTTTATCTAAACCAGTGTATTTGGATTGAACTTGGGAAACTTCATTTGAGATAACAGGATTTGTGCGTATCATTTGCTATTAATGAAATGATAGACTTCATATGAACTTGTATTGTCCAAGGCGGGGCTGGGCAGTGTCAAACCAACCTGATAGCTTTCTTTGACAGGGTAACAAGCCTTGTGGATGGGGGGAACTGGTAGACATGGTATATCTTGACTTTAGTAAGGCTTTTGATACTGCCTTGCAAGACCTTCTCATAAACAAACTAGGGAAATACAATTTAGATGGAGCTACTTTAAGATGGGTGCACAACTGGTTGGAAAATTGTTCCCGGAGAGTAGTTATCAGTGGTTCACAGTCATGCTGGAAGGCCATAATGATTGGGGTTCCACAGGGATCAGTTCTGGGTCTAATATCTTCATCCATGATTTAGATAATGGCATAGAGAGTACACTGTGACAAAGTTCCTTCTCTACGTTGGTGGGTCCTGTGCTTATTGGCGGATTTGCTCGCCTCACACATTCACCCTGTGGGTCAGGAAACAGCCCAGAGACCTTCCCCTCTGGTAGAAGCCACAGTCCAGGTCAATTCCTCCTGTGTTTGATCAGGAGTTGGGAGGTTTTGGGGCAACCCAGGCCCACCCTCTACTCCAGGTTCCAGCCCAGAGCCCTGTGGACTGCAGCAGTCTACCATGCCTCCTGGTACAGTTGTGCGACAGCTACAACTCCCTGGGCTACTTCCCCATGGCCTCCTCCCATCAACTTCTTTGTCCTCACCACCAGACCTTCCCCCTGATGTCTGATAATGCTTGTACTTCTCAGTCCTCCAACAGTATGCCTACTTACTCTCAGCTTCTTGCACACCTCTTGCTCCCAGTTCCTCATATGCACTTCCTATCCCCTGGCTCCCTTGGCCTGACTGGAGTGAGCCCTTTTATAGCATCAGAAGGGCCTTAATTAGAGTCAGGTGCTTAACAGCCTCACCTGACTCTTAGCAGGTTAATTGGAGTCAGGTGTTCTCATTAGCCTGGAGCAGCCCCTGCTCTGGTCACTCAGGGAACAGAAAACTGCTTTCCAGTGGCCCGTATATCTGCCTGCTACTACTCTGCTGTTCCCAACTGGCCTGGGTCTATCACAACACTTATAAAGCTTGCAGACGATACCAAGCTGGGAGGGGTTGCAAGTGCTTTGGAGGATAGGATTAAAATTCAAAATGATCTGGAAAAACTGGAGAAATGGTCTGAAGGAAATAGGATGAAATTCAATAAGGACAAATGCAAAGTACTCCACTTATGAAGGAATAATCAGTTGCACACATACAAAATGGGAAATGACTGCCTAGGAAGGAGTACTGCAGAAAGGGATCTGGGAGTCATAGTGGATCACAAGCTAATATGAGTGAACAGTGTAACGCTGTTGCAAAAAAAGCAAACATAATTCTGGGATGTGGTAGCAGGAGTATTGTAAGCAAGACCTGAGAAGTAATTCTTCCACTCTATTCCATGCTGATTAGGCCTCAACTGGAGTTTTGTGTCCAGTTCTGGGTGTCACATTTCAGGAAAGATGTGGACAAATTGGAGAAAGTCTAAAGAAGAGCAACAAAAATTATTAAAGGTCTAGAAAACTTGACCTATGAGGGAAGATTGAAAAAATTGGGTTTTTTTAGTCTGGAGAAGAGAAGACTGACAGGGAACATGATAACAGTTTTCAAGTACATAAAAGGTTGTTACAAGGAGGAGGGAGAAAAATTGTTCTAAACCTCTGGGGATAGGACAAGAAGCAATGGGCTTAAATTACAGCAAGGGCAGTTTAGGTTGGATATTAGGAAAATCTTCCTGTCACAGTGGTTAAGCACTAGAATAAATTGCCTATGGAGGTGGCAGAATCTCCATCATTGGGGACTTTTAAGAGAAAGTTGGACAAACACCTGTCAGGAAAGGTCTAGATAATACTTAGTCTGGTCATAAGTGCAGGGGACTGGACTAGATGACCTCTCGAGGTCCCTTCCAGTTCTATGATTCTATGATAAGATGTACAATTCTGGGGGAAAGTCTGGGACTGGGAATTTGCTTGTTTTGCTCAGCAAGTGTAATTCACGAGTGGCTGACCACAGCACTCACACAGTATAACTGGGAGTGATTTACATGCTGGAGGCTGTGTGTGCACAGACCAGGAGTGGCTAGTCTCACTGCGAAGCAGTGTAAAAGGCACCCGAGGCTGGAAAATTGAGGGGATACAGCCATCCATCAGTCCAGATTGTACCCTGGATAATGCCACAGTCTCTCACACATTTTTTACTTTTAAAATGAGTTAGTTAAGTTTTTGGGTGTATGCAAAATAATCCTGTCACTAACCCTCACTAAAAACCTTAGGCTGGTGCTTTGCAGAGTTTCTGGAGCCATCTTGCCTCTTCCTCCTCATGTAGATTGGGGAGCAAAGGGGTTCTTTCTATTTCCTCTTCACTACGCCTCAGGGCTTCTCCTATCTTTTTCTCCTCTGGGTTTGTCCTCTTCCCATCTTCTGTTATATCACCTTTTCCCCAGGCCACTCTGCCCCCTTCTCAGCTTTGAGATGATGTTCAGAGGAGAAAGAGAAGAAATGAACTCTTCTAAACCCCACCCCTCTGCAGTATGCTGGTGCTGTGTGGTCAGGAGCCAACTGCTGACTCTTTCCTGGCAGCTCTCTCTGCAGCCAGAAACTTCAAAGCTACTGGAGCACTGGTGAAGGATGGAGTAGTCCGAAATAGTGGCCTCTACTGGCAGGAGACCAAATTCCTCCCTGCTTCCCCCACCACTCCCTATTTCTTTTTTTAAAGATACTGAGTCAGCTGCTTAGAACTGGATTTGGACACTGGGAACAGTGCTGGCCATGCTGGAACAGTGGGCACATCTGCAAAAAGTGAAACAAGGTAAACTCGCTCTACTCTCTAGCTCTAAAATGTCTTGGGTTAGACTGGAATGGGTCTTATTGGGTTCAGGCGAGGTGGGCGGGTGCAAGCCCATCCATGGCCAAAGGACTCTCCACCCATAAATATTAAACAAGTACAGGTGTGAAGGTCAAAATGTCAAAAAAAGGGAACCTGAAGGGAACACCGAGCAGAGAACCACAGACAGCGTCCACTGCTCCTCAACGGTGTCAAGGGAGCCAGCGGACGCTGCCCAGAGGAACTCTGCCTGGATGTGTGAATGGAGGGAGAATCAGAAATAGGCCCCACTGTCACAGAGAACCCTCTCAGCCAACATCCTCTGCCTGCTGTTGTAGATGGAGTTGGAGGAGGAGGTCCCGTGACTTTGTGGAGCCATGGATAGACTGTGCGTATATAAGAAGGTGGGTGGAGAAGTGCAGCCAGAAATGCAGCAGGAGGTCAAGGAGGAGCCGGAAAAGGGGCTGCAACCTGGCACATTCTAGGTAAACATGCGCCAGAGTCTCCCTCAAGCTGCAAAAGGGGCAGGTATCAGGGATGGGGATGAACCATGCTAAGTACATGCCTGTGCTCATGGTTCTGTGAAGGAGCCACCAACCAATATCCCCAGCAGGCCATGGGACTAAGGTGGAATATAGGCTGGCCCACTGGGGTTCTTCCTGGAATGGGTGTTGCAGCCAACACGATGACCATGACCTCATAATTATGCATATACCCCTACCCCCACCCCACTCCCCAAACAATGTAAAAACAAGAACCCTTGGACCTTGTCAACATCCAGGAATAGCCCCAATTCAAGATTAGCTGCAACTGCACTGGTGCTGACCCCAACATCCATTAGCACAATCTGCGGAAACTCCAGCACACTCTTGCCTATACTTAGGGGTCTGCCCCAGCGTGGCTACATCAGTGCTGGCCACTGAGTGCTGAATCATGGCTATTACCAAGTGTAGACATGGCCTACTTATCTGTGCTATGTCTGGACCTGATTCTGCTCTTATTGAAGTCAAAGGGGCATTAGACTTACTTTGGGCAAGGGGCATTAAGGGCCCAGATTCTTCAAGGTGCTGGGTGCTCTTGACTTCTATTGAAACTAGGAGGAACTCAGCCTCCTGAAGGATCAGGCTGTAATAGCACAGTTCTACATGTAGAAAAGGAAAATGACTAAAAGGCTTCCATTTTGTTCCTGTTTATTGCTTTTGTGTCTCAGCTCATGCAGATGTAATTCAAGACATTTCTATCCTTATTAGTTTACGTTCCATATGACTTCCTTTGCACAGCTGATTTCATGGGTAGCTGATTTCATATGGTTTACATAGAGATTTTGCAACGGTGGAACTATTCCATTTCGAGGTGTCATTTTTTAACTGAAATAGGTATACCAGCACAACCCTTGGAGTGGCCACAGCTATACCAATATAAAGTTGTTTTATAGGCGCTTATTCCTCTCCCTACACAGGAAACCACCACCACTACAAAGCACCTTTATAGCAGTATAACCCAGGAGGTCTAACCCAGGAGGGTTGTCCTGTCTTTACATACAAGCATTGTTAAAGTGGTACAACTTTTGTGGGTGGACAAGCGCTTAAGCCCCAAGCCTCCAACATTCAAACCAAAATACGTTTGTGACGTTTCCTTGTGTAAACATTTACTTTTGTGAGATTGGGGAAATCCTGTTGTGCACTGAGAGGTGAGAAAAATTGATTTTGAAAAGGCTAATCTATTGGAGCCGTCCTGAGCTCAGCTATCTGGGGTTCAGTGTTTTTCAGACTGCTGCAGCTGCTGCTGAGAGGCTCTATTTACAAATGAAAGGGAAATTCACAGTTCATTCGGATGACTCATTCCAAGTTTACTGGGTGGTTCACACGCCTGCCGGAACAGGAAGGCCCTTATTGTGCTCAATTGTTTTCCTGAATGCCTTTATGAACAACAGCAAAAGGAAATATTACAGTCTGGCATTAGGCCATCAAGCTGCTTGGTACTATATAGTGCTTAGAATGCAAAACAGACATCAACCAAGGCAAACATATCCTTAGTGCTGCAGTTATTTTTGCCGGTGTTTCAGATTAACTGCTACTTTTCACAGCAAACTCTGCAGCAACTGAGTAAAGACAACAGTTACCTTTTTTTTTCTTCCCAGTTGGATCATTTATTTTCAATACTTATTTCATGTTCAATAGCCACATAAAATGGTGTTTCTCAAATGCGGCCACTATGGCTGCATGCGGCCACCAGGGGCTTTTTGTGCAGTCACAGACTCCTGGGTAGTGGTTGGAGCGGGGGAGGGTAAAGCAGTGTTAACAAACACAAATACCACTTTTCACTTACTAGCAATCAAGTCTTTTTAAAAAAGCAACCAAAAAAAACAAAAGGAACAATAACAACAACAACAAAAGACAAGAATGTACAAGGCATATTATTTGTTTCTATTCTGTTTAGGTCCAGTAAAGAATAGAGACAACTGTACATTATTTTTATTATTGAGTCTGCAATAAAAACCTACATAAATTACAATTTGGATATGCATATGTGGATATTTGTTTTTCCTAATGTTAATTATTTTAGGAAAAATTGTCAGCGTGGCCACCAGCGAGAGTTGGTGGCCGCACTCTGAGGCCACCAAAAAATTTCTTGAGAGACCCCCTGACATAGGAGGTGCTCTGACATCACTTCCACAGAGATGGTACAGTGAAAAAACTCTCACAAGCACCATCTTTTTTTACTGTTGACTCTGGAGAGTCAAGCACTAAAACAGCAGAAACAGCCAGTCCATCTAATCTCTTAGCCATAGATGAATCCTATAGTCCTACTCTATCAAATGCAACCCCAGGTCCAGGCCTCCAACAGATGAAGTAGGGCATGATCCAAATACTTCTCTCACATCTGTGCAAGTTCATCCATCCGTATAAAATCAGACTCAATCCCCACTACAGCTGGGCCAAGTTTTTGGCCCAAACTTTTTTCTTTTCTTTTTTTTTGGGGGGGGGAGGGGGGCTGAAAAATACAGATTTGGGGTAAGTGAATTCAGGTCGATTTTTTTTTTCAATTCAAAATACCTTTTTGTTTTGAATTTTACTACAGTTTATTTTTTTTAAAAAAGACCCAAGAACAAAACAAAATATTTCCTCTCGGGTCAAACAAGATGTTTTCTTCAACCTGAAACAATTTTTTTTTCAATTTTTTGGTTCAGCCCCTGAATAGAAAAATTGATTATTCACACAGTTTTAATCCCCACTTCTTATAACTTTTAGTAGAGAGATATTGCCATAAAGGGATACCAAAGTGCCCAGATCCTACTGTGATGGGAGCGATACAAAAGAATATGTAAGAGAGAGTAGTCAAAGTAATGAGCAAAATGTTAGACACTTAGTGCTAGGTCCACCGTTGGTGTACATCACCATAGCTTCATTAACTTAAATGGAGCTACTTCAATTTACGCCAGCTGATAATCTGACTCTAAAACTACATGGTGAATAATGTGATCATCCCAAAAACATGGTGATAAGAACTTTATAGCAGACCACACGATGTATTATTAGTATAACAGTCATACAGGTCATAATCCCTAAAATCTAGGCTATAAGATTAAAATGAAAACTAATTTAGAATTAAACAAATCCATGAGTTTCTGAAAGATTTTACCTTTTACACTGACATTTTCCACTGTTAGTAGTTTTTCACCTAGATATTTTAAGTATGAGCGAAATCCCAGCCGCCATTTTGAAAGTAGACAAAGGTAAGAATTTCTCTCTCTCTCCACACACACACACACACACAACAAATAAATTCAGAAATTTTCTTGATGAATGGTGCGGGCTAGCTGACAATCAGCTTATGCCAATTTACACCAGATGAGGATCTGGCTCAAGTTGTTTTGCTAGGTTTGAAAAAAAAAAGTTTCAAAATAACAAAGCAGTGAATATTTGTAAATGGGAGACTGAAGATGCACAGTAGAAACTTCCAAGTCATTTTGAAATGCACACATAGTGGCAAATCCTTCACCTAGTGCCCAGCCCAGTTGAGCAGGTACAGGTCCTGGAAGATGTGTGCCTCCCTGAAGGCCATGGAGCAATTTTGCATGAGATTTCCAAGGCTACTGTGGATCAGTATCTGGAATAGCCTCAGTGGCCCTTATGCAGACCTCTGCAGAAGATGGGGGAGAGACAATCCTTCAGCTCCACCGCTCCTGTCACCTACCTCATGCCCCACTCTACCCTGACATCTGGTGGTGAGCTGTGGAAGAGGACTTCAGGGGCTGATCTCGTTTGCATGGGCACATCCATCCTGCTTGCCCAAATGGTTACTTTGGCTGCTGTGGGATCCCCAGCCTCTTTGTTATTGGGGCAGGAGTAATAAAGTGTTGTTATCCTGGTTCTGTGAATCAAAAGGACAGTAGAACTGTACTTGGCATTTTATGACGGAGGGACTCACACTCAACTAAGTAGCACTTGCTAGGCAAGGGACATGGGTTCCAAAGCCCAGTGAATTGAGAGAGGCTGGAGACAGGTGTAGGTACTTGCTGAGGGCCCAAAATACCATTTTGATCTCTCCTTTCTTCATGGTGTAATAACAGAGCTAATTTTGATTGTGATAGGAGTCTTGTTACATGCTGCAGGGCTGAAATCACTGATACCTAGGTGTAAGCATTAGACCTACTTTGGGCTAGTGGGTCTCAGAGCACTGAGGCTCCCCTACTAACAGCAAAATCACTGGGAGCTGTGTTATTGCCTCTTAGAGATGCGCCCAGTAGGGTAGTATGTAATTGGCCCAGGTCACTGGGTGGCAGCTTTCATTATGTTATTGAAAAGGAACCCCTAGATACTGAACTTGGCCCTTGCTGCCAACTCTGATGGGCAGAAGGGTTAAACCCATAAAGCATGGCTCTGATCCACATAAGGGGTGCATATCCCTTACATTACCCCCACAAGTACTGCTCTCTCTTGCACAGTGGAACTGCATTAGCTCCACTGCCAGTTGACCCTCCACTGCTGTGGAAGCAGGGGCAAGAATCAGTCATTAAAGATGGATGAACACATGTGCAGGTAGTTAACTGCACAGTTATTTGCAGGGGCGGCTCTAGGAATTTGGCTGCCCCAAGCAGGGCGGCATGCCGCAGGGGGCGCGCTGCCGGTCCCACGGCTCCGGGGGACCTCTTGCAGACGTGCCTGTGGAGGGTGCGCTGAGAGGGCGGCAGGCGGCTCCGGCGGACCTTCTGCAGTCATGCCTGCGGGAGGTCCACCCGAGCCGCGGGACCTGCGAACCCTCCGCAGTCATGCCTGCGAGAGGTCCGCTGGTCCCGCAGCTCTGGTGGACCTCCCGCAGGCATGACTGTGGAAGGGCCGCCGGAGCCGCCAGCCGCCCTGCCGGCAAAATGCCGCCCCAAGCGCGCGCTTGGCGTGCTGGGGTCTGGAGCCGGCCCTGGTTATTTGGTTCCAGGACATACTCAGCAGCTGAAGCCAGAGATCATATTGTTAACTTGAGGGATTCAATGGCTTTGAAGCAATGAGTGGTGGAGCTTGCAAGTGAAGCAAGCTGATTAACTCTAGACTAAGATCATACAATAATATTGTGTTTCTATAAGCCCAATAGCTCTGGAGCAAGGGACTTACAGTCAAATCCATGCCAGTGCAGACAGCCAGTTCAAGGTCTATGCACCACATAAATTCTTTTAAACTCTCACAAAAGGGTGTAAATGGGATTTGAGTGGTGCATGGTGTGACAGATGTAACCTCATGCAGTATCTTTAGGCACCACTAAATTACATTTATGAATGGTTTATGTACAATTGTGTTTTACTCCATGGGGGTGGGCTACCACAGCTCTTCCAGAAACTAAAACTAATGGAGGGGTGGGGATTAAGGCGAGTTGCAAAGACTGGAAACAACTCTAGAGATGATTTCCATATATTGGTTCAAACTGGGTTTTCCAGAGACCAAGAGACAAAAGAAAGAACTTAGGACATATGGACTGAGTTGAACTAACATAGGGTCTCTTTCTTTTGATTCAGCAAACAGATAGGACTTTTGGGCCTAAGACGACTCCTAACTCTTGCTGAAGAGTTGCAAGGGATGTTAGCCTAACAGACTCCCCAAGTGGAAGGTGGGAAATTTCTGGTATGTTTAGTAAGTGTGTAGGAACTTGTATTGTTTATGTGTTTTCGCTATGATGCTCTTCTCCGAAGAGTAAATGTACTCTGCTGAGAAAGAGCTGCATGGTAACTTGTAACTGTTGGCACACACTGGTCATGGCTCAGCTTTCTCACTGAGGGCTATCAGGTAGACTGGCTTGATGGGGATATCACAGTGTATGGAAGTGGGCTGTGTAGCCTTAAAACTCCCACTTAGAAGAGAGTGGGACACAGGTTCCTGCTCAGAGACAGGTGATGGCTGGAGGCCTCAGACCTGACTGGGCATTCCTGGAATGAACTCCGGAGAGGGAATACAGATGTAGTTACCTTGAAAATGATACACATGGAATTTGTGTGGGCCCTCTGCAGAGGGATGAATTTCAGCCTTATTATACTAGTTACAACTGGCCAAGACTGGGGAACCAAGAAATGTGATTCAAGAAAAGTACCAAGCTCCATTGTAAAACTTGTAGATCTTGCAAGATAACCAATCCAAAGAACTGTGGAGAGGTCCTTTAAAAATTAAAAATTACAAAAATTGAAATAGAAAAAATACTGTTGATGCAACATTAAGATTGCACAATTGACAATTATACACTCAAAAGTCAGGCATTTCCAAAGTTTTATTTACAAAACACTTCTCCAGAGACCGTGTTGTCTAGCGGTGGACTGGGACTCAGAAGATCTCGATTACTATCCCGGCTCTGCCACTGGCCTACTGGGTGACTTAGGGCAAGTGACTTTAACCTCTATGTGCCTCAGTTTCCCCACATGTAAAATGGAAATAATGATATTGGCCTCCTTTGTAAATCACTGAGATCTACTGACGAAAAGAGCTAAATATTGTTCTCCCACAGTGCTAAATCCATAGTATCTCACAGGGATATTTTCTATTCCAATTTTCCTTTCCTGTACTGTTTATTATCCTAATCCTACAAAGGGATCTCTATGGATGGACTCTTATGCCAACCTAGTTCCCTTTGCAGGATCAGGGCCATAAAGGAATTTGTGCAACATGGCCAAGTGAACATTCCAATTAACATTGTAAACTCTGTGGTGCATAGAACTTGCCATCTATATCTGAAAAGTGCCACACACAACTAAAGCACTGTAGTAATAAATAATAACTGATTCTATTGATGCAGCATACAATTATAGATGTAAGTTCCAGTCACATCTTTATATTACCACAAATACCATTCTTCTACGCCATTTTTTAGAGAAAAGTTAATTGTACCCCTGTGGCTGTAAAGCCAGTTTGCCTTAGTTCTCATGTAAAAGCCTTAGAGACACAAAATAAGAAAAAGGCCCCTATCCTGCCTTGTGAAGCATGCAGGAGAATCTCTGTGTCTGTGCCACTGCCTCCTTGAAGTCTTTGCAGGCACAGGGATCTGTCCATATGCACAACAGTGTAGGGTTGAGGTCTAAATTTTTAAAATGTCTAAAAATGATATAATGCAGTTTTATTATACATCAGGGTGACATTAGCTTAAGGTGTGATATCTTATGAACCTGCAGGGATACAAATACATGATCTGTTTGTAAGGTTGGATGGACTCCCATCCCCCCTATGAGACAGAGCCTCTGAGACGTCACAAGATTTTATTTTTAATCTTATTTTATATTTTCTATAGTGCCCATCACCACATTCTCCAAGCATTAGGCTCTAAAATTATCAGTCTGAATATTACAAGTCCAAGATTCTAGATGAGAGTAATTTAAAATCCCTTGTGATTTATATTTGATGGAAATAATTAAACTCTTTTGTGACAGGATTTGTTTTTGTTTTTTAATTGTGGCTCTTCCAATTTTTTTTTTTTTTTTTAAGGTTTGGAATGTCAGAAGTAGTCCCAGCTGAGGTGGATTAATAGTGACTAGAGGGTCATATACATATATTGCACCATTTATCATGTTTGTATTAAAACACTTATTACGTGAATACCATCATCATATATGTGGTGGATCTGAACAAATAATTTATTTGACAAATTTCATCTTTGTTTCTGTTTGGAAAATGTTCACAAGCAGATTATTAAATATATTAGAGAATTTTGCAATCAAAATTATTCACAAATAATGTGTATGAACAATTCTTGATCTGCAAATCCGTTGTGAGCAGTTTATTGCAAATATTTGCAAACTGTGTTCAGGAGTTACAAAAGCCACCTGTTCAAAACAGCACCCTAAGATTTATATAATGAACCAAGATAATGCGAATCAGAATATTACAAATAAACATACACTTTAAAGTCATCACTTCTCTTTGTATCTGTGCTAGTAAAGTTTGAAAGTTCAAAGAAAGTGAACACAAAGGATCATGAACATAGCTGAATTGAAATTTGGTTTTTAATTTGAATGAATATTTATAGAAAATTGTTTCCATTATGTCCTTAGTTTTGTTTAGTATAATCCCACAGGTGAAATAATATACATTATGCATGGAAAAGCTGTTTTAGGACATTTTTAAGGATTCTAAAATGTATTATTTATGATTTTCTTCTCCCTTGGAAGTTTCTACCATTGTACTAATGGTAACTAAGACTTTCAGGTGAAGGGGTTTGAAAATCTGCACCAAGAAACAACTTTATAACTCTCTAAAAGATTCCTAAAAAAGCTTTCTGTGGAACATCTGGCACATATAGGGAATATGTGGTTTAAAGTCGTTATTGGCACTTGTTGGGATGAACTACATAACTCCCACTCATGAGTGGTATGATCATCCCAAATTCATAACAATAAATCTCTAGATTGCACCATAACATCACACACACACTCATACATGAGAGACAGAAAGTGAGCACACACATGAAAGAGTGGTGATGTCTAGGGGTTTAAATCAGCATAACTGAGATGGTTGCATGACACAAATAGTAGAATCATGAGGAAATTACACTGGTCATCCCAGTTTATGGTGTACATGTATGTATATACATGAAAATATGAAATATATGAGAGAAGAAAGAAGGCCCTGACCAGAAGCATATAGTTTTATACCGGATTATTTACCGAACAGTAAAGTACAATAAGAAACAAAGAAAGGGCCTAACTCTAAAAGGTGCCAAGCAGCTTCACTTTCCATCAAAATCAACAGGTATTGTGGGTGCTTAGTCCCACTGAAGCCCAGCATCAAAATCAGAGACTCAAAAATCTTTACCTCAAACTGAGGATACGGGTCAGTGCTCAAGTTCAAGTCATTAAGTCCAATTCAATTCAAGTCAGCTCTTAGCTGCCAAGATAAGCAGCATCTTGGAGATGCTGTAGATGGACAGAAGTTTCTCTAGCTACACCAGGCCATTTATGGACCCTATCCTGAAATCTCTCTTTCCATGAACAGTTCCATTGGTGCAAAGGCTTTGATTCTCCAAGTCCTCGTGAAACAGACAGCAAGCAGCCAAAAAAGAAGTCAGGGGTACTAGTCCTGGTTTATATCAGTGTAACAGAGAACAGAAACCAGCCAAAAATCTGATAAGAAGTGGAGCAGTGTTACGAAAATAACAATGTTATGGGGAGGGGGGAAGCACCAAATGTTAAATTGCAGATAATATTTCATCTAATAATAAAGAGCTTTACAAATATGCCCACAAACACACAGAATGTAATGGAGAAACTTGGTTCACTAAAATTGGTATTGGGGAATTGGAGATGGGGGATAAGAAAGTGACAGATTTCTTAAACACTTGCTTTCCTTCTGTCATTACAGGAAGGGAAGGGTTGCCTAAGTCAGGGATATTTCATGGTATGTGGCGTTTGATAGTCGGCTGGTAATACATTTACCATCCGTCTAATTTTCCCAGAAGAGTCCTGACCTTAGCTGACACTTTCCTGAATTCCAAGAGGATGGCAAATGATCCTGAATTGCTACTGCATGGCCTAGCCATTTCAGTTTTGTTTACAGTTGTACCTGCATAACATTTTGTTCTGGGATGGGTTCCCTGGAGCAAAACTAGAAAAATCACTCATTGCCAAATGCCCACAAAATGAAGGAATTAAACAGGGACGGTCACTCTGGGTAGCATTATTTAAAGACTTCAGATTTCAGGGGGGGCAAAGGTCCAGGTCCAGGTCACCTCCATCAGTTTAAAAGAAATGAAGATGGAAAGGATCAAAATCAGTTGCTAACTGTAGGCATTCTCTAGCAAGATGTAAGATTCCTGAGGATTGTAGCCTGGCAAATCAAACACAATAGGTTTTTTAAAAGGGAAAGAAAAGGTACTGTATTATACTAAAGAACACAGCCCACTTAGATTAACAGCATTTGGGGATGGATGTGGAATTTAGCAAGCAGCACATAGCAAAAAACCAGCATGCAATTTGTTTCAAACCAGCCCATGTCAACTTATTTGGACCAAAATCTTGCTTAAGGTGCAGCTCTGCTCTGAAAAATGATTCTGTAACATGGCATCATTGCATAATGCTTTGGCACCATGTAATATTTTGTTTGCTTCTGCGGCAGCAGCTCCATGCTTAAGAAATAGCCCAATGAGTGAGAGAGAGAGACTAAAGAAGAAAGATTCAAGCTAAGACAAAGCTTTTACTGGTGATAGGCTCAGCAAAGCACCTAAAAGCAACTACAGCATCAATGGCAAAAGTCATTTTCCCCACAGTCTAACTGGCTATACATTCAGCTACAAACAGCCACTTTCACCACCTGCAACAGTACAGGAGTCTGGTGAAACCCAATAATGTTACACATGGGGTTCCACATTTATTGTCTCAAATTGATTTCCATATCAAATGCCCTAAGTCTCCTTTTGCTAACCTTGGAAACAACCAGGGACCTGAGAATCAAGATGGGCTCTTTCCTTCTCATGTATCACAACTAGTAATGAAGGTTTTGTAGGGCAAATCACAACAGCAGTTATATCTGTGCATCTTTAAGGTATGCCCTCGGTGACACCTGTGCAACCTCGGGGCTGTGCATGTGACACTGATTGGAACTTAGCAAACAATTCTGTTGAAGATTCACAAAACAGAATAGAATACAGATTCCTTTCTCTAGCCCAGACTCTAGTGTTAAATGAGATTAATGAAGAATGAACACCTCTTTGTCACTAATATCAAGAAGTAGGTACATACAAAAAGCAGATCCATTGGGTGGAGGCATCTTTTATCTTAACAGTGTTTCAGAGTAGAACCACAACTTAACCAACTGGTTGAAAATTCCTCAGTTAATGACTAGTATGGAGACAAGTACTATGGATGTTATAGGCAGAGAACACTGAGGTTTTCAAAACTGACAACATGAATTTGCCTCGACGTTCCCATTCAAACTGATGGAAGTTGTGGGGATAAATCCACCTATGAAACTTGGAAAATACCAGCTATACGTTTCCTCAAAATTATCTGAGCGATGACCTTGAGGTTTACTATCTAAACTCACCCTACAAAAGGAAATATTAACTTCTCACAAAAGAAATTTATTTAAAAAATTGGAATAAATCGTAAACTCTCAAAAGAAAGAGCCAAACCTTTACTCAAACCAAATTTGTGGTGGTGGTGGTTTGTTGTTGGTAGGATGTTTGATTTGGTTGGTAGGTTTAAGATCTGCAAAGATGTGCTTAATCTTTTTTACTTCATATTTGTGTGCCTCTGGACTTTCTGGTTCTTGCTGAAAGCAACCAAGATATTTCAAGAGAGGCTTTTTTCCATTGTATTTCTGTCCAATACAGAGGGAGAAATTTCCAGATCTGACAAGGATTAAAAAAATATATATCAGAATGTTTGGGTGCTTATCCAGCCAGAGCTCTTACACCAGGTGTGACTGGGTGCCTGTGATAGACCACACTGATAATGCCACACTCAGGGCAGACAATCCCCAAATCTGGTGGTTTACTTTATAATTAGATTCACCAAATCAGTAACAAAAGAGCATCTGCAGTACCACACTGTTTAACCAGAAGCCAAACACAGTCCCCTTTAGGCATTCCAGCCCTTGGTTCCCATCCAGGCAACCCAATCTAATATGGTGAGAGGTTATTGAAAACCCATTTCACCATATGTGAGGTTCTTTCTATCCTCAGGTCAATATGAATCTCAGACCTTACCCAAAGATCACAATGTCAGACAATCCTTAGTAAACTAACTAAAAATTCAATAATAAAAGAAAAGAAGAGAGTTATAAATGGTTAATAGATCACATGCATACTAATGATTGCAAAGTCACAGTGGTGAAACAGACTGCTGGCTTTTCAAGTCTCTCTGGCAACTTCCAAAAGATTGGAAGGTGCTCAGTCCATGGTTCAAGGTGCTCCTTTTAGTTGTAAATCCACAATCCAGAGAAGTAGAGCAGGAAAGAGGCAACATGGAGGTGTCTCGGGTTTCTTTTTATATCCTCTGTCATGTGCATGGAAACTTACTGTTCCAAACAAAGCCCACAGCCCCTGTGTGTGGAAAGTTTCTGGCCAAGATGGAGTCCGGGATCACATGAGCATATCACATACCCCTACATGTTTTGCTGAATCACAGGGGATGGCCATTGGCTCCTCTCTGTCTGAGGCATCTGCAGAAAGATGTACTGGGCAGCATGAGTTTCTTCAATGACCCACTGTGAGAGTGGAGTGTCCTTGATGGACCATCAACACATAGTTGTCTAGCCCTGATGTAAATTCTGTCTGAGGGGTGTCATCCAGGAATACAACACATGTTTAAGATACAAGTCCATAGCCAATATTCATAACTTCACATACAAAGACGATACATGCATATAAACAGGATAATCATACTTAGTAAATCGTAACTTTTCCATTGACACCTTACATGACATACGTCGTACAAAATTTGTTGCAATTGTATAACAGTGGTAGAAACAATGATACAAATGATCATCTTTCTTATACACAGCATCACACCAAGCTCATTGTTAAACATATGGATGGGAAAATAACCAGTAATTTCTCTGAGGAGGCTTCTTGCCTATAATGTGTAAATTACTTAAAGAGAACAAATGGTACATTTAAAAAAAAGTTTGCACATGATACAGCAAGACACAAGTAAGAACGTAGCCATATCTCCAAGAAGTCAATCACTATGACCTTTATATGGAAAATCCCAGTTGATGCAAACAAATGTCTGCCCACAAGGCATTACAACTGGAGCTAGTAGGGAAATGGCTCTCCTGTCCCATGCATCCAACGAAGTGGGTATTCACCCACGAAAACTCATGCTCCAATACGTCTGTTAGTCTAGAAGATGCCACCGGACTCTTTGCTGCTTTTACAGATCCAGACTAACACAGCTACCCCTCTGATACCTGTCCCACAAAAATTTTCAAGATTTCAAAAAATTTTCTGTTGCACTTTGGGACGAAACAGACCTTCTGAAGTTTTCCCCCCACACAGAGAAGGGCCCCAGAATAGCCTTGTATTAGGAAACTCACCTGCAATGTGTAAGACCCAGGTTTGAATCCCCACTGTAGTTGATTTGGATCAAGGTCATGAACACAGGCCTCCCAAGTCCCAGGCTGTTCTGGTATCTGTCTGTCTCTCTCTCTCTGTGACTACATATTCCATCTTGTACCTCAGAAACCTCTCTTGAAAACGTTGCTGAATATGCTACATTCCTGCACAAAGTTTTGGTTTCAACAAACTGGCATTTTTCAACAAAAAACATTCTATGAAAAAATTCCTGACCAGCTCTAATTAAAACCAAATCATTTATTAAACCAAACAGTTTAATATAAGTGATATTTCTAATCTTTCATGAATGGAGTAAAATATGCTACATTTTCTCTCTCAAGTCACTATCATATAATGGTCTTTTCAAGTAGAGCTGTCATTGTGGTTTCCTGGATTTCCTCAGCCTCTTTGGAATGCTTGTAAATTCCCATGGCTGATAGTAAGCTAAGAAAGGAAATAAAAAAATAGTAAATACCACTTCAGTGGTGTAAGCCCTTTTCTTCTCTTTTTTTGGCTGGTGGTGCACATTAGGAGATTATCATCAGCTTTTGCACTAACTTCAAAACTGTTCCAGCTGGGAAACCATCCATGTGTCCATTTTGCACCTTCAATTATACTCTTACGCCAACTCAATCTTCACTGAAATAGATGCATTTTGTTAGACTAATGGTTGGAGATATTAAATGGATCTGAACAGAGAGTTTATTTTACAGAAGTACTTGAAGAAGTCAGTCTAGTAAATGGATGCAGTAATGGGGGAGGGCAAAGGAAATCATTCTTCAGTGTCTTATTACCTGCTATAACTATAGAGTGGAATGCCTGAAAGAGAATAGAAGGTAAATCCATTGTACTATTTCTATGTGCAGTAACTGGATATTTAATATCTGCCATTTATTTTAATTCATGGATATTTTATAAAAATTATTAATTGAAAAATACTTCAAAAAGGAAAACAAGATACATATTAAAAAAAGACTATAGATACTTCATTATAGAATGATTAGACATCGGAATATCAGACCCTTATCCTGACCACAGTTATATTCGTTTTTTCATTCACACAATATACTGAAGACAGTAGAGTTGCTCCTGATTTATACTGCTGTAAATGAGATCAGAACAGAGCCTCTGTGTTTGGATATTATTGTCCTGGAGAGAATAGAATATCTGACAATCCTGATTATTATAAGACCAGATCTCCTCCCCTTATACACACTGACTTGTACATTATTCCACAAATGGTCCCATTATTTATGAAGTAAAGTACTACTTAATATGAACAAGAATGGCATAATTAGACCCTATTTGTATAGGGCAAACAGATGATCCTAGGTTTTATCATGCTTCCAAGAGAATATTTGTTATGAAGAAATTCTGAATAATCTACTGCCCCCAAAGAAATGATGACATTGAAATGACCCAGTAACAGGACTCAAAGATTACAAAGGGATTTGATTAAGTGTATGCATTTAAACTGCTCACAGCAGTTTAATGAGGGGTTCAAAAGTCAGGAGTCACATTCAAAAATAATGAAAAAAATAAGTGTATACAGAGCAAAACTATTTCACTTAAGGTCAGAGTAATAAACTTACGGAATTAATTGCCAAATAAGACCATGGAAACAAGTACTGTAGTATAAGTGGGTTGGAGAGACATCTTGGCACTTTTATGGAGAGAGAAGGGATTAAAGGATACCGTGACAGAGCAGAGAACTGGGGCTAAGATAAACTTAAAGGGGGACCGGATTTTTAGGTCAAGTGGCTTCTTCCTTTCCAGCCATTCCTTTTATGTCCTTATTCCCTTATTCCCATGTCAGCTTGAATAAACAATTACTAGAGCTTAGACGAGCAATGGCTCTTCCATACTGTAACGGGGCTGAAGAGGCGCTATCTTTTCCTTTGCTCCACTATGAAAGTAACAGCTAACAAACAGGAATAGCCTTATTTCTCTTTATAGAATACTGCACATATGACCTGTTCCAATTGATTTCAGGTATAAGAGTATCTCATATCACCTCCTTCCTGTAATCTTATCCTCTTCAGTTCCATTTACTGCCATCACTCAGCTATCAGGGTGGCACAAATAAACAATGAAAGACAGAGCACAATGTTACAAACCACAACAGCTGTCCTAAATTACACTTCATCAGTGACATCAGTGTTAAAGATGACTTTATATATATATATAAACATACATACACACACAAGCACTCTCCTGGTGTTATCATGGATTTATCACATACCACACTGAAAAGAATGTGGAGTTATCAAATTTTCCTTCAAGCTGAAAAAGCCTTCACTTCAGACAATCATGCCCTGTTCTGTTATTACAAACTGTTTTCTGTCAAATAGGTCGCACAAGATGTCAATGGATTTAAATTAGCAACTACAGCTTGGTATCAAATAGATGTTTAAAGCAAGTAAATATTAAAGCAAGTTTGTAATAGAAATTCATGATATTTGCTAAGGAAAGTGTCTTCTGGAAGGTTTCAGAGGGGTAGCCATGTTAGTCTGTATCAGTAAAAACAACGAGGAGTCCTTGTTGCATCTTAGAGACTAACAGATTTATTTGGGCATAAGTTTTCGTGGGCTATAACCCACTTTCTGATGAAGTGGGTTATAGCCCATGAAAGCTTATGCTCAAATACATTTTTTAGTCTCTAAGGAGCCACAAGAACTCCTCGTTGTCTTCTGGAACACATTCACGCTTCAATATCTTTATACACTTTCCTTTGCTCCTGTGCATGAATTGGCATGGATTGGAAGAGTCTATACAGGTACCTTCTCAACTGGCATTGTACTGCCCTATCCTCAGGATATGCTAGAAATCCAAATTTTCCATTACAGTGGCTCGCTGCATTGTTAAATTATGTACATTATTGTTGCTGTGGTGTTCTAATCTCTTGGTCTGACATAATCAAAAAGATCTGGAAGTGCTAAGAAGGGAATGTGTCCCAGAAAGAGGCTTATCAAGACCCACGAAAGGATATAGTTAGGTTCCTCCAAAAGTCACACTTACTATATTAGATATTAGTACATTGATGGAAGTATCTTGACCCTGACTTTTCTCACAAAGATTGAACAGAACCAAACCTTTTTGAAGACTCAGATCAACCTGGCATATCTCCACTTCACCCAATCTGTTCCCAACGGCCCTTCTTACATTTGCTTATATCCTGCAAAGTCTACTTCTGTGTCTTAACAGACCTGACATTCTCTTTTGGGCTGACTGCTGTCTCAAACCTTGCATACTCGTGGCCTTCCTCCAGGGTCAGAGGCATGCAATACATTTTGCATCTATCTAATACTAGGGAAGTTCAAAAGCAAGCAAGCTATGAAGTTGGTAGCCAAGATGGAAGATGTGCCAAGTCTCTTCAAATGATGCAGAAGAACAGAGGCAGCTGGTCCATATCAGGCCCTCTTCCAAAGTGGGAAACCAGCAAGGTTTGTAATCAGGTCAGAAAGTCTGTGCTGGGGAAAAAGAAAGGAAAACTCCAGGAATTATCTGGATTTTCAGGGATTATACAGACCATATTGCTGAACCTTTTGAGCATCACCACCCATCACTATAACTTGTTCTTATCTTAAAAACAAAAAAGATTAGAGAAACAAGTCTCTTGTACTTCTACTTGCAGAAATCAGAGCTGGATAAGTTCAGCTTTAGGATGTGTCACTAATGAACATTTATTGGATACTCCTTTGAGAGGTGATTCTGGAATGTAAGGATTTCCCAAACCCCTTCAGTTTTCAGTTACCACTTACAACTGATACCATAATCTTGGTATATTACCTCCTCCATAAAAAAAAAACCCCAAAATCCCACATATATTCAATTCTTTTCCATCTCTTGCCTTCTTAAAATCACAGTGGAGTCACCCACTGTTACATCATGTCTGAAATTGTCCCTGATTTCAACCAAATTACACTTGCTTCCACCAGCTCTGAATTTGACCCCCGGCTTCTTATGGTGTCTCTCACACACAATACATTGATACAGTATACCAAACCTCTCTAAAACTTCTGAATGTAGCATGCATTATACATGTCTTAGCAAGAAAGTTTATTATATTTTTCAAATAATAAGATATATAAAATAACACACACACACCCCTCCAAAAAACTTAATGGAATACAGTGGGGATGATTAAAAGCCAATTATCTCAAGACGTAGGCTATACACCAAGAGTACCGTGGTCCTGATTCAGCAAACACACAGATGTAACTTTGTCTTCAGCAGGACTACTCATGTCAGCACTTACGCACTTGTGTTTTTTCAAGATCAGTGCCTATGCCAATAACTTAGTTATTCTTTAAAGTATAATTTCCTCTGACTCCTTCCACACAGTATCTCTATGTTCAGATAATTTGTATAATCAAAAGAGCCGAATCCCAATAGTCAATAATGAGAGTCATTTGGATTTAGAATTCTAACTGGTTGCGTTATTTGTATGTCAATGAAATTACACACAAAGGCTAATCAGTTTTTTTATGCTTCCCTTCACAGCAGGCAAATGAGATGTTGCTACTGGCAATCTTGCTGAAAGGTAAAAAAAATGGTAGGACAGTAATGTTGATGGATCTGAGTTGATGCAATTGATATAAGAGTAAAAACAATTACTGGAGGTTTCCTGACAACTTGCCATGACAGGGAAATCTCAGAAATACCTCCAGCTTCCTGGTTCAATGGTTCTTTTCAGTTAAATGGGGAAAAAAATCTTAGAAGGCTTTTCATGTGACCAGAAATAAGGATTCTATAAAGACCAAGTGTTAATTAAGTCAGGCAGGTGAGGGAACTCAGCAGGGACAAATCCAGAAATTCTGTTCTGACAAGGTACATCTCTAAATATTTGAAGGTAATTTGGGTTTAGTTGTGACAGCAAAGGAGAGGGACCAGGAAGGCTATGGGCTCACTTCTCAGTTAACCCACAAACTCATTATGTGACTTTGGGCAAGTCATGTGACCCTGTAGCACCCCACCGGCGTAGGTGTAAATTGTGGGGTAAAATAGGACCTCACTGATAACTAGTTGCACTTTCTTATTTATATTTTTTCCCTGAAGATTTCAGACCACTCTTCTCTAGGCTCCTGATTATATAAGAATATATTTCAAAAACAGTAATTTCCTGGAAGAAAGAACTGGCTTCATGAGACCCCCATCATGTAGGTAAGCAGTGACTATCACATAGGTGGAAAAGGTTTTTTAAACATTCAGGGATCACCCCTTCTATTCACTTTCCTATTTTACTCTCCCCCACCCCCTATTTCTTTCTCTTTAAATTCACCTTTTTTGTCTTCCTTCCTGTTTTTCAGTTCTCCTGCCATACCTTAAGAGATTTATGTTCCCATCACCAGACTGTCACACTAACCTGGCTTTTCTAAAGGCACTGCCTTTAGACAATTCAGGGCAGAGGAACCACCAACATGGCATGAGCAGCAGGGGAGGTTCAACTTAAGCCAGTGCTGAAAACATACTTCAAGCCTGAGCTCCGTCCTGCTTCTCTAATGATGTATTCTATTACTGATGGAATTGATCATTCCTACAAATCACAGTGACATTGAGGGGAGGAAAGGACCTTTGGGGCAATCCTTGCCACGGATTGTTCTTTAAAGAGGACATTTATGTTTCATACTAGTGCCTCCCCTCTGCCAAGAGGTATTTCCAGGCTCCAAGCCATTGCACTAACCTGCTATTCACATGCAAGGGATCTCTCTCAACTTTAACTGTATCCCACAAAAGCAGTGACGTACAGTATTAAGTGCAGAACTAATGGGTAATGATCTATCCCTTTTGTCTTAACTCCACCTGAAAGTTCAAACCCTTTGACTATCTTCCAGTTATGAAATCTTTCTTTGCTCTTCAGCTGTCTTTTTTCTTTTTATATGCCCAAGAATAATCAGTGAAAGCAAGAAGAATGAGGCATGGAAGACCAATGTGGTATTGCTGCCCCAGAGGAGAGAGCTCCTGTAAAAGGCAATGGTATTTGTTATGCCATGATGCAGGATTTCCAGCTAAACCCATGCCTTAATGAAACAATCCAAACAACTTGAGAAGGTATGAGTAAAGGCTGCCAACTGTCAATCTATAAGCATTGCGTATTGGTTGAGGGCTGCATGAATCTCCAGATGACTATTCACGTTTAGGCTATGTGCATTTGGCTAAGGGTTGTGCCATCATGAATGCAGATTGAGTGCATTAATTTCAAGTTCCCTTTGAGCTTTTGTGAGGAAATGGGTAAATGATCAGCAGCAGCCAAAGAGGAGCACTAGGATGGTGAATCTATACTCTCTTGCCCCCAGTCTAATTGCATTCCTGGCCAAAAATATTTACAGAGAAGTAATTTTTTTACCCATGCTGGTTATTGGGGTTCCGAGGTACATCCAGAGGCCTTCTGTGCCCTTACATGGTCTTACATACATACACAAAGAGGATAGACTATTTCTACTAGCCTATACATAGATTCCTGTACTTGAGTCTGTACACAGAGTCCTAAGAAAGTCATTTCAGAAACAGAGATGTAGATTCCTTAAACAAACAGTATATACTGCAATATATCCTGCCAAGGGCTAACATAATGCTTAAGTGATTTTTTCCAGGCACTCGGCAATACGGTGTAATTCTTTAATCCAGCAGCCTTTCATGTGACATTTATATATAAAAATGTTTACAGCAAATAATAACCTTTCCTTTTGTTCATTAGGTTTCATGTATACCATAAAACGCTAATGCTCAGTGCAATTATCATGACCCCTTACATTTTTAAGTTGTATTAATCAAAGTGTTCAAGATCAAATAAGCAGTCACAGAAAGTATGGAGATATTTGAAACAGAAAATAACTGATAATTCCTTGGATTCAGATCGCCACCTTTAATATGGTTTTATACAAAGAATCTTTATTGGCAAGTAGCATGGACATAAGGGGTTCAAAAAGATGCTCTATTTGCACATGTGCAATGCTGCATGGTCCATGACCTTTGGGCGCCCTTTATATCCCCCAGTGACTGAGGTGGGGGGCACAGGGAAGGCAATTCAGGAGAGGAATCAGACAAAGAAATATGCACATGCACAGTCCTGTTACACCCCAGGCACCAATGTCTGAACGTTGGCAGGCCTGTCTGAACGTTGGCAGGAAGTCTGTGGGTAGGGCTCGCTGAGTAATAGAATTCCATTTTCATAAAACACTTCCAAAGAAACAAAGTTTTCATTTGGTTTGAAATTTTTCATCCAAACAAATCAAAACATGAAATGAAAAATGATTTTGTTTTGTTACAGTTTTTCAGGCCGTTCCCCAAAAAACCTTTGAGGTTTTTTAAGGGGATTTCCACATTTTTTTTCTCATTTTTGCAGTGGAAAAAGGCAAACAAGCGAGAGTCAATGGGGGAAAAAATAAAAACAAAAAACCTGAATGATTCCCTTCCCCCCCCGCAAAATAAAACAAATTTTTGTTTTGATTGGGGGGGGGGGGGAGAGGGAGATGAAGAAGAAAAGGAAAAAAAAAGAAAGAAAGAACTTTACCATGAAAACATTTTACAAAATTCTTGGCCAAAGACATTGTTCTCCTTAAAAAGTGTGGACAATTTTATTTTGACCAGCTCTACCTCCAGACCTGCAATGCAGCCTCCTCCTTGTGTGTCAGTAACTGGCATGAATGGCCAGAGACGACGGCACCACCTCCCCTATGAAATGGGGTGAGGGCAGAGGAAGAAAAGCCTTCAGCTTTTAACACCACCTTGGAGTAGGCTACACTCCCACCCCCAGCAAGCGTGACACCCTCCACAGGCACATGCTGACTCCCCCTTGTAAGAGTGGCAGCTTTTTTAAAAATACGGCCTGGGTTATTAACCAAGTACATGCAGCATTGGGCTGGATGATCAAACACTATCTCTGCTATTTGCTGAATATCAGCATCCCTGAGCTTTGGGGAACACTGGATCAGGAGCTGCAGCTGGAACCAAACTCAGGTACGTCTATGTTGCATTGGGGAGGAAGCCTCCCGGCCCAAGTGGACAGACTTGCATTAGCGGGGCTTGTGCTAGTGTGCTAAAAACAGCAGCATGGACATGGCTTTGACATTGCAGCTTGGGCTGGAGCTCAGGCTCTCAAGACACCTACCCTCCCCATCCCCACCTTCTTCCCAAGGCTCAAGAGCCCGACCTCCAGCGTGACCTGCAGTGTCAAAGCAGCGTCTAAACAGGTACCATTGGCATGCTAAGGCAGACTCCCACTACTGGGGCTTATCGACACGGGCTGGAAGGCTCACTCCCAGCTACAATGTAGACGGAACTCTATTGTTGGGCAAGCTGGTGCCACTTCTAATTAAACCTGTCTCAAAGTGAGCCTGGTAATAGGTGAACCTCAAAAGGTTCAGTTTGGATTGACATCCACAAGTGCAGATGCTTTTCCAAATCGCTTGGCTCTGTTTAAAAAAAATGGGCTGGAAATAGAATGAGAACAAACTTTCTCTGGGGATTTTTGTTGACACTTCCACTCTCCCCCTGCCCCCCTAAACCAAGCAGTGCGCAAATCCTGGAAAATAGTTTTTAAAAAAATACTTATACTTTCTAAAATCCCTTAAAAGATCGAGTCTGGGTTCAAACTGAGTTTGGGAGAGTCCTTATTTCACCAACAGTGTTTTTTTTAATATCACCCAACACTAACGGAAGTGAGTGGTACAGTGGTTCTGCAATATGAGTGCAAAGAAAATGAGCTCAGAAAAGGAAGCAGACGAACAGAATATCATTATTCTATGCATGAGCCTGTCATAACAGATTCAATGGTAATAGGCATAAGACGACATGACAAAGTGCACATACCTCTAAGCTTAAATCCTCTTCTTAAAGATACCTCAGTGATTTTTAAAGAAACAGTTAAAGATTATCCAATATCTTGGATAATGAGCAAAGACATTGTCATCAATGACATTACCTGGCTGTAAGCATATGTTTCTCTATGGGCTACAACACCAGTAACAGATAAACATTGAGGCATCTACCATTATCACATCAAATGTAAAGTCACCAGCCCTACAATAGGAGTTGGTGCTCTTTATGTCACAGGATCAGGCCCAGGGTTTCTAAAATAGATGCTCAGATTTCCTGTCTCCTAGATGAAAGATAACATGATTTGAGAGGTTCTTACAGTGTAGCTGATCAGGAAGAAGCCAAGGCTTTTCATCATTGGTCTATGGTATTATGTAGATATTTCTTCTGTCCTTTCATGCATATAATGGTATTTTATAATTAGGCAATTATTTTATTTTTTAGCCTTTATCAAAGAAAAATTGCCAACTACCCAGCAAGCTGAATGACTGACTTCAGCCTGGAATAACTTGGGTGATGTGTAACGGAAAGCGGAAGATTGCTATGATCAATCACAAGCATGAGCGGCTATATACATATGCAAAAAAGGGCAGCCACTAGACTTGATCCTCCCTCCACATAAGTGCAAGTAAGTCTCGAGCTCTTTTCATGCTTGCTCCCTAATGTCCAAGTGCACAGAAAACCAAAAGGGGGTGGGGGAACCTGTGGGTGGAGAAGATGCTTGTTAGGTTTATCACAACCCCCATCTTAAGCCTGTCTGAGGCCTTTCCCCTGCTTCTAGGCAGAAGTAATCTGGCAGCCATAAAGCACAACTCCTGTTATTGCAAGACTATCCTGCTTCTCTTTACATATATGCAATATACCTTGCATAATTAGTGTGCTGCCATTGTGCACTCACAATAATAAGCTCGCATGTGGCCTAGGAGTGACTATGCAAATGAAATAATGTAACATTAATGTTGGAGTGACTACACTTGCATCTCTCTGTGCATGCTGAGTGTGAACTAGAGGTTTCCGGGAGCTTAAACGGATTCAGACTGAGCTGAACATGTGAGCAGTTAATAATAACTGTTGATTCTTCTGTATGATAAACCCAGCTCCTGGGGCTTATAAAACCTTACAGGCATTAGAACGTGCTTTATTGCTTGTAGATGTAAGAATCTTGGCAAGGAGACTAGGATTTTATCACTTACCCTTTCTGAAGAAGCCCTGTATATGATGGGCAGAATGGACTTCATTTTAAACATCTCACCCAAAGATCAGAGTGTAGTGAGAAAAGAAGCAGTCCTGCTTTACCTTTGCCATATCTTACTTGATTTAGGAAATGAGATTTAGATCTTGCAAGTGAAATTTTTTAACAAGTTTATGTATTTGTACAATCCTTGTAAACCCCATTTGCTCCTATTGCGAACATGCACCCGACAGGCTGACAACACAGTCACAATACTCTGTGAGATAAGGATGAGCTTGCAGTCAGATAAATGAATTGGTTCCAAGAGCTTCCAAGGCTTTCGGCAGCTCACGTCTCTGGTTTCCAGCATTTTTATGTTTCCTTAAGCAACTAGCTTGATAAAAACACATCTCTTGAGGGGGTGAAATATGGTTCCATGTATCTAAGAACCCTATTGTTAGCCCCCTTCAGAATACAGACCGGTATTGCTGGGTTGTAGGCCAGTATAAGGAAGACACAAATGTTCCCCTTGAACCAGTGGATAGGCTGTATTTTCAAGGGAAGGTGAAAAAGCTTTGCAGAAGAAACAAGAGAGTCTCTGCAGCCCAGGTGTAGACTAGCGCTGAGGGATTTTCAAAAGGAGAGTATTGCATGTCCAACAGGAAACCCATGATCTCTCTTTTAGCAGCCAAGACCAGTGAAAGGATTTTCAGAGCTGAGGGTGGGTGGTACTCGATGTTTCATAAAAATAAATATGTCTTGAGACTCTCTCTAGCAGTGAGCCCAATCATCAGGATTCTCAGAAGGCAGTTGTCATAGAATCGTGGGACTGGAAGGGATCTTGAGAGTTCATCTAGTTCTGTCTCTTCCACTCATGGCAGAACTAAGTATTATCTAGACCATCCTTGACAGGTGTTTGTCTAACCTGCTTGTCATATGGGATTGCAGTATCCAGCCACTGCTCTGCTCACTTGTTGCTAAATACCACTGCTACCATGGGTACCCAGCACTCAGCAGAAAACTGTGTTGGGTCTACGAGGCAGACACTAGGTGACAGGAAGAACTCATGGAGATAAAAGAAAAAAAGCACAACAGCACAAAAGGAAGTGCTGAGAAGGGTGTGAGAAAACCTGCCTCTTGGTTTAAATTTGCCTGCTTAGCTTGGCTGATGGAGACATATTGCAGGAAAGGAATATACTTTATCCAGGGAGCTACTGCAGCATCCTTTCGCCCCAAACTGATGCATTTCTCATACAAACACAAGACCTCATCAAGAAGTATCCTTTGCCAGCAGCACCTCTGTACACTGAACATCACCCTGACTCTGGACACTCAGTCACCCACAAGATGGGGAACATAGGTGAGGCTGACTGTGAAATAGCCAGGAACTGAAGACAATGTCCTGATATTTCAGGGACACAGAGAAGGAAACAACAACAACAACTGCCATGCCACCTTCAGAGGATTATACTCAGTATTACCTGGGCCACCAGAAATCAGTAGTAGCCACAACAGTAGCTCCCTTAACCCACCCAACAATATTGTTAATCTTTCCAGCTATACTCTCAGCCCGGCAGAAGAGTCTGTCCTATCTCGGGGTCTCTCTTTTTGTCCCTCCAGGCCCACGAACATGATACAGTTCTGCGGTGACCTAGAATCCTACTTTCGACGTCTCTGACTCAAAGAATATTTCCAACACACCTCTGAACAACATACTAACCCACAGAATCTTTCCTACCAACACTACAAAAAGAAGGATTCTGCGTGGACTCCTCCTGAAGGTCAAAACAACAGACTGGACTTCTACATAGATCACTTGCATCGAAGTGCACAGGCTGAAATTGTGGAAAAGCAGCATCACTTGCCCCATAACCTCAGCCGTTCTGAGCACAACACCATCAACAGCCTCAAAAACTCCTCTGACATCATAATAAAAAAGGCTGACAAAGGAGGTGCTGTTGTCATCATGAATAACTTGGAATATGAACAAGAGGCTGCTAGGCAGCTTTCTAACTCCACATTCTACAGGCCATTATCCTCCGAGCCCACTGAGGGTTACCAAAAGAAACTACACCATCTGCTCAAGAAACTTCCTGAAAAAGCACAGTAACAGATCTGTACAGACACATGCCTAGAACCCTGAACAGGGGTATTCTATTTGCTACCCAAGATCTATAAACCTGGAAATCCTGGATGCCCCATCATCTCAGGCACTGGCACCCTAACAGCAAGATTATCTGGCTATGTGGACTCTCTCCTGAGGCCCTATGCTACCAGCACTCCCAGCTATCTTCGAGACACCACTGACTTCCTGAGGAAACTATAATCCATCGGTGAACTTCCAGAAAACACCATCCTGGCCACTATGGATGTAGAAGCCCTCTACACCAACATTCCACACAAAGATGGACTACAAGCCATCAGGAATAGTATCCCCGATAATGTCATGGCAAACCTGGTGGCTGAACTTTGTGATTTTGTCCTCACCCATAACTATTTCACATTTGGGGACAATATATACCTTCAAGTCAGTGGCACTGCTATGGGTACCCGCATGGCCCCACAGTATGCCAACATTTTTATGGCTGACTTAGAACAACGCTTCCTCAGCTCTTGTCCCCTAACACCCCTGCTCTACTTGCGCTACATTGAGGACATCTTCATCATCTGGACCCATGGAAAAGAAGCCCTTGAGGAATTCCACCATGATTTCAACAATTTCCATCCCACCATCAACCTCTGCCTATACCAGTCCACACAAACGGTTCATTTCCTAGACACTACTGTGCTAATAAGCGATGGTCACATAAACACCGCCCTATACCGGAAACCTACTGACCGCTATACTTACCTACATGCCTCCAGCTTCCATCCAGGACACACCACACAATCCACTGTCTACAGCCAAGCTCTAAGATACAACCGCATTTGTTCTAATCCCTCAGACAGAGACGAACACCTACAAGATCTCTATCTAGCATTCTTACATACAATAAAAAAACTACAATACCCAACTGCTGAAGTGAAAAAACAGATTGACAGAACCAGAAGAATACCCAGAAGTCACCTACTCCAGGACAGGCCCAACAAAGAAAACAACAGAATGCCACTAGCCGTCACCTTCAGCCCCCAACTAAAACCTCTCCAGCGCATCATCAAAGATTTACAACCTATCCTGAAAGATGATCCCTCACTCTCACAGATCTTGGGAGACAGACCTGTCCTCACTTACAGACAGCCGCTCAACATGAAGAAAACACTCACCAGCAACCACACACCATACAACAAAAACACTAACCCAGGAACCTATCCTTGCAACAAAACATGATGCCAACTCTGTCCACATATCTATTCAAGTGACACCATCATACGACCTAATCACATCAGCCACGCCATCAGGGACTCGTTCACCTGCACATCTACCAATGTGATATATGCCATCATGTGCCAGCAATGCCCCTCTGCCATGTACATTGGCCAAACCGGACAGTCTCTATGCAAAAGAATAAACGGACACAAATCTGACATCAGGAATCATAACATTCAAAAACCAGTAGGAGAACACTTTAACCTCTCTAATCGCTCAGTGACAGATGTTAAGGTGGCAATTTTGCAACTGAAAAGCTTCAAAAACAGACTCCAACAAGAAGCTGCTGAACTTGAATTAATATGCAAACTAGATACCATTAACTTAGGTTTGAATAGAGACTTGGAATAGCTTGGTCATTACACTAATTGAATCTATTTCCCCATGTTAAAGTATCCTTATACCTTCGTGTCAACTGTCCGAAATGGGCCAACTTGATTATCACTTCAAAAGTTTCTCTCCCCTGCTGATAATAGCTTCTCTTAATTAATTAGCCTCTTACAGTTGGTACGGGTACTTCCACCTTTTCATGTTCGCTGTATGTATAAATATCTTCTTACTGTATGTTCCAGTCTATGCATCTGATGAAGTGGGCTGTAGCCCACGAAAGCTTATGCTCAAATAAATCTGTTAGTCTCTAAGGTGCCACAAGTACTCCTGTTCTTTTTGCTGATACAGACTAACACGGCTGCTACTCTGAAACCGGAAATCAAGTGTACATCACGTTCAACCATGTACACCAGAGGTGGGCAAACTATGGCCCCATGGGACCCTCCTGCCTGCCCCCTGAGCTCCTGCCCTGAGAGGCTGGCCTCCGGCTCCTCTCCCGCTGTCCTTCCCCCCCACCGCAGCCTCAGCTCACTGCGCCGTGGGTGCAATGCTCTGGGCAGTGGGGCTGCGAGCTGCAGAGCCCGGCCTGACCCGGTGCTCTGTGCTGCACGGTGGCGACGGCGTGGCTGGCTCCAACTGGGCGACACAGCTGTAGCATTGGCAGCCACCAGTGCTCCAGGCAGTGCGGTAAGGGGGCAGGGAGCGGGGGGGTTGGATAGAGGGCAGGGGAGTTTGGGGGAGTGGTCAGGGGGTGGGAGAGTGGATAGGGGTAAGGGCAGTCAGAGGGGGGTGAACAGAGAAGTTGAAGGGGGGCAGGGGTCCCTGGGTGGCAGTCAGGAATGAGAGGAGGGGCTGGATGAGCTGGTGGGGGGCAGTCAGGGGGAGGAGTTCTGGGGGCAGTCTGGGGGCAGGTATAAGGGGTGTTTGGAGGGGCGGGAGTCTCAGGGGGGCCGTCAGGAATGAGATGAGGGGTTGGGTGGGGCAGCAGGGGGCAGTGAGGTGCGGGGATTTGGGGGTGGTCAGGACACAGGGGGGTGGTGGATGGGACAGGGGTCCCAGGGGCGCAGTCAGGAAACTGGGATGGGTAGGAGTCCGGGGTGGGGGGCAGATAGGAGGTGGGGGCCGGGCCACGACCCCCTCTCCTAACCGGGCCTCCATACAATTTCTGAAACCCGATGCGGCCAAAAAGTTTGCCCGCCCCTGATGTATATGTTTCAAGAACAGTGCCAGAATGCATCATGGAAGGATTTAAGCAGAGCAGCTTCAGCAGCAGTGAAAGAAAGAAAGCTCTAGCCAATGGCTTCATTTGTGCCTGTTGGTTTAGTTGTGATACTGACACAACCAAGTCAGAAGCACATAGCTGAATGCCTGGGGGCTCCGAGTGCTGCTGGAAATCCTCGTCAAGCAGCCAGCCTGTCAGCTACATCCCTGCCCCAGAACCCACTTGCAGCGTCCAAAGAGTCCTCATGGAACTTGGCTGCAATAACTGTCTGATCTAAATTGCCCTGAGTGGCCAATCCTGTTCATGACAAAAACCCCATCCACCTAGGCCAGTGTTGAACATTCTGGCATAAATCCAAGATGGCACAATCCAACCAGTGATTGATTTTTTGGATAGGCAGGAAATTGTGTGGTTTTTCTCCTCCTTAGGGAAATATACAGGTTAATTTATTATATAATCAATGCGTTTAGTACTGGATTCTGACCCTCTTACTCCAGTTGAGTAGTACCTTACTTCCTGGGAAGTCCCATTGAAGCCAGTGGGAGGACTACTGGCGAAGTAAGGTACACTGCTGCGGTGGCAGAATCATGCAATGAATCATTCTGTTCCTGCTCAGCGTGAGACAATGCTGGCTGATTCAGATCTGGACTTTGACACCCAGCCAGGCATGCTCTCTTGAAAAGTAACAAATATTCCTTATTCTCAGGAGAGGCAAGATCTAATGTATCCTGAGCACTGTCCACAGAACCAGATACAGCAGAACTCCAGTCCTGGTTCTGATGTTGTCCACTTAGCCTTGGCCTTGACTTTCTTAATTTAACTTAACCAAATACTGTCCAACCCCGTCCCCTAGTATGGAAGATATATTTCCGAGGTGTGTGCAGAATGGAATCCTATTATATGGAGGATTTTGAAATCTGTTTGCATTCCAATTCGGGATGAAACCTGAAGATTTCAAAATTTTACACGAGAAAATTTAAAAAATAGTTCTGGCTCAATCGAAACATTCCATTTTGATTTTGACTTTTTTTTTTTACACTTTATATTATATAAATATAATACAAAATAAAGATTTGAAGGGAAAAGTTATTTGAAAGGAAAAATGGAAACATTTAGTTCCAAAAATATCAAAATAGTTATTGTCTGAATACTTGTTCCCTTTTTTCCTCTGAAATGAAATTTTCGCGAAATTGATTTGATTTCACAAAGCATTTCAATTGCGATGGAGCTGCGTTTTCCCACAACCAACTGGTCTGTCAAAGTTCTTCCAACCAGACTAATTTTTTTTTGAATTGCTAACATGCCATATCAGGATTCAAACCCACAGCCAGCAACATATAGGGAATCACTTCATTTTGGTGCCATTAGCTCTGACTAGAACCAGGCCCCTTCACAAATCCCCTCATCGATAGGTTCAGTCAGTTCTGAACAGGAGGGAGGGGGAGGACTAGAAGCGAGCAGGCTATGATCACAGCCCATGAGCTACTCTCATATGTGGCTATGTCTACACTACAACCGGGACTGACACTCTGAGATCGATCCACAGGTGGTCAATTTAGCAGGACTAGTGAAGACCCACCAAACTGATAGCAGATCACTCTCCATTCAACCTCTGTACTCTACCACTGACAAGAAGAGTAAGGTAAATCAACGGGAGAGTTTCTCCAGTCGACCCCCTGCAGTGTAGACATCGCGGTAACTTGACCTAAAGTACGTCAACTCCAGCTATGTTATTCATGTAGCTGGAGTTGCATAGTGTAAGTTGACTTACCGTGGTAGTGTAGACATACAGAAGGGACTCTACACATACACAGGTTTGTGTGTTTGTACTAGAGACAGCCTCTAATGCAGGCTTTCCACATGTTGACATATTAACTGCCTTATAATAAGGTTGCATAAAAATAAAAGCGCTCAGAATTAAGACGCAGATGGAGATATATGTCTTAATTCTGTAATTAGTGTTTAATTTGGCCTGAACCTGCTCCCACTGGTATCGGGGGTGGGCGGGGGAGGCTCCCACTGACCAGTAGGAGCTGGGTGGGGCTATAATGAAATCTTGCCTTGTCAAACTTGCAGGAAAAAAATAACTCCAGATAACATGGCAATGGGCATCTTACAAATGCATGTAATAAATTAGTAATAAACAAATAACCTATCACATACGCATAACTAAGACACATATATAATAGCGTTTTAGCTCCAGCTTAGTAAGAACTACTGATACTGTACAATAAGAAGCAGTTGTTCCACTGACCAGAGGGAGAGGAGACACATTTTCAATCTCTATATTTGGAATTACGTTTAGAAGATGACTAGCAATGAATTCAGAATATCCACATTACCATATCCTCTGCTTTCTTGTTATTTTGGGCCTGGTTATAGTTCTATGGAAGTCAATGGCAAAACTCCCCTTAATCTGAATGGGATCAGGCCCTTTATTTACGAGTATGTATAATTCTTCCACAAGGCAGTCAAGCATTTGCACTATAATTTTGAACTTGGGGAGGGAGTTACCTGATAAATCAAACGTTTCCTTTAGATGGTGTCTTATTTTCCCTACAGGAAGCACTGGCCTATATAAGTCACTCAAGAAGCTAACATCAAAGGCCTTTTTATCACTTAGTTTAGGGTAATAGACTGCACTTGAACTCTACTCAGTAAAGTGAAACTTCTTAAGCAAAGAGTTAAAGCTGAATTTGTTATTTCTGGCAAACTGCCCAAGAGGAAATGGATCTAGGGCAGAAGTTTGTTTGTTAGATAGCAATGAAATATGGACACTTTTTTAAATAGGTGACAAAGCAGGGTGAACATATGAAGTTTCTGAAACTACTGGTTATCCCGATGAAATGCTTTTGCTTGCTCTAATAATTAACTCTGCCTTTTATGATATTTAGCAATTGACAGATAATGGAAAATAGAAGACATGGAGAGTCAATATGAAGGGTTTTGAGCAATTATTCTGTACTTCAAGTGGACTCTAGCTGATAGAAGGAAGAGGATATTATTCTTCAGAGAATGCATCATGGACTGAGTTTTCTATGTCAAATTTTGCTTTGCAGCCAGATTACTGCTGATCAAGGTCAAAGATGGTACCTGGCTAAGAACATACAGGGCTACATGTTAATGAGGATATTTAGGGCCTGGCAATGATGAACAAATAGGGAAAGGAGGCATAAAGGACACCCGTTTGAACACACACATGGGGCAGTCATGATCCCAGTCCTGAGTGCAAAGATTAGGGAGTGTTGGCACTGCCATCAGTGTTAGACATACCAATGAGATAGAGCCATGGCCCCACCCTTTCCGCAAAAGCTGATGCAGTGAGAGAATACATGACCACCGCCAAGATGAAGGGGTAAGATGCAAATTCTCAGTGTGCAACCTCATAACTCCAAGATGCATTCTGCTTACCTGTGTGCCACCATGGCAGAATACCTGGGAGGGACTCATCTGTATAGCATCTCTGTGGAGACTATACTTCCGCGAAAGCTGAGCCCCATCAAGATGACAAAGAGATCAAAGAGCCCATAGTTGAAGGCGCATCTGATGAAAATGTATACACTGAACATCTCTACTACACTTCTGTCCACCAGAAAGATTTAAAAAAAAAAAGACTACTGCATCTAATCATCCAGTTGTGAACTTAACATGCAAAAACAGCATATGAATGACATTTACCCAGTGAATTCCCAGGAGAAGTTCAATTAACAGGTCAATGTTCTGACACTTCCTAACCAGGAAAGGCAGTGCTAAAATAAAGCTGCAGTTTGAAGCCTTACACATTTTGGACTACGGAGATTTACCAAATGGCAGCAAAATTCTTCATGAAAATTGTTTGCTGCTTGTGACAAACTCTGAGGCTCAGATCTAACTAAACTGACCTGCATAAAAACAAGAGCATTGAAAACATGAGACAAGACAGTAGGTACTACATTTTCAAAACAGTGCCCAAAGAATTGATTTCTCCAAGCATTTCTTTAAAATCTGTCCCACTTTGCTATTCCTATACTTTAGTTTAAAGAACTGGTTGAGTGCATAGATTTCCTAGTAAATCAAAGTCAAAGAGAAGCATTAATGTACACATTTGCTATTGTTTCATATATTGTGTGGAATTTATAGTGTGAAGATAAACTACATATAGTCAGGGCCTTCAATACCTTTTTTGGTAAAGTGCTTTGTGTGGAAACAGCACACTGTTCCATTCAGAATCCTCCGAAGTAAGGACCCACTCAGATCTAAAGTTGGGAAGCAGGAACTGAGAGATGGGTTAAGGTAAAGACACAGCCTATATTCAGTCCTAGTGAAAGCATCTCCACTGAACTGAAAGAAGTTAATCACATTTACCTAATGGCTGTATTTGTCCCATCAAATCTATGGGTTAGAGGAGAAATTGTTTCTGCACCACATTCTACCATAGGTCGCAAGAGGAGAGATCCAGTCTAGTGGATTTTCCTTAGCTCTTGCCCAGCTTTTAGAAAGATTGTTTCCCAAGAAGGAATGATTAATCTGAAAGCATTTACCAATAAATAAACAGGCAACAGAGCGGATTTAACAAGGTAGTGACTAAAGGATTTTTATATCAAAAAAGAAAAAAAAAAGAAAAAAGAAAAGAAGTGTAAAAGCATCCTTAAGAGAAGGCAGGAACGTTTGAAATTGTAGCTTGGCTTCCTACACAAGAAATACAGAATAACTCATCTGTTGTTAATGTACTGCATCTGGATTCTCCCCCCAATAGCCATTATGATCAATTCTACAGTAACTCTGAATGTAAATATGGAGGGACTGTGCTGGTGGAAACTATTTGAATATGCCCCCAAAGCTGAGATGTGCCTATAAATGGGTTATATTTTTACCTGCTATTTAAAATAGTTTTTAGCCAAGCATGCTGCAACTCTTCCCGCTGCAAATCACCACAACACTCGCCTCTTAAGCTCAGGGGAAAAATTCTCCAGAGACAGAGAGTCAGTGAATGAACATTGTTTTGGGTTCCATGGCAGGGAAAGTACTCTGCATTCAAAAATACATACAATTCTTGGGAGGGGAGGAGAGAAGAGAACAGCCTGACTCCTTTCTCTCCCCTAGGTAATGGAAGATGTCAGGCTCCTCTCACCCGTAGCTCCTTAGGGACTAATAAGGATGTGAAGATTCCATATATGTAGTGAATATCTTGTACCAAACAGTGACCATCAGTGTCCTACAGCTAACAAACAGATATGGATGTTGATAAGCACCGACCAGAGTGGGGGTGGGGGGCAGGCATGGGAAATGGGACAGAGGAAGGGGGAGAGACCTGGTACTGGAGTTGAGTTGCCACAGTTGGAGGAAGAAGCAGGGGACTCAAGCACTAAGGACCTAATGAAGAAAGGCTACCAGGTCAACAGGATGAGCAAGGAGATTCAGGCACTGAGGACAGAGTGGGAGGTTACTAGGCAATAGTAGAGAAAGGGGAACCTGAACCCCCTGACGTATCGGAAGAAAACTACATTACACCCATGTCCATCTTACAGATGGTGCTTCTCATCTGTGTGGATGCATGTGGCAGATCAGGGACCTAGTCTGCAGGTCCATTTCCACATTGCATTTTACTGAATGTTTCCTGCATCAAACATCAAGACTAAATACCAGATGGACAGTCAAACTGAGCTCAGAATTGTGTGCTACTGTGACAGGCTTTGCAATGCTCTTGCAATCAAGGGATATTTGGGAAAAGGGGGAAAGAAATATCACAAGAGATGGCTATGCTTACTCTCATTATTTGGCATGGACACACTTGTTTACATTAGACTGGCCTCATCTAAACTTTGCTGGAGATTGACCATAATATTTACAGGCTAAAAGAACAATTATGTAGCTGAGAACAGCTAAATGGAACAAAACAAAACCAAAGAGAGGCAGAAATCACGTAGTTTGCAAAAGTAAAAAACAAACTGACCCATTAGCCCACACATCTTTCCCACTTCATGTAAATTAACACTGTTGTACTATTTGTACTATACAGGAGTACAGATGTTCTTTTGAGTTTATAAACATTTAGACCTTTAAATTCTCCATGTAATGATTTATAAAATACAGACTTTATGAAAGGAGATATCCTATGTATCTTCTGTTTGCTTACAGAATCTATCTTTAAGAGACTAATATTCTTGCTTTTGGGGCCTGTTCACAGTCTGCACCTGTGATGCTTTCCTCACTTTGAATCTCACGGGTTGTATTTATTACATAATTGTTTTCCTTCTTTTAAACACCATTAATCATCTCTCCGCAAAGATCTTCTTCCCACTCTACGCCTTACTGTACATTCTTTGCATTTTCACAAAATGATGTCAGTCCCAAATGGAACAAAGATAAGAATGGCTCAAGATTTGCATTTAAAAATTATCCCGTTTCTTCAAAGCTATAAATAAACTAAAATGAACAACAATCACCTGGGGATTGAAAGGAATACCTAGTATCCTTGTTTACACAGAGATTGAGAGAGAATGTGATTTCTGGAAAATAATTGTGTTAATAGAATCCAACAGAGTATACAGAGTCTTCCAACGACAGGTAAATTGTGTACACAAACAACTTTGAAATAATAAACATTACTGGAAAATGATCCAATATTTTAATATATTTCCAAGAAATTATTGTTTTACGTTTCATGCTGCTGCAATGGGTTTCTTGTTTTTTATATTTTAAAATATTAAGCAAAAACAAAATTAAAATGTAGCTTCCATTTCCTTAGAAATCCCAGAGGAAGTATGAGCATTCTGAATTTTTATTTGTTGGTCTCTATTTTGTGAAAAAACTTTTAAAAGATCACTTCCAGCACACTTCCTCAGGTTTACAAGACTATACAGAAGATACATTTTGCTATGCTTTTTTATTATTATTTGATCCAAATGCTTATAGTAGATTATTTTGAAATTAACTAAATAATGATCTCTTGCTTATTTTTGTTATAACATTAAAATAACTGTAAAGGTTAAAGACTCCATATAACATGATACGGTCATGTAAACAGAGAAGTGCTGTAACACATTAGCCCATAAAGCTGCCTAGAAAGCTCTGTTCTCTATGAGTAAAAATATATATATATATATAGAGAGAGAGAGACTTATCTCATAGAACTGGAAGGGACACTGAAGGGTCATTGAGTCCAGCCCCTGCCTTCACTAGCAGGATGAAGTACTGATTTTTTGCTCCAGATCCCTAAGTGGCCCCCTCAAGGATTGAACTCACAACCCTGGGTTTAGCAGGCCAATGCTCAAACCATTGAACTATCCCTCCCTCCGAAAAAATCAGAGCTGTTGAAGCAAAACAATATTTGTTTTGACAGATTTTAGTGTTATGTTACCTACCAATAGGTTCCATTTGCAGTTTACATCCCAGAGTAACTGCTTATTAAACACATTGTTTATTTGAAAACTATGATGCTAATAAGAAGCGCTCATATTAGTACGGTCTGATTTATAGCTTTGGGTTGTTGTTTTTTTATCCTAAGGGACTGAACTTCTGAAACTCCAAAACTTTCCTCTGTTATTTACTAAGGAGATTCCAAAGAAAGTTTATGTTCTTTTTGTTTCGTGTATGAGAAATTTGTCCAATAATAAACAGCAGCTATATTGCTATCATAAATAACTGTAGCTGCCTGTGATAGAAAGTAACGTTCAACACTGGAGTCCATTTCATACACAACCAGTTATTCTCTAATAATCCTGCAAAAATATTGTACTTTTGCTGTATTAGTATAATTTCTTGTTATAAATGTTGCCATCACTATGGTATCACAGCATTAGCATATTAAGCCCAAAGGGAAGGAAGAAAGAAATTCCAACATAATTTGCAGTGTTCCAGGAAAGCACCTGTTTCTCTTATTCTCTGAGGATTTCTGACGTTGGACTCCTCAATAAACTCACATTAGGATAACCCAAATGGAATTAATTACATTTACATATCCCCAAATGTATAACAAACAGAGCAGTGCTTAAAGTGCAGTGGCTGTATTGCAAAGAAATGCATCACTTATTGGTGTGGTTTACAGTACTTGTGATAGGTTGTTTTAAATACACTGTATGGACTCTCTCTCCTTGGTCACCAATTAACGGAACAACTTTGCCAACAGTTGAATGCACAAATGTAGTTATTGGCAGGCAGAGTTGCATCAATTCCATTGGGACTGCATGTAACTCACTATGGGTATGTCTACACTACAAGAGTAGTTCGATTTAACTTAGGTCGAATTTGTGGATTCGACCTTATGAATTCGAATTTGTGTATCCACACTAAGGACACTAATTCGACTTTGTGAGTCCACACTAATGGGGCAAGCATCAACATTGGAAGCGGTGCATTCTGGGCAGCTATCCCACAGTCCCCGCTTCCCATTGGAATGCTGGGTAGAGCCCCCAATGCCTGCTGGGGGAAAAATGTGTAGAGGGTGGTTTTGGGTAACTGTCATCATTCAACCGTCACTCCCGCCCTCTCTCCCTGAAAGCGCCGGCGGGAAATCTGTTACCGCACTTTTCTGGTCAGTGACAGCGCGGACGCCACAGTACTGCGAGCATGGAGCCCGCTGCGATCATCGCTGCACTTATGGCCATTGTCAACTCCTCGCACCTTATCGTCCACCTCTTCCACAGTCAGCTGCTGAGAAATTGGGCGAGGAGGCTCCGGCAGCGCGGTGAGGACATGAAGTGTCAGAGTGGCACAGACCTCTCAGAAAGCATGGGATCCCGCGCCGCGGAGATCATGGTGGCAATGGGTCACGTTCATGCTATGGGACGGCGATTCTGGGCCCGGGAAACAAGCACGGACTGGTGGGACCGCATAGTGCTGCAGGTCTGGGATGAATCACAGTGGCTGCAAAACTTCAGGATGCGTAAGGGCACTTTCCTTGAACTGTGTGACTTGCTGGCCCCTGCCCTGAAGCGCCAGGACACCCGGATGCGAGCAGCCCTGACTGTGCAGAAGCGAGTGGCCATAGCCCTCTGGAAACTTGCAACGCCAGACAGCTACCGGTCAGTAGTGAACCACTTTGGCATGGGCAAATCTACCGTGGGGGTTGCTGTGATGCAAGTAGCCCACGCAATCGTTGACCTACTGCTCTCAAAGGTAGTGACCCTGGGAAACGTCCAGGTCGTCATAGATGGCTTCGCCGCGATGGGATTCCCAAACTGCGGTGGGGCTATAGATGGCACTCACATCCCTATCCTGGGACCGGCCCACCAGGCCAGCCAGTATATTAACCGAAATGGCTACTTTTCAATGGTGCTGCAAGCACTGGTGGACCATAGGGGACGTTTTACCAACATCTACGTCGGGTGGCCGGGCAAGGTTCATGATGCGCGTGTTTTCAGGAACTCTTGTCTGTTTAGACGCCTGCAGGAAGGTAGTTTCTTCCCGGACCACAAAATAACTGTTGGGGATGTGGAGATGCCTACAGTGATCCTCGGGGACCCAGCCTACCCGCTAATGCCCTGGCTCATGAAGCCCTATTCAGGTGCCCTGGACAGTGACAAGGAGCTCTTCAACTACCGGCTGAGCAAGTGCAGAATGGTGGTGGAGTGTGCTTTCGGACGTCTCAAGGGGAGATGGAGGAGCTTACTGACTCGCTCGGATCTCAGCGAAACCAATATCCCCATTGTTATTGCAGCTTGCTGTGTGCTCCACAATCTCTGTGAGAGCAAGGGGGAGACCTTTATGGCGGGATGGGAGGTTGAGGCAAATCGCCTGGCTGCTGATTACGCTCAGCCAGACACCCGTGCCATTAGAAGAGCCCAGCGGGAAGCGCTGTGCATCCGGGAGGCTTTGAAAGCTAGGTTCCTCAGAGAGCAGGGTAACCTATGACTGTCCAGTCTCTTTACAGAGAAGCTGAACCTGCCCCTGTTTCAGTTACTATTGACTTTTTTCAGCAGTTACATACCCCGTTCACCAGGTTTCCCCCCTTCCAACAGACGTTTAAAAATAAAGTTATTGGAACATTTTTAATTAACAAAGTTTTCTTTACTAACAAATTTGCGTTAAAGGGTTCAAACAGGGACGCAGACTGTGGTGGGTACGGTGTGCAGTGATGTACAGACCGCTTCTACACTCGAGGACTGATAGGCTCCTGCTCCTACAGCGGTCTCTGGGGGGAGGACGGTTACAGGAGGGTGTGCAGGAAGGGGTGGGTTTGCAGGAAGGGGTGAGGGGTGTGTGGGAAGGGTGAGTAGGTGTAGGGGGATGATGGCTCTGGCTGGGCTCAGGGCATCGGAGAGGTTCATGGCTAGGGTGGAAGGGCATGGTAAGGGCAGCCTGCCTTGCCATTTGTGGATGCCAGGCGCTCGGACCCTGGGGCAGCATACACCTCCCAGACTGACCTGGGGCAGCAGACACCTCCCAGAGTGACCCGGGTGCCTAGTGACTGCACTCTGTGTGTGACCTGCTGTTGATCCTGCCCCCATGTCTGTACCCTGGTAATGGTGGCTGTCCTGTGCAATTAACAAACCCCTGTCTCCCCTTCACACAAAGTCTTCTGCAAAGAAACATGACGGAAACAGCAATGAACAGCAAACTATTTTTAATACTCAACTACACAGTGGGGGATGAAACTGGGATTTTGGATTGGGTGAGCCAGGAAGGGAAGCAATTCTCATACTTTAGGGAATGAGAGCTGTTTGGTACATGAGCGCTCTGCTGGGGTGGAGTGACAGTTTTCACGGCCCCTAGCGCCCCTCCTTCTTGTGATTTTGGGTGAGGGGGGGACAGGACTTTGTGGCGGGGGAGGGCGGTTGCAGATACAGTTCAGGGGGGCTCTCTGCTCCTGCCTGCGGTCCTGCAGAACATCCACAAGGCGCCAGAGCGTGTCCGTTTGCTCCCTCATTAGTCCAAGCAGCGTTTGAGTCGCCTGCTGGTCTTCCTGCCGCCACCTGTCCTCCCGTTCGCTGTGTGAGCGCTGCTGCTGAGAGAGGGTCTCCCTCCACTGGCTCTGCTGGGCCGCCTCGGCTCTGGAGCAAGCCATCAGTTCAGCGAACATCTCGTCCCGAGTCTTTTTCTTTCGCCGCCTAATCTGCACCAGCCTCTGTGAGGGGGATGCCGGGGCAGTTCGGGAAAGAGCCGCAGCTGTGTGATGGGAAAAAGGAAGTGATTTCCTTGCAAAGATACATGTTTGCAAACACTGAACACAGTCTACTCAGTTTCTGTGAACAAGACCATACAGGGCACCTATCTCATGTGCTCTCAGGACAAGTTCGAATTTTCGGCATTCGCTTTCATTGCCTGGGGTCTTGCACTGGAGATCGGACAAGCTGGGCAGGACAGCAGAATCTGTGTAGCAGCCAGGCCTGGTAAGCCGTAAACTTTAGGCTGCTTAACAGTTAATGGATAGCAGTGCCCTCCTGCTGCAGGCAATCTGGAAAGCATAAAGTCTGACCCTGTTCCAGCCCCTCGCGGCTGTCCCCGGGAAAGATCCCTGTATGCTTTCCCTCTGCAGCCTCCACCACGTGGCTGTTAAACGACGGTCATTGTTATGCAAAGGAAAAGTCAAGCATTCACAATAGTAACATTACAGTAATTCCCCTAATTAGATGCAGCAGTCGCCGAGCGAGATCACCCTGAAGTGGGTCACTAGGAGAGACAGAGAGCGCATGCTGCGTGAATCCCTGCACAGACCAGGGCCCTATGCTGCCATGCTGGTCGAGGCAATGCTCCCACTGTACCTCAGGATGGCCTGGCGCGGAAGAGTGTGCTTCCACGGAGCACCCAATAAGGCACCTCTCCCCAGGAACCTCCTGCGGAGGCTTTTCGAGTACCTCTACGAGAGCTTCGTGGAACTGTCCCAAGAGGATTTCTGTTCGATCCTTATATGTATTGACCTTCTTTTCATATAGTTTTTATTCCTGTTTTTAAAAAAATAAATGTTTACATGTTTATAGCACTTACCGACTGATCCTTCCCCTGATTCAGAGTCCGGGTTAACGGCCGGGGAAGGTTGGTAGGGGATCTCTGTGAGGCTGATGAAGAGATCCTGGCTGTTGGGGAAAGCAGTATTGTAAGCGCTGTTGCCTGCCTCGTCCTCCACAAACCCTTCCTCATCTTCCCCATCCGCGAACATCGCCGAGAAACTGCCCGTCGACACTATGCCATCCTCAGAGTCCACGGTCACTGGTGGGGCAGTGGTGGCAGACCCACCGAGAATGGCATGCAGTGCCTCGTAGAAGCGGCATGTCTGGGGCTGGGCTCCGGAGCGTCCGTTTGCCGCTTTGATTTTTTGGTAGCCTTGTCTCAGGTCCTTGATTTTCACCCGGCACTGCGTTGCATCCCGGCTGTATCCTCTGAGTGCCATGGCTTTGGAGACCTTCTCATAGGTCTTTGCATTCCGTTTTTTGGAGCGCAGCTCCGAAAGCACAGACTCATCGCCCCACACAGCGATCAGATCCAAGACTTCCCGGTCAGTCCATGCTGGGGCCCTTTCTACTCTGAGATTGCATGGACTCCTCTGCTGGAGAGCTCTGCATCGCTGCCAGTGCTGCTGAGCTCGCCCCGATGTCCAACCAGGAATTGAGATTCAAACTGGCCAGACAGGAAAAGGAATTCAAATTTTCCTGGGGCTTTTTCTGTATGGCTGATCAGAACATCTGAGCTCGGACTGCTGTCCAGAGCGTCAACACAGTGGTGCACTGTGGGATAGCTCCCGGAGCTACTAAGGTCGATTTCCGTCCACACATAGGCTAACTCGACATAGCCATGTCGAATTTAGCGCTACTCCCCTCGTCGGGGTGGAGTACCGAATTTGAACTAAAGAGCCCTCTAGGTCGAACTAATTAGCTTCCTGGTGTGGACAGTTGCACGGTTAAATCGAATTAACGCTGCTAAATTCGACATAAACTCCTAGTGTAGACCAGGCCTATGCTTATTATTATTTACATTACAGAAGCACACAAGCCGAAATTTAGGGTTAGAGCCCACTAGTCCTAGGCATAGTAAAAACATGTAGTAAAAAAATTATTGCCCTAAAATGCTAAACAACCTAAGATAAGGACAACATGCCACTGGTGCATGAAATCAAACAAGCAAGGGTTGGGGAGATGAGGATGAAGTACCAATAATATGAGAACGTATTTATGCAGACTAGCTGCATGGACAATTTTGCTGTCCTCTGGCAGTAATTGCGTTAAAGACTAGGCCCCAACTTTAGTATACAGATTGGCTTGTGAAAGAACAGAAAGAGAAGCGACTGTATTTTTATTACGTTAACATATATCCATCACACATAACTATCGCAAACAACTTGTTTCTTATCCACCTGTGTATATCCATGCACACAAACAGATCATTCTATGGGAAGGCTTGTTTGTATCTTATTCTGAAATATACAAAAGTGAAGGAAAACCCAAAGGTGGCACGTACATGAATGAAGCAATACAGCATTTGGTATACTGCATCCAAATCACATGTACCTCTGGAATGGAGTTTAGATGGAGTCAAATATTGCTGCTCTATTTTGGAGCCTTTCAGATTGGAAACTGACTGAGAAAATTCATCTTACATCTCTGGATTTTGACATCATTCATTTCAGATTAGGAATATGGAGAAGAAGCAGATGACCTCTTGGAACAAACAAAATTCCTCTTTTTGTAGAATCCTTACAATAGTAATGGCTGAAGAAAAAGAAATGCATAAACTGGATGATACTACATTCTCCATGCTTCTCTGAGCCATCAGCAACTTTACAAATTAATATTTCTTTCAAAATTTCTATCTAGTTAGACAAGTAAACTGAAAGGGCATCAGATGTAAAACCCATTAGAACATCCTAAAGAAGGAGATTTCTGTCTAATAAATCTGTTCCCATCTCCCTAAACTTAGTGTAACAGTACAGCTCACTGTGCCTCTCCAAACAAGCACCATTTATTAAAATCAAATTGCCAATGGAAATTTTCACCCTTCTACACAAAAATGTAGAATTTTCTCCACAATCCCATAAATGTCCGCAGCCCAGGGTAGACACGATTCAATCCTGGGACAGTAGCAACTTGTATATATATATATATAACTAATTGAAAATCTGCTATATCATGGGTTAGGAAGAGAAACCATATACCACTGGATGGAGGAGATTCCCAGCTTTTAGCCCAGGAAGATGTCAAGATAATAGTTGACATTTTTAGGTATAAAAGGTTACTTGGGACCAATTTTATGGCTCCCTGAAAATCTTGTACCATTGTGAATATAATAACTAAGGCACTTGGTTTACTGGCAAAGGGTATGAAAAATAACCCCAATAAAAATGGTTTAACATTTTCTAAAATAATTTTTTGTAATGTGCTATATAAAGAATATATTTGGGTGAACCTGCAAAACTCACCTGTGCTTTACCACTTATATTACATCCATCCCAGAACTTTTATACCGCACCAAACAGTCTTATTCTATGGATGTGATTTATAAAAATGGAGCAGATAGCAATGACTAGTTAAAATTACCCAACACTCCCCATGATAAGAACCTGTTTTCAGTTTCTTATAATTTGACAAACTTGAACCATTTGGGCTGAAATCTCCCATGCCTCAGGCTGAGTATTTTTGAAAACATTTCAGCAAAAACAGGTACGCCATTTCTCGGAACGAGGTTCAGAAATAGGACTTTGTTCTGTCCATGTTAAAAAAAAAAAAGCTACAACTGTTTCATTGAGAACCTCTAATGCCTTTGTTGTTTGGAGCTGGAACTTTGAATTTGGCAGGGGCATTGCCCTGAGGTCAGAGATATGCCTTCTGCTAGCACTCTGAAAATTCACCCAAATTTGGCCATGTTATAAGCTCCCTCTGAAAAATCTCAATTTACACTTGCTTAGTAGAGACTTGTTAGTTCGGCGGCTTAATTCTTTGAAGAGTCCATCTGCACTGATCATGCTCCACCTCTTCATAGCTCCTATGTGCCATTCTGAGAGTATGAGTGAGCATGCTGCAACTGGGGCTGCATGAGCTGAACAGGACTTTCCCTCTGATTGCTCCTCCTGGTTGCCAGGGAGCCAGTGTAGCACAGAGCACAGGAACTGACAGCAGGGAGACGGCCTCTCCTGTGCTCTCAATACTCTCACTTCTGGCGCCCAGGCAGAGGAGGAAATAACCACACTGAAATGCAGAGGGGCACAGAGCCAGGCTTGAGGGGTGGTAAGATGGCAGACTGAAGCAAAGAATGAGGGAGAGATTGGGAAAAGTACAGGCTGAAGGTGCCAGGGAAAGGAGGAGTGGGAATCATAAGTGCTGGAACTAGGGGTGCAGCCATACCTCCTGGCTTGAAGTGGTTTCCATTAGATGCAGGGTTTATAACTTGGTTCAATGACTCTCAGCACCCCCACTTGTACAAATTGTTCCACCACCCCTGGTGGGGGGCGGGGAGTGCTTGGGGCAGAAGAATCTGTGATCACGAGAGAATGCTCCTCTCAGACTCTGGAACCCAGGATTGTTGAGTTCCAACGTTCCTCTGCTGTATTTAATGGCTGTGAAACCCACTGGCAAAACACATGCCTCATCTCCCTTTAGTGGCTGGTCCACACAGCGCGTGAGAACCTTCTACTGCTATTGGTTACTTTGTTAGCTCAAATGACAGAGGTCTGTGCTGTGAGGCTAAAGGATCTAATCCTGCTGAAGAGCAAGCGGGGAGTGGAGGAGAGGGCGAGGTTCAGAAATGACTAAGTAGGGGAAACCAAAACTAAGATCACATATTCCCAACAGTAAAAATAAAAACACAATAAAATCTGACACTCTTCCAGTCCTGGTGTTGTGTCTGTGCCAGGCAGGTGTCCTCGAGGAAAGGCTGCTCTAATTTATACTGGCTGAAAATGCCCCGTAGGGACAAGAGCACAGCTGAGGATCAGAGTGGTAGAGTGGCATCCTAGCCATGCCCTCCCCTCTCTTCCAGACATTCAGCCTCCCCCTACCAGCCCCCAGAGTGCTAAAGTGACCCTCTGCGTGTGTGTTATGTCAGCAGCAGGGCCAGTTTATGCCAGGATGGCAACACAAAGCAGCTGACCACTCCAGACCATCTGGCCCACATGGCTGGGAATACTTTGAAGCAGTCTCTTGGGACAGATGGCTGCCTATTAAGTGTGTCTCTTTTGCATCTTTACTGTAAATTGTGCACCTACACACCTATATTAAACATACTGCAATCTGAAGTATGGTGCTTCAGAGATGGAATGGAATGACCCATCGGGAGTTAAGAGGAGAAAATACCCCCTTATGCGCTCACTGGGCTACTCCATTCCTACCTTCATGTGTACAAGAATCAGGGCCAAAGGGCTAAGAAATTCTCAGAACTCCTCTCTTGGAGCCTTAGGTAAGTCAGCAGAAATCTTCACAAGGAGAAGGAAGTTGGGAGATATATATAAATATTTACGATGATGTTTATTTCCCCCACATGCCCCATGCAGTAAGCTGTATGTTCTCTCTGTTGAAAAGCCTCCATAATCTGTATAGCCCTCAACCGGGTTGGTGTGTCATTTGTCCCCTAGATCATTTACAAAATAATGGAACACACTGCTGCTTTACTGTGTGCTCTTCCAAGCACAATCCTATTTGTTAGCACTTAGTGGGAGTGTGGGATGGCTTTGTGCAGAACTATCTGTTCTAGCAGGTTTATATTTGAAGGTGACAGGAATGGATCAGATCAGTGTGTTCCATGCTATCGAGGTGTGAGTCTCAGACTGAGAAGTACACTGTGGTGAGGCACATTTGTACCCATTTGTGTTCCAGTAGAACAGCTTTTAAGAGATTGTCTTACACTAACCCTCACTCTAGGTTGTTAATAAGGGAACTAGGTAGATTGGGAATTTCTTTTCCCACGGGGGCAGGGGGAGAGATATCTAATGTAGTGAGTATAGTTTACGTCATAAGTTATTTGGGAGAGAATTTTGAGATGACTTCATGCACAAATGACCATAAGAGGGGGAAAAAAATCATTGATGCCACAATAGCCAGGAGCAAAGGAGCTGAGACCTTGTGAAATATTCAGAACTGTGTAAGTAGGGGGAACTAAAACTAAGATCATGCAGTCCCAGAGGTGAGACAACCTCCCACATGCATCAGACAGTGGGTGCCAATGTTAGCCAGTGCTACTGGGGTCAAAATGCAACCTCTCTTATTCAGGACACAGTGTCCTGAAAAGTGTGGTACCTCTCTGGGAGATGGAGCTAGAAAACGGTTTCCAACCTGCTGCAAACGTGACCACTCTCCTCTTCACTTTCACACCATCCATGGTCTTTACTCTTTAGGAGGGGAGGCAGTGCATCATGGCAATCCTATGGCTGTAGTGCATCATGGGAGATAGAATACAGTTGGGGGAGTCCAACCTACAGAGGAGAATGAGAACAAGAGGAACCTGAATGACAATTTCCATAAGGGAGGACTTTCAGAATCTAAATATTATGGCGTGTAATTTCACTGGAAATTTTACGTTTTCCATAGAACATTTCTATGAAAACAAAATTATTTTCATTTTAGAAAAAAAATTTCCATGGAGAAAATCCCCATTTTTTGACCAGTTCTAGTGCGAATCAAGATTAATTCGGCTATGCACCAGTAAGAGGATACTCTCACATTGACTCCGTCTGTCTGTGTGTGTGAGTGAGTGAAAAGGAGGATGAATATGCACAGGAGTCTGTTTGGCAACAAACACTATGGGGCAAACTGTGCTTTGCTTTTTACCTTTGTTGTTTTCCATCATTGTGACACATGCACAGGCAATTCCTGTTCTTATCTCTGTGGCTATGAGGAGCCAGATAGCAGCAGAGCAGGTTTTGTTGTCCAAGATGAGAGGGAGGCAGAATTTGGCCGTGCATGGGATAACCAGGGAATTAGCACACCCTGTGAAGCATGGAACTGGACCTTCATGCAAGCTTCTTATGAGGCAACATGCAGGGAAACTGGGTCAGAGGGACTGGGGAAGGTGCAGAGGGTCCACCACTGCATGGATTCTCTGGTTCCCCACGTGCAGTGGGGATGTGAAGGCTACTCTACTCCAGTGTAATTGCCATATTCTGTGGAACATTTCCAAAACTGCTCCCTGGCTTTGCTTTGTTCTGTGCTTTCCTCCTTCAAGTCTACCCAGAGCCCATAAAACTTGGGTTGCCAAGCGTAGGATATGGCCATTGTCCAGGCTGTTGTTTCTGTAACTTTGTTGCATTGCCACCGTGTGTTTGAAAATAAATAAAAACACAAGTATAGCGGAGCTCTTAAACAATTCACATCCTGGGTAGAAGCCACTGTTGATTTCATTAACCTGAGAGTGACTCCTGACTTTCTATATAGGTCGTGTGTCTGAGTAACAGCAGTGGAAATTTGTCCTTGAGAGCTTTCTCTATCACTCACCAAGGTTCTGGAGTACATTCACATCTCTCCATAAGAGCCCTGAAGAAGCTGTATTGAAAAGCCTAGTTCCCATTAGCTAATCTGTGAAATTGTCTGAGAGACTGACATATGGGTATACAAACACATGCATCATGTTGGTTGACCTTTGCTACCCAGCTTCCGAGCTGCAAAATATAGATCAGAGACAGCAGAGTTAGACGTGAAAGCCTTGATATTTTCTCCCTGTTTAACTTACCTCAACCTAGAATGAGTTTGCAGCATCTGAATTTTTTTATAGTTTGTATGTGGCACTGTACGGAATGAAGAGAATTATGACAGAGGAAGACTAAGTGCCAAATATTCAAGGGGTGCCCACTAATTTTGGATGCCTGCCTTGATATTTGGAGCAGCTGAGAACCCACAATTCCAGAAGAAGTGAACAGGTGTTGCCAGTGCATAGCAACAGAGGCTTCTGCAGTCAAATGTATGCAAACATTTAAAGTTACAGCTTGTAGCAACATCATCCACAATATAAGTCTGGTGACTAAATACCCTGCTGCCTACAGTTTCCCACACACCTTATCACAGGCATTAAAAACAATCTCCCTGAGAGTGAGGAAGGAGTTCTTATTTAGTAATTTGTCTGAGATGCCAGGGATGCAATTCCTGTAGCTGCTCCCCGCAAAATGGCACCATTCTCCCTCCTGGAGAGATCACTGCTAGCGAAGAAATGATTTTGGTAATTAATTCAAGTAAATGTAAGATAATTAGCAACTCTAAAGCTTCTGAGAGGATCAAATATGAAATGGGCCTGAGCTACAAAACTTAGAACCAGGTAAAATTTTTTCCAAAGTATCAGGATGGTTCAGAAGGGCACCTAAGACAAAGACTTGAGCTTTTCAGCTGACTGTCCTGACCTACTAGAACATCAGAGACAGTTACTCAAAAGATACCTGATAAGACTTTGTAAGGATCTGAGGAAGAAGTGGAGTAATACCTGGTCAGATGTAGTCTCCTGCAAAGAACTCCTCTGCTGATCGCATTAAGAACAAATGACAGGAACATTCAGAAAGCAGCATTTAAATTCAGCAGCTGCTGGCATGCGATGGAGCTTGGCCTGAGCCCTATCCTACTACCACTGCTTTCCATACAACCTGAAGAGCTAATGGAGGTCCACCAGCGTCATGCTAAGGAACTAAAACCCAGGAGCAGGAATTCTGCCCAGATGATAGAGAATAATGCTTTTCAAAGGTATATTTACAATTGTTCATGCTTTTCAAGGAATGAACGGGTTCACTTTGGTTGGAGCTTTATATAGTTTTTCTCCTTTCTGGTCCATCAAAGGTAAGTTGTTAAATCGGGTACAACAAACTGATATATTCAGTTTAAATTATAGTTTGCTGCTGCCAGAGGATGCCAAGAAAAGTCTGCTTTGGAATCTGAGATTAGCTATCTGCAATTTAGCACTATGAAAGAGTTTCTGCAAAGCAGCTGGGAACCCTCTTGGCCTAAAAACCTTGTTATGAAGTTAGGTGAAAGGATGGAGATGTTTTTCTGAGTTAGCCTCAGACGAGGAAATATGGGAAAATATGCTATTCTCATCATTAGCTAGGCTATACTCACCTAGTGCAGCAGCAAATTGCAGAATCTTTTCAGAATCAATACTATGGCCAGACCATTGCTACAGGAGTGGCAATGTACTCCAGTGAATACTATTGGTTTTGATTGACTCCTAATGCTTAGGGCTCGTTTTTCATCTTTGTTTAACCACATTATATATCACAATCATGTTGGGGTAGTGACTAGCATATTTCTAGTGACAAGGTGTAAATGGGTCCACACACAGCAGGTTATGTCTTTCTGGCTAAATCTGACAATTAGCTCTTATCCCATCTGTCAGTTGTTCCCATTGTGTTTCTCCCCCCACCTCCCCACCCTCACTTCCATGCCTCAAGGTGCTTGCTCTTCTTAACTCAGCCCTCCAGCCAGGTCATGATACAGTCCTCCCCTTTTGAGGTGACAAGGTCCCACTGAACAGGGCCGCCCAGAGGGGGGGGGGCAAGTGGGGCAATTTGCCCCAGGCCCCAGCCTCCGCAGGGCCCCTCACGAGAACGGCCGAGGCTCCCTCCCCAGCCCGACCCCGCCTCCGCCCCTCTCCCGGAGCCTCAGCACATCCAGGAGCATCCCTGAACAGCTGCAGCATGGCTCCGGCAGGGCCTGAGCTCCTCCCCGCTCAGAGCCGCGTGGTAAGGGGGTGGGGCTGTGAGCTCCAGGCTGAGTGGAGGGAGCTCAGGCCCCGCTGGAGCCACGCTGCAGCGCTTTTCAGGGATGCTCCTGGATGCGGTGCGCTGAGGCCCTGGGTGAGGGGGGAGCTGGGGCTAAGGGGCCGAGGGTGGTTGGATAAGGGGCAGGGAGTCCCGGGGACAGTTAGGAAACAGGGAGGGGGCAGAGGTTGGGGCGGTCAGGGGACAGGGAATGGGGGTTGGATTGTGGGCTTCTGGGGGTCTGTCAGGACTCAGCGGGGGGGGGGTGGATAGGGGTCAGGGCAGTCGGGGGGCAGGAAGTGGGTGGGGGTCGGATAGGGGGCAGGGCCAGGCTGTTTGGGAGGCACAGCCTTCCCTACCCTAAAGCTCATTCAGCCGTTTGAGGCTTGCAGAAGAGCCAAGCTGTTAGCTTTTCCATTAGGGCTACCATCCCTTTCACTTCTCAAATGCCAAATTATAGTCTATATTTAATTTCACTGCCATAGAGAGATTCATGTCAGAGGAGGGTAGCTTCATTTAAAATTAGCCACTGGGGGAGGGATCACATAAGAAGAGCAATATACTACACCACCTACCTCCTTCCCAACCCTACCAAGGGAGACCCCTCCCTCCCCTGAAGCTTCAGAGGTTCTCAAACTTTTGTACTGGTGACCCCTTTCACATAGCAAACCTCTGAGTGCAACACCCCCCCCCTTATAAATTGAAAACACTTTTTTATATATTTAACACTATTATAAATGCTGAAGGCAAAGCAGGATTTGAGGTGGAGGCTAACAGCTCACGACCCCCAGTATTAACCTCGTGACCCCCTGAGAGGTCCTGACCCCCAGTTTGAGAACCGCTGGGTTAATTTAATTATAGCACCCTGTGTCCATTCACATGCATGTGCTATTTTGAGTATTTCAGTTTTCAAAACATAGGCTCATCCCAGATTCTGGACAAGCTCAAATGCTCAGTTTGTGGAGTATGTACATAAGCTATACTAAAGACAAACCCACAGTAACCGTCTCCAGTTTGTGAGGGACCCCATGGAGCCAGTCTCTAGGAAACAGATAAATGCATGGAGGTTAAGTCCATTAATGACTATTAGCCAGGATGAGTAACGAATGGTGTCCCTAGCCTCTGTTTGTCAGAGGGTGGAGATGGATGGCAGGAGAAAGATCACTTGATCATTAACTGTTAGATTCACTCCCTCTGGGGCACCTTGCATTGGCCATTGTCGGTAGACAGGATACTGGGCTAGATGGACCTTTGGTCTGACCCAGTATGGCTGTTCTTATGTTCTAATGGTCAGGGAAAGAAGGATGAAAAAGAACCATGATAACTGGGGCCCAGGCTTGCAATGTCACTGTAAGCAGATGACACGCAAGTCATGAGGACGGATGCTCCAATGGTTAGGGTGCCAGCCTGGCATTTAGGAGAGCCAGATTCAATTTTGTGCTCCTGAACAGGCTTCCTATAGGACCCTGGACAACTCACTTAGGCTCACACTAGTAAAGGTTATTTAGGCATTGCTCCGTTTAACACTGCAAGACCCAAGTGACTTAGGAGCCAAAGTCTCATTGAAGGGCAACGGGACTTAGGCCTTGCAATGCTGAGTGGAGTAATGCCTAAATACCTTTAAAAAACCAGGCCTTAGCCTCTCCATACCATAATCCCTTATCTGCAAAATGGGGATAGCAGCACTTCCCTACATCACAGGGGTGTCATATGGCACTTAGAGATTGTGAGGCACTCAGAAACTATGGTTATGAGGGCCATATAAGTATTGTACCTTTGATTGATAGATCTTAAATACAAGTACATGACAAGCATACAGGTATTGGTAGGTTTTGGGCATTTGCTGGGTATTTTGTTCAGCTTCTTTATAGTGGATGCTGTACATTAATTAATACACTTTATTATGTCTCTTTAAGATGCACTATAAGTAAGAATAGCAGTACCACAGGTGCAATTCCCTCTGACCTACTACTATGTGATTACAGACATCCCTATTACCTGTGACAAATGCCACACCTAGCTAACTGTTCTTTTGCCTCCAATGCATTGCCTAATTCTTGTGCATTTATTTGAGCAGTTTTTTGTTCTGCCTGGCTATGAATAACATTCTGTTCATACCTTGTGCCCATCTGCCTCACAGAACTGCTGTCCCATTTTTCTGGTGATCAGCGCCATATGTATGACCTGATTCCTATGCAAGCTGAGCCTGGTTCTCACTGCTACCACTCTTTGCTCTGTAAATGGATGTATGTTATGGAGGCTCTAGGAAGTCCATATGCAACATATGCCCAGTGAAAGGACATCAAATTCTGTGGCTGCATTGCTAAATACATGGTTTTTCTCTTCTACTGGTGCACTGCTGGCTACTTATCCCATGCTGTGTAGCATCACTCTTTCAAAGTCACTGTCCTTATTGTTTGCCGCTCACCCAAATTAATTGCATCAGATTTTATAGCACTAGTCTTTCTGTTCCAGAGAGAGCTGCAAGGCCTATTTAGTTGTTAGAAATGTGGGACAACAGCTCATAACAGGCAGTACCTCAGATAGTTTGTCTCCTATCTGACACCAGGTGGTACCTGTTCTTAGTTACTAATAGGTGGTATGTACCATTTTAGGTTGCCCTATGTGTTGACTTTTTGGCCCTGAGAATGACAACTGATCCCAAGGATGTGCTACTCTCTTATCTCTTCTATCCAGAGCTTGCCCAACCTATGCTGCTAGACTCTGGTACTGGCACTTTCTTCACAGTGGCAGTAAGAAGGGGTTCCTGAGTCAGACTCAGCATGGCCAGGAGTTCAACTTCACCTGCAAAACAGATAGCAGAACCTCCTATGACCTGCCATTCTCGTTCTGGACTGGGTCCTTTATTCCATCTGGCTGACACCCGAGCCTACCACCTGGGTTTTTTAAAAATGGCAACAATAGCATCAGTTGAATGAGACACAAGTAGTTCTGCAGAGCTCTGCATGTGTCCTTTCGCACCGACCTGCTGAGACTCCATCTGCACGGACACCCATAACTGAGCATTAAAAAAAATAAATCTGCCAACATTGCAATTTTTCCATCTGAAAATGGAAGGTTCCATCATGCACCCATGCTTGCAGAGCTGCAGGCGCCCACTGGAAAATATAGCCCCAAATCTCTAGGCCCTCTAAGCCATTATGATCCCTTAAACACAGAGGGCCTGCAAATGAGCACATTTTAAACAGTAAACAAACACCGTAATGTTTTCTTCTAATCAGAATAACGTTGTTCTCAAGCAAATTAATTTCCATGGTTCATTGTATGGTTTGTATGTAAAGACCACATGACTGGGACTGCAAGGGAGAAGTCTCACTGAAAGCTTACATTTGCCCTTTATCACACTGTTTTGCTTAGTATTCTATAAATAGATTGTGTGCAGTGTGTTTCCTTTTAGCCTCATAACTATTAACTGGTTTCTGATTGGCTTTTGGACATTTGAAGAAAATCACCAGAGAATGTTGTAACCGTATTTGATAGAAGTTCACAAGTGGATTAATTTCAAAACTGGGCTCATTTGGCACATTTTGAAAATATGTATTAATCAGAGATGTTTGTAATAGCTTCATCTCCTCCTGCATTAGAAATCAGGAGTCTGAATAGCTTGGTTTCTGCAATCTGAGTTTAGTTACAGTTAGGCTGGCATCTATTTTTAGCAACAAACTGTTTCCCTGAGACAGATTCAGCTGCTCATTAACATTGGAAGTCTTCTCTCAAAAAATGTATTATAAGACTCCCTTTCAGCTCTGACAAAGCCTATCCGTTAAAACATAAAACTGTGTTCTACAGAGAGAAATATTTTACTATTCGTCTTGTCATTTCTTGGTGGTAATAAATGCACCATAAATAAGCTGTTTCTTTTCCCTTAACTATCTTAGTTATTACTACTATAAACTATCACCTTAAAGAGATAGGAGAGCCTGTTAGTGTTCATGGATTTAGAGATTAAAGGAGAGAGGCAGAAATTAATGGATTTTCTGAGTTGAGTTACAGTAAAATATAGGGTATATGGAAATTATAAAGGGATCGTTTTAACACTATTTGTCTATCTTCTCAATACATAAGCTGAGAGACTCCTCAGCAATGACCCCTTTTGATGAGGTAGGTTACTGGAGTGCTGGTGTCCAAACTGGGGTCGTCCGCTGGGTGATCTGTCAAACAGTGGGTGGTCTTATGGTCAAGGCACAAGACTGTAGCAGGTAGACCTGAACTCTGAGCTCTACCACAGACTTCCGGTGTGGCTGTGTGCAAGTCTCTTGTCCTGTGTGCCTGCCTTTTCTCATTTCTAAAATGGGGATACCACTACTTACCTCTCTCAGGATGTTGTGGGGCTTAAGAACCTCCTATAATATTTTAACCCTCATTTTTCAAAAACAATAACGTTCATGGTAAGGGGCAAATCCTTCCCCCTTTTCTGTTGCCACAAAGGGCCTTGACCCAGCAGACCTGGTACAGTTACAAGTGCAGAAGGAGTGGGGATTTCAGAACCCTGCACTGGTGGAATTTTGCCTCCACAAAAATGCTGTTCCCGTCCCTCATTCTCGTCCCAAAAGCAAGTCGGAGAGGAGCTGTGGGCAAGGATGGTTGCAGTTTCTGTGTTGTGACAGCACTGCCAGGAGAAGAGCAGAGGTAGCCCCAACAAGTCCTACTGTCTCTGCATGGGTAGGTGGGAGATCTGTGGCAAAGCAGCTTCACTGGCTACTGGCTGCCATCCCCCCTTTCCTCATCCCATTTGCTTCTGCACCCCGTTATCCAGTCCATGGTTTCTGACAGCATAGCCTTCCATTTATATCAGGCAATCACAGTGCTTCCCTTTCCCTCCCCACCCTTTCCCTGCTTAGCAGATACCTTGGAACGGAAGCACAGGGCCTCTTCCCTCCTAATCCATCCCTGATTTTCTGCAGACCATTGATATTGTTTCCCACAGCAGCTGCCTGTTCTCCAGAGGCAGATGCTGCTGTTCCTACTTCCCAGCTGATGATCACAACTAGGCAGGCTGCAAAAGAGAAGGAAAAAAAGGACTTAGTTTTTTGTTGTTTGTTTGTTTTTTCCCTTGGGGGTGGGGAGAGATACAAATCCAAATGATAGTTGTGTGTATTTTTCACTCAGTTTCTCCCCACGGTAACATTTTAAAGATTGCTGAGAAGCGGTCCCTATAGATCAAAGCAGAGGAGCATGGCAAGACTGGCACTGCTGCTTGTGCTCTACCTGTTCTCCAGGTTAACAGAAGATTTCAGAATTCAACCCCTTTCAAAAGCACCAAAATCACTAGTCGGACAAACTACAGATACTCCCATGCAAAGGAGGCTGTTCATTTAGTGTTATTATTTCTATTTATAAATACTTACATGGCACTTATATATTACTGTCATCCCAGTGCACAAGTCTCTAATTGCATTATAACATTTACACAAAATACAGGACAAAAATATTACATTTACAAAACCCTAAGCATTAAGAATAGAAGAGACTGGTTAAGGTAATTAACCCAAATATTCTATTATTGCTGACCACTTTGTGCTCTACTTGCTAGAAACCTTCTCATCTCTTTCAAAAGAGCTAACATCCAAAATTATAAAATGCCAGACTATTGATAATGATATTTGATAGGGATTTTTTAAATCCTGCAGCTATTGTGATGTAAACAGAAACACTAATGATACATAATGCTAATAAATGTGTTAGTTTACAATGTTTTCAAAGTATCCAATGTATTTTGATCCATATCTACCTAAAGTTTCAAGCAGTAAAACCTTCTGAAAGATAAAGTGTTAGCTGCTCTAAAATATTTTTTAGAAAGTTACTTTTAGCCTCTTTGAATTCCCAGACCATTGAATAAATTTGAACCTTATGAACCTTTACCCTGAGAGCAAGCAGTGTAATTTTGGTTATGCTCAACAGCTGCTTTCCTGCTTAACTACAAGAATGAAATCCCACTTTAATTGAAAATATGAATGCAACCTTAACTGTTCATTATGATGTCACCAAAAATACCTACAGTATGTGTAAGAATTGCACACACACACACAAACACAATTTCATAACAGTACATATAGGTGCGCCTATGTTTGACTTAGAAAACAAGGTCAAGTGAAAAAATACTATTCCTTGATATAAAGGAGCCTTCCTGGCTCACCTTCATTGAAATCACACAGTTGGTTCTAAATTCTTAAACTACTGTCTGTAATTCTGACCTCTTGATGCTAAGCAGTTTAAAAACTATTTCTCTGAGCCACTGAACTGGCATAAGCAAAAGGTCTTCGGAGTGATGGCTCTGAGCGTTAAATGGAGATCATTTCATTTCAAACTTCAGTAGACTTGCAGGGCGGCAGCAGTCTTCCCTTGGAATTTGCCTTGCTTTTGTTGATTTTGTTTCAACGGTAATGTTATTTTAACATGGATTTGAGTGTTTAGTTTCATTACAATGATATCTATAGTACTGCACCACAAACGGCACAACATTCCTCGAATATTTTATAGAATGCATCAGCTCAATTTGGAACAAAAGCAGTTGTTTTGGATGCATCAACGCAGACTATCCACTGATCCAAGTTGTCTGCTTCTTAGTGCCATTCCTAAACAGAATTGGCTGGGCTTTTCAGTTGTTGTTTTCCTTCTATCAGAGTTGGCATCAGAAAGCTCCATACTCATCTGACACAAACCTGAAAATTATACCCTGTGGGTCAAATTTTGCTCCATTACACTATCATATTAATCCCCCAACCAGGAGAATTAAGTGTATATATATATTCTTATATTTATCCTTAATAAAATAATCAGCTCCTGCATTTACATAGTGTCTTTCAAACCAAAGGATCCCAAAACACAATAGAAACTTAATCTGATATACAAACTATATATAGGGGTGACTTCACCAACCACTAAATCTGATTGCGTACAGTTACCACTACTCTGGGTGTTGTCAGGGTACTGGTGAATGCTAATTAGGGACACAAATACGTGCAGATTGTGTGTACACAACTCTATGCATGCAGTTCTGAAATTTTGTGCTGCACTGTTTTTAAAACTCCAGTCTGGACGTTCCATATACGCTAGATGGTCACAACCCTTACTCTGCGGTGCAGGGCGCGATGTCCCACACACACGCTTCCTCTTTCCCCAGCTCAGATTGTGACTCTGGCTTTACTGGGCAGAGGAAGGGCTACTCTGCAGACACAGTTCCCCACTGTAAGCAAGTGGGCTGGGTGGAGTCAGAGGCAAGGGAGAAATGGCAGTAGCCCTAGCTCCACCCTCCATACTCACTGGTCAGAGTAGCTGCATAGGCACACAGAGGGGAGAATAAACTGTTCCCCAAAAAAGAGTGGAACAACTCACTCCTTCCTCAAAGCAAGGGGGAAGCAGAGGAGGAATGGTGAAATGGTGACTCTGAATCACAGTTAGTCTTCTGGTCTTTGGTGCATTGATAACTTCAGTTATCCATACCTGACTTAATTCTTCTGGAGTTAGCCGAGCTCAGTGGAAAGCAGCCACGCTGTAGAACAACATTAGAGATGCACAGAGTGGTTCTGCTAGCAGCTGAGGAGCTGTGCTAACTGGAGCTGTAGCCTGTGCCCCCTGTGAGCTAGACAACTTGAGTTAAAAGCACACCCACAACTTGAATTTAAAGGGGTTTGTGTGTGGCCATGACTCAAGTTACAGACAATTCTCAAGTTATAACTTGAAGTTAACTCTGCAGTGAAAACAAAGTCCAAAGAAAAACTAAGACGCAATATACAATCAGGTGCCTTTTCTAGCCTACTGTAAAATAAAACAAAAAACTGTCCGATTGTGAAGGATAACAGACAACAAGATCCTTCATCTCTTTCCAGTCCAGCATACTTCCCAAAACGTCCATCTCTATCACTTCCACCTCCCTCATATACTGTTGAGGTAACAACTGAGAGCCTCAGCGCCAGCACAACCCATTTACTCCTTTCCATGAAGAACCAACATCTGCTGACTGGATGAGGGGTTTCCGGGAAATATTGCTAGACTGTTACACAGTATGGTAACTTGGGGGGCGGGGCAGAGAGGTTCTTTTGTTTTTTGAAGATGACAAATGCACTGCACTGATATAAGTGGAGACAAGGTCTTGCAACAAACCAAAAGATTTAACATTTAAGTGCTATAACAAAGCATGTTTTTTGGCTGTTCCGTATTTCACTTAACTTCACAGCCATATGATTCTAAAAGTTTCAATGGGAGAAAAAAAAATCCTTCAATCCTTTGGGAAAAGTCACAGTTTATCTCTAGAAAGCATGAAGCCACAAATCTGAAAATAGGCCAAAATTGACAACTGCCCACCACATTTTATTGAAGCCTCCCCCTGGGCCCCACCTCCCTTTAAACTCTTTCTTCCCATTCCCAGGCCAGACTTGAGCTTGGAAGTCACTAAATGAATTCCACAAGTACTACAGTTTGTACTTTCACAGACTGCTTAAATGCTGAAGTATCAGATTTCACAGCACCATGAAGAGGCTGGAACAACTTCAAAGCACTTCTATTACTTTATTATTGAGAGACAATAGTCTCTCCATAGTTCAGGTTGAAAGAATCCTTCCACTTGCAGGCTGATTTAGACATATTCTGCCTTAACTTCGTCAAAATGAAACCAAGCCATCTGAAATTTCACAGGCAAGCGCTTACGTCAAGGCAGAATTTATCTGGAAACTTTGAAACAAAGTGTTTGGGAGATATCAAAGTTTTTAAAATGATGTGATCTTTAGCATGTCATAACTCAAAAACGGCTTGGACTATGAATTCCAAGTTTGATTTAAGATGTTAGTCCTGGCAAGGAGTGGGTGCTTTTGACTAGTTTGGAGAGAGGTTTTTATTTAGGTATTAGAAGTGATTTCCCATTACATTATCAACTCCATATAGTTTTTTAACTCTGCCTTGTCGCACATACCTAATGTCGAATTTATGAAATCTGATTTCATAAAGTTTGCATAACTTGCATTAACAGATTGTTTTTAAAAGATGTAATTTCCCCTCATAGCTACCACTGGCATCAGCCACCACTAAAATAGTCAATCATAATCTGTATCTCTATACTCAGCATTGGCATTAGCAATCTATATATGTATGATAATATAAAGCAGGCAGGCCTCTATGTACTTTACTTTTCCTTGATTGCTTCACAAGTTCTACAGGCTACAATCTCAAGATTTGCTGCTGTGAACCTCATCTCCTTTAAGAGCAAGGGCAATATAAAAACCACATTTACTAGGAATAGCAAACAGAAAGGAGTAATTGGCATCAAAACCAAATGTAAGTAAATTAAGATCAGCAAAACTGACTAAGCAAATATTGAACAGAGAAAGCACTAGGTCAGCTGTAATTTACAACTGAACTCTGTAATAGAGCTCTTACTACTTTAAATATAACTGAGGGATATAGGGCATTTCCCATGTTTTTATGTCCTACAGATATTGCATGACAAGCTCAAAAATAGCAACATACAGACTAGTGAGAACAGAACTACTGAAAGAATATTCAAGGTTTGTTAAAGTGTGACAGGAACTATAGCAAGAAAGGGAAAAAAAGGCAGCACGTGTGCTCGGAAAAACAGAGCTGCAGGATAGATTCTGAGAAAGGATAAAATGAAACCCTAGGTGCATTCTTAAGGAGAATGGAGTATGGATTTGGGAGATCCTGGATGCAAGAGTTTATGTGAAAGAAAGGGGGGAAAGGCTTCTCTGAGTGAAAGAAAATGATGACATCTCTAACAAAGTTAGGCTATTTCCCTATTAGGGCCTAGTCTCCATAGGAGTCATTCATGTAGGGGAGAGAAGACTCAGTTCCAACTTCATTAGGGAATGGGGAGAGAGACATGATTCCTCTTGTCCCAACATTGAAGGTGAAATCCTAGCCCCACTGAAGTAAATGACAAAACTCCTATTGATTTCAGCAAGGCCAGAATGTCACCCTGGGAATTTAAGTTCCTTATCCTGTGGATTCCGCCCCTTGCACCTATGCCCGCTCAGTGACTCCTCTGGTCCCACCAGGAAGCCACTGTGAACAGTGTCAGCCAATCACCACTTCTCTCAGATCCACTCTCTAAAAGGGGGTTCCACCCAATGAAGAAATTGATTGTATTAATGTGCACCGGTTTCCTCTATGCAGGGGGACCATGTGTCCCATTTTGGCTGAGAGAGTCTCTTTTTTAAGCCCCGGCCGTCCTGACTTTTTTGGTAAAACTGGGCATTTGTCTCGTTTGCTGCATTGGAAAGAGCAAATAGGACAAATGCAGTTTTGCTTAAAAAAAAAAAAAGTGGGGTGCGACCCCTAGAAGGACACAGAAGAACATGCAGGGGGGAGGGGGGCGGCAGAGCAGAGATGAGCAGCAATGCCAGCCCTGTGCGGGAGGGAGGGCTTGGGAGAGCAGTTGGGGACAGGTGGGAGGCAGGGGGTCTTCGGCCAGTCCAGCATGCAGGAGATAGAGGGGGGCCTTGGGACAGCCCCACATGGGTGGGCAGGAGGCAGGGAGCCTCAGGCCGGTCCTGCACGTGGGCAGGCTGCAGGGGGGCTCGGGCTGGACCCTGGCAGTACCCTGTGTTCCCTTTGGGAAAATATGGTCACCCTACCTCTACGGATTCGAGAGGGGGAGGATGGGAAGGAGTCCAGCCTGCTCTCCTGTCCCAACCCCTGCACATTCCTGAAGTCAGAAACCCAGTAGTTAGCTACCAAGAGGTTTGTGTTAGGTCCTGGGGAAGTGGGGCAAGTGCCACAGCAGAGCAATGACCCCATCTCATGGGAACAGGCAATGGTCCATTCACAGATGGGTGCAGGGGACCCATAGTTCTTTAGCTGCTGTTAAAGTTTGGGAAGGCTCACTCTCAAGGTTGATAGACCCCCAATTAGCTTACCTACCACCTTTCCTCCTCCCCCTAACAGCCTCTTCATGTAATATTCGGTGTATGTGGGTTTTCTTTCTAATGCTTTAAATGCTTTAATGTTTCTTAAAAATAAAACCCAAATACACCACAATGCCAAAAGGAGCTCAAGTCTCACTATATATGCTACAAAACTAGCATGTACGATGGAGGGAGAATCTTCTGCCAGGAAATAGATTTCGATCTGAAGTCTCTAAAGAGTTATTATAAATAGCAATGAGGAAAAAATATTTTATAAATTACAAGAATCTTGAGATAATCCTTTAAAAATAGTCTAGAAATGGTGGGACTATGATAAATCATTGGTGAGTAACAGAGATTAGCAAACCCAGAGATGTGGAAATTCAGCTGTAGCCCATAACACTGACCCAAAGTCTGAATTTGCAAAACAAAGTCTGCTTTCTGTTGCTCCAGGAAGGGGATCTCTGAGTCTGTGTCTTCTTGAGCAGCCTCTTCTCCCTGGAGCCAGCCCTATCCTATCAGAGACAGACGTCAAGGCTGAGGCAAATTTCCAGTGATCATGTTTGGTTTGGCAAACTTAAGTGTGGTTAGCTTGGCAGGTTGGTATTTCAATACATACCATTTATTTAATCCTAGTACATTCCAAATTATTTTGATGAAGGACAGAATGTGTCACTGAGGGAAAAGCCAAAGCTGATACGTCACCCAGAGGAGCACATAAAGTTAGGCACTGAAGGACTTGCTGTGCCAGAGTGTCAAAATTGGACTGCCAATCTGCTACAGATCCTAAAGGAGAAACAAGCAGAACCTAGAAAGAATGCAACAGTTCCAATAGGAAATATTATGCAAGGCACGAAGAGTAATAATTGGCCTAGAAGTGATCAGCATTAGGGAATAGAAGCTTAAATGATCATAACTCTCAAGGACAGTTAACACTCAGACCTCCACCATTTCATAAAGTTACTGGCTCAGTCCTGACTGTATACAAATCATTTTTTAAAAGATCGCTCGACAACTTAAAGGTGCCAGTTCTTACCAAGCAATAATTTGTACCTCCTGGATGGAGGGAAACCATTTGATTATCAGCACCATCTTTTAAAAGAAAAAAAGGCAGCATTATACTATGCAATCTATAATCAACAATAAGTTACAAAATGATTCACCATACTTCATTCAAACAGCACTATTTTTCAGAGGTTGGTTGAGTATGTAGACAGTGTTGTTATTATTTTAGTTATTTACTGAGCACCCAGAAGTGTGTTAAGTATCTCACAAGACCAGGAATGCATATAAATCACCAATTTCAAACCTGAGTACCTAAAGTTAGGCTGATTTGCAGAGATACTGGCCAACTACAGGTCCCAGTGAAGACAATGGGAACTGCACTGCTCAGAACCTTTGAAAATCAGGCCACTCACTTCTGAAAGTGGGAAATAAATAACCAAGATTCTCTGTATCCTACAGTAATTCACAACTCTAAAAAAACCCTAAATGGTTTCTGTTTGTGTTAACGTGCTCATGAAGTGATACTCGGTAGATAGTGGCAATGCTCAAACGGGAAGAGAAAGGGACGTAATGTTATGCTTTCATTTTTTCAGCATGCATCATTGAGAAGTATGGGTATAAAATAGCTACATTTATTCCATTCCAATCCAAATACTGGTTGCTAAAGAGCAAAAGATGCGTGGGCTCACGCTGGAAGAGAACTAGAGGAAGGGCAGCATTTAAAAGTTAGATCCCACATGCAGAGCTCTATCAGAATTAGGGTGACCAGATGTCCTGATAAAATCAGGATTGTCCTGATCTTAGAGGCTTTGTCCCCCGTCCTGATCAAAGAACTGTTGGGACGTCATTTGCCCTGATTTTTCAAGGGGCTGAAGGAGCTCAAGTCCCAGTTGCGCAGAGCTCATGGTCCTTCAGACTTGCACTGCAAGGCTCGGACTCTTTCAAGAAGCCCTACCGTACAAGGTAGGCCTATGTGCACATTCAATTTTTAATTTTTTTTTAATCTTATATACACAACTATCCCTCCCTCTTCTATCCCCTGGAAAAAAGAAGTGTCCTGATTTGACACACTTCCTATCTGGTCACCCTAATCAGAATGTTCCGTTACAAGGCTACTGAAACCTGATGCACATCTGTGTAAAAGTTCATTATAATCCTTTTTGTTACTCTTGGTATTATGAATATGTGATAAAAATTAAAAATAAATCCCTATAGTTAAATGTAAACACTTGATTTATTAATTTAGAATTTCTGTGCAAGTCTTTTGTGTTGTAAATGTATTTGAAATACAGTATTAAGGATTTTTCCCAGAAATACCTCAAATGTGATACAAACAGGTAAGCAGATTTATCTGCACATTTGTCTTCTTCAGAATTAGATCTCCCTCATTTCAAACACCAGTGCCAAGGGATTATCTACTTGGCAGCTTTCTATGGGGAAGGAGGCAGATTCTGATCTCACTTGAACTGGCGTAAACCCAGAATAATTCAATTTCAGCAGTTTATTCCAAATTTACATTGATTTAACAGAGATAGACGTTTGCCTAATCTTCATATAAATAGTTTCACTCCACAAAAGCTGTTCTGGGTGAAACTGGTTAACATACTTTAACCTCCAATCATCCCTGTCACAGGGTTGCTGACCTATTTAAGGGTGTCTAGGCCCAAGCTACCTTTGATGAACTAATTTAAGGAGGCCATCTAGGTAGTTAATTGAACAACCAGCACCTGGGCCGATAAAAGGTCATCAGGGCTCAGTTGCTTGGAGGTGCTCAGAGAGAGAGAGAGAACTCTCCTAAGAAAGTGGAAATCCTAGTGACCAGAGTCCCCAAAGAGGATGGTTGTGAAACCCACAAGTGCAAAGGGAGAGCCTTTATTGCAAGTTTATTTTGGGATTTAATAGTAGAATTGCAGTGGGGGAATTTTGGCTGTAACCTTTTTGGACTATTAGCGTTCTTAGGGGCCCTGAGAGAAGGGACAAAGAGCAAGCATGTGCCTGGAACACCACATTAGATCAGCAAGGGGCGCTAAAGGGCAGCCACCCCCACAACAATCCCTATTCACCGCTTTCTCTGACACTTTGCCCCTATGTCTTGTACATCTCCAACATGTTCAGTAACACTGTACACAGCATATTTCTTACTACTGTGCTATAAAGCAAAACCATGTATTTTCCCATGCACACAGTCCCACATCACACAATTCACTAGTATGGAAATATCTAACAGGCATATACGCTAATGTTCCTGAGATATCAGTGCAGCAGACAGAGTCCTTCAGGAAAGATTTGAACGAGAAAAGCATTCCAGCAGACCAAGTGGGTATTAGTATTCCAGTGCATGTGTATTACACCCACACTCCATTGAATTATACAAACATATCATCATCAAGACTTGGCCCTACTTACTTATTTGTTTTTACCTTTTCCTCCTACCATCTCTCTCTTTGACTGTTATTTTTTCCTTTTTAAAGCTCTTGAAAACACCCAGTACATTTTGAGTGCTACCAGAAACAAATGAAATAAAAGTAATAGGTACGTATTTATGAGTGGTTAAACTACATCACAATTGGCTTAATCTTGTCTTTCAAAAAGGTCAATTTCTTTACATAAATTGCACTGTACTAGAAAACTGAGCAGATGTGTCCCAGAAACAAATCAATTTATTTCCTAGAAGTTATAGTTTGAAATGTCTGTAAGCAGACTGTATTGTTACAGCTTTCTTTCTAGCTTTTTCCTCCGTCATCTTAGCAATGCAACTGATCAAAGTCAATTGACTGTTCATTGGGCACTGATTCACCAATGCTTTTGGCACAGCCCCCTCGAAATGTATTATTTGATGTGACAGATTACAGCAGCAAAGCTATAGACCACAGAGTCCCCAAATTATTTGAAAGATATTTGCACAATAGGTGCCAAAATTTCAAATTGTATGCTGTTTACAACAAAGCTGTTTGGTACCTTGGTAGTTCACCTGGATCTATACTGGTGTTTATATGTAAAATCTTCATAGCTCTTTGTACAAGGCATGGTTCACTATGTGCATTAAGAGTGCTATATACTGACCACAGAAATGGTCACTGGGAGCAATTCAAAATGTTTTACAAGAATGCTTCAGTGATATCAAGAGCAGGGCTACTGGCCAGTAGCAAAACTGTAATTATGTTAACTGGATCTGAGAGTAAGGATTGAGTTGCCAGAATTCCTCTCTAATCTTACTCCCAATCCAGAACTTTCCCCAAAGTACATAGGCCTTGATAAAGTTCAATTTCAATGCAAATGAAAGCGTGCAGCTGGAAATCCTTTTGTTTGTGTTGTTTTAAATTAAGGACACATCATTTCAATTACAAAGGTAGGATTATCTGTGCAGATGCAGAGTCATTTTGGGCTTTTGCAGCAGAAACTTTACAGAAATGAAGAAATCATTGAGAACATTTACAAAAGTGTAATTATATTTGAAAAGCCATGCAATCTTGTATCAGATTCATGGCTCTGTTCCTTGAAAGCAATAGGAATGTTGTCATTTACCAAAATGAGCACAGGACCTGGCCCTAAAGGTTGTCTAGATTGTACAAGCACAGTGTCTGACCACCTCAGAACAATGCATGTCCAAACCATGAAGGGTTGCTCCATTATTTGCAGCTTGTTCAGTCAGCAGTTCAGTTACTTAATGCGTTAAGTCATCATTACATCTGCCTACCATTTTTTAATCTGCCTGAACTCTAAAATCTTTTCCGAAACCCCTCTTCTTGCCGTCAAACAGCCCCCAATCTCTTCCATCTCATCATCAGAAGCAAGTTCCCTACAGACCAGGACCCACCAACTCAAAGCGGCGCCAGACCCTGGCAAAACAACAGATGCAAAACCTGCGGAAATATCTCCACTGCTACAATGATTAACACCCACCACCCTTCCCCATACCACACCTTTCAAGATCCATGGGTCCTACACATGCATATGACAACATGTGGTGTACCTCATCCAGCGCACTAAAAGCTCCACTAGCAACTATGTGGGTGAAACCAGACACTCACTATTCTCTCAAATAAACTCAACCAGGAAAATGAGAAAAGACAAAAACACCCCAGATCACCTGTGGGTGAACACTTTTCCCGAAGTGGTCACTCTATATCTGACCTACCAGTCCTGACCCTCAAAGGAAACCTGCACAACACTTTCAAAAGACGAGCCTGGAAGCTTACATTCATAACTTTGCTAGATACTAAAATCATAGACTGAACAGACACAATGGATTTATGGCTTATTACAACAATCTATAACCAACTAATAACCCACCCCAGTTGCTTTCCCCTCTTCCTTTCCTCCCTACGATTGGAGGGGTGTTAATGGGCCATTTCAGCTTGAATGTGAGTTAACTACTTACGCTAAACGATTTGTTACATTTTGTATTTAGCTGTGACACTCCGAGACCCTGTCTCACTACTGCAGTAGCTCTCAAGTATCCTGTTCAGGAGTCTGATTTGTCTTATATATCCCCAAGTTACACCTCACTTACAAAATCAAACATAAAAATACAAAAGTGTCACAATACCTATTACTGAAAAATTGTGTACTTTCTCACCACAATTATAAAAAATCAACTGTAATATAAATATTGCACTTACATTTTAGCGTATAGTATATGGGGCAGTATAAACAAGTTACCGTCTGCATGAAATTTTAGTTTTTACTGACTTCGCTAGAGCTTTTTATGTAGCTTATTTTAAAACTAGGCAAATATCTAGATGAGCTGACGTACACCCTGGAAGACTTCTGTATACCTCCAGTGGTACACGTAGCCCTGGTTGAGAACCATTGCACTACAGGTTACTTCAATATAACTTACGTCGCTCAGGAGTGTGACTTACGCACACCCTTGAGCAACGGAAATTATACTGACCTGCGCACCAGTGTTGGCAGTGCTATGTCGGCGGGAGAGCTTCCCCATCGACAGTTACTGCCTCTCACAGAGGCAGGAGTTATTAAGCCTACAGGAGAACTCTCTCCCGTCAACTTAGAGCATCTCTACCACAAGCGCTGCAGCTGCATCGCTGTAAATGCTGTAATCAGTGATGAGCTGCCAAAATCATAACAATGGTTCCCTCCTCACTCCAGGAGGGATCATGCCCCCCCCCCCGGACTCCTGCCCCATCCAACCCCTCGCGTTCCTTGATGCCCCCCCCACCCCAGGGACCCCTGCCCCATCCACCCCCTTCCCTGTACCCTGAGTGCCCTCCGTCGCCCCATCCAACCCCTCCTCTCATTCTTGATGGCCCCCTGGGTCCCCTGCCCCATCCAACCACCCCTTCTCTCTGTCCCCTGACTGCCCCTGGAACCCTTGCCCCTGACTGCCTCCCACCGCCCCATCCAACCCCTGATCCTTTCTGACTGCCCCACCAGGACCCTTGCCCCTATTCAATCCCCCTGTTCCATGCCCTCTGACCCCCACCCCAAACTCCCTACCTCTCTCCAACACCCCCTCCCTGCCCCCTTACCGCGCTGCCTGGACGTGGCTGGCGGCGCTACGGTCCGGCCGCTGCTGGAGCCGGGAGCCCGGGGACGCGGGGCGGGACAGGAGTCGCGCAGCCGGAGGATGTGGTGGGAGCCCAGCGGCCGGAGCCAGGCGGCTGGCCGGACGGAGCCAGAGTTGGAACCGGGCAGCCGGGGCCATCGCCACGCCCGGACCCACGCTGCCGGAGCCCGGCCCCCTGGCAAAACAGCAGGAGCCGGGTGGCTGGAGCCACGGGGCCAGGCCGGGCCGGAGCTGGGGGGCCGTGTCCAGAGCCGGGCATCCAGGTAGGTGGGGTCACGGCCACCGCCGTGCCCGGACCCGCACTACCGGAGCCGGGCGGCCGGCGAAGCGGGGCTGGGGAGGGTCGGGGACGCGGGGCTGGGGAGGGTCGCAGCCGGAGCCGGGCGGCTGGGGACGCGGGGCTGGGGAGGGTCAGGGTCAGGGACGCGGGGCGGGATGCGGCTGGAGCCCGGCGGCCGGGGACGCGGGGCGGGGGAGGGCCTGGGCCGGGGACGCGGGGCTGGGAAGGGTCGGGGCCGGGCGGCCGGGAACGTGGGGCCGGGCGGCCGGGGACGCTGGGTCGGGGAGGGTCAGGGTCGGGACGCGGCCGCCCGGACGCGGGCTGGGAGGGTCGGGGCCGGGAACGCGGGCCGGGAGGGTCGGGCCGGAACGCGGGCCGAGCGGCTGGGAGGGTCGGGGCCGAACGTGGGGCCGAGCGGCCGGGGACGCTGGGTCGGGGAGGGTCAGGGTCGGGGCCGCGGGGCCGCCCGGACGCGGGGCTGGGGAGGGTCGGGGCCGGGAACGCGGGGCCGAGCGGCCGGGGAGGGTTGGGGCTGGGGAGGGTCGGGGCCGGGAACGCGGGGCCGGGTGGCCGGGGACGCGGTGTTCGGGGCGGGCCGCGGCTGGAGACTGTCCGGGGCACACGGCCCCCCTAGTTCCCTACCTCAGCGTCCTCTTCCTTGTCCTGAGTGGGAAGCCTGCTTGCTTCTCAGCCCTCCCAGGCTTCCCGCGCGAACAGCTGATTCGCGGGAAGCAGGGAGGAGCATTCATGGCAGGAGGTGGAGGCTGAGCTGGGGCCGCAGCAGGGAGCGCTTGTTAAATTTAAATGCTCTTTTAGAACCAGTTTGTCCCATGGGGAACAACTGGTTCTAAAAGGGCTTCTAAATTTAACAACCGGTTCCCGCGAACCGGTGCGAACCAGCTGCAGCTCACCACTGGCTGTAATGTAGATGTAGTTTGAGTACGTCTCCCATACCTGAAGAAGAGCTCTGTGTAAGCTCAAAAGCTTGTCTCTCTCACCAACAGATGTTGGTCCAATAAAAGCTATTACCTCTCCCACGGTGTCTCTGACTCTAAAATGGCACACTGATTTCAGTTATGACTATTTTATTTAAAACCTTAAGGGCCATTAGACCTCTAGCTCCTGCTCCTTTAGCCCACCGTGTTTCCAGATTTGCACACAACCCATCATTTAAGGCTCTCATCATTGCATCTGAAGTAGCCAGCCTCATGTTGAACATCTCCCTTTAAAAAAAGACTAACCATCGTAAAGCTTTATGTTTCTGCTGTTAAAAATATTTTCAAAATGTATCCACGGCCCCTCTCTTTCAATTCCTTTTTTTAAATTAGACCCACTCATTAGTATTTTAAGAAGATGTGACAGATGCTACTGTATTCGGTTTCTTTCTGTTGTACGTTGTCCAGATTGCTTTGGTGGTGGCAGAGGTATAAGAATAAATTATTGAAATTCTGATCATATGGAAATACTGAATTTTGCTGCACCAAATTTTTAACTCTCCTGACCTCTCTTTTCTCTGCGGACGATTGAAGTATTAATAGATGTTCAGATCTATTTCTCAAAGGTTTCCAACAATTTTGTTTTTGAGCATTTGCCAGTATAATACATAAGGATGAACAGAGCGATTTGACTTAGGAGACATAATGTAGCTGTGGAAGCTGGCTGTTCCTCCCTTTATTCCCATCATATCTACCAGATAGGCACAGTAAAAGTTACATTATGAAGTTATATTCAGTTGTATAGATAAAGGAAAGACAGAAACTTTCTCCTTAGATATAATGGGAAAGAAACCAAAGGGTGTAGTTTATCTACTGCATTAAGGCCACTGCTTGGGTAAATTTTGGCTTTGAGAAAGAGCTGTGAGGAAATAATGTAAGCCTTTCAACAGCTACCAGAAATGATAAAGGACAGATTAGAGCCTTTTAATTTAATGTTTTGATAGAGTCTCAATTCTTGTATCCTTCTCATTATAGCACAGCCATTGAAACACTTTTTTTAAAAAAGTAGCATTATTTGATTAAAAAGTTATGCATAGTTTAACTCCCGTATTTAGGAACTGATCATGGATTTAGAAAAAAAAATCAGCTATATAGTCACTGCGTTTTCCTAATAGAGCATTTCAGCATCCTAATCAATCACTCCAGATGGGGCTGTAATAACTGCAACCTTCTTGACAAGACCCCCTTAGCAATGTCTACCCAAAATCAGATGTGAATACAGTAAAGTCCACCTAATCAACTAATTATTACAATGTGAGTAACCAGAGATTCTTCATCGACAATAAGGTTTTTTAAATGATTATCCACATGAACAGGAAGAAACTTAAGTGGCTAAAAAGCCAAACAACGAATGCTGAACCATGCTGATCATGGCGAGTCTTAAAAGATTTAGTCTATTCAGCATCAGCTTATATTAATGTCAAATGTGAGAAACATCTTGCTTAAATAACACTTAAGACAATGGATTAACACCACAGCTGTTATTGTGAGGTTATTTACTTAACAAGGATTTGTGACTATTTTACAGATTGATGGGGGTTTTTATTAAGAAACAATTACATGGCACTATAAGCTAGCAAGGTGTTTAACAAAACAGAAACCACAGAGTGTCCCTACGCCACAGAATTTACAACAAAGGGCTCAGTTCAGCACTCACTGATGTCTGAGGGAAACTCCCTTTGCCTTCAGTCACGCAGCTTTTGTTGCAAAGGTCCTGATGCTACAAAGCCTCAAACATCTTCCATTCTTGTTAAAGTCAATGAGAGAGTTTTGAGGTGCTCAGTGCTTCACAGAATGTGATCATAACATACCAGACAAAACACAGGATAAAACAGTTCTAGGAGGGGGAGATGTGGAATGATCACTGGTAAGGTGTCTAACATAAGGTTCACAGAAGAAGTCGGTTTGTAAAGAGGGGAGGGTGCTATATTAGTTTAAGTGGAACTCGCTTTTATTTTGGCTGCATACAAAGTCAAAACATGAAGACTAAGAACAGTGCCATCTTTTCAAGGAAGTTTTGAAAATTGAAAGTTTTAAGCTCTTTAGCTGACAGAGCACACAGTTCACTTATTCCCCTAGCTCAGGTTATTCCTAAAAAGAAGGAAAAGCAGCAACCAGAAGCCGTCAGTCAGAAAAGCACTTAAGCATGTGCTTACATCTATACCTATTCAGAATTGGGTTGCCTTAAGCACTTGCTTAAAATCTCTGGACTTAGTGTAGTAAAGATCAGCACAAGGGAACTTAAGCAGCCTCCTTTCCTTACAAGGATTTTTTAAAAAGGAGCTTTAGAGACAGCCTGCAGAACCAGATTGAAGTGCTACAGTTCCCTGGCAGTCTCACTTCTGCTATGAAGAAACAGAAGAGATGAGGAGAAGGGTGATACCAACATTCTTGGATTAATAACCCCAAGGGCAGAGGATTGAACCTTCAGGTAACTGAGGGTGCTGGCCCAGGACAAGACCACATTAAAGGGGCACAAATCATAGGAGACTAGAACAGCTGGACAAAAGCACTGTTGTTAAAGAAACTTTGTTTTTTGTTTATAGGTTTTTCTATAGCACTTATCACTGCTGTATCTGATCCCCTCGCACACCTTAATTAATCTATCCTCATAGAATGCCCAGTGGGGTTGGAAAGTATTATTGTCTTTTCACAGTAGAGAACGAGGCAGAGAGATTCAGTGAATAGACCAAGATCACAAAGACATTTATGGTTGAGCCAGGAGCGGAAGGCAGAGGTCTCGAGTCCCAGTTTAGTATTCTAACGTAAAATACTCTGCATGCAGGTAGCTATAAGAGGTATGGGAACAGAGTCTATGTCACATATGAGGGACTTTTCTCCCTAATACTGATCTTTTGCCTCAGATTACAGCCCTTTGGTTTATCTACAGGGACTGAGAGGCTGGTGGTCTGATCTACCAGAACATTCTGCATTACTCTTGGAAGAACCGCTGATGAGCTCAACAAGGCAGCAGCCTAAACTAGGCTCCTCTAACACACACACAGGAACTGAGGAGAAATTAAATTCCAGCTTACCTGTTCCTGCAGGACCCCTCTATCTGGGTGGCAGAAAGGCTGGCGTTAGGGGATAGACCACCTAGCTGAATTACTGAGAGAAGCCAGCGGAAGGGGAGCGAAACGGCTGGCTGGAGGAGGACACTCAAACACTCGGAGGGAGCTGGAATGAATGCAGGAGGTCTACTGGCACAGGCAGGCTGGCAGGCTGAGCTAGACTGTTCTGCTGTGCAGCTGAGGAAAGCCAGAAGATGATGTAGTAAATGGCAGGCTGGGCTGGGCTGCACTGATCCACCCACTCCGAGGGAGCTGGAAGGAACACAAACTCAGCACAGAGTCTTCGGGCTGGCCTAAAAGGAAAATAGATTTGTTATTGAAAATCTAATACACCTGAAGACCCCCCCAGTTTGAAAAGAAATTTTCATTCTCTACAGCTCTGAGTTATGGAGAACAGTCAGCCTAACATCGGAATTCAAAAGGGAAAGAAGAAAATCCTAGCTGCTTTGCGGTGGAGTGAGTTTCCACGTCAAACACCACATATACCAGCGAGTGCCCAAGTATAAGAAACTGTGATGGCAAAGAAATAAGTTGCTAATATGATCACTGCCAGGACAGTCCTGATTTTAAGGAGTTTAATATTCAATACTAAGCAAGAAACCAAGCTAGAAATGCTGAAAATCTGCAATCCATTTTAAAGACATTTGATATAATCTTCCCTGCTAACCCCATGATATATTCACTGACACACATGTTCAAAGGGCTTAATAATTAACATAAACACTGCTGTACATGCACAGACATAATGACTTGAAAATACTGGTTCATGATGGGATTAAGATGAGCTAGGGCTCTATGCACACCACACCTGGAGCTCCCCAGTGCCTTGCCCCTGTGCCTTGGGAGCACAAGCCCTCATCCTTAGGTGGCTCTTCCCACTCACAGAGGGCACCCATCACCACTCTTCTTTGGGAAAGCTGGGCCTTCTCCTTCCTTCAAGTGGGTTAGGGTCTGTCCTACATTCAGTAGGTTGGACTCAGCCACCACCCACCTAAGCCAAAGACTCTGCTGTGTGGGGGTCTCTGCTTGACACCAGCCCAGAAGAGCTGGAAAGCAGCCCCCACCCAAGCATCCTGTGCTGGGGCGATAGTAGCAGGACCTCCCTGAGAACAACCCAAGATGGATGGGGCAACTCATACCTCTCAAAATCATTGCTTCATGCTGTCTGCAGACTCAGGCAGGCATCACTGTGTCATATTCTGGTCCTGTTTTCAAGGATTGTTCCACAACCATGAGAGCAAGAAACTTGCCTTTGGTTTTGGGGCTTTTTTTAAATGAAAGCTGAAATCCTAATCCGACCACGGAACTCCAGGAGTTAGGGCCTGCGGGACAGTGTGTTGTACTGTACTGTACTATGCTGTACTGATTTCAAAATGAAGAATAAGGCATATTTTGTTGGCTGTCTCCATCCACTTCTTTCCCAAAATTCTAAGAATAAGAACTCAAAACATTAAACTGAAATGGTCAAAATTCAGTCACATACACTAAAATGATACAATATATTAATAAATATTATGCCTTTTTCCTTCAGTTTTACTGTTCAAAACTAAATGACAAGTGGACAAAGAGGAGAGCAGTTTTGATTAGGAAACTTACTGAAGGGAATGCCACAAGCACAAGATAAAGCTGGGGGAGTTAGATATTCCTGATACTTGACCTTTGATATTATTTCAATTATATAACATTAACTGTAAATCATTTAGAAATTTATTGATATTGGGTCCAAAGTGTAAATAATTTATTATTTTGAAAAGAAAGTCCTGAAAAGAATATGGAAATAGAACCACTGATTTCTGAATGAAACACTGATGTTTGGAAGGCCCCAAAAGATGAACTTTCACACTCAGCTTTAGTATATCACATGAGGAACTATATACATTCATCTTTCATCACTGTTTCCTTGCCTGTCTTTACACACCTACAATGACATCAAAACACAGAATTTCTGATATCAGTATACACCAATAGATTGTGATGTCACAAAACTATAGTTTTCACTCATTTCACATTCAAGCAGAAGCTGGGGTGTAAGGGAAAGACTTCCTATTCAAAGGTAAATATCTGCAAAAATAGCAGAGGCAACATAGCAAATATTTGTAGTTTTTAATATGTTTACTACTTTTAAGTTTTTCACCTGGCAAAAGTGAACTCTTCCCATACATCAGTTACAAACCAATTCTATATAAATAAAACTAGATTAAAAAAATCTGTAGCAGCATTGTGCAAGAGACCAGTTGGAAACGCATCATTTTCTGCAGGTCATGATCTGGTTAGCTCCCCCCCTTCCTTCAATTTGGATGCAACACCCTTTAGCTGCCTACAAATAACGTACAGTAGAACCGCATTATTACCAACACCAGAGTTACGAACTGACCGGTTAACCACACACTTCATTTGGATTTGACAAGGTAAAGAAACTGTTTCTGTGCTTATTTCATTTGAATTAAGATGGTTAAAAGCAGCATTTTTTTCTGAATAGCAAAGTTTCAAAGCTGTATTAAGTCAATGTTAATTTGTAAATTTTTGAAAGAACAGCTATAGTGTTTTGTTCCGAGTTGTGTACATTTCAGAGTTACAAACAACCTCCATTCCCGAGGTGTTCATAACTCTGAGGTTCTATTGTAGTTTATTTTATATGACTGGTTCCACCTGTCTAATCTCTAGAGGGCATAAAGCTTTTTGCTTTCAATCTCAGAGTTCTTAATATAACATCAGAGATGACAGGTCCTGGAGTAGCCCTGGTGTAAGAGGCATCTTCAGGCAGCAAGCTCTTTATGTTTGTGTAGTATTATGGGAATTCCCAAGCAGCATTACCCATAGGTCATGGAACAGTCTTATGGCTTGTGTGCTTCAAGAACCACTTTTACAACAAACAACATCAATTCAAAGAGTTGAGAATGGGACGGGCTCACTTATATAAGATATTTCCTAGTCAGAACCATGAAGCAAAATGTCCTTTAAAAAAAAAAATTAAGGTCAAGCTAGGTTACTTCAATCTCTCTAAAAACAAACACACATCTGGTTGGTTACATTTATTGGATTGGTATACGGAGCTTGAAGAGTCTGATCCTGCTCCCATTGAAACCAAAGGGAGAGTTTTGTCATTGATGTCAATAAGAGCCGATCGGGTCCATGTTTAGGAAGTAGCTAGCTGTGACATTTTTCTTTCTGTATACAGTGTATTAGTATGTAAGGAGACCACTTTGAGGCTCTCATACTTTTGATATGCTGAGAATGTGGCTGTATTTATCTTTGCACACACATTTTTGGACTTGATGAAGCAAATATAAAATTGGAAGAGCTATTTAAATTAAAACTCAGACCAGTCTGCTAAATCAACATGGAGTTTAAATTGTCTGAAACACAAACTATTCTCAAACTGGAATTGCACGTTTTGCTATGAATTTACAAAAGGAAATGGCTTTGAGGAGAACACATTGTGGCACTCCATACCACAGAGCAACCCCCTGGGACTCCCATATTCATCACTTTCATATAATTATGTTTTGTAAAGACTATGCCTTGTGAGGTATCATTTTGAAAGGTTTGATCTGTTGAACATTAATATCCTGTTGGATTGCACGAGCTATCATTGTATGTGACGTTATGAAGTTTTGCTACTTGTGTGTTACTAAAATATATTGTGAGGTTGGGAACACCCACAACTAGCTTTTCAAGTACAAACAGTGGAGTAGCCATACGTGCTGATGGCCCATTAAAGAGAACCCACTATCTCAGGAACTGTATACAATGGCGATTCCTCAGACAGCACATAGACAATGGAGAATGCTTGACCAATGGGTGTGGACCCCAATGTCAAAAGCATAGATCTTTCTAACAAGCTGGAAGAAAGTATAAAGAGGGGAAGTAATATGAAATTGTATGGCTATCTGCCAGATGGTTTATAAAATGGCAAGGGGACAAGAGGCACCTGCTCAGAGAGCCCATCCAAGAAGCTGTGGTTTCAAGTGATGAGCTGAGGTTAGATTTTCAGCCTGATTGCATCAACTTTGCTCAACAAAACTCAGTTGAGAATCATACCTTTCTGGACCAGTACAGGGCAGTTATGATTATTGAACATCTTTCAATCCTGGGCTTTGCTAAGGCCTTTGCTACCAGAAGAGATGGTAGAAAGGCATACAGAAGTCTCCTTCACCAGTGGATGGAGAAGGCAGCCCTTACTACCAAAACCTCCTTTTGATAGCTTTCTGCTTAAGTGAGATGGGAACAGTCTCTCACACTGTAGGAAAACCTGGGCCCTCATGTTCTGATCCAGAAACTTCTTATAAGGATTGGTTTTACAAACCAATTGTCTGCAACCGTGTTCCTCCTGCCAGGCACATTTCTAGCTACAGATTGTTCCTAAAGTGCATTCATGATCAGCCAAGATCAAAATAATCTATTACCCAATGGTGTGAGAGTCTCTATATTACTTGCTTCCATGATCTTAGTCCACAAAACTGCCTCATATGCAAACATGTCAAGTGTGGAAGCAGAGAAAAGAATAAAAGGAATTTGAACGCAGATATCTTAACTTTTAGGAATAAAGTAGGAGTCAGGCTAACACTAGCTCTAATAATGTGAGATTTCAGGCAGGGCCTGGGCAAGTGGAAAGTGAGTGGAACAAAAAACTAAGAGATACTGGTTTTTGTCCTTGTGTTAGATAAGAATGGAATGTAGACTGTGGCAGAAATTAATGAGAAAAAGTGAGATATCAAGAAGGAATATGTATAAACAAGATATGGTGGTTGATCATTATTGTCTGTAACAAAAAGGTATAAATGCTTGCCCTAATTGTTTATCTAACGGAGACCTGCCTGGGATGGGGGGAACCCCCACCCGTGTGTACTCTCCCCTTGCAAGTGTCAGGAAAATAAACGGTCTCCCTGAGAGTGAAGACTGTTTTCTTCCACACAAGCAAACTATAAATACAATACAGAAATGAGTTTCAATCCCAAAAATAGACAGGCACTAAAATCTCACAGAGATGAACCGAAAGCAAAGGGCTCAGATTTAGAACTACTGAAACATACCTGGGCTGAAAAGCAGGACTGGAAGGAACCAAGAAAGGATACCTAATGAGTATTTCTGGGATGCAAAAGACAGCTGGAACAATAGCCTGTTGTAGCACTAGATCTTGCAGGAACCTCCTTTGATGACTATAGTCAAAAAGGAACCAACTGAAACATTTGGACAGCATTTATACTCAACAGGTGAGTGCAGCAGGGGACTTGATCTGTGCTTTACCTTACTACTACTGACTTCAGGAATCAAAAAGTTTGATAGCTAAGGGAGCTCCACCAGGCTATAGCTAAGAAGATAAGATTGAGGCTATCCTGCACAAGTTGTAGTGTTAGAGAACATGATGTCCCTTGCTACATTACATAAAATCACTGGCTTCAGTATCATTCCTCTGTTGGAAGTGGTTAAAACACTAGTGACACTTTATAGTAAATTATTAATGCCTAAAATTAAATGTAAGTATTTTATTAGGTTTCCGTGATTTGAAATTAGTCCACTGAAAAAGCTAAACATTTCAAAAGCAAACTAGGGCGGTCAAGCGATTAAAAAAATTAATTGCGCAATTAATCGCACCGTTAAACAATAATAGAATACCATTTATTTAAATATTTTAGGATGTTTTCTACATTTTCAAATATATTGATTTCAATTACAACACAGAATACAAAGTGTACGATGCTCACATTATATTTATTTTTTAATACAAATATTTGCCCTGTAAAAAACAAAATAGTATATTTCAATTCACCTAATACAAGTACTGTAGTGCAATATCTTTATAATGAAAGTTGAACTCAAAAAAGTAGAATTATGTATAAAAAATAACTGCATTCAAAAATAAAATATAAAACTTTAGAACCTACAAGTCCACTCAATCCTACTTCTTGTTCAGCTAATTGCTCAGACAAACAAGTTTGGGTACAATTTGCAGGAGATAATGCTGCCCCGTCTTGTTTACAATGTCACCTGAAAGTGAGAACTGGCGTTTGCAAGGCACTGTCGTAGCCAACATCGCAAGATTTTACGTGCCAGATGCGCTAAAGATTCATATGTCCCTTCATACTTCAACCACCATTCCAGAATACATGCATACATGCTGATGATGGGTTCTGCTCAATAACAATCCAAAGCAGAGCAGACCAACGCATGTTCATTTTCATCATCTGAGTCAGATGCCACCAGCAGAAGGTTGATTTTCTTTTTTGGTGGTTCAGGTTCTGTAGTTTCCGTATTGGAGTGTTGCTCTTTTAAGACTTCTGAAAGCATGCTCCATACCTCATCTCTCTCAGATTTTGGAAGGCACTTCAGATTCTTAAACTTTGGGTTGAGTGCTGTATCTATCCTTAGAAATATCACATTGGTACCTTCTTTGCTTTTTGTCAAATCTGCAGTGAAAGTGTTCTTAAAATGAACATGTGCAGAGGCATCAGCCGAGACTACTATAACATGAAATATATGGCAAAATGTGGGTAAAACAGAACAGGAGACATACAATCATCCCCCAAGGAGTTCAGTCACTATTTAATTAACGCATTTAAAAAGAAAAAAAAAAAAGCATTATCAACACGGAAGCATGTCTTCTGGAATGGTGGCCAAAGCATGGAAGAGGCATATGAAAGTTTAGCATATCTGGCACGTAAATACCTTGCAACACTGGCTACAAAAGTGCCATGCGAATGCCTGTTCTCACTTTCAGGTGACATTGTAAATAAGAAGCAGTCAGCATTATCTCTTGTAAATGTAAACAAACTTGTTTGTCGGAGCGACTGGCTGAACAAAAATTAGGACTGAGTGGAATTGTTGGGTCTAAAGTTTTACATGGTTTTGTTTTTGAGTTCAGTTATGTAACAAAAAATAATCTGCATTTGTAAATTACACTTTCACAATGAAGAGATTGCACTACAGTATTTGTATGAGGTGAATTGAAAAATACTGTTCCTTTTGTTTATCATTTTTATAGTGCAAATATTTGTAATAAAAATATAAAGTGACTACTGTGCACTTTGTATTCTGTGTTGTAATAGAAATAAATATATTTGAAAATGTAGAAAAAGATCAAAAAATATTTAATACATTTCAATTGATATTCTATTGTATTCTAAAGGATGTCAATTAGGAGAAAGACTGAACTGTCTCTTCAGACAAAATTGAGCTGAAAACAAGATTCTCCAATAGTCTATTATTTAAATACGTAACAGACAGAAGGCAGCATTAGAAGTTGCCTATAACATGGACATAACTTCCTTCCTGTTCCTGAGTGTGCCTTTATTGGAAAATGTTTAATATTTGAGACACAAACATTATTTGAGACATCTGACATTTAAAATTCTAGCAAACCAGGTTAATGTCAAAGACTAAAAGGATCAGGATTTGTTTACAGTTCTGTAGTACATGTGCCAGCTCAGCAGCAAATTGAGCTTGACTACAGCAATCCTCAGAACATAAGGTGTAAATGCTGCTAGTACCACAATCTTTCACCAGCTTCTGTTCCATTCATTCTCTAATGGTGGTGTGAAACTATTGCTAAAGCCACATATGAATGGACTCAGGGCTGCCCAGAGGATTCAGGGGGCCTGGGGCAAAGCAATTTCAGGGCCCCTTCAATTAAAAAAAGTTGCAATATTATAGAATACTATATTCTTGTGGGGGCCCCAGCGGGGCCAGGGGCAAATTGCCCCACTTGCCCCCCCCGCACGGCCCTGAACAGACTTCTCAATTGTAATTGTCCCAGTCAGATAAAACTTTAGATACAGGCAGCTTTCCTTTGAAAAGGATTGAAGGCAAAACTAAGCCAAACCAATCAGGGAAAATAAACGATGTAAAACTGATCCCAATTGTACAGTTTAGTAACTTAAGCAAGAGAATGCATAATCCAACAAGATAATACTATATTTCTTGAAAAGGTTTACAAGCTTTAATATAATAGGGTTTCCTTCATGACGTCCGAATTTTTTTTTTAAAGTAAGTTGTGGAATTTACAAGTATAAAAAACAAGGAGAAAAAATATTACGAGATTTAAGTTTGTTATGAATGCATTTTGCTTCATGAGACTTTTCAATAAATATTTGCTGAAATAGGCATTTTTATTTTTACTAAGAAAAAATAAGCACCAACATAAAAAGAGTTAGAGTAAATTAAAATTAGCACTATGTATAACAGTGTTAACTGCAACAGGAATGGAAGAGTGCTCTCACCCAACACATTCCCTTCCACCCAATATTATGGCAAACGCTGATTTTTAAATTAAATTGAATGAAAAGTCAATACCCTTACACAAGTTTTGTTCATAGATATATGTAATAGAAAGGGTATTCAATATTTCATTTAAAAAAAACAATTCATTGTAGCTTACGGTAGTTACAACCTATTTATTTGAGTAATTGCGAGAACATGCAAATTATCTGAAACAATGCAGAGTGCTTTGGCCACGAAATACTCAGGCATCAAGGTTAATTTAACAGCAGCACTGGCCAATATTCAGCAACTGAATGAAATGCAGTGAACGCTCATATTATATTAATTTGTTAAAACAGACAAAGTTGTGTGCCAGACATTTACTTTAAAACACATGCAAGTTTTAATTGCAATTTAAATCTGTAAAGGAAAGCTGAAGGATTCCAAGGTGCAATGCAAATGAAGAAAGGTAACGTAGGTTTATAAGTGTTGGTCTGACGTTTATGTGGTTTATGATGTAGCCATTAATGTTTCTTTACTAAAAACCATGTCAATGCCCTTCAAGAATAATGGACCAAATCCATGGGACTAGATTGGTGTTTTCTATAGGAGAGGGGCAAAGAAAAGGGTTCGTGCCTTTTTCTGGCATCAACTTCTTTGGATAGAGGCTTTCTGTGGGCAAAGGCAAGAATTTCAAAGGCAGCACACTCTAACTCTGCCTATCTTGAAGGAGGATGAGAAAAGAAACCCATCCCCTGTGGCTCAAGGGCCATACTGCAGAGACAGGTACTGTTCCAGTGGCCTGTCTCTCCTTGGGAATGCAGCTCCTGAACTGACAGTGGCCTAGAGCTGCTTAACATCAGCAGCAGAAAGGACATAGGACGAACCACAACAGCTTCAAGTTATATTATTTCTTGACCATCTTTTCACATGGGAATCCAGAAGCAGAGCCTGACCTCTGTTGCTCTACCCCACATCAAAATAGTGAAGCCCTGCAGGTGCTATTCATGGAAATTCTCCGAATCAGAGAAGGGCACGGAATAGTACCACAGAAGCAGCACTGCCCCACTGCCTCTTTCGCACACAGTGAACTCCAAAAAATTGTCTAGGCCACTTTTTTAAAACTAAACATGGAAGTCCAGACATTGCTTCCAATGAAGCCTGTGTGAATTTTTTCATTGACTTCAGTGGAATGAGGAGGAGTGATAATTTCCTGGAAACATGAAAAGAGTATTAGTGAACTAACGCAGAGATGTGTGCTCCCTTTTAATATAGTGTATAACCTAATTACGCTTGAAATTTGAACTCAGAAGTAGCAAGGTCTATGGTAACCTGCCACCATTCACGGTAGCACAAAAAGAAAATGTCAATAGAATGTCTGAGTGGATGGGTAGACAATTGAGACAATTTACCAGGAAAAAAATAAGCAGATAAAACAGTATCTAATTTATTATGTATAGAAAGATTTCCAGAATTTACAAACACCCACATTTTTCATTCCAGGAAGAGTTTTGATTTGAAGACTTCACCCATGGTTCTTTTTTTTTTTCCTTTTTTCTCCTAACAATATATACAATGGAAGACGTTGATTTCTTTTTTCTGCTTTTTGTAAGTTTCTGTACAACAGATGAGTTCAATTTGATGCTTGTAAATACCATCTACAGTAAGTTTATCTTCATTTGAGTTAATACAGCCTATTTTACAAGGAGTACAAAATTATTATTTTTTATTTTGGAAAGAATTTAGCTCAACATCAGGGTTATCTTACAACTGATAGTATCAGTAAATATGACTGTACAATCAAGGCTCAGGGGCCAATGATTCATATTATATTATTTTCTGAATTACAATCTTAAAACAAGAATAGTACCCTACTCTATTCTTATTAGCCTTGTTTTAAGCAGGTTCCCCACTCTGTTTACAACAGAATATAGTATATCTCAGTTCCACATCAAAAAAAGATGTGCTGTAGGAAAAGTTACATTTTAATTAAAAAAGTACATGTATAAATCAAAACCTATGTTAAATATTTAATACTCTTCAACCAACATTAACAGTTTTGTATGTAATAATTTACAATGATGATTTGTCATACAGGTTTTCAGCAGCAAATGAAATGTAATGTATCACGTAAATGTGCTAGTACAATACCCATTCTCACCATGACATAGTGGTGGGCACATCAGTTCATTGTGTCCAGCTAAGTCCTTATGGTAGAGGATGAAGTAATAGAAACTCATTGTCCAGGTGTCACAGTGCTTTTGCTTGGCACAACATAGAATGTGCAGTTCAGTCAACTAACTCCTGAGGTTTGTGTAAAGTAAACAAACTGAACTGGATGCATCGTACCCATCTATGGACGAAGAGGAGGATGTGAGGTCCTAGTTGTGATTCATGTAACATTTATAGTCTGGATACCCATGAGTTAAAAGAAGGATTTGCTGAGGTTGTATAGGTCATCATTCTGAAATTGAAAGAGAAAAAAAGTAACCATCTTAGGCTGGTAAACACACTGCTTACAATTACTGTTTTGAACAACAAAAATGACATGTGCCATTAAAACTTCAGTCTTTAGCACCTTAGAAAAGAGTAACATGCATAAACAGTACTAAAACATGTAATAATTACTAAAGTATTAAAGATGTTGAAAACTAGAAATATATTTTAAATGTATTTGAGAGAGTCACATGTGGAAAAAAGAAAACAATTAAAAGTGTTTATACTGATTAGATTCCTTGACACCAATTTCTATATCAAAGAAAAAAGTCCAGACCATTATACTTCTGGGGTGTTTTGTACTCTCTGCAAGGAAGTTTTTGGTTACATTTCTGACCCCACTTTCCAGTCTACCCATGTGCACAATTTCTTGTACGAGAAGTTGCCATGCATCACTCAACATGCCCACCACTAACCATTAGTAAGTTATAAAAAGCTATAAAAATGCAAATTTTGAATATTCCCATGGAGCGAGAAGTCAGGACATATTGGTGATATCCACTGACATCTTTTTAAAAATATAGTTCATATCAATGACAGAATACCGATGCCTCATCCACGCGGTGTGTTAGTCTATACTAGTAGGGTATAAATTCTAGTATAACCCAGCATGTCACGCATCAACTGGCCCATGTTGACCCTGGTGGCATGCACTAGAAGTTCCCTAGAGCATCAGGACTACTAGACTAGAATTTACATCCCACTGATGCAGACTAATGCATCATATAGGCAATCCTCACAGGATGTTGCAGACATAATTCTGCTTCTGAGCCTACTCTCAGTAGGGAGGTTATGACATCATTAAAACTAGGACTTTGACAAAGTGACCCACCCACCAGTGAAAAATATTCCATGACACCACTACTTTCTGTTTTACTTCTGGGCTAAATAGAATTTATAAGATAAGATTCAGATTTTATTAAATGTGTATTTTTTCATAACATACTAACTATGTCCTAAAAAGATAGAGTAACAGTATATTTCCCCCCTGCAAATAAAGACTTCCCATAGGGACTCAAGTCAAAACTGAAAAGGCCTCCTGTCCTATACTCTCTCATTTCCCAAGAAACAGAATTTACTTTGTGTGGTCCTCCAAGTGAAAGGAAAATCTATCCTTGCAAATGATGCGTGGTATGCTGTGAAAACTCCCTGGAGAATTCTCTCACAGATCTCTCGTTTACTTTCAACTTTCTCCTGAACTCATATTGCAATCTACTGGAATGTTCCTACCAGAATATCTATATACAGCTTAACATAGCTTCACAGCTTTCAACTATGTTGGACCTATAAATAGACAGTAATGCCACACTTTATTAAAGGAGGAGTGACAAAGAAAGAAATTGCCTAATTTAAACTGAGAAGTAGTGAAATGTGCATGATTTGCTTTTCATTTCATATCTGGCTCTAATCCAGCATAGCTGAATGAATTTAGTGCAAGAACAAACTGTACTCAGTAGTATGGTCACATGCTCCAACCTGTACAGTCGAAGAAACAGGGAGGGAAATGTACAGTTTTTCTACTTATGTCAAGCTTGTTGTTTTGAGATATTTTCAATAAATAAAAACAATTTTCAGTGTCAAAGCAATATATCATATCTATTATCTAATGTTTCTGTAATCTACCTCAACTCCCAAATCTGTCATGCATTACTTATCAAAATCCTCTCTTGCTTCCCCCAACACAACCAGTACCATCACCACTCTTTTGTAAATAAACCTGGTGCAATCTCTGGGTGTTACTCTCCAGTCTTCTGTACACAGAAACTAATACAAGAGAAAAAGCATTTACTGGAGACAGGGAAATATTATCTAGTGAAACCATTCAGAAACTTCAGCAGTTCTGAAGAAAATAGTAATTATGGAAGACTAGGTGCATAAGCTACCAAAACCTTTGGGAAAGTGAAACAGGGTGAAGGCTGGAGTAGGTTACGTATCTAGGAATTTCTGTGACTCAGGATGACTGGTCAAAAATATATGGAGCAGTAACTGTAGCACGCTTTCAATACATGTAAGCTGGCTCTCAGGAGTTCCTTAGAAAAGCACCATGAAAAGGATACTTATAGTAGTAGTAGTAGTAACATGGGTCAGTTTCAGATCTATTACTACACCTTCTACATCTGCAGGGTTACAACAGGATACGATACTCTTGTACAGATTTCCTGAAAATTCTCTTGACACACTACTGTGAAGCCACATAAGCAACTTCAGTTTCCTTGTAAAATAGTTTGGAGCAAGGACAACTGATAACCCATACTATAACTGCACAACTGTAGTGCGTGGTCTGACTGATTCCACACACAACAAAAACACAGATAACATCCATACTGAAAGCAGACCTGCTTCCTCAAGGTCACTGTAATATCACCATAACTATATAGCATAAATAGGGCCTTACATCTGTGGAGTGTGTGTGTGTGTGCGTACATAAATTAGAACTTATGAAGTGCTTCACCACTAAGACTTAAAAACTTTACAGAATTTCTTGACTTCTGTGACAAAATAACTGAATTTATTGTGGGAATGATTCCCATCTTGTGAAGATGCCCGTGTCTGAATTAAATGGACAATACTGGGTCTCATCAGAAAGAGCTCCCAACATCAGAGATTAGAGGGGTAGCTGTGTTAGTCTAAATCCGTAAAAGCAACAAAGAGTCCTGTGGCACCTTACAGACTAACAGACATATTGAAGTATAAGCTTTCGTGGGTGTCTGACGCATGTCGTCTGACGAAGTGGGTATTCACCCATGAAAGCTTATGCTCCAATACATCTGTTAGTCTATAAGGTGCCACAGGACTCTGTTGCTTTTTACAACATCAGAGACACACCTGGTGGAGGTAGTAGCTATTGAGAAGACTACTTTGACAGACAGGGAATATAAAAACACTTCTCATAGGAGTTCAATCAAGTTAGCGCCATAAGAACCAGAATGCTGGTTGAAAATTGTGCTCTACTACCTTGTAGGGTGAAATCCAAGTAGCATTCGTAGAGAGCCACTTAACATTGGGATGTGCAGAAAACCTCCTTTTACTTAACATAAGAACATAATGTAGTGAACAGACCTTTTAACTTGGATACTTATGTGTACCATTTAAAAGGTCCTCCTGGATGAACTCCAGGCTACCTCTAACCGACTTTAATATCACATTTAGCCCCTGGACTTTTCATTAGCAAGTAGAGTAAGTTCATTTTATAGTATCAGAGGGGTAGCCGTGTTAGTCTGGATCTGTAGGTGTTGGTCTCTGTCTGTGGGGTTAGGTTGTGCTGTGGCATCATCACATTTTATAGACTTCTTTCTAGGGGCTATTACTGCTAATAACCTGGTAAATTTGTTTTTATCACCTCTTGATAGATGCCACCTGTGATAGATCTCTGAGTCAGTGGCATCAGGCAATATGCTAGGTTAATTTTTTTTTTTTTTTTAAATAGGATTTCCAGTGGTCCTCTGTGGAGGGAACAAACAAAACCATGGGACCTTCACCTCAGCCAATGGACATGACAGGGTGAAATATTGACAGAATAAACAGGAATTAATAGATTTCTCTCACATGAGTTCTTGTCAGGGAAGCTTATCTGTGCATGAAATCAGTATTCCCAATAGGCTTCAATAGGGACTGGACTTTTGTTAAGGCACAATTTGTTTTTTTTTGTCATGGGTGCCTCTATTTTTGTTTAACATTCCTCCAAGACAAGACTTTGTACCTTACAGTACCTAATATATCCTAAGATGCTTCAGAAACTATCATTCTGTATCCGATTTCTCTTAACACAGAGCCCTGATTAACAGAACTGTCCAGGAAGTGATAGGAAGCATTTCCTGTTTCTTTATTCATTATTATAACTACCATGATCCTGGAAGAGATCCTGAAGCACTTTGCCAGACCAAACACTAATGATCAGAGTGGAAAAAGATGGCATCCATGTGCCAAGTAGGATTATTATCTGTAAGATCATACAATGAGAATATGAAGACAAATTTCCTTCAGAACCATGGAAGACAGAAAAGCTCTCTGTAGATAGTTGTCAAGTAGACTTGAGAACATCCCATTCTTGAACATAGGCTCCTGTAGACAGTTGTTCAGATGTTCAGGCAGAGCCCAGTTCTCTGTCCCCAATTCTCCCAGGCTAGAAATATAGTAGGATGAGGAACTGCCCCTGAGTTCCCTCTGCCAGGGAATGGGTTGTATTACTCCAATCTGTAATAAATGATGGAGGACTGCCTTCATGTCCTGCCATTTCCATAGTTGGCTTAAGACAAAACTGTGCATTTGATTCTTCCATAGCTCAGAATCCCCCCGCTCCGGATAATGTTTAGGAACTTAATTTTGACCAATGGTGAATACCTATTAGTTCCCAAATTTAAAGAGCCTGGCACCAATCAGGGGAGGAGGGGGGTTACTTGGGGGTGGAGAGGTCTACTCATGACACAGCTGGCAGAGAGTCATGAAGATTGCTCTGAAAATATCCATCATCACTTTAACTCCTTTCACCCCAAACTTGTTCCAACCACCAATGCAAAATGGTATTTTCTCCTGTTGTACTTCAGGGGCTACTTCAACTTGCCATATGATCTGTACTCCTTTGCATTGTGTTTGGCAGGTGCCCGGATTATAACTTGACTTTTCTGATGACTCCATGACCACCTTTGTTTCTTGCCTTCCATAACATTTTCCACTGATATAACAAGAAAGGAGGAAGCCAATTTTATAGGAATTCACTCTCAATGACCAAAGACACTAATGCTTACAAGAAACAGGAGTTGTATCCCAGTATTCAGAGTAAGAGATATATGGCATACCTAGTGTGAGCACAGAGAAAGTGGCTGTCAAAAGACATTTTCCAGAGAGAAGCTCTTAGGCTGTGAAATCTTTAGTTTTGAGAGGCACTACACATGCAGTACTACCCAACGTTAGCACTGCTCACGCAAGGCATATGGGGATTATAGATTGTCAGACAAACCCACGCAAGTCCTCCTGAGTGAGAAGCCCACTCTTTCAGGTAAAAATAACCTTCAGCTTGAAATGCTGAGTCTTTAGCCACCAGGAAAGATTGCCTTGTCCATCTTCTGTAGTGTCACCAGGTTGGACTTTGACTGCTACATGCAAACAACTGTATTCTTTAAAATGAAGGCAAGAGGACTATAAAGTAGTAAGTGGTGGGACAAGAAGCCTCTTGACATTTGTTGTTCTGCATCTTGGGCCACTCTCATCCTTCCACATGCAGCTTCGGGGGGAATGCAATGTAGAAGGTGGTGGGGTATGATGATTAAGGCTATGTTTTAGTCATGGGTATTTTTAGTAAAAGTCATGGACAGGTCATGGGCAGTAAACAAAGATTCACAGTCCATGACCTGTCCATGACTTGTGCTATATACCCCTAACTAAAACTTAGGCCAGGGAGTTGCAGGGTGGTTGCCTGAGACCCCTGCTGGTGTTGGGGGGGGAGGGGAAGAGGGCACGCAGGAGGTGGTGTGCCGCCTGGGACCCCTGCTGGTGTGTGTGTGGGGCGCGGGGGGGACAGGGGGCGGCCCATCAGGCTCCCTACCGGGCTTCGCACAGCTCCCTGGAAGTGGCCAGCATGTCCCTGCAACTCTTAGGGGGAGGGAAGGCCAGGGAGGCTCCGTGTGCTGCCCCACCACGAGCTCCAACTCCCATTGGCTGGGTATTGCAGCCAATGGGAGCTGCAGGGTGGTGTCTTCAGGCAGGAGCAGCACACAGAGCCCTCTTGCCCCTCCACCTTGGAGCTGCAGGAACATGCCAGCCACTTCCAGAGAGGGTCCGCTCCCACACCCCAACTCCCAGCCCTCAACTCCCTCAAACACCCAAACTGCCCCAACAGCGGCCAGTTTGACTGGCCCGGGACTGCCTGATCTGCTCTGGCAGCCCCAGAGCCAGCCGCACCAGAAGTCACAGAGGTCATGGAATCCGTGACTTCCATGACAGACTCAGAGCCTTAATGATGATCCACAATGGCAGCTGAGCATTACAGCCTGGTTGGAATGGCAGACTGATGTGCAGCAGAAGCTAGGTACAATAGCCCAGATGGAGGACCACGGTGACACAGCAAAGGACATTAACCTCTTTTTCCCAGTCTTAGGGATGGTTAGAAAATCCTATTAGTTTCTTATGATATCTCCCCACAGAGCATGAGATGGGATATAAATATTTATCAAAGAGCCACAGACCTTGGTCACAGTATCAAAATGCTCTCTCTTCTGTGTTTTGTTTTATTATGTTGTTGGCGGTGGGTGGTTGTTTTTTTTGGGGGGGGGGGGGGAGGAGGTTGTTCTTTTGATCCTCTCATTCTGATTCAGACAGAGACTCTTCCTCCCCGAGGAGGAATTTTTATTAATAAAATAATATTTCCTTCCCCTGTGGTGTTTGGCTCTGTGCTCCTGATTGAAAGGGTGAAGTGAAATTGGGCTCAGGGATTACTCTAGAAATATTTCAGGTGATTAGGACCCTTAAAGAAGTTGTGTTTATTGTCTACGCTGAGGCTTGTTTCAAGGCCTCTGGCATTATGACTCACAAGAAGATAGTGAGAGAGACACCTGTCACTGGAGTCAGCTTTATCAGTCCTGCTTGCAGCTTTTTTGCTAGGAGGTGACCCTGCCCAAATTGGAATGTGAGGGAGAAACTGCATTCTGTGCACAGAAAAAGCTAAATAGCCCCATAGGACACTTGAGTGAGGACGGTCTAAATATGAGATGCAGACCTTTCCTTGTGCCTTTGGCTTTCCAACCTAGCTTTCTGTATGAAACCTGCCACTTCAGAGCCTCAGTTGCAGAAGCAGAGTCATGGAGAAAGAGTCCCCAAAAGGCAAGTCCAGCCTGGGGGCTGAACTGATATTAAGATGGCCAAATTATTGACCCAAATTGTTACCCAGCAATTTTAAATAAAATTTTGGAGTTTTCCTCAGAAAATATCTGTAACAGTGGATCCTCATCTGTGAAAGATGAAAATACAACCAAAACAGAATATAGCTAGGGACAGTTTATTACAAAATGATCTACAGATTATCCCAGCAGGCTGAACATTAAGAGGTTTTATTTGTACATTAAATTACTCTAGTCTAGGATTTCATACTCAATGTTGAAATACAAAAACTAAACAGCTATATACTACCTCTTCTTGAACAGGCTGTTTATTATTCCCTAGTTTTCACCTTTGTCAAATAAAAATCCAGTCCTCTCTCAATTTTGGCCATTTGGGACCAAAATTAAATTTTGACTTCATTGTTTTGTCCAGTAAATTAAACTGCAAAATAGATTTCTGAATAAACCTCTCAAGTTAAGTGAGTACCAGAGCATTAGGAATATATGATCTCATGAATGCGCCATACTGAGATTTAACATAATACTTCAGGTGCAAATGCAGAAAACCGAAAAGGAGAGGGAATTTTTCATTAAAGTTATGACTCGGATATACATGGCACAATTAAACATGGAACGGTATATCATTTTATACATCTATATTTTATACAAGGTTCCTGAGTTAAACCGTAAAGTAAGTTAATGCCCAATTATATTGCCTATCCTGACAAAGATAAACCTGCTTCACTACTTTGCATGTGTTAGACTGTGCAACCTGGACTCACATTGACAAACGTTACATGACGAGTAGTATGCTTTTCAATGGCAAAAGTTGTGGTGTCAACTTTAAAATTATTCGATGGCAAATGCAGAAATTATTCTTTTATTATGGTGTTTTTGCATTATGTTCTAATTTTAGGTACCGAACTTGCTGTCCAGAGTTTATGCCACATATTTTACTTGATATTTTCTACAACTGTGAAATAGCAGGGATAATACATTATAATTCTAGTAGCACATGTTCAACACCTGATTTACAGACTCAAAACAGCCTAAACAGAACATAACAAATTTTAGTTTTCAATCCTTTGGTAGTACATTTAAAAATACGTTTCATATTTTCTAAAATTTTACTAAATGAAAAAGGACTCAAAATGTTTCTTTTAAATAAGTATTTAAAGTTTTTCTCTCAAAACAGTAAGAGCATTTTATTTGTCCTCTCCCCAGTGTACTATTAAACTGTTTCAATGGGGAAAGCGCCTGATATAGATTTAAGTCATCATCTGGGTGTCCTATTGTTTCTTATCAACAAGCACCAGTGTTTCCTTAACAACATACAAAACAGCACACACAAGACAAATGTTCTAATAGATGGTGCTAGGACTGGAGCGAGCTGAGGTAAGGATCATTAACATTACTGACATCATTGTTGGCAGCTTAACAAAAGGGAAAACCTGTGTTTAATCTATTTCCTACTCACCACAGGCTGTAGCCGAGTCCCCAATAATATGGTTTGTGGTTAACTTTATGGAAGAAGTTGGTAATGCAAGAAAAATGTACTGAAACAAACAAGCATCTTTAAAAGTTACTACATGGTATGTTTGACAAGTGATCTCTGCTCATCATCTCTTAAAAGATACAGTTAACACTAATGTATGATCCAGTCAGCAGAACTTTCTTTTCACTGGATTTTTAGGCCAGACTGGATACAAGACAGGTCAACTGTAGTTCCCAATACTATTAAAGTCTATTTTAAGATTTCATATTAGCAACATATGATTTACATCTCCTGGAGAAAGCAACTGAAGACTTTCTGAAGTTCACTTATTTCCCTTAAGGGGTAAATAAAAAGGGGGAGAGGGGCATTTAAGTCTTTAACTATCCTAAAACAGTAAATAGTCTAGACAAAAAGAATTTTTTTTCCTGAAGTCAACTGAAACCTCATGCATACAAGGGAAGTGTGCTTAAAAAGTATTCAATTTATCATCCTCATTCTTTCCTCCCCAAGCAATTCTCATTGAAAAAGACACAAGACTAAAATATCTCCAAGCTATGAAAATGAAAAATAGGGCTATGTTAAAGCAAAAGCAGCATTCCAGCCTTCCATTTAAATTTCTTATTCTGATTTATTGGGTGCCAACACTGTGTTTGGTGCTGTACAAGGCATACGTAAAACAGTCCCATACAAACTACATGATTATCCTGTTTAAAAGAAGAAATGCAAGTATGTACTTTTCTTCACAATAATTTGATTCAGCTGAAACTGTTCTCAGTTCAGCAAATAGATGCAACTAGTTTACAGCTGCTTAACATGCCAGGCAAATAGGGCAAAATGCATCTCCAGTAATATTGGATCTACTTGGCATACTGTGACATTACATTGTAATTTCAACTGAACATCAATACAATAAAAAAAGCACAGACAGAAATGGGGGGCAACAGCTAGAAGGTGATTAAGGTAGGGATGTCTCTCCCCTCCTCCACAAAGGTAGCAACAGGGAAATTTAAAAAACAAAACAAAAAAAAACACCCTTACTGAATCAGTTTAACAACTGTTTTGTTTGTTTGTTTGGGGGGAGAAGCGGATCACCATACATGACAATATTCCCGGATAGACTGAAAAACTGTCAATTATGGGGTGGTGCTAGAATACTGATTACCATAACAATAAACCGGGCTACCATTCTATCTTCCTGTATTGTAGGCAGGAAAAAACCCACACACACTTTGGATGAGGTTTAGTCTAAGCAAAATAGTGCCTGTCTAATGTACAGCCTGGATTTTTCAGACTGCTGTCATAGTTTTTCGCTGCCCCTAATTCAGAATCCTGCTCTGCAAGACCTGGACAGATTACCTTGGAGGTTTGGAAAGGGAAAACACTCAAGACCCCTATTCAATACAGACAGCGTTTCAAACTGGGAATTGTTTGAAGAGGTTCACTTTATTCCAAACCCCACATTTTTCCTTGTCCTCTCCCCATGCCTACAACAGATATGTGGAAATCAAGCTCTTCCCAACTTCAAGACTCTTTTCATTTGGTGGGAAGAATCTCTCTCCAGACTTTTACAGACAAGGCAGGACTAATTATGGGGGAGAAGGAATTTAATTTTTTAAAATTTCTTCCCCATCCCTTGTTTTTCCTCTCTTTATTCTTCCTATCTCCCCCTGTGGGTCCAGAGACAGAATAGGCCCACTGGCTCCTCCATGCATGTCGTAAGAGGCGACTAAAAGGGGGCTGCCTGGAGAGGGATGGGCTCCGCCAGGTTAGAAATTTGCCCAAGACACACCGTATGATAAGCAAGTCAACCATGTCCATACCGGATTGGTTGCAGCCTGGGTTAATAATGACCGCACCATCCGTCTCCCACCAGGGCGAATGCAACAAGTATACTACTGGTGTAACCCCAACAAAGAGGATCCGTGAACAGATAACATCACCATAGCCGCATGGAATGCAAGGACATTGAGACAAATAGGGAGGTGAAAGAACTCACGTACGAAATGGAACAATACACTTGACACCTCCTAGTAATCTCTGAGGTCAGATGGAAGAATTTTGAAGAAGGCTATGTACTCTATTACAATGGAGAGGACAAACATGTCAACAACGTAGGATTTCGTGTGCATAACGATGTCAAGAATTCAATATTAGCATGCCGCCCAACGTCCAGCAGTCTTATTTCCCTGTCTAAAGGCAGTACCGTTTAATATCACAGTGGTACAAGTCTACGCCCCTACAACAGACTATGACGACGAGCAAATTGAAGATTTTTTACAATCAGTTCCAAGACATCATCGATAAGGTACACAAGAAATATATCCCGATTGTAGAGGGAGATTGGAATGCTAAAGTGGGTACTGACGCACAGGCAGATTGGCGAGATTATTGTGGCCCTTTCTGTAATGCGGTAACCAATGAGAGAGGATTGAGACTTTTGGAGTTTGCCAGCTATAACAATCTGGTTCTTGCAAACACATTAGGAGCACATAAAGCATCCAGACGATCAACATGGCATGCACCTGATGGTCTACATCACAGCCAGATGGACTACATCATAGTGCAAAACCAATTTCGTTCTGGGATTAACAGAGCTAAAACAAGGAGCTTTCTCCAGTGCTTATATTGGAAGTGATCACAACCTTGTGATGCTAAACTTTTGGCTGTGGCTAAGGAAAACCGTTCACCAGAACCAAGATTGACTTAGAAAGACTCAGACCGAAACATTGCAGAGTCATTCCAAGCAATGATTGGCGGAAAATTTGCCCCATTGCTTGCTCTAAAGGAAGATGTAGAAACAATGACCAACAATTTCAACACTGTAACGAATGAGGCAACAATGGACATCCTTGGGAAACACCGTAAGACGACAAAACCATAGGTCACAAATGAAATACTACAGATGTGTGACATTAGAAGAGAACTTAAGAGAGACAAGAACAGCAGTGAGGGAGCTGATAAATACAGAGCAATTGGCAGAAAGATCAAGAAAGGAATGAAGGTGGCCAAAGAGAAATGGATTGAAAAACTATGCTCTAAAATTGAAGAGTGTATCAATAATAAAAATATCAAATGAGCCTTCCAGGTTGTAAAAGATCTGATGAAGGAAAAATGGACCAAAGCTAACTCAATTCAAGACAAAGAAGGGAACAGTCTTACAGAAGAAAAGAACATCATCAACAGGTGGACAAACTACTGCTCTGATCTATACAACCGCCAGACAAATGGAGATCCTAGTGTCCTAGAAGCCCAGATTCAACACAGGAGGATGACTTTCCAATACTGCATGAAGAAGTGGAGACAGTTGTGAAATCATTCAAGAATGGAAAGGCTACAGGTATTGACAACATCCCAGCTGAACGGAGGAGAAATAGTAATAAATGTACTCACCAAGATCTGCAACAAGATCTGGCAGACCAGTGAGTGGCCCTCCACGTGGACACAGTCACTAATCATCACTCTGCCAAAGAAAGGCAACATGCAATTGTGTCAAAATTACTGGACCATAAACTTAATTAGCCATCCCAGCAAAGTGATGTTGAAAGTCATATTGAACAGATTGAAGCCACAAGCAGAGAATATCATCACTACAGAACAGGCTGGCTTTCATACCGGAAGTACCACCACAGAACAGATTTTCAACCTTCATGTTCTATGTGAGAAGTACTTACGACACCCGCAGGACATCTACCACGTCTTTGTTGACTTCAAGAAGGCGTTTGACGGAGTACAGCACGAAGCTCTCTGGGCAGCCATGAAGAAGTACAATGTTGGTTGTAAGCTTATTCTTTCCATTAAACAACTGTACGCCAAGGCCAGCAGTGTAGGTCTCAATGGCACAATAGGAGAGTGGTTTCGCACCACTGTTGGAGCCTGGCAAGGCTGCCTTCTTTTGCCCACTCTGTTCAACATCTACTTGGAGTGCATGACGACTGATGCCCTGGAAGATCACATATGCAGAGTCGGCACTGGGGGGTGAACAATCTCAAATCTTTGGTACGCTGATGACATTGATGGCCTGGCAGGCAGCAAAGATGAACTTGCCAACCTTGTGAAACAATTGAATGAAACCTCTGCAAAATACGGCATGGAAATCAGTACAGAGAAAACCAAGCTAATGACAAACAAACGTGATAGGATCAGCTCACATATCACTGTCAATGGACAAAAGCTGGAGACAGTGAAACAGTTCAAGTATTTGGGGGCAACCATCATTGATGAAGGATCAAAGGTAGAAATACTGGCAAGAACTGTGCAAACAGCAGCGGCAAAGCTAAAGCCAACTGGAGGAATAAGAACATCTCCCTAGAATCCAAACAAACTGCTGCATGCACTGGTCATCTCCATTTTTCTGTATGCCTGAGAGACATGGATCCTTACAACAGAACTTGAATGGAAAATACAGGTAGAAGAGATGAGATACTTCCGTAAAATCCTGGGCCTCTCCTACTTCGACTATGTCACTAATGAAAAGGTCCACAACATCATCACCGAATGCGCGGGTCATATGAAGACATCCTGATGAAAAAGCGCAAACTGAAGTGGTACAGCCATGTAACAAGATTGGGCCTATCCAAGATCATCCTCCAAGGGACAGGGGAAGAGAAGAAGAGGTAGACAGAAGAAGAGAGGGATTGGAAACATAAATGAGTGGACAAGAATGGATTTCGCAGAGACTCAAGCACTCACACACAATTGTCAGGGGTGGAGACAATTGGTTGATTGCTCATCAGTGATGGTGCCCCAATGACCAATGCAGTTATGGGAGTGGTGATAATGACGACGACGACGGACGACTCTTCCTTACTTCATATAGTGTTCTTCCCCCTCCTACTATTTCACGCCTTCAGCTAAATTCCCCCATTTCATCTCACATGCAGTTTCTTCATTCTGCCAGTGGGAAATGCAGGACTCTCTCTCTACCCTATTTGCTGGAAGTCTGATCTCTACCTTCTGCACTAACAAATCAGAAGGTATTCTGCTGAGCAGTTTTCAAGTAGATGTTGCTGGCAGACCTTGTCTTCAGAAGTTCAAAAAAGCTGTGTACTTAACTTGAGTTACTTAAAGACTATGGCCTTACTTTGACCATGTGACAGCTACAAGCCATCTTGTAATCACTAAGATTTTTACCTCAAGTTTGCTAACTCGAGTTAAGAACAGACCTTTCTTCCTAGTGAAGACAGCTGCAGAGAATACGCTTAAAGAAAATGAAAGCTATCATTTTAGCCATTTCAGGAGAAGGGAAATGGTGCAGAACACGAGATGAAAAGGGTTGTGGGGGTGAAGGGGAGATGAAATTTAAGGAGTGCAAGATGTAGAAAAGAAGGCAAAGGATGGGGTGTGAAATGGAGTAGCAGATGGCTACACGAAAGAGAGAAGATAAATGGGGCAGTGGGCATTGTGATAGAGTGGAATTTATCTGTATCCAATTGTGAACACTTTTTTTTTTTTTTACACTATGATCTCCATTTTGTATTATGTGCTGATCACGTCTCAACTTGCTCAAGAAAAACCAAGGTGGGTAAGGCAACCTTTTTTTTTGGATCAACTTCTGTTGGTGAAAAAGACAAGACCTGAAAAAGAGCTCTGCATAGCTCAAAAGCTTGTCTCTATCACCAACAGAAGTTGATCCAATAAATGGACCACCTCACCCACTTTGTTTCTCCAATACCCTAGGACCAACACAGCTAGGACACCACTGCAAACCTGTGCAAGTCAAGCCTACTAAGGTACATTACAGATAGCCATCCTGCCCATGAAAGGGGCTTGACATCCCACTGAAGGATCACTGACTATCAATCAAGACATTAGTGTGGGGCTATCAACTTTGAAAGTCTCAACTACTGGCCCACCCCCTGGAACAATCCTTTTTTCTATACAGGTGAGGCAAGACTGACAGGGGAGGGGACTGGAGCCTTGCAGTTGAGCACATACAGGGGCTGCTCTAGCTGTAAGCAAACTACACAGTAGTTTATGGTGGCAGATTTAGCCCAGTCACCCTCCATGAGTGGCACTGCATCCCATGTACCAGGTCACAATGTCACTCCCCCACTTCCCATCATGTCAGAGGGGTGGCAGCGCTAAATCTGCCACTCTAGGCTTATGGGGGTGGGGTAGGGGGTGTACATTGAAGTTTCAGCTAGGGCCGTGGATTGTCTTGTGCAGCCTCTGAGTGTATGGCATAAGGAGACAGACTTTATCTAAGAAGGAGAGTTGCTCTGAAGCAGGATGCCAACCATTGCCATACGTAAGCAGAACATGCAGGACAGAGGGCATAAATGCTGATTAACTTCAGCCTTACAGATGGGGTGAGACCCCTGGGGAGGGTGCATCCCAGGATTTTTGTTATTTTTCAAGTTTCAGAGTGGTAGCCGTGTTAGTCTGTATCAGCAAAAAGAACGGGGAGTACTTGTGGCACCTCAGAGACTAACAAATTTATTTGGGCGTAAGTTTTCATGGGCTAAAACCCACTTCATCGGATGCATGCAGTGGAAAATACAGTAGGAAGATATATATACACACACACAGAGAACATGAAAAAAATGGGTGTTGCCATACCAACTCTAACAAGACTAATCAATTAAAGTGGGCTATTATCAACAGGAGAAAAAAAACCTTTTGTAGTGATAATCAGGACGGCCCATTTCAAAGAGTTGACAAGAAGGTGAGAGTAACAGTAGGGGAAAAATTAGCATGGGGAAACAGTTTTTACTTTGTGTAATGACCCATCCACTCCCAGTGTTTATTCAAGCCTAATTTAATGGTGTCCAGTTTGCAAATTAATTCCAATTCTGCAGTTTCTCGTTGGAGTCTGGTTTTAAAGTTTTTGTGTTGCAGAACTGCGACTTTGAGGTCTGTAATTGAGTGACCAGGGAGGTTGAAGTGTTCTCCCACTGGTTTTTGAATGTTATGATTCTTGACATCTGATCTGTGTCCATTTATTCTTTTGCATAGAGACTGTCTGGTTTGGCCAATGTACATGGCAGAGGGGCACCACAAACACTGTTCACAAAACAATCACTCCATTATCTGACCTCTAAGCCCCCATCCTCAAAGGGAATCTACAAAACAACATCTTCAAGAGACAAGCCTGGGAACTTACATTCATAACTTTGCTAGACAATAAAAATCCTGGTCTAAGGCTATGTCTATACCAGTGGCTCTCAAACTATTGTACTGGTGACCCCTTTCACACAGCAAGCCTCTGAGTGCAACCCCCCCACAATAAATTAAAAATACTTTTTTATATATTTAACAACATTATAAATGCTGGAGGCAAAGCGGGATTTGGGGTGGAGGTTGACAGTTCGCGACCCCCCATGTAATAACCTTGCGATCCCCTGAGGGGTCCCGACCCCCAGTTTAGGAACCCCTGGTTCTACAGCTTAGGTCGGCAGAATTTGTGTCACTCAGGGACGTAAATAAACCACCACCTCCCTTGAGCAACATAAAATTACACCGACAAAAAGTACTGGAGTGGACAAGCTTCTCCTGCTGACATAGCTTCTGCCGCTCGCGGAGGTGGTTTTATTATGCTGATGGGAGAACTCTCTCCCATCGGCATAGAGCGTCTTCACCAGACGTGCTGCACCAATGCAGCTGCAGCGCTGTACGTGTAGATATGCCCTTAATAAAGGCAGTGAATTTATTGCTTATTACAACTGTTAGTGGGTTACAAACTCCCCCTTTTTTGTCCTTTTCTGTTGAGGTGTTAACAAGCCACTTCACCTTGAATAGTCTTATAGAACCTGTGAATTACTTATTCTAAACAATCTGTTCGACTTTGTATTTAGCGATGGCCTTTCCCATACCTAAAGAGCAGCTCTGTGTAGCTCAAAAGCTTCTCTTTCACCAACACAAGCTGGCCCAATAAAAGGTGTTACATCACCAACCTTGTCTCAAATATCATGGGACCAACATGGCTATAGCACTAGTGCAAAGGAACACTTAAGAATTAACCAGTTTAAATTCAGCCTTAGGGTCTGTCTACTCAGTGAAAAATCAGCACAAAATCCAAACCAATCAGTTCAGTCAGCAAGAGAAGGCTAGGACAGGTTAGGGATAGGAAAGTGAGGGGGCGACAGCCAGCAAACATCAATATAGGAGGGAGTGACAATTACAGGTCATATGTGTATGCTTCATCTATAAGGAGCAGAAAACAAGTCAGTTTTCTGGGCTGTTGTAGAAAGATGTTTTAAAAAAATGCAATTAATCAGGTTGCGAATGGAAAGAGATGCTGCAGGGAACCTCTTACTTTATTATGGAAGTTCAACAGACAGAAGATTGAACACAGCTGACTTAGCTCAAAAACTGCATTTCTAGTTTATCATTTTTACCTTTCCAATTTTGAAAAAGAAATTATTGTCCATCAATGGGTTGAGTAACAGGAAAGTGAGTTGCAGCCTGCAGATTGTAGGTTTCTTTTTCTTATAAAATGGGAACCACAGGAGAGTGTGTGTCCCTGTGGAAAAATGTTACATTTTTAGTGAAGTTCTTGTTGGCTTTTTGCCCCCGTTTAATAAAAACACAATGTGTTTTGGATCCCTTTGCCCTCTCTACAGGCTTTTTTAATAATAATCCAGGCTGAGCGTTTAACTAAAGCACCATTCCAACCAAAATGAAGGGAATATTTTTTCCACCCAGGAAGAAAAGACAAGTAATAAAGGCTCCCATAAAGTCAGAGAATGCAGACTCCGACTAGATTTGGTTCATCCAGCTCACCTTGAAACCTTTTATAATGCTGCTCTAATACTCCCAGCAACTTAGACTACCTCTGGTGTTCCTTACATAAGAATAGTGATGGTACCCATCCTCTTTTTCCCTCCCCAAAAATCACAACTTGCAGCATAGAGTACAAATATCTGATAACATGATGATACACATTTGGTAATAGTTTCAATGTTCATTGCACAAAGTGTTTGCTGCTGCTCTAAAACTCTCACAGAAATTGATCAAGACAGCCAAAGCAGTAACTGGTTATTGTAGAAGTTGCACTGTTTGCTGAAACTGAAGGACATGAGAGATGCTGGGCATCCTCAGTTCCCACAGAAGATCAAGATATCTGCTCTCAAGTTCATAGAAGTTAAGGATGCTGAGTGCCTTCCAGGACTGGGCCCACAATCTAGAGAATCCAAAGTAGTAAACCTGCTAGTAACAATCCCTTTTTACTCTCTTCCATTTAAACTGAATGTTGAATGTTAACTTTGAAGAGCAAAAGTTGGATCAGTGTTTATTTTCATCATCTTACTCAATGTAAACTACTCCTCATCCCAGTCGGCTTTATTTTATTTTTTTTAAATTATGATACACTGGGTGGGATTTTAAAAAGCACTTAGCAATGTCCTAATTGTCCCCAATAAAAATGGTAGCATTGGTAAAAATTGGTAAAATTGCTATTAACGTCAATGAGAGCAGTTAGCCAAATGCTGAGCTTTCTGAAAAATCCCATCTTTTATTTTTATGCCAAAGGTTTTTAAAAATCTTAAATGCATTATAAAAATATTTATTTTGGGAACTACTATAAATCTGACCCTATTGTACATCTCCAAACATAGGGAACAGAAAAAAGTGTATTGCATTTTTTTTTAAATACACTACCAACTCAACATATTTTGCATCCTGATTTTTTTAATGAAAAAACCCACGAAGATGTCAAAAGTCTTTTCTCAAAAAAAAAATCTTATTTGATCGATTTTAAAACTACACAATTTGATGGTTAAAATACTGCAGTTAAGTTTTAAGTGGTCTGTCAAAATAAGTGCCATTTACAGTTGAAAGTGCAAAATTACTAATAATTGGAAGACATTACCTTGCATGGTCTTCATGACGCAATTCATTTCTCAAAAGGAATTTCTTACAAAAGAAATGAAGCAATATTCTTTTGATGTCGTTAGGAGCTGAACAATCCCACCAATACTATTAACAATTTGAACTGCTCTCTCTCCAGGGGGAAAAAGTAGGTAACCTACCTGCCTCTTGATATATTAACACAACCTCAGAATTGTAGCTAGTTTCAACACGCAATTAACCCTGACTGAACTTACAAAGATACACTGAGGCTTCCCGTATATTGGTATGACCACCATAGCAAAGATAAAAGGTTTTCTAGCATCCAATATGACTATCACAGAGCTCAATTTTCAATGGTCACTTGTGCCATCTTTCTGCAACTCTGCTAACAATTCATATGCTGTTTACAAAGTGAAGGCATTCTCTTCATTGGTTTAAACAAGAAGAGTGGGACCTATATATAAAACTGATGTCTCAGCACCAGTTTTATTAGTATGAAGCATCTCCAGGGCCAGTGTAAGGGAGAGGCAAAATTCACAGATATCAAAGACAACTTTTATTAAGTAATATTATTGTTTCCTAACATAAAATGAATGCTAGACAACTTAGGAGGAATTTTAAAACATAAAAAGTGTAGTTACACTTAGCAAGTCTTATTTGTCCAAGGATAAGTGAACTGGCAGGCATTACAGTGAGACAGAAATGTTTTCCTAACAGCACCTTAAAGAACTATGTGCCTACAGCCACATCTACAGAAGCCCTGTGCTGACCATTCTGGATTTTTGTATGTATAACAATTCATGTATGTCCACCTTAAAACTAAGCCTGCAAAATTCTGCTTAGCTGTGGCCATTTCTATTGATGAACATGTATGAGGAGTGCAGAACCTGACTGTGGTGGAGAGAGACTGGGTATGTCTACACAGCAAAGAAAAAACCGTCAGCTGGCCTACTGCCAGCTGATTTGGGCTAGCAGGGCTCAGGCTGTGGTGCTGTCTCATTGCTGTTCAGACTTCCGGGATCGGGCTGGCTCTAGGACCCTGCGGGGTAAGAGGGTCCCAGGGCTCCAGTCTGAGCCTTGAAGTCTACACAGCACTGAAACAGTCCCACCGACCAAGCCTGAGTCAGCGGGCATGGGCCAGCCATGGGTTTCTCTTTGCTCTGTGAAAGGAAAATATACAGCAGTCTCTGGAGTGGGTAACCTGGCCACCGGACCACAGCACCATTCTTCCTGGTCCCCCTGGTGTTTTGCCTGTCCAAATGAAGTGGTTAGCCTATACAGCACTACTTGAAGTGCTGAAGGAACAAGTGCTTTACTGACTGTAGAAGGAACACTTTCTCTAGTGTCCAACAAGAGGACACTAAGGATCAACAATGATAATGAAGGAGCAACTGGGAGGCAGAACAGAAGAATGAACAGACATCCAGGAAAGCAGGACAAAAAAATTGTACAAAATAGATTAGAACCAACAAGAAAAAACACAAAGTTGCCAAAAAATGGGGGGAGGGGGGAGAAATTGGGACACAAGAAATAGACAAAACATCCATTCAGCCAATTACCACATTATGCTGTATATCTAGTACAACACATTACATTTCTGTTAAAAGAGCTCGCTGTGCCTTACGGCAAGTGGTTCTGCCCAGCAGAAAAAATGTAATTCAAGAAAATACAGAATTAAAAGGAGAGAGTGAGAAGTCCTCCATGAAAAAACTGCAACAGAGAGATGAGGTACTAGCTCAGACAAACCTATAAAAGAAAATAAAGCAGTCATTTGACCATAAGCCAGAGTCCTCCTAAGAGTGACTCCATTAAAGAGGTGAGTTTAGCTGACTGATTAAAAGATCATCTTGATGTCAAGAAAACACAGATCACATGCAAATGATGTATTTGGAGCACTTAAAATAAATCTATGCCATTTAAACCCATAACATTGTTTTTTATACGAATATTCTTGATGCATTCCTGACGTATACTTCCAGTAATCTGCACTCAGTTTGCCCTTCCCTGAAGACCTAGCAGTGCTTAGTGTTAGTAATTCTCATGTACTCAATCATCAATATCCACATACATTACAATTTTGCACATGAAAATATATTAACTGATTTTTCACAGGTGATCATTTGTGTATTCTCCATTTGACACCTGGGACCTGATTCTCAGAAGGGCTGGGCACTCATAACTGCACTAAGCCCATGGAAGTTATGGAAATTTTGATAAGGCAGTGTGGTCTGGAGGTATAAGAACAGTATTCAAAGTCAGGTGATCCTTAAATCTAATCTTGGCTCTTTTACTGATTTCTTGTTGGTCTTACACATGTCACTTATCCCTTCTGTCTCAGGTTCCCCCATCTGTAAAATAGATATTATACTACTTCACATCTACCTTCCATGATTGTAGTGAGGTTTACTCAGTCAATGTCTGAACAGTGCTTTGAACATATGAATTATAAAAATGCTAAGTGTTCTGAAAAAAGAAACATCAGGCTCTGGATGTCTCAAGTTAGGACAGTCACTACAGTACCTCTAATTAGCAGAAACTTTTGCAAGTTTTAGCTTTTATCTCCCTATGCCTCAGTTTCTTGCGTGTAACAGGAGGACAACAGTCTATCTCACAGGGGAGTTTGACTATAAATTCATTAATATTTGTGAGGTTCAGATACTACAGTGATGAGTGCCACAGAAATGTCTGCATGGCCATTAATAATTCCATATTCAGTGCAGGCTTTGGATGGTGTGCAATAAATAAGACAAAGGCATAAATTAACCCTTGAGGATAAGAGAGAAAAAAAAATGAATAACTGCTTCATTCCCTGAACACCATCCATCCTGCACACTGGACTAGGCAGGGTCCTGTGAAAAAATTGTGTGACCATGCAGTTAGAGACTATCACAATGTATATGCAAAAAGGGGCAGAATTAAGGTTGTTCAGACAACCTTAAATCTGATTTTCCTAACTTTCAAGTGCTACACTTTGCAACCTAAATAATGTTCTTTTAAAAGATTTAAAAAAAAAAAAAAAAGAGAGAAAATGTACATGTACACACACAACCTTCCAAAACCTACGTTTTTCATTATAAAGCATATGGTGGCAAGAAGAAGGTAATAACACAGATGCCTGGAAAAAAAAAGAAACAATTTTTACAGTGCTCTTCAAAGCATCTTGTTCTTAGTAGAGGGAAGTTACTTTGGGCTATACTTAAAACAGGATTTCTAGTTTAAAAAAAGAAGTTCAACAAGTTGATGACAATTACAGCAAACTGAATCTTTACTATAAGTGCAAGAGCTTGGAAGGGCAGATATATGCCACCCCCAGATTTAACTATCAAGATATTTTGGACTTCAATGGGATTAACCTCAAAAGAAGCACTGAGCAATTTAATCAGCTCTCAGTGCAAGGGCTAAATTAGCTGGTGAACCTGTTAGACACTGTAATACTTATTTATATTAGGATTATGCTTTCAAAACAATTGTTGTCATTCTAGTTGTTCTCTGAAGAGGTGTAGTAGGAAAATAAGAGCTAGACAGTGATTGAAGAAAAGAAAAATAGTCAATGCTAGTCCAAAACAATAAGGCAAATAAGGAGTGTGACACTGCACCCCATATTCTTCATACTGATATTATTATATGATTATAGCATAATTATGATGTATTTTATGCAAAATAAGTCATGTGAGGTGTCATTGGAAAAGTTATAATTTGCTGAATGTGATTATCCTATTTGTATGCATGTATCATTTTTGTATTTGAAGTTATGAATATTGACAATGTATCTGTATTTCAAATGTAGTTACACCTGGGTAATGCCCACTAGACAAGATGCTTTCAGTCTAGATAGTAGGCGAGGTAGGGCCTATTCAGGGCAATAGGCCATTAGGAAAAACAATAGGCCTTAGGAGAAGCTTCCTGAGAACACTCCAAAGAGCCTGTAAGTAATGGCTGCTATGGACTTTACAAGGACATGTGACCAGGCCACACGATTCTGGACTCCATATTGGGATGTCAGTATTTTTCCCACAAACTTGTCTGGGAACCAAGTTTTGAAACAAAGGGCTCCTGCCATATGCTAAAGCTATACAAGGTAGTGAGTGATATCATCTGTGGTTCTTCACTCCCACACAAGATGACTCATGGAAACACCTGAGGAACAAAGACTGAACTGGGGGAAGTGCTGGACCAAGGCTAAAGTGATTTCTAGCCTGTGTATGAAACACCTGAGGATTCCAAGCTGTAAAACAAGTGCAGCTTGGCCCTTAAGGATCTGCAGGCTGCTTGTATCATTTCTCAGGGTGAGAATCTGCTAATTCATATCCAATCTATTTAGTATATTAAGCTTAGTTTGCATTTTTTATTTAATTTATTAGGTAATCTGCTTTGATCAGTTTTATATCATTTATAATCACTTAAAATCTCTCTTTTGTAGTTAATAAACTTGTTTTTGTTTTAATCTATACCAGTGAGCTTTGACTGGAGTGCTTGCAGTAAATCTCTGCTTGGTTACCACAAGTGTGCATTGTTCTCTTCACATGAGGGAGAGGTGGACCAGGTATTAAACCCATATACTGGCCAGATTTGACCAGGGCAGGACGGTACTGTTCTGGGGTCCCAGATTGGGAAGCTGGTGGTTAGAGAGCCTGCGTGTAACAGCAGCTGTGTGTGTCCCTACCTGTATGTATGCTGGTGAAAGTGTAGGCTGGAGGGCTTTGCAGCTTGTCACAGCAGTACAGTGTGAGAGGAAGCCCAAGCTGGTGGGTTAGGGGGCGCAGAGGTACTCCAGTTCCAGGTGGCACCCCAGGGGGAACGCTTCACACAGAGTTTCCATTAGGTCAGTTCTCAAATTTCACTGCACCACGACCTGCTTCTGACAACAAAAATTACTACATGACCTCAAGCCGGGGGGCAAAGCCTGAGCACCACCACCCCGGGGTGAAGCCCTCAGACTTCAGTCCCAGGAGGTGGGGGTCGGTCTTTGGCCCTGGGCCCCAGAAAGTTTAACGCCAGCTCTGGTGACCCCATTAAAATGGGGTTGTGACCCTCTTTGGGGTCCCGATCCACAGATTGAGAACCGTTATACTAGGTGGACACAGAAAGAAGCATCTAGCATGACCCGGGGTGCTGATTTGGATACAGCTGTGAATAAAATTAAGAGTAATTATGAAAGATAGATTAAATAAAAAACAGCCCTCTGTTTCTGTTTCTTTACAATTTCATTCAGTGAAAATATAAAAGCCTGAAATATTGCTGTAATCAGGGCCCTACCAAATTCATGGTCCATTTTGGTCAATTTCACGGTTATAGGATTTTTAAAATAGTAAATTCCATGATTTCACGTATTTAAATCTGAAATTCCATGGTGCTGCAATGGTAGGGGTCCTGACCCAAAAAGTTGTGGGGGGTGGGGGGAGAAATGGGAGGCGGGGGTGGTCTGCTCTGCTGCTAGTCGGCTGCTGCCTTCAGAGCTGGATGCCTGGCCAACAGTCACATCTCTCTGGCCATTCAGTTCTGAAGGGAGCACAGAAGGGTAGCAATCCCGCAACCCCACTAAAATAACCTTGCAACTTCCCCGCAACTCCCTTTTGGGTCAGGATCCCCAATTTGAGAAACACTGGTCTCCCCCGTAAAATCTGCATAGTAATCGGGTAAAAGTCCATTAAAGATTTCATGGGGGGAGACCAGATTTCACTATCTGTGACGAGTTTTTCATAGCCATGAATTTGGTAGGGCCCTAGCTATAATTTAAAGGCACTAACATAATAAATGGACGTATGTTCACTGAACTAATACTTAGAGACATTAAAACTAAGATTTTAAGTGAAAAATTGTTGAACAGCTACATTAATAACCTGTTATAATTTTAACAAATCTAATGATGTGAGAATAATATTTTGTTTGCATAATTGTACCTAAAATAATTGAAGCTGATACTCAAACTGGATTTTGAGAATGAGTAAGATATTTTAATTCAGTAATTAAAAGATTTTGTAATTATTTTTAACTTATAGTAAGTTAAGCCATTTGATACACAACATGGAAATGGCTTAAAATAACTTCACTAAATGTGTAAATAAATAACCAATACCATGTTGTAGTAGCCAATTATGTAAGACACTGATCTTTTTGGTCACACTTAACATTAAGGGTATATTAATAGTTTATAGAGGCTTAATAAATGGATTAGTAGAGGTTATCAGCATGTTACAGGCACGCTTGTAAGTAGGGCCCTACCAAATTCACAGCCATGAAAAACGCGTAACGGACCGTGAAAACTGGTCTTTTGTGTGCTTTTACCCTATACTATACAGATTTCACAGGGGAGGCCAGCGTTTCTCAAATAGAGGGTCCTGACCCAAAAGGGAGTTTCAGGGGGATCATAAGGTTATTTTAAGGGGTCACAGTATTGCCACGCTTACTTCTGCATTGCCTTCCCAACCAGCAGCCACTGCTCTCCAGCTGCCCAGCTCTGAAGGCACCACCAGCAGCAGTGCAGAAGAAAGCAACCCCCTTATAATAACCTTGCAACCCCCACCCCCCCACACACACAACTCCTTTTTTGGGTCATGACCCCTACAATTACAACACTGTGAAGTTTCAGATTTAAACAGCTGAAATCATAAAATTTACGATTTTTAAAATCCTATGACCGTGAAATTGACCAAAATGGACCGTTAATTTATTGCTCTATTTATAAAGGTTTATAAGCACATCAGTAGCAAGTGTTACAGATGACTAAGTCATGAATATAAGTAACCAATTTTCTTGTTTGATTCTATACCAATTACACTAGAAGTTCCATAGTGCACATTGACATACTACAGCAAGTCAGTGCATGGTAAGATAATGCAGTGCAGACATATACCCTGGCTTGTTATGTACCAAGTGACTCTGTATACAAGCCCCCAATGATTAATAGATATCATTGATGCCATACCTAAGCCTCTCTAGAAAGCAATTCATTTACATTAGCCGTTATCCTTGATATATAAATTAATTCAAAATTACTCAAAATAAACATTGTAGCAGAAACAAAGATAACCTTTCTGCAATGTTTATATTTTTAAAATATTTGTTTGACTAGCATAAGAATATCAACAGTTTCCCAAAGCAGTGACACAAAATAATGGGATAAAACTATTAGTAACTCACACCAGTATTAAAAAAATAAATTCCATTTACAGTTATCACTATGTACTTATAAAGAATAAGGAGGGAGATTTATGGAATTGAGATTACCAAAAAAATCCACAAAAGTAGTTTTTCCCCCCCAACTAAATAACAGGATCTGCAACTCAGATTCACACTTACTAACTTACACGTTACTCATCACAGAAGACGTAGTTTTGTGGCAGCAGACACCAACACCAAGTCAAGATTTCAAGGTAGCCACAGATTTAATTTCTTTTAAATTCCTTTTGATTTAAGAATTTTACCTAGGTGCAACAGGAGAGCAGTAGGGACCTGCAAATCATACTCTCACAATGATGAGAAAGCTAAAGTACAATCTGAAAAATAGCGAGACCCCAGACTGACTGAGCCAAGCCTCTGAAATCACATTAAAAAAAAAAAGTCCAGATTGATGGGGTTTCATCTATAGTAGTGCACAAAGGGTCAGAGGGGAACATGCTACATTTTAAAACACACACTAACAAACATTTGCCAAAAAGAGCGGCATCAACACACTGTATACATCTAATACAGAGGGCCAATGCTGGCCACACTGAAATAAATGTCTGAACTTTCATTAACTTCAGTAGGAGCAGGATTCTAGTCCATAGAGCAGGAGGTCGGCAACCTTTCAGAAGCGGTGTGCCAAGCCTTCATTTATTCACACTAATTTAAGGTTTTGCGTGCCAGTAATACATTTTAACATTTTTAGAAGGTCTCTTCCTATAAATCTATAATATATAACTAAACTATTGTTGTATGTAAAGTAAATAAGGTTTTTAAAGTGCTTAAGAAGATTCTTTTAAAATTAAATTAAAATGCAGAGCCCCCCCCCCCCCCAGGCAGTGTGAGTGACACTGAAAATCAGCTCGTGTGCCGAAGGTTGCCATAGAGTAAGTCAATGAAGTTGCAGATTGGTTTCTAAATGGGACCATTACAAATTATTCACGGGAAAAATGCACTTCTTCACTTCCTCCAAGACGACAGCTTGTGCTCTCGAACAATCAGCCCTGACCTTCCATCTAGATATTTAGATGAGCATGGAATCTCACCTTGTGAAAGCAGAGGGTTTCTTAAGCCTTATTGTAATAATTAGTTTCATTTTGTTCTAGTAACACACAGGAGTGCAATACTGCATGTCTGCTCTCAGAGATGCAGCAAGAGACTACCAACTCATTTCTGCAGTTTTGTTGGTAATCCTTGGTTTCCCTACCAACCATGGATGTGCATTGTTCTGTAAGTGAAATTCTGGCTCCACTGAAATCAATGAGACCATAATTTCACACAATATATCTAAATGGAAATTGCACCTATGTTGCATTTTACAACTTCAATACACTGTGCAGTCATTAGCTAATTAATTCAAATTACAATCCCATGAAGTACATAGGCATTATCACTAGGCTACTTTAGGTGAAACTGTGGCAGAAATGTGCAGTGACCTGCCCCAAACTACACAACACATCATCAGCAAGATTGGGATTAGAATTTAGGATTTTGTGATTGCCAACTACACTCATTCCTCCTTTGCTTTCCAATGTTTGGTTGTGCCCCTCCCCCCAACCCAGACAGGCTGGGTGGTCTGCTGCAGTGAGTTAGCGGGTGGAGGTGGCACTCCCTCTCCAAGCCCTTCCACACAGAACCATTCACCTCCCTGAATGTTCCCCCACACGTGTGTGTGTGTGGGGGGGTGTGCGCACGTGCACACACGCACACCCCACAGTTTGAAAACCTCTGTACTAAACAAAATGCGTTGTTCGCCATTACAGGATTTTTCTCACGTACCTCCGATGAGAGCTTGTGAACCCACACCCCAGTTCAAAAAAAACACTGCTCCAGACTATACAGTACAATTAGTTCTTTCAAAAAGTTTTCAGTCTGGAAGTCTCCTCTATCCTTTTAAAATAATGTTTAATGCAAATGTGTAGTCTTCTGTATATTCCACCTAATAAAAAGGTCAGTATAGCCCATGTTAATTCCAATTTAAGATAACTGTTCTAACTTAGAGCACAAGTCCATTGCTGTGTTCTGTACACTCTTGCTTCATTACTGTTCTTAGTGATTTTCCTGGCATCCCCAAATCCCATCTAGCTCATTGGAGCACTAAGAACACAAAAGTGAGAATGATTTTCACTACTTTGTGCTAAGATTCCCCTACAAATTCCTCCAATGACTGCCTCTCACCAGCTACATTCAATTCAAGTTTCTCATCCTCATTTTCAAGGCTCTTCACAAACTTTGCCCACACCTGTTTTTCTGTTCTTGCTTATCATAGTCCATGCTTTACCTAAGAGATGCTCACTCATCTCCATGTTTCTTTCTCTGTGCCTTCCTTTTATGATGCAACATATGCCTGGGGCATCCTCTCTACCCTTGTGTGTCAGGCATACAACAAATTCTTCTTTTTCTGAAAGACCTACGAATGCAAACTCATCTTAAAATTCCTCTATGAGTACATAGACTATGATTAAAGGACCCTAGCGTCAACAAGGCAAGCTGAATTAATATGTTATAACTGGTTGTATGACTATAGCTAAGGGACCATCTCAACCAAATAACATATTAAAATACAACTTACCCTGTCTTTATTAGTATTTTAAAACATTTTAAACACAACAAAACAAAGAACATTTTATTTTAGTCTGGATATACCCTACTTTAGCACGATTCTCTGAATCTATCAGTCTTGTGTGTGTCTGCATTTCAATTATACGCTCTTTGGGGCATGGTTTCCTTCATGCCCAGGACAAGGCACACAGTTGGATTTTAACAAGCCAAAATACTCTTCAGTGCTGTAACAGCTATGTATGTGCAAACAGCGGGTGGGGGAATATGAGGAGGAGGATAAACACTATTATCTGTTTCTAATATTTAAGGAAACTTTTCTCAAGTCAAACTGTCATAAAATCTTGTTACCTTGTGCTTCAAGAAACCCACATATTATCTAACGATCATAAACTTCTGTTTCAGATTTATTTTTTATCTACAATTTAACACCAGTATTAACATTTGTAATACATTTGAAGACTCAAAATTCCTGTTGGCTAATCTACCCGAGAGAGTTATTTTCAGAATATCACTTTTTTTCCCCCCAGTGTTTGTCAAATGGATTACCCAACTGGCAGCTGACAGTGTATTAGTCAACAGGCAAGGATGGCTGTTGGCACCACAGCAGAACTGCAGTACGCCAGCATTTTCTTTAAAAAAAAAAAAAAAGAGAGTTTATGCAGAGCAGGAGGTGCATGGTAGACAAGAGGGAGAGAAGATACACACACACACACTGCTGAATTCAAGTAAATCTTACAGAGTTTTCATATAAATGATGAAAGTGTTTTCTTAATACTAGTACTATGCTGCTATTATTACTACTGTGTTACTTCTCTACAAAGTGCATATTAAATTAAATACTGGGTAACGTTCTATGGCCTGTGTTACACTGAAGGTCAGAGTAGATGTTCACAATGGCCCATTCCAGACTTTAAAAAAAAATTAAAAAAATTCTATGAATCTGTAATGTACTACAAAAGAATGCAAGGAACAAATGGTTCATTGTATGTTTGAGATTGGAGAAGTGGTGGAAGTAGGGGGGGAACGATGGGACAGATCAGCACCCGCAACAAAACACACAAACGGTGCAGTTTTAAATCAGGTCAGCAGTGGCAACAACCAGTTAAAAAGTTTTTAAACAATGTGAACAACATTAATAAGACACCTGTGAATCAGCATGTCTCTCAATCCTATTTATTAGACAGCTAGTTACAAGGCCAAGGCTGAGTTTTACACTCAATGAAATTTTAATGCAAGTCATATCCCTTAAGTATCTGACATTTGATTACATTAGGCCCCCTTCTCTTTATTATTACCCTAGAGCTGTTATTTCCTTGTGACAGAAAAGTGGCAAGAACAAATATTGATGACTTTAGGAAAGGGAATAATAAGGAGATTTGGGTTCACCAAAGACTGAATAGAAAAACCAGCCACCACCAATGGTTCTGTAACTCAAATAGAGGGCCTATTACACAAAGAAAAATACCATATTAAAAAGCATTTTAAAATGAATTGAATTTCAAACTGTGTTGTATCTTCAAAAAAATGCACTCACTACTGGGTACTATCTGTAGGCTACATAATAAGATTCGTCACACAAAAAAATCAGAGACTACTTGTGTCATCCCAGCAAAAATCCTACACTTGCTGTCTCAACACCAAAGTCAAGTTTACTGGTTATCCCATGATCAATGAGAGGAAATGTACTGTGCTCCTAAAAGGCAATACATATTGTTTAAATAGTACCTTTAACTTCCAAAATGTATGTTCCAATTCATGTATCAATTTATGTTTTTTAAGGCCACCAAATTAGCCTTACATTACCTATTTATTCAAAACCAACAGTGTCAAATGAACTGGCTACTTCCTGAGATTTTTTTTTAAATGTTTTTTTCCCCCGACGTATTAAATACTTTTCATTGGTTTGCACTCCACAGATGCATGCAGCAGGCAGTCCATGTTCCTCTGAGCGCAGGCACTATGAATGTCCCCCCCAGTCCTTATGGCGGGAGAGGAGGAATGTGGAGGATGGCAGGAAGTACCTTGCACCTGTCCTCCACCTGTATGCTCATGCACGGGGGGCCAGGGACACAATGGCTCCAAGTGGCCTCACATAACAATACTGTACTGCTGTTAAGATAGAATCAGCACTTTCATTACAAACCTTCATATAACAAACTACAATTAACATACTGCAGAAGTATCCAAGTACCCTCAGATTATCTAATTATGGGGGTCAAAGTAAGCTGCAGTTGCTTGCAAGAGTGGGTCAGCGCTATTACTACTAACAAACAAGATAGGTTATTCTTTAGCTCAGTTAAGTAACCACACTACTTTCAGAAACAAAGATTCCCCAGGTTAATTTCTTATTAAAACAGATTTATCAAAAATATGAATAATCTTGTCATTCTAACTTATTAGGGTTACCAAACTGTACTCTATACATTCAGGTTTGAAAACTGTTAAGTGTTCTAGCATATTAGCTGACTTTTTGGAAAAAAATTGTTCCTAGTTTAATCTTTACACAATAGTATCACTATTTTACCAGTTAGTAAGAGCAGTGGTTGTTCCTTGGAAAAACATGATTAGTATCAAACACCATGATGAGGAAAAAAAATTAAGATCTACAGATAACTCCACTGTGATAAGGAGTTAGAACTTTCAGAACTAATGACCAAGATGATGATAAATTCTACTGCATATGCCCAAGTGACCATTTTCAATGGTTTAGACCTCTAATACATTTAGGCAGTACTAAAAGTTTGAGAGATATCTTCCTGCAAAATTTCAAGGTCCTACTCAAAAACCTTTAAGACACTAGAAATGTTCAAAATATAGTTTGGACAAAAAAATTAAATTAGTTAAAACTACCCATTTTCCCATTGACCATATCCTTGAAAATGGCTGGATTCTTCAGGATCAAGCTTTCTAATAAACTTCAACATGAGGTAGACACCAAATTTCACCTGGCAAGTAAAAAATCTGTCAAAGGGAGCTCCAAAATAAAGGTATGAGGATGGAAATCAATTAACTCTATAACATACAAAACCCTTCCACTTCCGTTTTCTCATTCAGTCTTACATTGGCTTGTTGCTCTGATTTCAAAAACTGAAATCCTTGCAAGCACATCTTAATTTTTTTCTCTTCATGGCTGTATTTTGGCTTTCTAAATAAACAGTATATTTATAAAATTATAATTCACACACTATAATAAGTAAACAAGTACCCTGTTACATTAGAGGCCACAGAAGGGCAGAAGATTAAAAAGTAATAGAAAAAACAGCTGCACTTTCCTTTCCAATTGTTTACATTTCTAAGGCATCCACTCTTTAAAATATTCCCTATGCAGATCAAAATACACTGTGCCTGAATGAGAGCTAAACAATGACACTAGTTTTAAAACACTGCACAGTTTATGATAACTTAAGCTAAACTTAAACTTATGCTTATGACCTCTCGACACTAATTATTGCTTTATCCTTAAGATATACCAAATATATTATCACTGTCTGCAGAAAATATAAAAACCATAATCTTAAAAAGAAAATCATTCATGTCATTGGAATGTCCCACATATTCTCCGATCTAGGAAGTAACCTGGGTTTTGTTCATTTTTGCAATCACAAAGAACATCCCACATTCCTATTCTGCTGATACAGGTTAGCCTAAAGTCCAGAGTTACACCTCTACCCCAATATAACGCGACTCGATATAACACGAATTCGGATATAACGTGGTAAAGCAGCGCTCTGGGGGGGTGGGACTGCGCGCTCTGGCAGATCAAAGCAAGTTCGATATAATGCAGTTTCACCTCTAACGCGGTAAGATTTTTTTGCTCCCGAGGACAGCGTTATATCAGGGTAGAGGTGTATTTTATTATTTCCTTCAAGTGGCACAAAGCCAAGCCCTATTCATGTCAGAACTAACTATAGGGATGTTTGATATACACACATTTATTTGCAATTAGACAGAAACTATTACATTTAACTAAAAGAGTCAAACTCCCAAAACTTAGGCTGACACCTGTCCTTAAAATATGTGAGTTTGTTAAAAAATATTGAGTGTGTTAAAATATTTGGTCTAATATGATAAAGACAGAGAATTCAAATTGAAAACTACAGTTTATTCTTTTTATAAATGATACAGTTGTACTTTTTTTTAAAGCCAAAAATAAACAAACATTCTCCTCTCTCTCTCTTTTTTTTTTTTGCGCGCGCAGAGCCCCACATAGAAAAGTCAGGATTGGAACCTGAAACAACCTTTTAAATCCCAAGACATGTATACAATTTTAGAAACAATTATACCCATATTTTATAGCTAATATGTTGTAAGAGTTTGGTGATGAACATGATAATACTAAACTTGTGGGAATAGAAATCCTAGAAAGCATTGTTTCAGCCACTGAAATATTGTCACAAATTTTAATACTGTGAGCAGTATCAACTACATAGGATGTAAATCTAGCGGTATCTACAGAGACTTTAGGGTGGATTTTTCAAAAGCACCAAGTGCTGGGCTAACTCTGCTCCCATTGCACCCTAAAATGTATGAGTGTATACAACCACAAAAATCACAGTTATGCTATTTTGTTACAGGAGAAGTGTTGCTAATGATAGTAGTGTTAGCATTACATTTGTAATAAAATACTTTCTTAGCACACTTCTCTTGATCCCAAATGATTCTTGGGTATTTTTCATTTATTTTCCGTTTGTAGCCAACCGAAGCTTATACAAAAACTTAATGGGGGGGGGGGGGGGAAGGGGGAATGTAACTAGAATTTTAGTCATTTCAGTTTAAACATTACCTGGGAGAAAAGTGATTTGTCCTATTTATAAGAGTACCTGTTGCACAATGTTAAAAAGCACTAAGGCACATTTTATCAAGAAACATTTACCCTCTTACAGTCACTTTCAAATGTCTTTTATAATTGGTGCCTGTTAGGATTAGCGAATAATTTTAACACGTATTTTTGATACATGGAAGGAGTGGAGTTGGGAGAAGATGGAAGGCCACTTAGGAAATAAACTACTTTTTTATTCTTTCAAGTACAAGGTATGTTTAAAATAAATTCTAGTTCTATTTTCCTCACAGCAAGCTGTTATGCAGGACTGTACTCAATGTCAGTAAACACAAAAATATATGACAAATATCCAAGAATCATCTGAGGTCAATAAAATTACTATGAAAGCACTTATTACAAAAGCAAACCGAGTATTGCTAGCAGTTAATGAACGATCTCTCAAAATTTTACACATGCTCAATTCCAACACTGTTTATAGAAGTCTCCTTCCTTGCAAAGAACGTGGTGGGAATGCAGTTAACAGGCTGGGCACGTTTGCTCCAGAACTCTATCCAATGATCCTCCACTGAATAAAATATATTTATATGTATAACAAAGCCTAACATGCTAGGTAAAATAAAAATTAGTGCAAGTGACTTAGTGAAACTTATTTTCTTTAAAACAACTATGTTAGTCCTTCCCCTCTTGTACCTCTCACACCTTTTACACCTAATAAGGAAGCCATAAACATCACATAAGCCATTTATAACTTGGTATAACATGTGTGTATCAGGAGAGAACTCGTTACTTGCTTTGACTTTGAAAAGAATTTATCTGTTCCTTGGATAAAATTACACTGAAGAGGCCCAGCCAGAACCTCCTCAAGTTCTGTTGATTTGGCCCCTTGCCAACTTGGGAAACTGATTCACTACAATACAAACTCCATACAATACAAACTCACTACAATACAAACATACAGCACTGTATAATACAACTACTTTATTTTTAAACTGGTGTGCCGGGTGGTGAAAGCCAGAAATATTGAAATGGATTACAGTACAAATTTTTAATTATACTTTAGAATTTGAGACATTTAATACTTAACAGCAAGAACAGCACAGATTTCTTTACAAGCTACAAAACATAGAAGCTGCTATAAGCTACAGTACTTGCAGCACATGCAAGTTTTTCTGAGATTTTGAAAGATTCCTTAAGTTATCTTTTAACTTGAATACTTTAAAAAAAAAAAAGCTTTGTAATATATCCAAGAAGATTATGTACATTTATGAACATTTAGATATAAGCACTAACATATCAGTCCAAACTACTAGGCTTTATACACCATCTGGTAAGTAAAAAGCACACAATTGAATACTGGTCTTATCTTTTCAGTATAACCAAGAGGGCTATACTGTCCCTCATCTGTGCTCAATGTCAAAAAGCAGCTCCACTACAGACAAACTTGAACATTACTGGAAACAGGAATCAGAAAGTGTTATTAAATAACAGATAAGGTATCATTCAATCAGATTTTGACTTGGTTGTCATCAATGGCTCTGCAACACAGGCACAGGTACCATATTCTACATAATGTTAAACGATGACTAAGAAAACAAAACCACTGTGCCTGAATTTGACGATTAATGGAGGCTCAATTAAAAAAATCCCAATACCTAAACTACACTGTACAAGGATTATAGAAATTCAGACTACTCTTGAAACTATTTAAATTATTGGTTCTTGCAGCATATTACCAAAATAATAATCATCATCATCATGAGAAGAAAGCTATATTTTATGCCTGAAATGTATTTTGATGAAGAGAATACAAAGCAGTTACTTAAAAACAAGGCATTACAAGAGTGACTATAATATTTCTTCCTTTCTGGGTTTGGTTTTTGTTTCTTTCCTACCTTTTTGTAGGGGGAAAAAATATTGTTAGTATGAATCACAAGTACTAAGCCCAAAGTTACAAGTTAAAAACACACACACACCCATCTTCCCTACTTTTAGGAGTTTGTTAATGGCATCTGAAACATCTGCACATCCTGTATTACTATATAATTTGGTTCGCACTGTCACTGACTGAAGATCGCATAAACAGATACCAATTAAGCCAGATACATGTCTTTCAAAGACATGCAAGAGATTATTAAATGAATGGAAAAATAAGAACACAGAACAATTTGTTTCCAATGTAGTGCACATAACCAATCAGAACTATTTTCTATCACTACAGGAGAGAGAGAGAGAGAGAGAGAGAGATACAAGTTTTTGTTTGGCAAAACATTTACAGTAACAGGAATACCACAAAAATGGTTACTAATCTTCCATAACTGTTGTTGTTCTAGATGTGTTGCTCATGTCCATTCCAACATAGGTGCACTGCCCCAAGCACAATCACCGGAAAGCTTTTCTCTCAATGGTAATCATAAGGTCGGCTCTGGTGCCCCCTGGAGTTGCACTCTCATAGCACCAATATAAAGGGTCCTGCTGACCTGCCACCCTCTCAGTTCCTTCTTGACTGCTAACTCCGACAGAAGGGTAGGAGGGTGGGTTTTGGAATGGACATGAGCAACGTATCTCAAAGAACAACAGTTACGGAAGGTTAGTAACCATTTTTTCTTAGGTGACTCCCAAGCAGGTGTAGGCAGAGGGTTCGGAGTTCACTGACAAGATGATTGTAGCACCACTCTGCCAAACCCAGCATCATCTATGGCCTGCGGAATTATGGCATAGTGAGATGCAAAAGCGTGGACTGAAGACTACATTTACAGATGTCCTGGATAGAGACCTGAGCCACGAATTCAGCTGAAGATGCCTGTGCCTGGACAGGTGGAATATGCCGTCAGGGCCAGAGCAGGGACCTTCGCTAAGTTGTAGCAAGTGCAGATACAGGAGGTGATCCAGAATGAAAGTCTCTGGGTTGACTGGAGAACCTTTCATCCTAACCACAATTGCTACAAACAGTTTGGTAGTTTTCCAAAACGATTTAGTACTTTCTACGCAGAAAGCCAGAGCATGAGCTAATTCAGTTCAAACTAAATGGAAGGATAAACAAAAATAGATCTGCAACAAGGGTTTTTTATTCCAAAAGGGCTAACTTTAAAATATTAAGGAAATTAGTTAGGGAAGTGGATTGGACTGAAGAACTTGTGGATCTAAAGGCGGAGGAGGCCTGGAATTACTTCAAGTCAAAGTTGCAGAAACTATCAGAAGCCTGCATCCCAACAAAGGGGAAAACTCATAGGCAGGAGTTGTAGAGCAGGATGGATGCGCAGACATCTCAGAGAGGTGATTAAGAAAAAGCAGAAAGCCTACAAGGAGTGGAAGATAGGAAGGATCAGCAAGGAAAGCTACCTTATTGAGGTCAGAACATGTAGGGATAAAGTGAGAAAGGCCAAAAGCCATGTAGAGTTGGGCCTTGCAAAGGGAATTAAAACCAATAGTAAAAGGTTCTACAGTCATATAAGTAAGAAGAAAACAAAGAAAGGAGAAGTGAGACCGCTAAACACTGAGACTGGAGTGGAGGTTAAGGATAATTTAGGCATGGCCCAATATCTAAACAAATACTTTGCCTCAGTCTTTAATGAGGAGCTTAGGGATAATGGTAGGATGACAAATGGGAGTGAGGATATGGAGGTCGATATAACCACGTCCGAGGTAGAAGCCAAACTCAAACAGCTTAATGGGACTAAATCAGGGGGCCCAGATAATCTTCATCCAAGAATATTAAAGGAACTGGCACATGAAATTGCAAGCCCATTAGCAAGAATTTTTAATGAATCTGTAAACTCAGGGGTTGTACCGTATGACTAGAGAATTGCTAATTTAGTTTCTATTTTTAAGAAAGGGAAAGAAAGTGATCCGGGTAACTACAGGCCTGTTAGTTTGACATCTGTAGTATGCAAAGTCTTGGAAAAAATTTTGGAAGAGAAAGCAGTTAAGGACATTGAGGTCAATGGTTATTGGGACAAAATACAACATGGTTTTACAAAAGGTAGATCATGCCAAACCAACCTGATCTCCTCCTTTGAGAAGGTAACAGATTTTTTAGACAAAGGAAAAGCAGTGGATCTAATTTATCTCAATTTCAGTGAGGCATTTGATACAGTTCCACATGGGGAATTATTAGCTAAATTGGAAAAAAGATGGGGATCAATATGAAAATTTAAAGGTGGATAAGGAACTGGTTAAAGGGGAGACTACAATGGGTCATACTGGAAGGTGAACTGTCAGGCTGGAAGGAGGTTACTAGAGGAGTTCCTCAGGGATCGGTTTGGGGACCAATCTTATTTAATCTTTTTATTACTGACCTTGGCACAAAAAGTGGGAATGCACTAATAAAGTTTGCAGATGACACGAAGCTGGGATGTGTTGCCAATACAGAGAGGGACCGGGATATCCTACAGTAATAGGATGAAATTTAATAGTGAAAAGTGCAAGGTTATGCATTTAGGGATTAATAATAATTTTTGTTATAAACTGGGGACGCATCAGTTGGAAGTAACAGAGGAGGAGAAGGACCTCGGAGTATTGGTTGATCCCAGGATGCCTATGAGCCACCAATGTGATATGGCTGTGAAAAAAGCTAATGTGGTCTTGGGATGCATCAGGCAAGGTATTTCCAGTAGAGATCTGGAGGTCTTAGTACCGTTCTACAAGGCACTGGTGAGATCTCATCTGGAGTATTGTGTGCAGTTCTGCTCTCCGTGTTTAAGAAGGATGAATTCAAACTGTTAGAGGGGTAGTTGTGTTAATCTGGATCTGTAATATGCGTCTCATGAAGGGAGTATTCACCCACGAAAGTGTATAGACTAACAGACTTATTGGAGCATAAGGTGCCACAGGACTCTGTGTCGAACTCTGTACCTGTTCCAGTTTGAGAAGGGCTACTAGGATGATCTGAGGAATGGAAAACCTGTCTTATGAAAGGAGACTCAAAGAGCTTGGCTTGTTTAGCCTAACCAAAAGAAGGCTGAAGGGAGATATGATTGCTCTCTATAAATATATCAGAGGGATAAATACCAGGGAGGGAGAGGAATTATTTACGCTCAGTACCACTGTGGACACAAAAACAAATGGATATAAACTGGCTATCAGGAAGTTTAGACTTGAAATTAGATGAAGGTTTCTAACCATCAGAGGAGTGAAGTTCTGGAATAGCCTTCCAAGGGCAGCAGTGGAGGCAAAAGACTTATCCGGGTTCAAGACTAAGCTTGATAAGTTTATGGAAGGGATGGTATGATGGGATAGCCTAATTTTGGCAATTAATTGATCTTTGACTATTAGCAGTAAATATGCCCAATGGCCTGTGATGAGACACTAGACAGGGTGGGATGTGAGTTACTACAGAGAATTCTTTCCTGGGTGTCTGGCTGGTGATTCTTGTCCACATGATAAGGGTTTAGCTGATCGCCATATTTGGGGTCGGGAAGGAATTTTCCTCCAGGGCAGATTGGTAGAGGCCCTAGGGTTTTTTCGCCTTCCTCTGCAGCATGGGGCACAGGTCACTTGCTGGAGGATTCTCTGCACCTTGAAGTCTTTAAACGAGAAGTTGAGGACTTCAATATCTCAGACATATGTCAAGGACTTGTTACAGGTGTGGGTGGGTGAGATTCTGTGGCCTGCTTTGAGCAGAAGGTCAGACTAGACGATCATAATGGTCCCGTCTGACCTTAAAGTCTATGAGCACATCTGACATCTAGTGAGCAACATCTCTGCTCCTGGTTATTGGGATGTGGTTTCGGATAGAAGACAAGAAGGAATATGGAATTGTGAAACTACCTGTGGAAGGAAGACTGGATGAGGATGCAGCTAGCCCTTGTCCTTGAAGAATTCAGTGAATAGAGGTTCTGAAGTAAGGGCCCTGTTCTCCGAGATCCTTCTGGCCGAAATAATGGCCCCCAGGAAGACCACTTTCCAGGACAAGAATAAGTAGAGAACACATTACGAAGGGCTCAAATGGGGGACCCATGTGTCTTGACAACACCAGGTTGAGATCCCAGGATGGGACTGGTTGTCATACCTGGGATACAGTCTGTCCAACCCCTTGAGAAAACGACAGATCGGCCATTCACCTATGGGTGGAACACTAAAACTGCAGCCAGGTGGACTCTAATTGATGCCACTGATAGCCCTTGCTGCTTCAGGTGTAGCAAGTAGTCCAGAATGAATGGTACTGACAAAAGTGTGGGCAAGACGCCTTTCTGCACTGACCAGATCGAGAACCTTTTCCATTTTGCCAAGTACGTCGCTTTACTGGACAGCTTTCTGTTCCTTCAAAGAACTTCTCGAACCGGTCCGGAGCATGCTAGCTCCAATAGGTTCAGCCATGGAGCTTCCAGGCTGTGAGATGAAGGGACTTGAGGTTCAGGTGATGCAGGCAGCTATGGTCCTGAGATATCAGATCAGGAACCTGAAGTAGCCAAACTGGGGTATCCACTGACAGGTTCATGAGCGTAGTAAACCAGTGCTGTCATGGCCACACTGGGGCTTATCAAGATGATTTGTGCTCTGTCCCGTCTGATACTCGGCAAAACCTTGTGTATGAGAGGAATGGGTGGAAATGCATAGTACAGATGACCTGCCCAAGGCAAGAGGAAGGCATCTGTTAGAGATCCTGGACTGTGGCCCAGGAAGGAGCAGAACTGGAGACACTTCCTGCTGTGCTCTGTTGCAAACAGATGTACTTGAGCAGTTCCCCTCTTCTGCAAGAGGACTTGTAGGGCCTCGGGGTAAATGGACCACTCATGGTGGTTGGAGAAGACCCTGCTGAGGTGATCTGCCAATTCGTTCTGACAACCTGGAAGATAGCCCACTCGACTCTCCTCGAGGAGACCTACACAAAATTCCCATAAGCGAAGTGCCTCCTGGCACAGGTGAGAGGATGTGCTCTGCCCTGTCTGTTGATATAAAACATTGCTGTTGAGTTGCCTGTGAGAACTGACATGCATCTGCCCGCTATATGGGGATGGAACACCCGACAGACCAGGCGAACTGCCCTGAGCTCTCTGATACTGATGTGTAACCAGAGCTCTTTGAGAGACCAGAGGCCCACAGTTCTGAGGGACCCCAAGTGAACTCCCCCATCTCATTGTGGAAGCGATGCGATGGGGCCCATGAGTTGTAAGCAATTCCTTGCTGTAATGACAGGGTAATTCTTGAGGCTTTTTGTAAACCTCTTTGTTTGGACGTATGCTTCTGGGAGAGAAGCCACGCCCTGCAGAAATGCCCCAATGAATTATATCCTTTGAACTTGGGAGACGGTATATTTCTTCACATTTATGAGCAGACCCAAGTCCTGGAAGGTTGACTGTATTAGTCTCACATCTGCCTCTATCCGACCTCTAACCAGCCAGTCATTTAGGCACAGATAAATCTGAACCCCTTACCTTCCTCAGAAAGGCTGCAACAACCACTATGCACTTTGTGAACACCCAAGGGGCCATCGAGCACCGTAAATTGGTAGTGCACATGGTTCACGACAAATATAAGAAACCTTCTGTGTCCCCGAAACATGGCAATGTAGAAATAAACATCCTTTATGTCAAGAACAGCGTACCAGACCCCGGGATTCAGGGAGGGAACGATGGAGGCCAAGGAGACCATGTAGAACTTCAGCTTCTTTGTGAATTTGTTGAGGTTTCGCAGGTCCACAATCGGTCTGAGACTATTGCTGGCTTTTGGGATTAGGAAATAGCGAGAGTAGAACACCCAGCACTTTAGCTCTGGCACAACCTCCTCCACTGCTCCTATTCTTAGGAGCAACTGCACCTCTAGGGCTAGAAGCTGCTTGTGAAAAGGATCCCTAAAGAGGGATGGGAAGGGAGGGTGGGAAGGAGGTAGTACAACAAAACTGAAGGGTGTATCCCAATGCTATTGTGTGTAGCACCCATCGTTCCAAGGTACTACAGGACCACACCTGACAGAAGTGGAATAACCAGTCCACAAAAATCTGGGGAATCTGGATCCATGAACTGTCCTGGCATATCGTCCCTAATGTCCCATCAAAGCATCTGCTTTAACCCCACTGAATGTCTCAAAAGGTACAGATGAAGACTGTGGCTGAGGTCTCCTCTGCTAGCCCCAGCTCCTTCTCCTGCTATAGTCCTGTCAAGCAGGCAGGGAGAAGAAGTGAACTGCCTGCTGTGGCCTACGGTGCTTCCTCACTGGGGCTGGAGTAAGAAGGCCCAAGGACTTAAGTGTGGCCTTTGAGTCCTTTAAGTTGCGTAATTTGGAGTCTGCTCAGAGAAGAGTGATGTAACCTCAAAGGGGAGGTCATGCAAAGTTAGTGCGACAAGCCCGAGGAGGTGGAGCCACTAACTCTTGCATGGAATGAGCCACCAAGTCTACTACATCTAGGGCTGCCTGCAGGGACGCCTTTGCTATGGCCTTGCCTTTCTCTATAGGAGCCATGAACTCGCATCTTGACTCCTGAGGTAGCAAGTCCTTAAGCTTTTGTATTGAGTCCCAGGTCTTGAAATCGTACCTGCTCAGGATCACTGATTGGTGATCCTGAGCTGGAGAGCCCCTGTCAAATAGACCTTTCTCCCAAAAAGATTAACTTTTTGGCATCCTTGGCTGGGGTGTCAGTCTTTGTTGACCTTGCCTTTCTCGTCCATTGGCTGGGTGCACATACAGGAACTCAAACACCTTTGCAGGGACAAAATATTTTCTTTCTGTCTTTTTTGCTGCGGGGATGCTGGGGTCTGCCACAATGCACTGATGGCGTCATTCAGAGGCAACGCCACTCTCACAGGGCCTGTTGCCACTAAGATGTCCACAACAGAGTGGGAGGACTCTAATTTCCTCCACCTGGATCCCCAGGTTCTGAGCTATCCTCCTTAGAAACTCTTAATGTGCCTTATAATCCTCTAGTGGGGGCGCAACATCAGTTCCTGCCACTACCCAATTTGGGGAAGAAGAGGAGGATGCTTGGACCAGCACTGGGCCCTGTTCTTCGCCCTAGGCACTGGCCAGATCCTGCGGTGCAATCTCCTGGTACATGGCACCAACCTCAGTACTGGAGCCTGGGTCATGTTCTGGTGGTGGAGGCAGTCTGGGTTCTGAAGCTACCGAATATGACTTTCTGGAGTGGGACCCTGGTTGGGCTGGAAATGCCCATGGTTTCCAGAAAGGCCTCTGCATGTGGAACTGCCTCTGCATGTGGAACTGCCACTGCCTGGGTAGCCACGCCACCGGTGGCACACCATGGTTCGGGCCTGGAGCGGGATAGTGCCTAGACTGGCTCCTCCTTGAGACATAAGACTCTGCCTCAGAGGATCCCTCTGGAAACCAGAGTGGAATAGTGCCAACCAGCACCAGTGAGCAGCACTGGGAGCGAGGGAGGGCACCAGGACTGTGCCATCATGGCCAGTTTCCCTTTCCAAACTATCTGCGACCTCGAGCCTGCAGAGGTCCTTCCCGTCGGTGCCATCCTTGACAGTTCCCATACGGCCTGGGATGTCTGCACCGGTAGCACTAGTAGTCCCCCACTGCCGCAAAGGCCTCCGTTGTCGACAACGCCAGTAGGTTTGTGGGGTTCCAGAGCCTCTCTCGCGGCAGAGGGTCTGTCAGCGCCAGACACAATGGCGCAGCATAGGTTGTCAGCACCACACGGTGGCCCAAACTAGGTCGCATCCTGGCAGTATCCACTTGTCCTGCCGATCTCAGTGTTGGTGATCAGTTTCTCTTGGTCTTAATTTGTTTCCTCCTAGGCACCAGACATAGTGAACGGTGCTTAGTGTCTCTCACCAGCATACCTTTCTTTGGCACCGGATCTGATTGACGGTGCCGGGGTTCCTTAGATGAAGATGAAGTGTCTCGACTCGGTGCTAGAGTCAGGGAACAGCACCAGGGGTCTCAAAGCAAGGCCGGGGATTCCTTATGAAGGCCAAAGTATTCCGCGCTAAGTCCGGGTGGCTCAGTTCCAATGGAGGTGGGAGCGCTGCCTCCAGGAGGCTAGAGCGAAGTCTAGCATCTCTATCCTTAGTGTGGGGTTTCAATTCCCTACAGATCTTGCACTGCTTCCACACAGGAGCTTCCTCCAGACATTTAAGGCAGCTGGAATGGGGGTCACTCACAGGCATAGGCTTGTGACAAGATTCACAAGGCTTAAAACCCAGAGACTCAGGCATGCCCCAGTGCTGGAACAGGGTGTGTTAAACCACTTAGCGGGCTTGCTAACTAATTAAACAGCTAATAACTGAAACTTGCTGCTAAACACAATACGCTACCTGCAACAAGAGTAGAGAAAGTCCACTGAGGAGTACTTGCAGGAGCAAGAACAACATGGGCGGTAAGAAGGAATTGAGGGGGTGGAGGATCAGCAAGACCTTTTATACTGGTGCTAGTAGAGCGCGACTCCAGGGAGCACCAGAGCCAACCCGACGGATATCACTGAGGGGAAAAAACTTTCCGGTGGCAGTACTTGGGGCAAGCCTACATTGGAATGGACATGAGCAAGCAATTGAAGAAGAAAAAGCAAGTATATAAAAGAGTACCATGTGACACTAAAACATGAGAGCATTATTTTACAGTTTTTAGATACTACAAAAATACTGGAACATCTGCATAGACAGAGTTTACCGTACTGCAAAGAATAAACAACGATTTAATGTTAAGAAGTAATGCATCAAATGAACACTGTTCTTATCTGATGAAAATTTGATACTCATGTCTCAATTTTCTAGATAAACATTACAAATACTTTTTAAGGAAGACTGCTTCTAAACGTGACACCACGCAGTAGAACTTCATTAAATAAACACAATTACCATTAAAGTTTTATATAATTTACACATTTCAATTAAACTTTCATTTTATGTTGATTTCACACTGTTCATATGTGAGTTTTAAAATAGTCATTAACACGCCATTATTTCTATTACAACAGCACAGATGCGTAAATCAGGATTGGGGCCCCAACTGCACTGGCTACTGTAAATACACAAGAAGATACAAGGAATGTTTAAGTGTCAATAAAAAAGATCATAGTTAACAATTGTTATGACATCCTACTTACATTTCACAAATAGTTATAGCCATTTAAGAAAAAAATTCAACATAGGTTTAATAAACAAAGTCTGCATGCGTAACTTGTTTTCAAAAAGACATTCCAGATGGATAGGAGTAACGTCAGAGACAGAAGACCTCAACAAGCTTCTGTAAGAGTACAAGTACAGCTGGTTCAGATTTTATTCAGCACATATATACACACTAAACGAAGAATTAATCGCTAAAACGAAAGAAGTCAACAGAATTTCAGAAAATGTACCAGATTTAAAACACTGTCCAATAAAAATTTTATTAACCAAGTGTTAACAGCAAGACTACCACTGACTTCAGCAAGCCCAAGACTAAAAACTGCTGTTAAATATAACTCTGCACCATAACAATCAACTTCAGAAATAAATCAAATATTCATTATCCAGTATCAGTCGTTTAAATTGCTTTTAAGAAGTCAAAACCAAGTAACTATGTAGAAAGTTTTCTTTTACAGTTATAAAAAGATCAGTAATCAATATGCATATGTTGAGGAAAATCTTTTAAAGTCATCATAGTGCAACACAATACTGTTATACTACACTACACCATACAGTTATACGTGTCCATTTCAGCAGAGCTACAAGAGTTGCTGAGGTTTCCCTCAGTGCTTCAATGAAAACCAATACATCTACATTTCACTGGCTGTTTATGTGAAACTAAAGTTAGAAGCCAAACTGAGCATCAAGAATAATCAAGACAAATGTGTAAGTATGTATGAATATACTTAAGAGAGCCCAATCGTGTGTTAAGTCAGGAAAGATTTCCACTGACGTAAACAAGAGTTCTGCCTGAGTAATGACAACAATACTGGACCTATAATTTTATGTGGCAAAAATATCTTCTGAAAATAAAATGGCATGTATGTTTATTAGTAATAAACAATGGAATGAAAATAGGCACTTTTTCTGCATTTGCTTGAAAAATTTCTCTCTCCTAGTAAAAGATTCACACATCCTTTACAACTGGATGTTTCACTGCTCCCAGTTTGAGAGGCAGACATATGCTGGTCAGTGACAAGGAAGGTGTCATCCAGTCCCTGAAGAAGCAGCCAGTTTGAGATAGCTTCTATAAAGTATTTCTATGGCAGCAGAAAATCTACTGCAGCCAGGGAGGAATAACCATATACACCAAACTAGCATCTGATCCATCTGACAGCTTGGAGCAGAGACTGAAAAGGTTTCCACATCTAGTTTGTATAATTGTGGTAAAAAGTATGAACAGAAGACGACCAAGGTTTACATGTTTCTTCATCTGAAACAAAGGATCTTTCTGTTCATTTAGTTACCATTACACTTAAGGAACGAGCTCTAGGGTGAAATCATGACCCCAGTGAAGTCAACAGCAAGACTACCACTGACTTCAGCAAGCCCAAAATTTCACCCCTAACATGTAAAGGAGGAGCAAGTCTCCTAGATTTGTAGGCTACTGCACTTTGTCTACCTACACATATGTGGATAAACTTTGGGGCAGTCCAGGCTACTGCTGATAGACAGGAGAGAGTGAAGCAATCAAGAGTTTCTGAAAGCCTCAGAACAGGCTATGCAGATTTTAAATGCTCTACTAATTCATAGTGCCCACCACAGATTTCATAATGGGTGCTTGGGATATCACTTGTGATCTGTGGAGCACAGTATTCAATTTGGAAATAAAGGCAAAGTTTGTCCACAGTATTACATTATCCTTATGAAAAGTACAATAGATTATGCACAGAGTTCTGACGACTTTGATGCTGAAGTAGTGGCAATAAGAAAGAGACTGAACACAGCAAGCCAGGTGGCTATCAAAGTCTACAGTTCTATGTGCACTGACAATGTTTGCTAAAGGAACTCCAGGATATTCTTAGTTTTGGCCTTGACCAGTACGGGGATGTTGCTGCACCAAAGACAGTCTCAATCATGTTTTGGAATATGAGTTATTGGACAACCTTTGGTTGTATGAGCTTAGAATATTTCCCCCTTCTTTAATTAGTTTATTTAAAATACCATACAGCTAAGCTAACCTTGTCTAGTTCTTGGTGGGACATAGTAGTCTGCATCAGCAGCAGGGAGCTTTTTCCAGTTGGCTTGGAGCTACGCGTCTTCTGCTGGCTTTCCTATACCTGTGGGGATGCAGCTGCCTGCGAGGCTTTCTCAGATATACTGTAAAGGGAGCCGCTATAGTCAGTTACCTCTTTATTAGGTGTTTCCAGAAACCTATCTTCCAATATCCCAAAGCAAAATAATAACCCAGCAAAGCTTAGAATCCAACAGTCAAATAACAGGAATTTTTAAAAATCCCTTTTTAGGGATTTCAGTTTGGGTTCAATTTCTGCTCTGCAGCAAGGAGGGCCTGAAAAAGCTTGCCTGCAACAGAGGAAGCAGACTAAGTCTTCAGGTACTGAACAGTTCTAGTTCTTCCTCCTGAGCTGGGAACAGGCTGAAGATCCATTATACAGAATTTATGTGCCTCCTTGTGCAAAAGAGTATTATGTAAGCTTTGCAGTAACACAGACCATCGGAAAGGGTTTTAGGTATACTGAATTCACGTGACCTGGTGCGAAGTTTCAGATTTTAAGACTTACTTTCTCAGAAGCAGACTCCAGGCATCATCTTTATGTGCCTGTTTGCTCTTCATTCTCTAAAATCTCAAATAAAACCAAAATAGTTATACAAAGAAAAATAAATGTCATGCTTTTTATTTATATTTTAAATTTTTCCATCTCTTTGCTTACTGGAGAGTGAACTTCAGACACATGTGGATGGCGATCCCATTATGGTTACATGTTTGTATGGGGACATGGGAGATTACAAGGAAAGCAACTACGCAATGCTACAGAAGATGCCTCCATGTCAGCTCCATACAAACCAACAAGAGGGAAGCCATGAATCAGGCCCGGTGCCAAGAGGTCTTTCACACAGAACAAATTGTACTAATATGCTACTCAAACAGGAGAGAGGGACTGCAGCTGCTAATCCAGTCCATAGGCTGGAGTAGCAGCTACTGGGGGACTGCGCTGTACTCTCTGAGACCAGATTTGGGAAAGAATTTATCTCCCAACCTTCCACCCACATAAAGCTGAATTATTCAGGCTTTATGCAGGTGAACCAAATTTCACTCAATAAATGGTCTCCTGATCTGCTACAAGAGTCATCTATTTCCAAAATCAGCCATGAGGGCTTTATCTAGATTAAATTTACCAGTGGGTCATTGCTAAACACCACGCTGTCTCTAGTTCTACCATGAAAAAGCTTAGAAAACACTGCAGTATAAACACTTGTGGGCAATCTACACTAGCATTATCACCATTGCTAGTGCCACAGTGCAGGATTTCCCTAATATTGCCATTGCAGATGCTCTTAGAAGAGAGTGTAAGGCAATGCCTATTTTCTTCTTTAGTAAGTGTGTTTTCCACATACTTTACCTCCAGTCACGGGAATCTTACAAGCAGAAATTCTAGAAACATGTGTTTCTAAACCCAGGTTTCCCATGTTACAATGTATTACTCTACTAACCAATCTGTCACTCTGTCTGTAGTGCATATTTTCCAATAGCTGCCTATAAAGGTATCATTTAATAAATCAGAAAAGGCTAATTAGAATTTCATGTCTAAATTCTAGGATCTAAATTTAAGTTTATTTTAGGTCAAACAAATCAATTGTTTTAATCCCTTGTGTGTGTGTGAATTGTTAATTGCTATTTAATAAAAACAAACTCTCTGAAAGATAAGTAATCTTTAGTTGTCTCCTATAGGGAGTGGTTGCTGCTGATAGTGTCAGGGCTTGGCTACACTTGAGAGTTGCAGCACTGGGAGTTTACAGCGCTGGTCATCCAGCTGTGTAGGAACAGCGCCGGTGTGTGGCCACACTGACAGCTACCAGCGCTGCAGTGTGGCCACATTTGCAGCGCTGTTGGGAGTGATGCATTATGGGCAGCTATCCCAGCGTTCAAGTGGCAGCAACGTGCTTTTCAAAAGAGGGGGGTGGGGTGTATTGTGACAGGGAGCGGGGAGAGAGGGGGATTTTGGAGCTGACACTGTGTATTAGCTCCCTGCCTTGAAAAAATCAGAAAATTTTCCCAACCCCTTACTCTTAATTGCAAACAGCCTACAGACCAGATATGCAGCACGGACTCCCTTTCTCTCTCTCCCCCCTGCCCCCCGCCACCCTTTCTCTCATCAAACAAACACTCAACCCCTGTGAATGAGGTAGGCAGGGGGTTATCTCATTTGATTGTTCACAGTCACTTACAGATTGATCACAGCAAACAGGAGCTGTGTTTGTTTAGATAAGCAGCTCCGGAGCTCTGAGCTCACAACAAAACAAAGAGAGGCTGCATAACAAAACAAAGAGAATAATTTACTTAAAAGCATTCTGGGATATCTCCTAATACCCTGGAGGCCAATAACAGCGCTGCATCACCAGTGTCCACACTTGACGAGCAGTGCTGGATCACCAGCGCTGCACACCCCAAGCAGACCAGGTGTTCAGCCGGCGCTGCAGCCAGGGAGTTGCAGCGCTGGATGTGCCTTGCAGGTGTGGACAGTTACTAAGTTGCAGCGCTGGAAAGCCTCCACCAGCACTGCAACTCACAAGTGTAGCCAAGCCCTCAGTCTGATCATTTGCTGACTACAAATCCCAGTCAGGAATCAAATCATCACAATTTTCATGCAAGGTGGCAAGTTAAAGCATGGCAGAGTGCTATACAGAAAAACACAGTACTGGTGCTCATTGTCCAAATGTTGCCTCAAAGTTTCCCTGATTCTAATAGACCCCCACTGTGCCTCTCTAATAGCCCTGGTATCTGGCTGATCAAATTCAGCAGCCAGGCAATCTGCCTGCACACTCCATCCTGGGGGAAACTTCACCATTAGCCTCACAATTATTATGGAGCATGCAACAGGCTTAATTTTTCTCATATAGGTTAAATCTACCATAAAGGCAGCGCTAGCATACTTTTTAATCTGCCAAAGGCGCATTCTACAGTCATTTTACACCTGCTCGGCCTGTTGTTGAAGCACTCCTTGCTACTGTCCAGGTTTCCCATGTAAGGCTTTATGAGCCATAGGAATAAGGGGTACGCTGGGTCTCCCACGATCACTATGGGTATTTCAGCATTCCCCACTGGAATCTTCTGGTCTGGAAAGAAAATCCCTGCTTGGAACTTTCTGTACAGGCCAGTGTTCCTGAAGACGTGTGCATTATGCACCTTCCCGGACCACCCCACATTGATGTCAGTAAAATGCCTATTGTGATCCACAAGCACCTTCAATGCCATAGAGAAGTACCCCTTTCTATTGATGAACTCCGTTGCAAGATGGTCTGGGCCCAAAATTGGAATATGCGTGCCATCTATTGCCCAGCTGTGGTTAGGGAATCCCATTGCTGCACAACCATCCACTATTTCACGCACGTTGCCACGAGTCAGTCCTTTCATAGCAGAATGAAATGAATGGTCCTATGCATTTGCGTTACTGCAGCCCCAACAGTTGACTTCCCGACTCCAAACTGATTCGCAATCAACCAGTAGCAGTCTGGAGTCACCAGCTTTCACACAATGATCACCATGCGCTTCTCCACTGAGAGGGCAGCTCTCATTTTGGTGTCCTTGCGCCGCAGTGCAGGGGTGAACCCCACATAATTCCTGGAAGGAGGCTTTCCGCATTCAAAAGTTCTGCAGCCACTGCTCGTCATCCCAGACCTGCATAACGATGCAATCCCACCACTCAGTGCTTGTTTCCCGAGCCAGTCCACCATGTTCAGCTGCTCCGTGAATGCCAAAAGTAATCTGGTGTTGTTTCTTTCTATGGCACACAGTAGATCAGGCAACTCTGATTCCTGTTTAGAGTTGGAGCTCATGATTAAGGCTGTGATTTAGTCACGAAGGTCATGGAATCTGTGACTTTCAAAGACCTCCATGACTTCAGTCAACACTGGCTGGGAGCTGCAGGATCCCCTGTCACCTGTGGAGGCAGGGTGCTGTGTGGGGGAGCCCCGCAGCTCCCAGCCACCACCACAGGTGGCGGGGGAATCCGCCGCTCCCAACCACCGGGGGTGGGAGGGTACCGGGTGGTGGGGGGAATCCCTGCCACTCCCATGCACCACAGGCGGTGGGGGGCAGGGGAGAATTCACCAAGCTCCCAGCTGCCGCAGGTCGCAAGAGAGACTCCGGAGCTCCCAGCCACTGCGGGGAGGTGAGGGTGATAACCCCGGAGCTCCCAGCCATCCCTCCCCGCAGTTGCCCAGGCTAGCCATTTTGTCAGGAGTATTTTTAGTAAATACTAAAGGAAAGGTCATGGGCATCTGTGAATTTTTCATTATTGCCCATGACCTGTCTGTGACTTTTACTAAAAATATCTGAGACAAAAACTTAGCCTTACTCATGATATACTTTATGACCATCCGTGATGCGTTCATAACAGTGAACGCAACAGAAGAGTAGTGTGGGATCCATCCTTTCAGACAGAGATGGTGGGTAGACAATAAACAAGGGCTGTTGAAAAATGCCGCATAATGCAGTCGGAAACCCATGGAATGGAATGAAATGCATCATGAGATGCTGAATCCACACCCACAATTGCACTGTGATCCACTCCACCTTCCCACAACTCCTAGCTGCAAAAGGTGGCAAGTAGCGGGGGGGGGGGCAGTACCCACAATGCACTGCTCTTACTGTCGATGCTAGAGCACCACATAGTTTCCTATGCAGAAATCCTGGTGCCTATCATAACAAAAGTGCTCAACAAGAACCTGCTGCATTTCTCCAAGAATACAATGGAGTAAAGAACTTTTCCCACTACTCCAGTTTGGACTAGATGGTGGATTGGGACCTGCATAGCCTTCATTTTCTGATGATTTTTTTTTGCTAAAGATGAAAAACTGGTGTTTGTGGATTTGCATTAGTTCTACAGAAGTCACCACTCTGGACAATATCCAGTACTAAAAACTACCTAGTTGCCGGCCATCTTTTATTGAAGAGATGAGAATGTATGTCTCTGCTGCAATCCAGAAGTGTAACTGCAGCACAAGTAGACCTAGCTGAGTTAGTTTTGATCTGGCTAGAGTAACAGCAGCAATGAAGCCACAGCCAGCTGGCAGCACAGGCTAGCTCCACCCTCCTGGGACCATGGCTACATACCAAGTGGCTAACCCATTCCACCACCCATGCTGCCAGGAGCTTTACTGCTACTGTTACAGGAGCTAGCTATACCTGAGCTGGCTTTGATCGTCTACAGGTGCTGCAATAACATTTCCCTATTGCAGTGTACACATATTGTGAGATAATCATCCTCTTCAGACTAGCACTGATGAGTCATGCACTTTGATTTAAGACTAATGAGGCCCATTCTGTAAATTTTCCTCCTCTGTAGTCTCCCAGACTTATTCCATTTATTCTCATAGAGCTGATTACCCTTTCTGCTCTGTTTTGCAAAGGGGAACACACACTGCCTGTTTCTGTACAACAGCTTGTACACTTTCTTGTGCTGCCTTGTGGATGAAAGCATCCTCTTGCAAGTCAACATGCCACAAGTGAAATCACATGTGCCTACAGTACACCATTTTTGTAATCTATGGCTCTAGCTGATGGATCCAATATAAACCAATCCCACAGGCCTTCTTTGTTCTGAATAATAATACCACATCTAATAGCCATCTGTCCATACCAAAACTATTCAGCGAACCATGTACAAAGGTAAAGTTAGTCTTCTGAACTGCAAGTTTATCGTCTGTAAAGTAGACACCTCATGCTCTGTTAAATAAATTGCTGTGATTTCCTGCACACGTCTCTCATCACATAGTAGGATTTTTTTTTAAAAAAAGCTCCTGCAAGATCTCTGTACTGAAGTATACAGGAAACATTAAATGTTTATCCCCTAGTAGTCGACCATGACACAATGCCCTCCTAAGGCTCTTACTTCAATTTGCACTCAAGAGTTGTTTTCTTGGTTCTCTCCTCTCCCTCCAGTTTAGCAGCAGTGCTTTTCTGAGGGAGTTGATAATTGGTTCTGCATTTCCCAGACAGAGGAAAGGACACTCCATGCTCTGAGGGAAGTAAGAGACTCCCAGGACAGGATAATTAGGTTGAGAGAATTTGTACAAAAAGCTTAAGTTGAGTAATGAAGTGGTTACCTTCCTAAGAATAGTATAAGAGAGTTCCTGTCATGCACTGCCAGCTTGGAAGCAGAGCACTTTGGAACAGGAAGTGACTAGGTGGTTCTTTCATCCCAATCCCATAGAATGACCGATCTAGCTTCCTGCAATCATGGTCATGGAGGAACCTCAACCTAGATCAGATCAACAGATACTACTTTGAGAGAACTGCAATATAACCTCTTAAAGTTATTTCTGACCTTGTGACTGGAAACAAAGGATATACTGTTTGTCTCTTAAAAGTAGCTAAAGATAACTTTTATTTCAAACAATTTAATGAAGTGCTACAATTCTTTCTGGAATTTTTTTTTCAAAATTACACACCCACACTTAACTACAACTTTAATACTTTTTCTAATAAAACAAGAAGGGGTTGTTTAATCATTTTAAACAAAATCTTTAACAATTAATTATGTAAATGGTTGATCTGTTAGAAGAGCTATTTCCAAATGTTATTCCTTTCATCACAAGAATCATTTCCAGCCTTGTCAAATTCCAGATGTACTGTCTACTTCGATCACAGAAAACATAAGGCAACCTTAAAACCAACTTCATAAACATTTGAAAAAAACATTAAAATTCCACTACTTCCTCTATATGCTCTCAGCTTTGGTCTTCGTCTTGTGGACACTGAAAGTCTTAAATGACACTTCATTAGCTTTGAGACATTTTAGCATGTCTTGTTAATTTCAGCTCTTGGGAGACTTACCGGTATATCCTTACGTAGGTCTAGTGTTTTTAAAATAGATTCTGTCCACATTCCCCAATGCATATATACAACGAAAACCTGCTAAATATAGTAAAAAAAAGTATACAGTTGTGATATTTTATTAGATCTAAATCTGAACTACAAAAAATAAAATTTGATTATTAATATGTTTTACACCATAGGTTTGTTTTATCTAATATGGGAAGAGAAAAAAAAAGCAACGCCAATAAACAGGAGCAAGGCCTATCAAATTTATCATGGCCGCCATGCATACCAACTTATTTCCTATACTAAAAAGAAATCCATCCTGCCCAAATATAAGTCCATAAATAACACCATCTTAAAATCTAATAATGACAGGCAATGACTGCGTGTCAAATATTATAGCTGAAATTCCCTCTATTTCTCTAATCCTTTCATTAGGTTTACATTTCTGAATGAACTTACCACAGGAAAAAAGACAAAAATGCCCTATTACCTGTGGGCAAACGTGTGACAAAACAATCACTCCATACCTGACTACTTAATTCTTGTCCTCAAAGGAAACCTTCAGAACACCTTCGAAAGATGAGCCTGGGAGCTTAAATTCCTAATTTTGTTTGAATTTATAAATTCATCGATTTATTAAAGACACCAAATTTATGGCTCATTACAACAATCTATACTCAGTAGTACTGTAGAGGTGTTAACTGCCACTTCACCTTGAATCATCTCTTGCAACATATTAACTCCAGTTTATTCCACCTTGTATTTAGCTGTGAGTACCTTTCCCAGATCTGAAGAAGAGCTCTTTGTAAGATTAAAAGCTAGTCTCTTTCAACCTCAGAAGTTGGTCCAATAAAAGATATTTCCTCACCCACCTTGTCTCTCTGAATCATAAATGTATTCCAAAAAAACTAGTTTAAAAGTCATAGTATTTCGCAGAAGAAAACTTGTAAGATTACAAGTGAAAACACTTAATAAAGTATCTTTCAACTGCACATATGATAATCTTGACACTTGTTTTATACCCAATTGCAAGAGTGGAGATTTGCTGGAGAATGAAAGGCATTCTTACTCTTACTTCTAGGGTATGAACTCTGACGCAAGTGGCAGGGATATGTCATTTGAAATTCCCTTCCTTTGATGGCCAGAGTGAGTCTGAGAGTGCAGCATAAAACAAAATGCCCCCATTTATTAACTGCAGTTGACTAGTTTTGTTTAGGCATATTTTGATTCATGTTTATTCTATTGTGCTTGTTTTAATTATGAATATGAATTGTTTTTGACTAAGGTTTGGTATATTAAGGTACAGCATTAAGTTATTAACACAGACAGTAATGATAGTGGCAGTTTAGCAAACGGAGGAGGATTTATCTAATATGTTTTTTAAATCTTTTCAAATTGATCTGCCATGTTGATCAGGGCTATATAGATTGCTAAACGAGAGCAACCGCACCCAACAATTGTCAGCAAGGTCAAAACATCTTGTTTGCTTAGCTGTAGTAATAACTGCTTACGATATAAATAGAGATGTTGCTTGTAACTGAAAAACATGTAAATTCTGGTCATAAGACAAAAACAAATAACTTTTTAGGTATCTCAGGAAACCTGAAACAAAATTCTTATATTAAAATACTTGAACAGTTGCAATATAAATACATAATGAGGATGTCTGGCAAACATGCTGAAAGGTGTTTCTGTACTGAAATAGTACCAAATCTTAGCATACAAGGATGAGTGGCATAACTAGGATTAAAAATTCAAGTGCATGGTGGCATAGATCCTGCAATGAGCTCTGAGTTTCTGCAGCTGCCCTGCCCTCTGACTCTGAACAACCTAATTGCTTGCTCTAGTAAAAATTGTCATGTGACTCATGCAGAAGGAACCTAACAAGAGTTGCTGGTCTAAGGAAAGTAGTATTGAGTAGCAAGACGCAGATGGTGGAGAAAGTTTAATGGCAGCTAGAAAAGGTTGAGGAAAAAACAAGAAGCTTAACTTATTTCAAATTGTAATTATTTTCATCTTGCAGAAGAATGTTTGGCATATTTTGCAAAATAATTACAAATTTTACATGATTACACACACTTTTTAAAGTGCTTTAAGCATTGAAAGTCCTTGTAAAATGTTCTGTGTTTACTCTTTGGAAAATAAAACCTCTATTTATATGCAAATCAGGTTCTCAAACTGAAGTTGAGCAAGTTTCTCCATATCTGCCACAAGTTCTTTCTGGAGCCTTCTGATAAGAATACCAAAGTTGCCAGGTGTAGTCAGATCACCTTTCTTTGGCTCAGAAAAGAACACAAAGAGGTATAACAAGCTGGAGCTTCCTATGCAGGTTGGGGCTTACCCTTCAGTCCAAATTTGGTTCTGCCAGCTGCTTGCACTGAGAAGGCAGCACATTTGCATCAGACAAAATCGCAAGAAAATATTTATTTAATACATTAAACAATCTGACTCTAAGATGCTGACAACTTGGGGTGTGTCTTGACAATGTCCAGCATGCTGCAGACACTACTGTGATAAGTAACAGGTAAGAGTCACCATTATTTGGATTGTGGTATCCCAGTCACCAACTAGGATCTCACAGTGGTAGGCCCTGTACAAACACAGAACCAAAAAAAAGCTTACATGTTAAGTACAAGACAAGACAAGTGGTTACAGACAGGCCGACGGGGGAGCATAAGGAAGCAATGCGACAGTATGTAGTGCTCATCATCATCTCCTATGAGTCTCTGCATGGGCGGCTGGGGAGGAAGAGCTAGTCATCTCTGGGTACGCCTACACTACGGGATTATTCCAAATTTACATAAACCGGTTTAGCAAAACAGATTGTATAAAATCGAGTGTGCGCGGCCACACTAAACACATTAAATCGGTGGTGTGCGTCCACGGTCCGAGGCTAGCGTCGACTTCTGGAGCGTTGCACTGTGGGTAGCTATTCCGTAGCTATCCCATAGTTCCCGCAGCCTCCCCCGCCCCTTGGAATTTCCGGGTTGAGATCCCAGTGCCTGATGGGGCAAAAATCATTGTCGCGGGTGGTTCTGGGTAAATGTCGTCAGTCACTCCTTCCTCTGGGAAAGCAACGGCAGACAAGCAAAATGGGGCAAGTGTACTAGAGAACCAGTGTATCATAGAACCAGAGAGCACAGCTGATCTGTGTCAGATCCCACAGAAATTATGAGCTGTATGCTATTCACAGGGGGTCCTCCTGCAACAACCCCACCTGTTGATTCCGTTCTCCCCCAGCCTTCCTGGGCTACCGTAACAGTGTCCCCCCACTTGTGTGATGAAGTAATAAAGAATGCAGGAATAAGACACAGTGACTTGTTAGTGAGAAATGAGTGGAAGGCAGCATCCAGCTGCTATGATAGTCCAGACAGGACATTAAGCAGTGTGGGGGAGAGGAGCCCAGCATCCCGCTGCTAGTCCAGGGACAACT